>NC_139158.1:45968540-46568540 GCF_964270905.1 Leucopleurus acutus | reverse complement strand
TTCCTGTCTTACCCCTAGGTTCTTCATGACATTTTTTTTTTAATTCCATATATATGTGTTAGCATACGGTATTTGTCTTTCTCTTTCTGACTTACTTCACTCTGTATGACAGACTCTAGGTCTATCCACCTCATTACAAATAGCTCAATTTCGTTTCTTTTTATGGCTGAGTAATATTCCATTGTATATATGTGCCACATCTTCTTTATCCATTCATCCGATGATGGGCACTTAGGTTGTTTCCATCTCTGGGCTATTGTAAATAGAGCTGCAATGAACATTTTGGTACATGACTCTTTTTGAATTATGGTTTTCTCAGGGTATATGCCCAGTAGTGGGAAGATAAAATATTATTAAATAAATTAAAAATTTTTTCATTAAAATTTTTTAGTTAATAATTTAAAAAAATCTCTGGGGCTCTTGATGTGCTGTGGTTGCAGCTGTAACCATTTTGGTGCAAAATCAGTAATCTAAAATGATCCTCGGGTTGGGTCAGTTTTGATAAACAGCTGTGCATTGAGTGAAGCAGAAAGTTACATTGATCATTTGCACTGAATCCACCAGATGGCCTGGGATTTCACTTGAAGCCATAAATCCTAAAGTTCAGAGAGGAACCAGCTTACCTATGTCAGTGAAAGGATATGGAAATGTGATCATCCTGAGAGTTAGTAGGTGGGAAATAAATAATAGATAATGTTGAATTTAGACCTTTAGAAAGGATGTGGCTGGAGTAGTGCTCCAAAAGGAGAGACACAGTTTGAGTTACGAAGCTAAGGGTTGGTATTTTAGAAGTTGCAGATTTGCCAGCCTGCTTCATTTGGAGACCTCTGGAGACAAGATCTACCAGGATCTGGGATCTTTGCTGAGAAAACCCCACATAAGGACCTTGTTTCTGCAAAGGCCAAGAGAACTGAGAACTTTGTTCCTTAACCTTAGTATGTAGAGTAGTTTTGATACTCAGAACTCTAATTAGCGGCTTTCAGCTGAAGGGAGACCCCATCAAAGATACTAATAGAGAACGGGCGCCACCTATTACTCACATGCTTTGATCTGGGACCCCCTTAGATCACAGCGAGGGCGTGGGGTAAGAGGGGGTGGCAACATGCCTGTCTTTTGAGACTGCCCTGAATTCTTGACTGGGCGCTCAAAAGAAGGTTCCAAGTGGTCCTAGAAGTAGAAGCTGGGTAAAATGAAAATGAATAAAAAGCAGCCGAGACTTTAAAACCAGGAAGAGAGATTAAGAGGGGCCAGGATTCTGTATCTTTCTTTAAGACTGTCCTTTTTTTCCTGTATTTATTTAGTTTCCACGTGAAATTCTTAGGCCTTTGTAAAGGAGCTTCTTGCCATGTACACAGGTGACCGGGCCTGACGCTGCTCTTGGTGGCCTGTTCAGGAAGGGAAATGACTTCAGACACCTTCAGCCTTCCCCAATCCTTCGTAAACCTTAAATATGTCAATACAAACATCAAGTGAAAAAGAAAAATTTCGCCAGATTGTTGGTCACTGCCTGTACATGGACAGAAGTCCATTATACCGGGAGTCACTGATACCATTAACAACAACTTTGCATTATTTCTTAAAAAACTGACTACACATCAAACACAGACATCCCAGTTCTTGGGTAAACTCCAACTAAATGTTGCAGTAAGGAAAGTCCTCAACTTCTGCAGTGAATACACTTAAGCCTTAATTTTTGTCAGACTTCCTTGAAAGACAAACCTTAGGGATTTATTGTGTGTACTTTGCAAAGAAGCAAACTGCAGCTTAAAAAGACATAATGCTCCTGAAGTCTCCTAGCTCGAAAGAGAGAACTAGGATAAGTACCTAGTCACCTTATTTCCAGACTTCAGTTTAATTTATTAAGTTATTAATGGTGCATTGCCTATTTCAAGAAGGGATTTGATGCAGACTGCAAATCAAGTTCTCTTTCAAAATAGATCTGACTTCTTTGTGGGAAGATGAACCTGTAAATGGTAAGGACGAAGTAAGGTGAAGAGTTTTAGTCGACAGTGGAACAGAGCCTGGGCTTGTCGGGGCTTAGACTGGAATTGGACTCGGTTATCCTATTTACATCAGCTTAATTAATGCTTCAAGTCTACAGCTACATAGTGACTAAAAATGTCCGGAATATTTGGATCAAAATGGTTACAGCTGTGAACAATCATTCATTCATTCATCCATTCATCCAACAGACATTTCTTGTGTTCCTACTACTAGGTGTCAGGAACTCTGACCCTGAATGTACTCCTATGTACAAAGCATTCATGATCTTTGGCATACTGTGGAGGTGGGGGTCATAGAGACAGGTGTTAACACATCCATGAACAAATTATGGTAAGAACTGCATTAAATATGGCAGCCAATTCATTTTTTTTTTTTCATCTAGAACTTATTTGAGGCTATGCAGTAGAGAAAATCACTCACTTCTTTCTGGTTATTGGCTTTAGAATCACTTTTGTGAAGTGAAGTCTCTTCTTAAAGTATGAACTTCCCATCTGCAACATTCTTTACAGCAAGCTTATACCATTGTGTCAGAACTGGTTTAATGATCCTGCTCACAATATAAATAAAACACAGTTCTCAGTCTGTAGAATTTAGATGTCATAATGCATCTGTCTAGAAGCTAGTTAAAATGTACATTTTCAATTAGAAGTAAGCAGACGTGGTTATCTAGCACAAAAATTCAGTTGCATTATTATTAGTAGTATTTGCAGGTGGTTCAAATTACCATCACTACTTTATTATCATTGATAAGGTACTAATGCAGTAGGTTGACATAGGGATTGACTTAGTTCAGGGGTCCCCAGCCCCTGGGCCACACAGCAGGAGTTGAGCAGTGGGTGAGCGAGTGGAAGCTTCATCAGCCACTCCCCATCGCTCCCCATCGCTTGCATTACTGACTGAATCATCCCCCCTCCCTACCTCCATCCATGGAAAAATTGTCTTCCACGAAACCGGTCCCTCGTGCCAAAAAGGTTGGGGACTGCTGGACTAGTTGATTGTTGCAATATATAATTAATCTGAAGTAATATGATACATTATTCCTGACTCCATACAGCCTTTAAGATGTAAGAGGATTTAAGCAAATTCTTTTGTTCCACCATTTCCAGAGATTAGATGTGGAAAAGATTTTAAAAAGATGAAATCATTTGATAATCCTTTCATAAGAAAGCTATGATATCCTTAATACCACATATGCTATAAAACAGAAGAATTGTGAATTTTTAGGCATGACTCTAGTTTATGATTTCAAAAACCAAATGTAGATACTTAAATATTTATAAATAATGGTTCACATGCATGCTTGCAAGTTACAAGAAATTTTTTTAAAACGTTAAGAACTGGGAAATTGTGGTTATTTTCTTAGAATTTTTTCAAAAATTGGATTTAAGAAATCTTTCTGCCTGCAATGTTTTAGAGGTATTACTGCTTGAAAGCAAGAATCTGTAATAATAAAAGCAAATGACAGTAGCTTTCTAGGCTCTAATACTGTGTTCCCACTAAAAATATCTTTTGGGTGGGCATGACATTAACCATTTTATCTTACAAATACAGTAGAATATTTAATGATCTTCCATTGTATTCTGGAAAATAGACTGTTCTCTCTCTCTCCCTCCTCTCCCACTCTTCCCTCCTTTGCCCTTTCTGGTACTTTGCCAGGGCTGTCTGCTTCTTTCCTGGAGTCTGGTAATTGAAGGTAATTTTTTAGAAGATGGTTTCAATTATCTAAAGCCAGTGGAATGTTTAACTGCCTCTTGCTATTGGTGAGCTTGTTTACATTGGGGTTTCAGATGAATTTAGATTACATGCAGCCAGATGTTATCTGCTATGGTAGCTTTTAAAAAAAATGTATGAGGGAGGGACTTTATACCATATCTAGGTCAACTGACCTCACATTTCATAAAAGTATGCCACTCTTGGTAAACTTTTAGGGTAAACTTTTAATCATAACTATGAGAATGTATGTCCTGTTTTCACTACAGAAGATCTCATTTTCCATGTGTCTTTACAATATGTGATACTGATCCAAAGATCCTGTGCCTCGCAAAAACATTTGCCACCTATCTAGTTGGAGATAATACAATTATAAACTAAAAGTTCATTCATGTTCATATTGTGCCTAAACGTCACAGATTTACTGTCATGCTTCCAGATAATAGAAAATAGATGTTGTGATATTTAATAAGAAAACGAAAAAAAAAAAACTGAAGCAATAAAAGTCGTCTGTGAGTCAACAACTAAATGCTCTAGTCTGTAGACAATTGCAGACTTACTTCCTTAACTGACAGCTTAAGCAAAGGCTTAGTAAGATATACTATTTGTACAAGTTGAACTTTAAAAGTTGGAAAGAAAAACTGAATACACACATTTTAACTTAGAAAACAGATGAATTAAGGTGGATTTAATCTCTCTGAAAGAATTATTTGCTTTGTCAAAGGATCCAGAATACACTTAAGAAGTTTAAAAATAAAACAAGTTGGCTTTCAGTGTGATTAAAATACAGTTTCAGAGTTAAATTGCATGTAAATTTAAAAAGATACTTTTTTTTTTTTTTGGTTGAATCTTCAAGAATGCATCAGGTATGATTGTCTTCACTATAGGTAGGGAGAGGCCATCCAAAAATAGTTTTAGGAAATAAGATAAATATGCATACAAATATATACATACATGCTTACATGCATATATATGTATACATACACATATATATACCCACATGCATACATATATACATACATATATATATTCTTTTTTTCTTCACACTTAGCTATGTAGGACTTAGCATACTACCTGAACATAGTTGGCACTCAATTAAATTAATAAAAGAACAAATGAAAGGTTCTAGGACTTTCTGCAAGTAGAAGAAGGGATGCCTGATAGGAGCTGGGCCTGATAGGGATGTAGCCAGTGTCAAAACCATGGTCAGGGAGGAAAGAGTGGGTTAAGGCAGGAAAAACATTCTTGACTTCTCTTCCCACCACCTGTTCTTGTAGGGCCTCTTGTTGCACTCATCTAACAACGAGTCCGATGGCAAGGGTGCCAGTTGAAACAGTAGGTAGGGGGTCAACCTCCACAGGCAAAAAGGAGGGCAGAGAAGAGTGGAAATGGATATGGAAGAACACACACACACACAAAATAGCCCATGGGTATTTTCTGTCGGCTCTACCCTGAGATTTAAACCTGATGAAAAAATGCCGTTGACAGTTATTTTACCACTATTACAGATGTCTTTCTAAGTGATGAATCTAATTAGTAACCCAAGCACTGTTTCTTTATGACTCAGACTTAGTTATCCTTTCTTTTTTCCAAAGGAGAAATCTGATTATGAACCAAATATTAAATGAATATAAAAACTGCACCATAATATTTATGTTTTCAATATAAACTGTGTATATGGCCTCTTAATAGCCAACTATACACACAAAACACACTTGAAAATCAGTGTTAAGTTGCAGAATAATTTGAGAAATAAAATATAAAACATTAGCTATCATTTTTATTTGGATTTTACCCATCCTATGCATTCATATTTACAAATAAAACTTGAAGAGAGATAAGAGAAGATTAATTATTTGATAAGGTGTAAGAGGAATTAGAGTTCTTAAGACAATTTCATGAACAATAATATAGATAAAAGATAAATAGAAAAAAAATGTGTTGAGTCTAAAATAGCCATGTGTAAAACTCATTCAATTTCAAAAGATTAAATTCATCCAGGTGTAATGCTTAAAAAAATGCTTATGGAAGGGCTTCCCTGGTGGCGCAGTGGTTGAGAGTCCGCCTGCCGATGCAGGGGACACGGGTTCGTGCCCCGGTCTGGGAAGATCCCACATGCCATGGAGCGGCTGGGCCCGTGAGCCATGGCCGCTGAGCCTGCGTGTCCGGAGCCTGTGCTCCGCAATGGGAGAGGCCACAGCAGTGAGAGGCCCGCGTACTGCAAAAAAAAAAAGAAAAATTCTTATGGAGTATATTCTCTGACAGTGGAATTAACCTAGATATTAATAACAAAATGTTAATTTAGAAATGTCTAAGTGGTTAGAAATTAAGGAATACTCTAAATAATTTATGGAATTAAACTATCTTAATGCATATTAGAAAATATTTTGAAATGAATGATAATGAAAATGTTACATATCAAAACTTGTGAGATGCAGCTAAAGAATTGCTCAGAGGGAAGTTTATAGCATTAAAGGCATGTATTAAAAAGTACGGAAGGCTGAAAATCAGTGATCTAAGTATTCAGCTCAAGAAGCAAAAGTACAAGAAAAGTAATAATAAAGATAAGAAAAGAAATTGATGTAATAGAAAACAAACACATGATAGAGAACTTCAAAACAGGCAAAAGCTTGTTGTTTAAAAGATTAATAATATTTTAAACTCAACACAATTGATGCAGAAAGAGAGGGCAAGAGAGCACATTTTACCAGTATCAGATATCGTTACTGATATTATAAAAAAATTAACAAAAAACAGGATATTATGACGATCTACATGCTAATATATTTGCACGTCTTTTTAAAAGTTCACATTTCCTTTTGACTTAAAATATCTAAACACTCACAAATTTTTTTTAATAAATTTAAATAATTTAAAACCTCCCCACAAAGAAAACACCTAGATATTTTTACTGGTGAAATTTTTCAGTCATTCAAGTAAGAAATTTATTTTGTTTTATAAAATCTTTCAAAGAATAAGGAATAGGGAGAAGGGAATATCTTTAAACTTATTTTATGAGGTCAGCATCAATTTGATGGCAAAACCTGACAAGAAGTTTATAAGAAAGGTAAACTGTAGGCCAGTTTCTTATGTGAACAAAAATATTATCAAATAGAATTCTAAAGATATAAAAGGGATAGTGTATCAAAACTAAGTTGGGATTATTCTTAGGTTAATTCCTAGAAATTATTCATTCACAAATGAATTTGTATAACTAACCAATTAGCAAAATAAAGATCAAAGTATGATTGTCTCAAAAGATGCGGAAACAAGAATTTCCACTATAATCACTTCTATTCAACATTTTGCTACCTGTCCTAGCTGTGCAGTAAGGGAAGAAAAATAACTACCTGTCCTAGCTGTGCAATAAGGAAAGAAAAATAACTACAATGGATAAAGATTAGAAGGGAAAAAAATTAAAAAATATATTATTCACAAATGGCGTGATTATGTTTTAGAGAATACTTGAGAATATTCATATGAACTCAGAATTAATATATGAATTTAGCAATGTTTCTGAAGTCAGTATATAGAAACAAACAGTATTTCTATATACTATCAATGAAAGCAGGTAAACAGTCTCAACAGCAATCCAAAGTGGGTGTTTGGGAAAGAGAAGGGCCCAGAACACGGAGTACTACAGCTGTTGGTGAGTAAATGTTCGTTTGATAAGCTACCAGATCACCTTTAAAAGTCCTTTTTTCTAAGGGCAATTCACTCAAAACTCAGTTACTCAGGGATTGAGTATACAGGCCTTTAATTTTCTCCTTCTTTTTAAGAGTCCCTGTCTGAGGGATAAGAAAAGCATAGCCTAGCACTCTGCTCTGTCATATATGTTGTTTGCTATTGGCTAGAGATAACTTCTATCCAGGTTTCCTCTAAAATGTTTAGGGTCAAATTGTCAAATCCAGGATCAAACTGTAGGTGTTTCACTGCATTTTAAGAAGTATTTAAATTATACTATTACTCTTGTTAGTTTGTCATTGGCTTGTAGTATATTGCAACATGCTTTGTTTATTTTCAGTTTGACTGCAATAATTTGGAAACAAAAGTTGAAGAATCTAAAATTTGTTTTCTAGTGGGATATAGTTTTTGAAGAGCGGTGGTGGTGTCTAGGATATTTTACCTTTTTCGCTGGTTTTCACATTATTATGATCAATGACCATATCGTTATCAACCAATATTTACTCCATTTCTGGTGCATACATAGCCTGATATTAGACACAGATGGGAAGAAGTAGCTAGATTTAACGTGGATGCAAACTCAAATGCCCGTGGGGGCCTGGGAGATAATCTAACTGAGCAAAATGAAAGGAAAACAATAAAGTGCCGTTATAAATGGAACCTGAGAATTTGCCTCAGTGTCCTGAGACAGTAGGGAGTGGTATTGAACTGGAACTTTCTCAATGAGACGGGCTCCACTCAGCTCCAGTTGATTATAGCCATGCGGGAATTTGAGCCCACTGCTGCTGTCAAATCTTGATTTTTTCAAGAGAAACCTTAAATGCCTCCCTTTAAAACAATAACAACATGAAATTCGTTATTGAAATTTCCAATTTCAAAACCAGTCCAATTAGAAACTAACAAACCCACACTCTATTGGTATCACATGGGCCAAACAGAATGCTTCTAAGAGCTATTTTTGGTGTGGACCTGTGAACCTTAGCCTTCCACTGTAGTCAAGGGAAATAGAACACACCATTTATATAAAAAGGATATGAAACAATACTGAATACCACGTGCATTCATTCTTTACTCATGCATACAAATAGTATTTATTGAGAACCTTCTACATGCCCCGTGTGAGTTCCAAGGTTCCAAAAATGAACAAACATGTTTTCTATTGTCAAGCAGCCCCTGGTCTGAGAGAAGCAATAAATAATTAGATCGGTCATTAAACAAATCTAATAGCAATAGAGACCATTCGTATGGTAGAATTTCAGAGCTAGAGGCTTTGCTGGCATTTTTCTTAAGGCCACAAGAAATAATTGGGAAATAATTAGCCTCTTTTGATATTGTATAAATTTGTCCCATCTTACTTTAACCAAATTCCAGGAAGCAAAAACAACTGTAAAATTACCTCACAATTGGCTTCTAAAGGAAGTACTGTCATGGAAGTGTGAGATTGCCTGAGGATCTCTTATTAACTACTAGTTTCAACACCCTTTTAAAACATATCTTTAATTACACTAAGTAAGCAGAGTTATTTCTTCTAAATGGGTAAACTATCAGCTAGCTAGCTATTTACCACACACACACACACATATTTATCCACGTAGTATTTTATTTCTTTTGCCACTAAAGACAAACTTAGCTTAGCTGCAAGTTAACTAAGAGTGACAGCCACTTGTTTTTCCACCTGTAGACTCTGATGCAGCCACAAAGAAAGCACGTAAGTGAATAAACTGTCTTCAACTCGAGAACTCTGGTTGTGATAAAAATGGAAACTATATGCTCTGAAAGGATTACTATTCAAACTATTTACTCTTAAATATGCTTTATTCATCAACAGAGGCAGTGAAGGTCCTAATGCTCCATTTCTGTGAATATCCTTATAAGCATTCCCTCTGGCATACAAAATTTTGTAGACGTGGAGGAAGGAGTGTTTGATTCCTATGTATTTTTAAAACTTCCCTTCAGGTAGTTTCCTTCAAAGTTATAGTATTGTGAGAAGAAAGGCAGAAGTTAAGCACTGCTCTTTGGAAGTTATTTTATCTTTCTGGGTGGAGAAACAATGTATTCATTTGTGATAAAAATCTAGATATGAATGATGTCATGAAGTATTGGTTAAACTACTGAGATGGGAAGCACCAAAGACCTCTTGGTGGTTTTGCTAAATAAAACAACCACCTTCGAACATAAAATCAATTGTTGAAAAGCTTCTGTCAAAAGTAAACCCTTCAGTATCGTAGAGTGGGTGTTGCTGACAATATAGAAGAGACAGGAATTTCTTATAACTGTGGTTGGCTTTAAGGAATACAATTTTTAGCATGTCTTTCATCATTGTAGTAATATTGTAATGATTAAATTCACCTGCAAAAGCTCAGGGTGTCTGCTTCACGGGAACATTCAAGTGTCTTGTGTACAGACTTGTACAAGTGGGAGTTGGTGAATGCAAGAACAGTGAATGCCAGCTTATCTCACATGGCCAAGGAATGGTATGTTCTACTTAACTGAACATTCTTCTTGTTGGAGGGCCCTCGCACATACCATACATTTCAATTTTCAAAGAGTACATTTTTGTTGGCATTAAAACTGCACTCACATGGCTTATAGCTTGCTTTGATGCAGTCGTGGAAGTTATTCTCCTTTATCCCCTATGCTGTGTTTCTATCTTTAGGTACTTTTCCAGCTTTGGACAGAATTCACTCGTGAACTTCTACTGTAGGTCTTATATTATGGAACCATCCTAGCTCCCAGAAAGACCCAGAATTTGTTCTTTGCCTCAGTCAAACGACCCTATCAATCAAGCGTCCATTCTGTCAGGGCAGTTCTGGGTGACTGGCTAGTGCCTTGCTGGACCAATTTGAGCTAGTGTTTTGGTTGATAACCGTGTAGTCTGTTGACCTTCCATGAATAATATTTGATTTAAAGTGTGTGATTTTGCCTCTTAAGACTTGACTAGAATAAGTAATTTGGAATCATACAATTACCCAACCTTTTGTAACGCAGAGACCTGATACATCATCCCTAGCCTAAGTTCTTTATTTCTGTAAAGACAATGGTTGCATTTATTCAGTGCCTACTGTTATTCTGGGCACTCTACTAAGTGCTTTATACAAGTTGTCTCCATTCCTCACTAAAAATACACAAATACTGCTGTACACCTGAAACTAAGACAACCCTGTAAATCAGCGATATTTCAATTTAAAGAAAATAATTAATTAAAAATTTTAAAAGTAAAAAATAAAACGGCATTGATAACAACAAAAAAAACATATAAATAAAACAAAACAAATAAACAACTCTAAGATGGGTTCAGTGGAAGCTTTGGAAATTATCATCCTCTAACAGAGTCGAGAGAATGAGCATGCCTCTCATTCCCTGTGTGAAATGTCTGTACCATTATCGCTGCGTGTTGCTCTTGGACTGGTTGGCTACTCTTTAGAAAGGGTGGGTACTCACTCCCACCAATAGAAATGTGCAATTATTCAGAGTCAGTTTGCTTTCAAACCTGTTTATGACAATTGAAATTGAGTACTGTGATTTAACATTACATGAACAAAAAGAGAGCTATTGTTTCTACTAAAATAGAGTCTAAAGCTCTACAAAATTTTGATAAAACCAGTCGCTTTAAAAAATGTTGTCAAAGTAGGTGTGGGTAAGACACCTGTAGAAGATTAGGGGAAATCAAAAGAAACTAGGAGAATTTTCTACTCAGATTGCTTTATTATACGTTATATGCTTGTTCAACTTTAGAGTGACTAGAAATCATAATACATTATGAGTGAATCACTTTTTTTATTCCAATTTTAACTCTGTCCATTAACGAACAAAATTATTGTCACGCATTTTAGCAGGGGTTTTAATGCTTTATTTTTTTTTTTCCCATTGTTGGGATAAGTTGCTATTAAAGCTCAGTGAGGCTGTGCTTAACACTTCATGCCTAATAAGGGAAAGAATCACAACTCTTCTATAAAACCCATATTTGATTTACCACTCTCTTCTGTTTTTCCATTTCCTTTCAACAGTGTAACTATTAGGTTTTTGTCACCTGATAGATTTTTGTCAGTAGATTTTTTCTAATCTGGCCAATTAGAAACGCTATGGCTTAAAACCTGATGCCCAGGCCAGTGCACTTCCCACTCGTTCCCTCTAATCCAAATAGGAGAGAACTGTGGAAATTTGGGCTCTCATAATGGGGAGTGTGAGTAATTGTCTGGGGGGCAGGAACCAGCTCACCCTCCCTAGAAAAGAGAGAACTGCTGCCCTACTCTCTTCTCACCTGCACTGGGTCTGATCCCTGCACCTCCAGATCATTGTATGGTAATCAGTTTATTCAGCCACACAACAAGCATTTACCGAGCTATTATGTGCCAGACACTGTGACAGGCACATGGAAGCCAGCAGAGAATGAAACAGAAACCAACTCCCTGTCCTCGCGGAGCTTATGTCCTGGTGGGGTAGAGAGAAAGCAAACACATTTACTGTTGGTGATAAATGGTATGAAAAATTATACAGCAGGCTGTGGGCAGCAGTAATTAAAAAAAAAAGTTCGATATGGAAGACTCTCCCACCCCTAAATTAAAGAGGCCTGATGGAAGTAAAATCTACTTGGTAAGTGTGTGTCGGGGGAGGCGAATCCAGTGAAGCAGTTTAATTCCTACTCAATAGCTATTAAATGACTTAATCTTTACTTTTTATAAAAGGAGAGTGTCTTAGGAGTGCGTTTTTCATTTCCTGGAGCTGTTGTAACAAAGTCCCACAAACTGCATGGCTTAGAACAGCAGTTTGATTGTCTCACAGTCCTGGAGGCCAGATGTCTGAAATCAGAATGTCAGCAGGGCTGCTCTCCCTGTTGTAGAGGAATCCTTTCTTGCCTGGTCCTGGCTTCTGGCGGTTTGCTGGCAGGCTTTGGTGTTCCTTGGCTTGTAGATACCTCACTCCAATCTCTGGTCTTCACGTGACATTCTCCCTGTGTGCGTGTCCCTGTCTGCCTCTAATTTTCTCCTTTTTATAAGGACACCAGTCATATTAGATTAGGACTTACCCAAATGGCCCCTTTCTAGCTTCATCTGTAAAGACCCCGTCTCCAAATAAGGTCACATTCTGAGATATTGGGGATTAGGACTTCGACATATCAAGTTTTGAAACAGTGTGTTACAGACCTTGCATTTCTCTAGTGAGACAGATGTGCGTGCAGATAACTATGTAATTAGGTGGAAACAATTAAGTACTAATGGGTCTTTGGTGCTAAAAAGGACCACTTCTCTCCTTACATAATGGGATTCAGACTTAGTAAAATGCAGTTAAAGTGGGTGGATAAAATGACTGAAGTCAGCTTGTTTATTATTTATTTATTTATTCAATAAACTGTGCTCACTGTCACCTAGTTAAGGTAACTATATCATAGCTTAGTTTAAAAGTGTTCAGGCACTTTACATCACAGTTGGATGGATTTTCTTTCCCCTTAATTTTGCCATTTCTGTTTGGTGGAGGAGTTGGAAAGCTTAAAAGTCTGACCATGCCAGAAAACGTAGCACTTATGTGTGATTGGCTGTCCCTACTCAGGGAAACAGGAGACCCTGTGGGATTCAGCAGGGTGGACTTTGAGGAAACAATGACCTTATATGAGGCAGCTGGATCCTTGCTGCAAAGGCTGGATGCCCAGCTCCAGCATAAGAGGAGGTGCTTTGTGTCCTGGTCCATTCATTGTGGATGCTGACCTGGACCACTAGGGACAGCCCAGGTCAGGCTTATCTTGGGTCTCCAGACACTCTACCAAGACCACAAGTTTAAAACTATGCCCTTTAATTTGATCCTTCCCTGAATAAGCTTACAACATATAGGATTCTCTGAAAAATCTGTCATCATGACATTATATAAGATTTATACAACCCTGCTAAGGATTGCTGCGGGATTACGGAAGTTCCTCAGGTGCTTTCTGGGCCTGCTGATCAACGTTTCACACTAACGAAGGGACAGGAGAGGGAAACCATCATCTCCCCAGGTGTGTGCCTTCTCACACTTGCTGTTCTGGACTCGGATGAGAGAGGTCTGATTATGGGAATTATTCATAATTCCTCTGAATTTCTATAGAGAACACTTTTTGTCCTTCTTAGCAAAACTGTAGCACGAGAGTAAATATCCCTCTTGGGTTTTTATTATTATCAAGTCACAGTTTTTTTCTTGATTTTAGGAAACTTTAACATCTTGAAATGGAAGATAAACTAAACTCCCTCTCACTTAAAAAAATGTTTTTTTCTACATTTTTTTTCCACCCTTTGAGCCACAGGGATCTCTCCCCACTCTCATTACTTTTTTTTACACTGAATAAAGTGTTTCAGCTTAGTTATGGGTTGTTTCCTGAAACTTTATCTTGTGACTTCCGACCAAATTTCAATTTAGAAGCAAGTGTTTTTATTCTTTCTTCTTTTCCCAATATATATAACGTGTCTAGTTCTAGTGTTATTGGCAAGATTATGTTTCCTCTGTTTTTTTAACCTCAGCTTCTAAAAAACGGCTCACATGATGCTTTTGCTCTAAGATTGGAGAGTTCAAACATTTATAAATCCCAAACCAACATGTTCCTCGACAGAAACTCACCACACTGTTGAGGGGCATGTCATAATGATAGCCAGAAATGGCAGGGGCAAAAGTAAAAAGAAGAAAAAAAAATGTTTTTGAAGTGTGAGCTTCAGAAGACTTACAAGGCTAAATAAATAGCATTACCCATCTTCCCTGCTTTAAGTAGAACCTTATTTTAGAAAATCCTCAGCAGCCTAAGAGTGTAGGGCACCACACCACCGTTTAGATAGTTACACGTTATTTCAAGACCTTACTTAAAACGTCAGCCAAGCCACTTTTATGTCTTCTGCTGGAGCAGAAGCACACAGCAGGAGAAAGCACCTAAACAGTTTTGCATTATTCTTTACTTGAAAAATAAATTACAGTCTCAAGTTGTTACAGCACTAATCGGTGCTCCTAAAACAAATGCATAGGGTAGGTCATTTAATTTTACGGTTATAGGTAAATGCAACCAGATGACAACGAATGACTTAAATAGCGATTAGCATTAAGTCTACTCATGTCTACCCTAGATTGGGGGACAGAACATTCCTTCTATTTATTCTTTGTTTGGATATTTCTTAAAACCATGTTTGTTCGTATTAGTCCATGGAATATCCATTAATTTACTTATCTATATGCCCATTGCTTTTTTTTTTTCACCTAACAACACAAAGAAAACAAAAATGTAAGTAATAAAATAATAATAACAATTAAGCTAGAAAGTGAATTAGCCTACAGTGCTTTTTTTTTTTTTTTTTTTTTTTTTTTTTTTTTTTTTAAATAGGCAATAGTGAATCTGTTGCTGTATCTGCCAAAGTCTTGCTTTTATCAGGAGCTCCCAGAAAAGTATCACCTAACAGCATGATGTGTTGAAATGCCTATTTTAGATGTCTTTCACTCATGGGTTTCCTCTAAAGTCACTGAGTGAACCTGACTTCAGTGTACTTACTTTGGAGTGACATCCTTAAGCTGTGCTAAGGACCACAACTACCACGTATAAAGCTAGAAAGAAGCAATGCCGTTTGATGCTAGTGACAGCTAGTTCCTCATGAGGGTGGACAGAGTGGTGTGTGTGGCTTGTTCAAAGACCTCCTGACTCCTCTGCCCCCTTTGAGTTGACACCATTTTCTGATCTGAGACAGTGTGTCACTTGGGGTCAGTGGTTTTGCCATTCAGTGAAGTCCTGCAGTGCATTTCCTAGGTGATAGGAGGAAGGAAGGGAGAGATAAAGAGAGGGAGAAGGAGGAAGAGGTAGAAGAAATGAGAGAGAGAGAGCACACGCATCTTTTTTACGAATTGTTGACTATGCCTTTTTAATTAGTATTTTAGAGCCTTAATAACTTTCCCATATCAATAGATAAAACTTTCCTATATTATCCAATCTACGTGTATTGTATGCTTATACCTGGAAGGCACAGTGACGGGCAGAGCACGCAGGACTCTGTTTCCTCAAGTTCTTCTTGCCATTTTCCTTGGCCACGGTCTTATCAAAGCACTCGGGAAAGGTGTGGCTGTAATCTTTAGGGAGGGTGAAGACATTTTTATTCATTGAGTCAGTGCTTGAGACTTAGTCCTTCAAAGAAGAAACTTCCTTTGTGTTAACATCACATGGAATTCTCCTTGGAAGTCCACCTCTCACCATCATCAGCCATGTAGTCTGTGTTGTATTGACCATCCTCAGCGGCAGGGGAAGGCCTGATGTGTTTGAGTGTGTTATCATCACTTCCCGTCCCCTTGGACATGGTGTTGGGCTCAGTCTGGGTCATGTGTTTTTAACAAGGGAACCTCAGGGCTTTCCATGGCCTTGCCAGGCTGTGGTCTCTACCTCTGGTTATGAAGGAAGAAACATAGAGCTACATGCTGGTGGCAGTCATATTATGATCCAAAGGACACCAACAATATCATAAAGCAGATAAAGTATAAGGCAGAGAGAAGAGATGGAGAAATAGGGTCTTTTGGCAATCCTACCTGTCCTACCTCTGTATATTTCAGTTATGTGACGAGTAAATCCTTTTATTATTTAAGTCGTTCTGAGTTGAATTTTTCTTACTTGCTACCCAAATGATCCCCACAGATCCACAATGACATGATTAAATTTCAAAATATTTTGTCATTAAATTTTAATTGGAAGGTGGGAACTAGAGAGGAAAACATCCACTATGGCAAACTGTCCTGAACAGTGAAAGTTTGACACTAATTAATAATAATAATAATAATAAGGTAAGACCACTGAAGTCTCTTGTTGAATCAGCCAGGCTGCTCCTTTTCTCTGAACTGAAGAACAGTGGTCTACACCTTGACTGTTTGTTTTAATTTAAAGTGTGTCTGTGAGTAAATGAACATCCAAGCCCCGAGCTACAGTAAACAGCTCATTCAAGCAAATTACCGAGAACAAATAAAACACCTCTGAAAGAATTTTGGGGGCCAAGCTGAAAATAATAAGGAGCTTGGGAAGCCACAGAACAGCCAGTAGTTCTAACAGCATTGGGAGCTGGTAGAGAGGACCCAACCTTTTTAATTTCGTGCAGCCAGTGCTGAGGTCTCTTTACCCCATTGATTTTTCTTTTCCCTCCTGAATAGGAAAGCAGAGTTAGCGCTGTCATATTGAAGCAGTTGGTAATGGGCCCTGCCAGGCGTGGAGAAGATAAAAGCCACCACCTGCCTTGCCTCCACTCCCCCAGCCCCATTGCCCGGTCTCCAGTTGTCTGCACAGCTGCCGGCAGCCGGTCATTGTTCCCTTCCACAGCCGCCGTGGGAGCTCAGCCGCCCCAGCCTCAGCGGCACAATTGCAGTTTGAGTGAAGCTCCTGGGTGGGTTTTCTCTGCACCTTGGCCATGACCTCTGGCAAGGCTGTTGCCTGTGAGTCCCAGCAAACGTGGTTTCCATGCCTGCCATATACTTGGGCCTGGGAGGAGCACACACCCAGTACTCCAGAGAGGGAGAAGCGTCGGAGAAAAGACAAAAGAGGAAAAAAGTATTTATGATCGTATTGAGGGGGCAGGAGTTGCTTTTTCGGCTTCTCAGTGTCCATTCACCCTACTCTGGGAATGGAGCCCCCTTTCCTGCTGGGAATGTGTCCCCTGGGTCTGGCCAAGGGGAGCATAGCATCCTTCCTGCAACTGTGTTTGGGTCAGAAGTAGGCATGTGACTTAACTCAGGTCCAGAAGAGGCCTTGAGATTCAGACCACAGTCCTAGTTTTGAGAAATGGGGGAGCTGGTGCTCTATTCCTTGCCAGATTCCAAACCTAGAGTATATGGAGGCTTGCATCCTGGCTGGCATCTCTGTCTGTATATCATGGCTACAGTAATACTGCATAACAAATCATGGCCAAACCCAGCAGATTAAACCAACAGGCACTTACTTCTTAATCATGGGCCAGTGGGTTGGCTGTGACTTGGCTGGGCTATATAAGACTGGACTCTGCACTCCAGATTACAGGTTAGGTTCAAATCCACTTGTACTGGGTCTCATTATCCTTGGACTAGCAGCTACTAAATGACAGTCTGGTGAAGGATAGATGCTCAGAAGGGAAGCCTAGCCTTGCAGGCATTTCTTCAGCCTTTGCTGGTATAATGTCCAGCGATATGTCATTAGCCAGAACAAGTTGCATCACTGAGCCTAAAGTCAAGGGAGGAGAAAGCATACTCCAGACACCACAAAACCAAGGCAAGGGCACAGATGTATTATTCCTTTAGAGGGTGGAGTGAAGAAATTGAGAGTAGCCATCCAGTCTCCCTGGCCACCTTACTAGCACGTGGAATATGACAACAGTTGGCACACTTAGTGGGAGGCAGGAACTGAGGGACAGAGAGAAATGGAGGCCTCGTGACATAGTTTGAGCTCTGGATCCATCTGTATCCCGATAGACTTGAGTCTTGGACCATTTATTCATGTGATTCCTTTAGGTTTAAGACAGTTCCGACTGGTTTTCTGTCACTTGCAAGCAAAAGAGACCTAACTTTTACGACCTTTATAGATACTATCTTAATATTTCCCATAATCCAGCAGTGTCAGTATTGCTATCTTATTTCATAGATTAGGAAACTGAGCTGGGGAGATTTCAGCTGAATTGTTCTGATCCAACAATGTGGATCAGTGGCTCTTACTGAGCCGAAGGGAGTCAGAGCAGGAATTTCATCCCAGGTCAGTCTAGCTCCAAAGTCAGTCTTCTATCCACAGTGTCCACTGCCCCGCATCTATGCAGTGTTCAGGGAGAGAGTTAGCACAACAGGCTGGTTAGAGAGGAAAATTCTTAGAGAGGAATGATTGGAGATGAGATGAAAAGGGCAGTTTGGGGCCTGCTTCGTCCACATGGTGGATGCTGCAATGGGCACCCCCTTTAGGAATAAAGGACGAGTTCCCCTGCTGCTGCACGGGAGCCGGCAGACAGTCTGCAGTTGTCAGCCCCCTTCTGGAAGTGCCTCAGCCGAAGAGAGCCGCCTTGACCAGAGTCATGGCACCTTCCTGGGGTGGCCCATATCTAATGACTGATTGAAGTAGGGGCGTAAAGACCTGACCTTTTCACCTCAACTCAGGACAGCTCTGAAAGGTCAGCCCATCTTCAGAGCTCCCAAGACATCCCCTGAGGCTGCACTGCAGCTGTCTCTACCAGGTCTTGCTTCCACCCCTTCCCTTCTACAGATGTAGATCCCTAGAACCCTCCCTAACAGAGCTCCCTCATGCCTATCTTCTTTCCGCTGGGGGAGCAACTTACAACCCCAAGCTAAGTATCGAGAGTTTGTATTTTTTCCTAGAGGTGGATATGAGTGATTAAAGTGAAGAACCAGTTACTGAGCAGAGGGACGATAGTGACCTACAGGTGATGCGAACTATCACGTTCCTCCTGACCCTAGCTCAGAAGCTGAGCACAGGTGGAAACTCAGACTACAACCCTGTCCTTTTGGGCCACACAGCATTCAGTGTGCAGTTTGACTATGCAAAAATTGACCAATTGTTTTGATTTTACGCAGGCACAATCTGAATGTCATAGTTTTCTTATGAACGTCAACTACTTTTTTAAAATTTCTTTTTATTTTATTTATTTATTTTTGGCTGCTTTGGGTCTTTGTTGCTGCGTGCGGGCTTTCTCTAGTCGTGCGGGGCTACTCTTCGTTGCAGTGTGCGGGCTTCTCGTTGCAGTGGTTTCTCTTGTTGCAGAGCACGGACTCTAGGCATGCGGGCTTCAGTAGTTGTGGCTCGTGGGCTTCAGTAGTTGTGGCTCGCGGGCTCTAGAGCGCAGGCTCAGTAGTTGTGGCTCATGGGCTTAGTTCCTCCGCGGCATGTGGGATCTTCCCAGAGCAGGGCTCGAACCCGTGTCCCCTGCATTGGCAGGCGATTCTCAACCACTGAGCCACTAGGGAAGTCCCTCAACTACTTTTTAATGGTGCTTGACATTAAAACCATCATCTAGTCTTTGTTTTCCTTCTGGTTGTCTGATGTGAGGCATCTCTTAAAGAAAGTTTACAATAGTTACTTTTATAATGGCATAACTCTTACCAAGTTTAAAATTAAAATGTTATCACAAGTGGCATTTCCCACTCCATTTCAAATGCAGAGCACTGAAAGAATTCTCAGGAAATTAATATTGCCTTTAAAGCCTTGCTTTTATAAGGCTGAGAAGGAAATTGCAGCACACTAGCATTTATCCAAGTATCAAGATTTTTTTATAGTTTATAAAATATTTGCCAACATTTTCCCCATGTGAATTCTGTTATACACAGTGATTAAAAACACACATCGTGAGCAGTGTATGTTGGAGACGCTTTTACTAACTTGAAGTCAGAGTAAATTATCACCAGGGCTCAAATTTAATAGCAGGTTGAAAGGATGCCCTTAAAATCATGGCAGTGGCCTTGTAGTCAACCTGTGGTTTGCATGCTTCTTTCTTGCTATCTGTCTAAAATAATAATTAAACTCTATTAAACAGGCAATCCTCCAATTAAACAATTATGAGAGTAAGTATGTGTGTAAAAATTAAGCATACATTCCATATTGCTCCTGTAGGATCATTTTATGTAAATCTAAGCTATATCAATACCTGTTATATAATCCTTTGCAAATTTACCAATCCAAAAGCCTAATTCTAACATAAGGCATAATTTCATATTTTTGATAAAGAATATAAAGTGTACATAGCCCCAAAACTTCTCTGATGAGATTCTACTTTATACAAATCCAATATTCATTGTGCTCTATTGTAATAATTTTGTGTAATTCTTTTTCAGTTTAAGAGAAAAAACAATTCCTATTTTTTTTTTTTTTTTTTTTTTTTGCGGTACGCGGGCCTCTCACTGTTGTGGCCTCTCCCGTTGCGGAGCACAGGCTCCGGACGTGCAGGCTCAGCGGCCATGGCTCACGGGCCCAGCCGCTCTGCGGCATGTGGGATCTTCCCAGACCGGGGCACGAACCCGTGTCCCCTGCATCAGCAGGCGGACTCTCAACCACTGCGCTACCAGGGAAGCCCCCTATTCAGCCCCCTATTGATTTTTCTTTTTTTTTTTAATTTTTATTTATTTATTTTTCCCCCTATTCATTTTTAAGACCCAGTATATAGTACCATATGGCATGTTGAGATGCTCCTTGAATCTTTTTAGAATAAGGACGTCCCACAAATCTTTGTGCAATTTTAAGCTTTAATAATTTCAGAAATATAAATACTACAAACTTTATATATTATCTGAATGTGTAATTATGCAGACTTCTTTTATATTAATTTAGTTTTTGAATTTTAATGTCAATTTTTTTTCTTTTTCTTTCTTTTATTTTTTCACTCAACATTTGGCTTCTTCAGAGGAAGTGAAGCCAAAAATTTAAATTATGAGTTCATTATTCAGGAGTCACAAAACTATATAAATGTAAAGAAAATTTATCAAATTGAACTTTCAAATGATATTTTTACAAGTTTGTACCTTATACTTTTGAGGTTATTGTTGCTTAATACTGCACTAAGACTTTTTGGTATCCCAAAGTCTAGTTGTTAATATTCTTTCTCTATTTTTTATTTTCTAACTTTTTTGTTTGTTTGTTTTTAGTAGAGCACATATTAGACACTTTTCCCAATGATTAAAGGCATGTAAACTGTGATCTCTTTGCTGGTTTACGTTCCATACACTCTAATTGTGAAAGTCATTGTATTTAATGACAAATTTAACCCTCAATACTTGGAAGAAAGTAGGGTGGGTTAAGACTGCCAAAGGGACATGACACAATTGTTTTTTGCTATGTAGCCTCAAGTTTTTGAAACAAAGATCCAGAAACTGACGTGCATGAAAACAGGTCAGCCCTCATTGAACTAGTTCTGCACTATTGATAAAATTCTTGTTAGGAGTATGGCAGGAAGTAAAATAAAATGTTTGTAGGAAACCGTGTGCGTTAGCAGCAAGACAGTTGTTTGAGCATATAGCTCTCCTTTTAGGTGTCCTTGAATAGGCCAATATTGGGTTGAAGGGAGCCAAGATCAGACACAAAGGGCTCTAAACATAAGGTTTGGAAAATGGAAGCTCCTTGGAATCATATTCTTCTTGGCAGAAACAAACTTTGACTCAGCCTTTTCATTTTTCCACTCGAATTACATTGAATTCTCTGCCTTGTCCAAGGTGTGGATCTTTCTGTAGAAACCTCAGAGACGAAGTCTTTTCTTTACATTCCCAAGGATTAAAGGAAGGTCATAGACTCTTGTTCCTGGAGAACAAGGACAGTTCACTTCCTGGGTCTTAAAAAAAAAAACAAAAAACTTTCTATTTGAATACTTCCTGTGGATATATAGAGTATTATAGCAGTCATGAAAATAAAATCACATGTTATTAATAGCCCTGAAAATTGGAAATCTGATACTGCCTTGAACCAACTAACTTTTGTCAGAATGAGAATGCACTTTATTTACAAATAAATGTTTGTGGAATGCTCATTTTCTGGGCTCTGTTCTGTTAGGTCATTACCCGCCCCCCGCCCCCCATTCCAGTTGTCATGAGGCCCACAAGCTTAACTAGTAATTGACTCCTGTAGCAATAGGAGTGGATAGAAGGAAAGAATGGAGGGAAGGAGGGCTGGGGAGTGCCATTTCTCAGTCTGGATTACCTTTCAGAGTCCTTTCTTCATTACTGCAAGTGTTCTGGGCTTCAGACTAGCTTTCCTTTCCTTTTCTGAGCTGCTACAATCCATCCCTCACTGTGTTTGCTCTCCTATAAGTCAGGAGTTACCATGGGACTATCTTTCCAGTTCTCCTTTCTGCCTCTGAACAACAGACAGGCACACACACATACACATGTGCACGTACTTTCATGGATGGAAGGAAGGCAACATTTAATGCCTGTTAGGATGTAAGGCATTACAACTGCACAAAGTTATGAGTTTCTAGTATGTGTGATAAGAACCTTATATCATTTAGTCATTGAAACAAGTTCTTTTACCAAATAAAAAACAAAAACAAAAAAAAGCAAATTGCAAACTTTGAAATGCAAAGAGGATAAGGAATTTTCCAGAGTCAGAAAGCTGCCAAGGGGACAGGTTTGTCTGACTTCAAAGCCCTTTCCCACTACACCCTGCTGACCACCATGGGAAACAAAGAGATGGTAAACAAAAATAAATGGGGACTTCCCTAGTTACCAAAGCCTGGAAAGTTCAGATGGTACCACTTACCGTCCCTCTTTCCAGATCTTCTTTCTTGGTCAGCAGACAGCTTTCCTTTTTTAATATCTGAGGGTGGGCTTTTTAAAAACGCTTTTCATTCCTTAGTACCCCAGATCATATTAACTGTGTCTTTGAAAATGTAAAGATACACTTAGATGAGGGAAATTTATTTTAAAAGAAATAAATGAGAGAGAGAGAGGAAGAAAAAAATTAATTTGAACGTTCTAGACATTTGAATGTTCTTGAACAGGATCAGCAGACATTTTCTGTAAATGTTCAGAGAATAAATATTTTAGGCTTTGTGGGCCAAGATGCAAACTTGAAGACATTATATTGGTATTTATATAGCAAGAGAGAAAACACATTTTCACTAAATTTTTATTGATGAAATTCAAAATATAATAATTGAATATAATTTTTTTTAATGTCAATTACAAAATAAGAAGAAAGTTCATTCTCTAATGAGAAGGATGGGATTATTTGGGGACAAGTAACATTTTACTTAATTGTAGTTCAAAGTTAGTGTTTTCTTAATCATCAAACTGATTGCAAATATTCATTGATAAAAAACATTTAGGAATGGCTCATAGGCCATACAGAAACAGAAGGCAAGCTAGATTTGACCTGCAGGCTGTAGTTTGCTGACCCCTGCTCTAGAATCACACATGGATATTTACATCTTATGGAATCTAGGAGAAATTCACTACAGTGTTCTCTCAATGCCCCAAGTCCTCACTTGAAAGGTCATCTTAAGGAAGGACTTACCAAAATTTCATCTGGATACATAGGGCAAAGGAGTATAGATAAGTAGTTTGAGCTCTAAAAGAGAAGAGAGTTTGGAAGTTAGGTCCCAGTGACTACAACTTTGAAATTTCTTTAAGATCCATTTGAAAAATTCATATAAAATTTCAAAATCATTCCATGTTATCCTATTTCTTTTCGGCATCCCATGTGTTAAATAAAACCAAAGTCAAAAGAAATTGCACCATTTTTATCCTGTATCCCTGTAGTTGAGTAACCTAGTTTGGAAGGCCTGGCATTGCCTCATTTCCTACATGCTTGATCTCTGTATTAGTCAAGGTAATTATTGCTAGCTGCTATAACAAACAATTCCAAAATCTCAGTTTTTCACAGAAGAAAAAGTTTATTTCTTGCTCACTTCACAGCACTGTGTAGGTTGGGAGGCTCTTCTGGGGCAGCCCTCCTTCTGGGGGTGAGTCAGGTGTCCAGGTTCCTTCCACCATGTAGCTCCATCTTGGAATCCTTTACTTTTAACTATGTGGAGAAAGAGGGTGAGATTGAATACAAGATTTTTGAGGAGAATTTCAGAGGCCAGATCTAGGTGGCCTATCCCTGAAATGAGTTTTGTCCAGAATTCAGTCACATTGTCACAGTCTCACTGCAAGGAAGGTTTACAATTGTAGTCTAGCTAAATGTCTAGGGATAAAATATCATTATATTGCTAATTCCCCTCTCAAACCAAATAAACCTGTACATTTGGCTTTTTCTAGGCTCTACTGACGTTGAGGCTCTGCTATCTCCATAGTGAGACTCACCAGCACAGTCCTGGGCACATATATATGTCGACTGACAGTTTCTCACATTCCCCACTTAATATCTCCATTGGAGGATAAACATCTAGAACAAATCCACTGCTATCCAAAATATGGAAAGGACTCTGACAACTCAACAGTGAGAAAACAAACAACCCAGTTAAAAATGGGGCAAAGATCTGAACAGATACTTCACCAAAGAAGATATGCAGATGGCAAACAAGCATATGGAAAGATGCTTGAGCATCGTATGTCATTAGGGAGTCACAAATTAAAACAACAGTGGGATACCATTACATACCTATGAAAATGGCTAAAATCCAAAACACTGACAACACCAAATGCTGACGAGGATGTGGAGCAACAGAAACTCTCATTCATTGCTGTGGGCAATGCAAAATTGCACAGCCACTTTGGAAGACAGTTTGCAGCTTTTTTTACAAAGCTAAACATCATATTACCATGCAATCCTGCAGTCACATTCCTAAGTATTTACATAAATTAGTTGAAAACTCATGTCCATACAAAACCTACACACAAATGTTTATTGCAGTTTTATTCATAATTAACAAGTGGAGGTAACGTCTTTCAATAGGTGAATAGATAAGCAAACTGTGGTATATCCATGCAATGGAAGCTTATTCAGCAATAAAAGAAACGAGCTACCAATTCATGAGACGATGTGGAGGAACCTTAATTGCATATTGCCAAGTGAAACAGTCCACACTGAAAATGCTATATACTGCGTGATTTCAACTGTCTGACATTCTAGAAAAGGAAAAATTACAGAGAGAGTAATAAAGATCAGGGGTTGCCAAGGATTAGACAGGAGAGAGGTTAGATAGATGGGGTACAGAACATTTTTAGGGCAGCACATTATCCTGTATGATACTGTCCAGGTGGATATATGCATTTGGCAAAACTCGTAAAACTGTACAACACAAAGAGTGGACCCTAATGTAAACTATGGATTTTAGTTTAATAGTAACATGTCAACGTCGGTTCTTTAATTGTAACAAATGTACTACACTAATACAAGATGTTAATAATAAGAGAAACTAGGCCAGGGAATGCAGTGGGAAGAGGGAGTATGAGAACTCTGTTTACTTTCTGCTCAATTTTTCTGTGACCCAAAAACTGCTCTAAAAAATAAAGTCTAGTATAGCCGGGATTTTATAATAACTATAAATGGAGTATGACCTTTAAAAATTGTGAATCACTATATTGTACACCTGTAACTTATATAATTGTATAGCAACTATACTTTAAAAGAAGTCTATTAATTAAAGAAAAAAATATAAAGGTCCACAAATCTACTTTATATGAAACCAAGCAAAGTTATCAGGAATAACTATTGCATTATATGATCCATCCTAAATTATTCCAATAGCATTTTTGTGGTGTTTATCACTGAAGAATTATCTTGAATATGGACAGCCATAGTAATTATGAGACCATTATTAATATGTGGTGCTATATACAACACTGGTTTTATCTCTGTGTTACAAAAACATGACAAACATTTTAGCTAATCAACCTATAATTGCAGGGTTCCTACTAATGTAGGCAACTGCACATTAAATATCAATTCACAGTCTGAAGTATTCAGGATCTAACAGCAGAAAAAAGCTCCATTTCCAGGCTTTCTTTTCATTGTTTCCAATATTTTTTGACGTTTTTATTGGTGGTAGACTATTATCTTGTATCATTAAAGTTGGATGGGACTTATTTTATGGAATTTTACTTTAGAGAGGATATTTGAAGCAGAATATTCTATACACTTTATGAATATGTTTTGTGTTCATGTGATATTCTCATTCACACGTGATCTTTAAATCAGACATCCACAGCACAGTTTCAGAGCATTCCTGCAGACACTGGTGATATCTTCTAAAAAAGATAAGACAGCTCAGTTCTCCATAATGACAAGAAAGCAGCAATTAATTGGTCACTTTTATGAGGTCCCTGGAGGATGTGTACTGACTACATGCCCAGGTCTGGCTTTTGTGCCCTCATGTATCTTCAGGACTTAGGATACTGTCATTTGCTGAAGGTGGCACAGAGTGTTAAGAAGGTAGCTCTAGAAAGAAAAGCTTTGAGCTGGAATCCCAAGAAATCCTCTGAACCACTGTAATTGGAAATATAAGTTCATTAAACTTATATTTTCACTTACAACTTACATTGAGTTCTCAATGGATATTTCCATCTCTGGGAAATTGGCGAAGGCTTACTCAGGGCCATCATTCACAGAGTCCCCCAGGAAGAAAGGTTAGGTTGTAATCCAGCCACCACTCTTGGCTCATGGGTGTGTCTGCCAAGTGAAGGCGTCCTTTCCTCATTACATAAAATCAGTGCAGGACAGGCTCGTCGCCCTCCTTGTTCATCCCCTGGAAGAGCACATGGGTGATCACTTCTCACAGTTTTGAAGTGGGATCAAGTGGGATAATTGTACTACCACCTTCAAGGGGCTATTGTGAGGATGGGCAGATTTAACATATGAGAGTTCGATAAGTATAATTCATTACTATTGGCGCATCCTAGAATTGTCACAAAGATTAAAGAAGCATGTAAATTGCCGTACACTGTGCCTGGCACCTTGTAGGCCCTTAGTGGTGGGGACTTTTATTGCAGATAAATTTTAATTAAATTTATATCTCCCACCTGTTTTGTCACAGAACTATGTTTAGAAGAACTATGTTTAATACCAAAGAGAGTTGTTGAAATCTGCCCTATTCTAGATATTTTAATAATAATAATAACTTATCAATAATATATTAATAACTATTAATAATTACAACTAATAATATGTTAATAGTTATTAGTATATTATTAATAGTTACAATTACTACTAATATTATTATTATTCATCACTTAATCCTTAAAATTTTTCTTCGAGGCTACTATTGTATACCCACATTCAAATGAGAAATCTGAGAGGGTTTAATACTGTGAATCTTAACAAGTAGGAGGAAGAGGAGAAAATAGGAAGAAAAAGGGGTAGAAGAATATGGAAAAATTTTTTTTGAATTTTTAATTAATTAATTAACTAATTAATTAATTTTGGCTGCGTTGGGTCTTCGTTGCTGCACACGGACCTTCTCTAGTTGCGGCAAGAGGGGTCTACTCTTCGTTGCGGTGCTCAGGCTTCTCATTGTGGTGGCTTCTCTTGTTGCAGAGCACGGGCTCTAGGCGCGTGGGCTTCAGTCGTCGTGGCAGGCAGGCTCAGTCATTGTGGCTCGTGGGCTCTAGAGTGCAGGCTCAGTAGTTGTTGCACATGGGTTTAGTTGCTCCATGGCATGTGGGATCTTCCCGGACCAGGGATTGAACCCATGTACCCTGAATTGGCAGGCGGATTATTAACGACTGCGCCACCAGGGAAGTCCCAAAATAAGGAAATTTTGATTTCCTCAAAATGTAAGGATTTCTAACTATTCTCTTATCATAGATTCCCACATCAATCTAACATTATGTTACCGGAGCCATCTTTATTTGGGTCTTAAACAGAATTTTACTTAAGGATAATTGTGTTTGTTTGTAAATGATGGAATAACAATTTTTGCTGTTTTCTCCTCGTCAACGGGCATGATTAGACTTACGGACATACTCAACTCAGGATTCTCTTAATCCATGGCTCATTTGCCTCCATTTTCAATGTCCTTCTGGTATTTATTTACGTATTTATTTTATTATCATGTTTTAAATATACCCAGGGACCTCTGCCAATCGCTGCAGGAGCTTTGGAGGTATCAGTAAAAGAAAATGATCTCGCACAGTTGCATGGAACCCAGCCAGTATGTGGAAGGTGCCAACATGAGTTCAGAGCCAAGCTCATCAGCTTGCTTCAGCACTCGGTTTGGAAACAGCCTGCCTAGATAGGCTGATATCTAAGTGGAGAGCAGGCTCAGAGTAAAGTGCAGCCTGGAGAGCTAGGGAGAATGTTCTCCTGCAAGCTCTTCTTTACATGATAATAACAAAACTTAATTAAAAATCACTGATATTTTCTCTATTTGTTTCCTCGGTAGAAAACTCAAATACCAGACTGTCTGGTTCAAAATTGAACACCTGGCAACCCTAATGATTTGGTTTGCACAGTGATTTATGTTGTTTGGCAGATTCAGAAATGTGGAGACAGCAAGGGTCGGGGTGGAAAGAGCCCAGAAAGAGTCAGGAGAAAGCAACCTTTTCTTTCATTTTTATATTTTTAATTGGGTTGAAAAATATTTCACAGGAAAAGGAAATATTTTCACCTCTTATTCCATTTTATTATAGGCCTGTTCATCTCCTTTTCTTATTGTATTTCTACTTCTTGCCTTACATGCTAATTTCCATAGTTTTAACTCTGCCCTTTTATAGTCCCTGATCCCTGTTGTATTTGATGTTGGTGTTCCTGACTTAGGGCTCTGTCCTGACTCCGAAATATAGCCCCTGTGGTTCATTCACTGGGGTCATTTAAGAGCGTGCGATCTGGGACCAGATGACTCTAATTTAATCACAGCCATGCCACTTCTCAGTTGTGTAGAAAAGAAAACCTGTTTTTGCCTTAATTTACTCAGGCATAAAATGGGTGATGATAATATCTTTTTTTTTTTAATTTTGTTTTGAGGATAAATAGGTCCATTTTCATTCTTGTGGGTTCCAGTGCAAGTACACATGTGGAGGCCTGCATATTCTGTCTAAGCATTTCAGAATTATAAGTTACCCTAACAAGCTGTTGAATAAACTGTATTCTGTCCACCTACCTTGACAAAGATACCTTCAAAATCTAGAGGTCTGGTTTAAATTTTGAATTCTCAGGATCCTTAGAGTTCCTTGTTAGAGTGTGGTATCTGGGGAGAACTGGCCCTCACCGCTCAACCTCAACACCTCTTTTCCCAAGCCCAGCTCTTTTTCACAGTGCCCAGTCCCTGCACCCAAGCTACATCCACAGCTCCATCAAAAGGCAGGCCAGGTACAAGAGGGAGGGTATATATGTATACATATAGCTGATTCACTTCATTGTAAAGCGGAAAGTAACACAACATTGTAAAGCAGTTATGCTCCAATTAAAAAAAAAAGGCAGGCCAGAGCCACTCCTGGGGCCTTGAGGTATTCACACTAGGGGTTGGGCTGCCCTTGGAGGGAAGACCTATGGAAGGTATCTAGGAAGGCCCTGGAAGCAGGTTCAAAGCTGGTTTCACAGGGAATTCTGGACAACTGAGAACCCAGAGTGTGGTCCTGGGACTGGATGTGAGCAGGTGGAAGTCAGCCTGCAGGCAGATTGGCCCACTGACCAGGATTTGCTGGGAGCCACGGGGTCTCAGAGAGACTCAAATCCGTATGTCAACCTGAACTATCCAGAGTCACTGTCAGAGCTGCTCACATTTGCTGGATAACTGGGCAATTTTGGGTCGTCTCTCCATCTGGAAGTACACATTTTAAAGGTGTACCTTCAATAGCTACTGTAGAAAACAGTTTGGTGGTCCCTCAAAAAGTTAAACATCGAATTGCTTCATGATCAGTTTCACTCCCAGGTATATCCTCCCCAAAGAATCAAAGGCAGGGACTCCAACAGATACTTGTACACCGATGTTCACAGCAGCATTATTCACAATAACCAAAAGGTGGAAACAATCCAAATGTCCATCAACAGAGGAATGGATAAACAAAGTGTGGCATGTATATACAATGGAATATTCAGCCTCAAATAGGAATGAACTTCTGATATGTGCGAAACATGGATGAACCTTGAAAATATTACGCTAAATGAAATGTCAGACACAAAAGGACAAATATCGTATGATTCCTCGTATATGAGGTACCTGGAAAAGCAAATTCAAAGAGACAGAAAGTAGAATAGAGGTTACCAGGGGCTGAGGGATGAGAAGGACGGGAAGTTATTGGTTAGTGGCTACAGAGTTTCCATTCGGGATGATGAAAATGTTCTGGAAATAGATAGTGGTGATGGTTGTACAAGGATGCAGATGTACTGAATGCCACTGAATTGAACGGTTAAAAATGGTTAAAATGATACAATTTATATTATGTATATTTTGCCACACTAAAAAATTATGCCTTTACACAAAAACAGGTTTTCCCTCATGCCAGGGATAGGGAATGAAAACTCATCTCTTGCTCTCTGGTCCCCTGTTGAGCTTTCAGCCGCTCTGCACTTTTTCATTCTCTTCCCTTCAGTTGGACCAGGTCACATGGTGTGGAGAGAAAAGAACACCGGGAAGAAGTGTAATTTCGCAGAGTCCACGGTCCTGCCAACTATTCTTCCTCCTGCCACTTTCCTAGCATATTCTTTGTTCGTTTTATCCGCCTGTGGTGCAGTTATTTGCTCTTTCTCTTCATACACTTGAGGTAACCTTGGAAATTAGTTCCAGTACATAAGCTGAGATGAGGTGGTCTTCACGTGTAATGGGGATAGCGGTAGTTTGTGCTTCTGATAAAATAACTTGAGATAAGCAAAACACATCCACTGTAACCCTCTGACTTGTGAAATCTGTAGCTCAAGACTCATCATTCATCATTTTTGTCTTCCCAGACACTAATGGAAATTAAAATAAACAAACTTGTCCGCCTTAGGAGAAAGGATCCTCTATAGTGACACATTTCACATAAATTGCAATACGAATAAAATCTCCCCCGTGTTTTTAAATGGGTCATCCATTAAGGGTTCAACAGATGCAAGGGAGTATTGCAGTTAAAAGGTGAATAGGCTGTTGTTTAACCAACATTTCATTAATGAATGAGGGTTCAAATGGCAAATGATAGTCTAACAACATCATTTTATATTTGTGAAGATTAAACAAGACTCATGTTTCCACTGTTTGGAAGTTCGCAAACTAAATCTGGCACAAAATGTACAGGAAGATAAACTCAAGAGGAAAGGAGCCTGTCACAGTGATTGATGGACCTGGTTTTCACCCAGCAGTGTTTGAAAATGTAGATATCCTTAAATAAATGATGCTGCATGAGCCTTGCCAGCCTAGGGAATTAAGAAGACATTATTACACTTTGCAGAAGCAATAGAGCTCTGCTACCAAATGTGATGGTTGTAATTTTATATACTTTCCGTAAGACCTCACAATGCACATGCTCTGTAAGGGTGTGAGTGGTAGCATCTTTAGTAATGGGGCCCCCGGGGTATTACAAGGCGAGGTGCCTCGTTCTCCGTGCTGGGTTCCTGGAGGTGTAGACGGCCAAATCAGCAGGATCGCTTTCTGGTACACTTCAGGAATCCACCCACACAGCTCTGCTTTTCTCCCTTGGCCCCCTCAGCTTATGTAGGGCTCCGAAAAGGGACTTAACCTACCGTGGATACAGTTGGGGTGATTCAAATGACAAAATACCAAATTTGGAGGTGACATTGGCAAGACATAAACGTATTCTCAAAGGGATATTAAATTGTGAAACGTTTTTTGGTCAGAATCAGCAAGTTACAGCATTTGTTTTGTTTGTCCGTGTATATTTTGAGGTTTAAAAAAAAAGAATACGCACATCCACAGGCACATAGTTAATGGAAACATGATATTTTATAACCTGCTTTTTTCACCCAACGGAAATCAGTAATACCTTCTGATGTTAACAAGATCTGTTTGTGATCTATTTAGCAGTTGCAAAGAAAGCTCTGCTGTGAATCTGCTTCAATTCACTGTTGGCCATTTAAGCTGGTCCTCCCACGCGTATACATAGTGCTGTGGAGACCCATCATGGGAGCCAGATTTCGTTGTATATGCCTAATTGTTTAATTAAGGCAACGTCTTGAAGTAGAATTGCTGGCTTAATGTCTCAATAAAATTTTATGTCTTTTGATATGCAGTCACACTCATATCAGCAGGACCCAAGAAGCCCATTTTCTTATTCTTGCTACCTCTGAATATTGTCATTTAAACAAGTAAAACTGGTAGGAGTTGGTCAGCAAAAATTGACATCACGTGATTATTTTTGTAGTTCAACTCTTTAGGATGATACTTAGGCCACGACTGTCATATGTAAATTTTTTGATGTGTTTTTTGTCCAGTGTACTGGGGACAGAATCTAAAGGAGAAGACAATAAAGGAAGGGGTTTTCCTCCTTTGGTCACTTTCTCCTTCCTGGATACTACCCTATGCCTTTATTTTTAACTGTTCTAATTTTAACGTTTTTTGGAGCTATACTTGATGACAATCTAGGCTGCAAATTTTGGCCTTACCATGTATTAATCATCGGATCATCTGTTAATTAGTTTACTCATCCATAAATGGGAGTGTTAATCCCTATAGCACAAGGTTATCAAGAGTAGTAAATGCGATAATGCATGTAAAGTGCTTAGAATATTTGTCACCTATCTGATAACATTAAGACAAAAGAGATAATCTTACGTTGCACCCCCACCCCCCCACCCCCCCCACCCCCACCCCCCACCCCACCCCACCGCCGCCAATCATTTACTGATTCTTTGGTGAGATTGGAAATAGAAATGTTAAGACTTCAAACCACATTTATATCTCTGGATAATTTTCACCTCAAACTAGGTTATGAGTATGATTGACATATCTTTCCAACCATTTCAAGAAAAGAATATGCAGCACAATCTTATTTATAAAACCATAAATGAATCTTCTGGTTGTAAATGAGGTTTCATTTACAACCTGGGGATAGCTTCCAACTTATTCATCTAGGAATTCTTTCCAAAAGTTCTTTGAGGCTAACGGTGCATTTCTCTTGCATTCTATTTCTGATCTCTGTTCTTAATTGTGGCCAAGGAAATTGTAAAATACAGGATAAGCCTATTAGGAGCTCCATGAGTGTGAATGGCCAGAGGCCACTTGTCCATGTCTGTGACTCTACTGTGCCTAAAGTGAAGAGCAAACCCCAGCAGTTCCAGAACATGTTTCATTTGTTATTTACGATCTGTGTTCAATGTAGTGGAACCAACACATAGCTCAAAAGGACAAGCTCAGGCTTGGCCAATCTGGAGACCAGGTGATGGTCCCTGGTTGGCTGCTCTGAAGACACCTTTTGATGCAGCTTGGGTTGAGGAAGACAAGAGATGTACCGATACTTTCTTGTGTGAGTGAATCAGGTTTGGCAATGGCCAGGAAACATGATGATGTGGAGTAGAGCTCCATTCATTACCCCCTGTGTGTGGGATTCGATCACACAAATATGCAGTCAAAGAGAGCCAAGTCTTAATTAATTAATTAGGTCAACAAATACTTGGGGACCTAGTCAAGGCAGGCCACCTAACAAACCACACTGCCAGAGATCAGAGGAAGGAGAGGAGAGTCGGGGAGAAGAATGTGCCAGACGACTGAGCAGAAAGCCACCCTAGGGCTTGCTCAGGATAAGAGAGAGGACAGCACAGAATGAGAAATTAACTGGACACAGTGAATATTTCCACCTGGCACCCTGTATCAGGCATACTTCTATGGTCACCTTATTTTCCAAATCTAGGAGTAATTTTTGTTTCAATATAAGAATGACATTATCTGCATCTAGTTGTTGTAAAGTTCTGGATGTCCTCGAAGGTTTTGGAGAGTTAGAGACCTCAGAGTCTTTGCTAATACTCTTCAGTGGCATTTATTATCCTAATGTTTATTTAGGGGTCATCTTGGATGTGAAGCATTGTTCGTATATTGGTGGGGGGCAACTCTGTTTGCTGGGAACCATGCCAAGGGGTGGTTCTCTCATTGTTTGCGAGTGCCCTGATGCAGCTCTCCACAACAGTACATTTGGCCAGGTCCATTTCTTCCCTCTACTCCCCCAACTTTGCTTACATCATAGTGACAATAGCTTATATCATAGTGGCAATGGTTTAATCTGTTACCCTGTCATCATTCCCCACCCAGTATCCCAGTGTTGTAGCCTTTAGCCAGGGATTTTGAAGGACTGTATTTCTGCTGGTGGGTTTGCACTGAAGTGGGGTATTCAGGTTACCAATTAGGACAAAGGTAAAGGTGTGTCTATAGGGGGCCCTTATCTCAAGTTACATCCCCCACCATAGGTTGCTGCTTCCTCGACCTTTTCAGGGCGGCAACCCTCCATGTATACTTTTCCTCTGTGGGTTTAAAATAGTGTTTCCCTGACCCCATAAGAGCATTGAGCAGCAGGTGTTTTATCTTCTTTCTTGCTGAGCAACCTCTTAGTTATGTTCAGTGTTTTCTGGGCTGAACTCTTCACTGTGGCAATTTGTAATATTTGTAATATATTTAAGTAACACTGGAGTCTTGGCTTTTAACTCTGTCATCCACTTATGAAGTTCGGGTCTTGAGGTGAACTGTGTGTTTATGGCTGTTACTCAGCTCCTTGAGTAAAGACCAAGTCTGCCAAGAATGTTAATGATTGATTGAAGTAGGTGAAATGTTTAATTTTTTACACTTTTGGAATTCATTCTTTGGTGGAGAGTTTTGCAATCCATCGAATTTACTGGTATGGCTTGTCGTATGTATTCTTGACACTATTATTGTTTTTTATATTTGAGCTTTGGTGTTGATTCACTTCAGTGAATTTTGTGGTTTTAAAAATTGGAATGTGAGAGTTGGTGATCTCCATTTGAGGACGAAAAAGCCAAGAAATGGGAGCTTTCTTTAATTCTATTATGCTAGAGCCAGAAAGGACATGAACAAATTTTTGTTAATAACACGGTTCCCAGTGATTGGAGAGCATCTCTTGGCCAAAATAATTTCCTCAATAATATTATCATCTGCTTAATATTGTGAACAGAATTCCTAGTGCCCACTTTTGGCTACATTTCCAACGTCAGACAAACACCTACATTTAGATTTTTTTTTTTTAAAGTATAACACTTCTACATTTTGCACGATTTTTGTTTTCTTTTTTCTTTTTTTTCTTTTTAGATTTGTACCCTTCTTGCCATTGAGTACTTAATTTCCTTATCACTGCTTCTTTGAGTTTTAATATCAAAACGTTACATTTCATTGTTAAATACCACACAATGTTATAATTTAACTTGGAGATCTTTTAGTCCCATAGACTGAAACAGTCCTTAGAAGATAGAAAAACATGTGGTACAGAGCCATATCACGCATGCTTATCAGGATTCCAGAATGCTGGAGAGCTTGAAGCAACTCAGGGACAAGAGGGTTAGTGGGAGGATTTCAGAAAAGCTTGGAGACCCAAACCATGAGTAATAAACACATGGTTCCTGGTCTTAGTCTCCACTGGTGAAAGAAAAATAAAAAAATAAGGACATGTTCTGCTTCCTTGGGGTATAAATTACTCCATGACAAATAGAAAGTGAAATTCTGTAGGTTATTTTCATAACCGATCTTCCAGAGAATTTGCTGACTGTTGAAAAAGAAGGAACATGCAGAAGAAATGTATAAATTCCAACAGTTTCTAAAGTACCCAACAAAAGCAGGAAAATGACTAACCTCATTCTGTAAAAAGTAAAACTGAATTTGTTTGAAAGAATCAGTTATACAAAAATAATAGTATTTTCTCATTGATGGACTGCTGATTCATTTCCAGTATGCCCCCACCTGACCATCTATAGCATCATCCGACAACGGAATGGGACCTTAGTGTTCAGCTAGGGCCTGACCCCTGACCCTCACATTTTATGACCAGACTACTGGGGCCAAGCAGGGAAGAAGCATCTCATTCTAGGTCCCACAGTGAATCATGGCCCCTCCGGAGCCAGAGTCTGAATCATCTAGTGAAATGGTCATCTTTCACCCACAAACCTCTGCCACAGGACTGTGGATGAACCAGGAGGATCCCTGTCTCAGCACCTGAAATCCCATCAGTAGAAGCTCAGCAAGACAATAGTTATATAGAAAAGCAGGAGGTCCTAGAGATCAACTCTGCTTACATCCCTCCAACAGAATGGTACAACTGGTTGACAGGAAGCCCAGATTATTCCTTGAAAATGTTAAACCCGAACTTTCTGAAGGGACTTAGGAAATAGAGATGAGTGGTGACCGCTTTATTTTTCTACAGTACCATTTCTTTTGGGTTCTGATTCTGTGGACGTGGCACAATAATTTAAACTCAGTTGTCTGGGCATTTCTTTTCCCATTCCTGGGCTCTATCACATTCCTGGAAGCTGGTGTTGAGTCAGGGGATGGGTAGAGGGAGGACTGGCCTGTTCTTTGGTCCTAAGTCAACCTTGTTGTATTTCTCATTCCGCTCTGCACGGCCCCTCAGGTCTAGCAAATCTCTCTGCTGCTTTATTGCCTTGTTTAGGGCCCAGCAAGCCTCTAGGACTCCACCTGCCCAGGATCAGGGTGTGGATTGAGTTTGGCCCACAGACATGTTTTATTGAGCCCACAAAGTTTTAAGAATCGCAAGTTTTACTTGGTCAATCTAGTTTTCTGGTGTCTCTTGAAAAATTAGAAATGCATTGACTCAGTGTCTGCATTCTTGCACGCATCTCCCCGTGCAGCTGGCTGGTGCTGTCCCTCATTGGACAGGACATGGGCTCTCCAGCTCTGCAGTGTACCCTCTCTGGTATATTGTACTCAGACCCCTCCATCCACTTGAGTTTCCTCCCCTTGCCTCAAGGCTGCACACTCACATTCTCTTTCTGGGGCTTGTCTCTTCCTGAGTAGCTCCTTTTGGAAGACTGCCTCAGGCCTCTCTGCTCCTGGGTCTATAAATCTTCCTTCACTTATTGCCTCTTTTTTCTGCTTTTTCTACCAGCCAAAAAAAGTTTTGTGGTACGGGGATGGTGGAAGGGAGCTCTGTTTCCTCCACTCTGCTTCTCTGGAACATTTTGTCTGTAGGCCTGATTCTGGCCAAGGCATTTTGACTATGCTCTAAGCCTTAGTGCCCCAGGATTGTATGGTTTTGAAATTCACAATCCCGTAATCAAGATTATCCCTGTTTTCTGTACTAACAGGCACTTGTCCTGAGTCAGTGAGGACATCTCTGCTAGGTGTCCTCCATTTGCCCCCGAAGCCACACTTCACCTCCTTCCTGTTCTCTCTGCCCATGGAGATGATCTCTATGGACCATCTCAATGGGCTTCCCTTCCTTCCTCCTTCCTATATTGGGTTTGGCCGTTGGGTAGCACCACCGGGAAGTCTGAGAAAGGGAGGAGAATAAAGGTGAGGTGTTATTTTTTGTTTCTGTCCCCACATCTGGTAACTGCTCCTTGTCTTTGTGCTTTCTGGCTTGTGGATAGTGACAGTGACATGCCTCCTAGCCCACGGGGATGGCACTAGCCCCAGTTCTTGCTAAACCCTTCCCACACCTTCGTAAATTGTCTCTCTACCAACCGCTTTCAAATGACTCAGTTTGAAAGTGCCATCTGTTTCCGGTTGGGACTCTAACGGGTATAACATCCCATGCAATTGTTTAGCCATAGGCGTAGTCAATAATATTTATGCATATTTTAAGTTTCTTCTGAAAATAAATCAATGTTAAAATGCAGCATCTGAACCATGAAGCAATGTAAGAATTTTCTACAAGACAGAGTCATTTATGGCTCAAAACAGTCCACAGTAACTGACTTGAAGCTTTTAAACTCCTCCATCACAGTCTTTGAACACACAAGGAATCCCTCAGTGCACCCGTTTCTAAGAGAACCTAATAATATTTAAGCTGACATAGAACAGAGAAAATAGGGGTTATTTAAAGTTTCCAACAACTGAGGAAGTTCTATCAGTAACAAGTTTATCATGGCCTTCACCATGCCCTGGGTGCATGCTAGCAGGTGACTGAAGACCTTAGAGCACAGAGCTCTGCTCCGTTCAATTTTTAATGTTCTTCTAACAAAGTCTGAGGTTAGGGTCTCAGCCTGGGAATCCAAGCACCTCATAAAACAGGGCACCTTCCCACCTCTGTAAGAGTGCCCTGACCTTGTCTGTCCTTTTCTCCCCTTAAGTTCACTCAGCTGTGACAATGGGAAGTGTCATCCATGCTAGAGGCCTTTGTAGAAAATGAGAGGTGAAGGGTCTGCTGGCACATACTGGATACCTACGGCACAAAGGTTGTTTACAGACATGTCTACGCGCTGCTCAGAACACATTAGGCCCAGCATGTCAGATGAAGCTATTGTGAAACCTGGCTTTCTACCTTGGTTTGCTTCTTAAATAAATTCCCCAATCATGCTCTGATTGATACTTTCATAAACCACATTTGTGCAGGTGTTCATACATATAGAATATGTGGCTGTATCCAAGCACAGAAAGATCACCGTGACCCACAGATTTGTTTTTTACAAAACTGCTTCAAACCAGTTGGTTCATTCTGATGTTCACCTGGTTGATTTCTCTCCAGACCAGTGTTTTTTTTCTTGCTGATAACACAGCACAATTTTGGAATGTCTACCAAAATAGCTGTGAAAAATGATCTTGTTAGAACTGAAGGAACTTCATTATCTTGAAGTGCCTTTTGGAAAAATATTCTAAAACATGGAAAATGGCCATCAGAACAGGAGAGCAAAATTTCTGAGAGTTCTGTGCTCCTGTCTGTTCTGTGGCGTCTCTTCTTTCATTAGCTCTGCCCCTCATCATCCCAATGTGTGTGTAGCAGCACATTTTTTAAAAACTTTTATCTCTCACCCCAAGTTTATTGAAATATTATTGACATATAACATTGAATTTGATACATATGTATATAGTGAAATGATCACCACAATATTTTTATAATTGCTGTATACTATTGACGAATTGATCCTTTTATATAATGACCATGTTTGTCTCTTGTTACCATTTTTGGCTTGAAGTCTGTTTTGTCCGAAATAACTATAGTTATCCCGCAGTAGCACATTTGATAAGTCCAGCCCTTCCCTGTCTTTGGTGTCCTGTCCTCAGTGCCCTTTCTTCTGGACATTATCTTTACTCTCAAGACTTCAACTGCTCACTTAAATGAATCATACATTTAAACACCTTCCCCTTTATCTCTTCTGTTTCATATGGTTTTAATCTCTTAGGCCTTCTCAGACTCCCAGAATGAGGTCAGATAATGCTATGTAAAACAGAGATTAAAAATGCCAATACAGAAAATTCAAATGAGATGATTTGTAGTGAAAGACAACCTATTTATGAGTAATTTAAAAACCTATCTCTGAACCTTCCCCCATGGATGACTTCTAAAGCTGTAATTCTGACCTCATGCTCTCTCTTTGAGCACAAGTTCTATAAAAAGAACGGTCTCAAAAAACCATTCCGGGCCCTTCACCATCTCAGATTCAGTATGACCAAGATCAAACTCGAGACTTACTCCAACCAGCAGGGAAAAACAAAAACCCTTTAGATTGTCTGTTTCTGTCTGTGATATGCTGAGTCCCAGTAAACAAGTGTTATGCCTGTGTGTGCACACACGCACACATGCTCGTATCTGTGGGGAAGGGAATTAGTCCATTTTGTATTGATCTCTGCACTTCTCTCTCTGACTGTCCACATCCACTGTTTCCAAATCCTGGATTCTTCCTTTGAAATGACTCTTAATGTCATGCTTCTCCCATCCAGTGTTTTTTGTTTGTTTGTTTTCTTGTTATCCCAGGCCACAGTCCACTCACTCTAGATTATCATAACACACGCCAAGCTGGTCTACCTATCTCCTTTCCCGACCTGGATTGTACAATAAATTACTCAGTTTCAGGTCTTATATCTCATAACTTTCTCATCTTGCCATATGCTTCCTTTCTGAGAACAATTTTATTAATCTCAACTTTTGGTCCTGCTATTCATAAAATGTTGTCAACTATACTTCACTTACTTACATCTGACTAACAGCTGCTCTGCCATTCCTGAAGGAGAACATCTTTCTGTATGTCTCTTTGATAACTCACTGCTTTCATTGTTGCCCTTGGCTGAAAAGCATATTGTTTATCAGTGTGTTTTATTCACGATTATCTGGCAGCCCAAGCATGATATTTAATGTAATTGATGTCTCCTATTTACTAATGGATGTTACATCATCATTATTCAGAAAATTTGCTACTGAAATTGACATCTGATTAAGGATATGTGATTGAGGTTAAGAGCCTGTGAATGTTTGGAGATATCTGTTTATAGTATGTACTGTGCGGTGTGGCAAGCTATCTACAGGCTGCAGCTGGCTTTCTCTTCGGTTAATATTCTGTACTTGATGTGGCTAAGTGGCCACTGAGATGCTCAGCGTCAGTGTTTCTTCCCACTGACTGAAGGACAAAGCTTACTGGCTACAATAATCTGATGAAATGTGAGTTAAAAAAAAAAAAAAAAACAGCTGGACGGGACACTTTCATAGAGTTATATAAGGTAAATGAGTATGATACACACACATTCTGTAAATATTTTAACTCATTTGTAACAGGGTAGTTTTAAATGAAAGTGTTATTCTAAATATGAGTCACTCAGAGATTCATGTAGTTATATTGATTTATTATGAGAGACCTGGAGTTAGAGACATGGGGCTATCAGTCATTTGGTTTACCGTTTATTCTCTCCCTCAACCCCCGTCTCCAATTTTGGGTGCTATATGGAAATTTACTGGAGCTCTTGTGATTGGATAAAGTACATGACCAGTTTCGGCCAATGAATTGTGAGTAAAAGTTGCCAAGGCTTTCATGGCAACGCAAGATGCGTCCTTTGCTGTGATGACCAGCAGTGATCTAGACACTGGCTGCTCTATCAGACTGGTGTGATTCTGGCTTTACATTTCCGTTATGTACATTGATGAATCCTTTCTTTTTTTTTTTTTTTCAGTTATCTGAAAAATGATAGTGTATTATCTAAGTGCCTACCTCATAGGGTTATTATAAAAACCAGATTAGAAAATAATGTATTTGAAAATGGTATATAAACAAAGTGATACACATACATATAAGATATTATTTTTAAATGGTATTCTTTTGGGGAACTTAAAACTGTTCTTGATTTTAAAGGTAATTTATGCTGATGGTAAACCTACACAGGAAAGAAGGGTGAACGGGTTAGCAAAAATCTTTCAGCCTAACACTTCCCCATCACCCACATTCCCAATCCCAGAGGTATCTACTGTTAAAAGTTCCTTGTGGATAAGCCGAAAAACATATTTGTATGCATAATGTTTTTCAGCTTTTTTTGTCACTTAATATATTTTGAACATGTTCCTCGTTTTTCTTTTTAATGGTTTCATAATACTCTGCTGGATAAATGAACCATGCTTTAAAAAATTTGTGAATCAAGATTTTGTTTTCTTTAAAAGAAATGAATACCCCTTACTGCTTAACACAATTTCAACTATCTTTTAAAAATGAACAGAAGAAAGAGAATGTTACAGGGACTGATATCATAGCATATGCTGCTGTCTTTATGGAGCAAAGTAAAAATGAAATAATAGTAATATTTATGACCTGGGATGGCAAACACTAGTGCCTATGGAGACCAGGGAGATAAGTTAATAAAATCAGAGATGTGGGCTCAGGAAAGACATTAGGAGGAGGGAGAAGGAGAGAGAGGGAAGGAAGGAGGGAGAGGGAGAAGGAGAGAAAAGAGAAGAGACAGTGGTTGCCACCAGGAAAGCACGTGCCTTTCTAAAGGCATCAACTGAGCTGAACTGAAATCCACTGTTCTCACCACCAATTCCATCCCAGCATGGGCAAATATGATTTTTCAAGAGAATTAAGAAACCACGCTACTTATATGTGTGCTTTTGATTTTTAAAGCTAGAAACAAAGTCAGAAACTTTATTTTTAATGCACAAGCCAAATTAAATTTGTTGGGGAGCAACTGGATATAGTCAAGGGTTAGTTGGTCACCTCTTGAGATAAAGAATATAATAGATGCACAGAGTTTGAACATACCTTACAGAACATAACTATATGATATGACCTTTTCTACATGATACAAGGGTGTTTCATACCATGGAAGCCTTCTTGCCTCTAAGTATGTTTTTTAAACCCACACAACCAACCAACCACAGAAATCCTTAAAGAATACTCTTAGTGTAGTTTTATTTCTACCTCTGCCCTGTGCTCTAGAGCACTGAGAATCATATGAAAGGAGCTTTTAATACCTCTCTTTGATCTGCCATTTACCCCTGCTTCCAAATCAGGATCAGAATGCATATTAACTTGGAGGCCACTTGGCTTCTGTCTGGTGCTGACTAAAAAGCGCCCTTAATATAGCATAGCACATTGGTTTAAAAGCAAATGTTTTATTAAAGTATTTTTAATATCACACAATTTGTTTCTGTATTTTTCTCTTAATTGATTAGTAGTTCAATGTCAATTTTGATCAATTCAATCATCGCACACTTTGAAAACCAGTGAATTGATGGTTCTGCAGAGTGTTTTGAAGCCTAGGTTGCTTAGGCTTCAAAACTAAATCATATATCTAATTATAGATCTAATCTTGTATCTCAGAGGAAGGGGAGGCATTTGAAGGTGAAACCAAATTCATCCATCTTGTAAGGTGGAATGCATACTTATTTATAAATTATAATAAAGACAACTCGTTATTGACTCAAAGTGTGGTCAAGATTTGGAAGTTATTGTTTTATGAGGTGATTCCATTATGGAATGTAAAATTATGGTTGAACAAAGTTTTTGTTCCATTTGGTTCAGATGCGTCTGAATATCTCCTTTCCAGGCTTGGTCATGTTTAGAAGTTTAATAATAATTGAAACCTGATTTTAAAAACCTGCCAAGAGGACCCACATTTCTGTCTGATTTAACTAATGTTACTATTAATCTGTTTAGTTGGGGAAAAATTAGTTTGTGACTGCAAATGGCTGTCTGCATTAATTATGTCCAAGTGAACAGAGTAATTTTTAGAACTTTTTTTGGTATCAGTTATTCTTTGCTTGGTTATATTTTTCGCCATCTGTTTCAGAACCAAAAGGATGATATGTTTGTGTATATACATGTGTATATATACGCACACATACGAACACACACACACACTTGCTTACTGTTTGGTTTGTTTTGAAATCAATCAAGGAATAACTCAGTGAAAACTAAATATGGCTATAGGACAGAATTTAAATATTTTACATACTTAAAATGTAAAGTAAATAACAATGCTGAAAGAGATTTTGAAGTGGAACATGCAACTGATGCAACAGCAAAGAGGGGTATATGTGTGTGTGTGTGTGTGTGTGTGTGTGTGTGTGTGTGTGTAAAATTGAAATGCATAATCATCACAAAGAAGAAGAGAAATAATAATATAACTTTCAAATATCAAGAGAAACAGGTAAGGCTAAGATGGGGATGGTAAAAATGAGTTTTCTTTTTTTTTTTCTTTTTTTAATGGGAGACAAGATAAGCAAGAATTAGAAAACTGAGTTCATCATAGAGGGTTATGTGGTTACTTGAAGAACCTCAAACAGGAACCATTGAAGGTGGTTGCCTCTGGGGAAGGAAATGGAATAGATAACAGGGTGTCTGAGTAGGAGACTTCTGTGTTTCATCTTATACCCTAACATACCTTTTATTTTTTTTAGCGTGTGTTTGTGCCAGCATGATACAGTACTATCAATAATAATAAATTACAAACCCATAACCAAGCTTTAAAAATAATGCAATCTAGTTGTATTGACATACATTTCCCCCACTTAATAAGGTGTATGTGCATGTAGTGTGTCAATCTGATTCTGTCCATTTTATTTCAGGGATATGGATTACTTTCTGCATGCTTTTAGATAATAATGACAGGAAAAGCAAGTGTAAAGTAAACATTTTTCTTTGGTTATAAAGTTCTGAATCCCATCATTAGATGAGAGGTTCCCCCTCTCTGTGGTCATCAGAATAATTCAGAAATCAGGCACATTCTGGCTTATTTGGCTTATTATGGTCTAATGAGCTGGCTGGGCTGCACCTCAAGGGTTGGCCAGTTTCTCAGAGGCCACGTGTGACCTTCTACTCAGGAGGCCTCTCCCGCAGGTAACTACTAATCCTTTCCCATCGTGAAACCAACCATATTCCAGTATATATGTTTGCATACATTATGCTGTGGGACATTCAGCTAGGCCATGACATTCCATAGTGAGGACAAGTTTACTTAGAAATTAGAAAGTAGGTGTCTGGGTGTGAGTAAGACAGCTGTATGTCCATTAACTACCATTCCCTGCTCATCTTATCAATTCCCCTCTCTTCCTATGGTCTTGCAACCTAAAAGGTGATGAACAGCAGGACTCATGGGACAGAATGGACAGAATCAGAATCAGAAGGCTCTTTTTTTTTCTTTTTGTGTGGTCTCTCACTGCCCCTAAAGTTTTCTTCAGTGTGATTGTTCTTCCCCTGCCCTTAGATGAAAACTTGATTTCTCCCATGACTTTTCTGCTGACTCTTAGATAGTAAAATATCCTAGCAACACTCAACAGGATAATCACATTGCCAATTCAGAATTTACAATATCAAGTCATGTATGTCAAAACCCCAAATTGGGTTTAAAGTTTACTCTTCTTTCTTTCACTCCGTCTGGGGGCTGCTACGGTTGAAGAAGGGCACAGTCTTTCTATTTTCTTTTTATGCCTATCATTCCATCTCCTTCAGTAGCTTGAAAACTGAAATTTGTAATTTTACCAGAGGGAGGAAGGAAGGTTTGGGGGGTTAAGAGTGTAGAAAAGTTTTTCCCTGACAGCTGGCTTTAGCCTTTTAGGGTTTCTTCAGAGACCCCACAACTGTCGATCTGTCCCTCAAAGTTCTTTTGACCTGGGTGGTTGTATTCTATTTTAATAGGCATTTATTTCTTTGTGAATAGGACTACCAGATAAAATATAGGACTCCCAATTAAATTTGAATATCAGATAAATAATGAAAAAGGTTTTAGCATAAGTATACCCCAAATATTATATGAGACATACTTAAACTAAAATAAATTATACATTTTTAGCTGAAATTCAAATTTAACTGGGCATCCTGTATTTCTGTTTGCTAAGTATGGCAACTCTAAGGTGGAAGGGCATTTTTAAGGTTGTCTGCTCTTTTGGGCCAACCAAATCTGTATATTTTATTGTGCTATGTTCTAGTGCCAGGGTAATATTTTTTGTCCATGTCAAACACCTTGTCACAAATATAACCTCCCAAAAGGCCTTCATGGGCCAGCTGGATAAAGATTGTAAATTTATTTTATTTTATTTTTTTATGTAACTATCTGTCCACAAACACAACTCAAACATTAAATATTTACTACATTAAAAAAGAAAAAGATTGTACTAGTACCTGCATGTGATAAAGTTTTTTAAGCCAACTAGAGCATAACTCATAACAAGCAGTGGATGTAAAGAAATAACTTTTTCTGCATCTCAGTCAGTATCTAGAAACACAATTTTTAGATAGTAGATGATCTATGAACATTTGGTGAGTGACTCATGTGGTTATCTGTGGTCCTATTATCTAATGATTTTCCCAAATTTAAATTCTAATATTGCTGATCCGTCACCACTGTATGTCTACAGTATTAGAATTGCAAATGCAATAAAAGGAATCCTGAAAGTATATCATGATTAAGTGGATTCCAGCAATTAATGTATTTTGAGGTGGGCTATCAATATTTAATAATAGTGATTATTAGAGCAAACTATTGTTTCCATTGCAAAGGTAGTAGAATTTTGTTTATTGGGGGACCTTTAAAGAGGCAGCTCTACCTTGGAATGGAACAGTTTATCCCCTCTTTCAATTCTTATCGGGCTCATTCTGAGCAAAGTCCGTTCCAATCAGTTTGACTCATTATTCCTTACAAGATTGAACGCTGAGTATTTTTACTTAACAGATAGGAGCTTCATGTGACTTCTCAAGGTCACACAGAAAATTTGTAACAGAACAGAATGTCTTAAGAGAAGCACTTTTAAAGCTCTTTGCCTCTGGCCCCACTTTCTTGGCTGACAAATTTCATGTAGCCAAGAAAGAAGAATGAATGTTAGCTAAGTCATTTATTTTCAATGCATTAAAATAAAGGCTCCCTAAAGCCTGTGGTGTGTCGCTCTAAGTTAGAAAAAGAAGATAAACTAGAAATATTAAAACTTCTTCCTATCTGTTATAGACTAGAGGCAAATATAAATATGACTGCTCCCATCTCCCCCAGCAAGAGTGCAAAATATTCTAGTAAAAATATGTGAAGAAAAAGATGAACCCATGCATATCCGAAATGCCTTGTGGTATTATTCATTTTACATCCTTGTGAAGGAAGTAGCTAGCATTGCTCTCCTTAATCAATTACAGGAAACCTGAGTACTGTGTGTAACGTGGTTAAGCTGGAACTACGTTTCCCAGAATCCCCTTCCCTGGACCATTCTGATTGTCTAAAAGAGGAATAGATGGTAGAAGTGATGCAGCGGCTATTGCTCTCTGAACGTTGTCATTGTCAGATGTGGTGACAGTCACAGAGACATCGCCAAGGCCTTGCCTGTCCTCGCTTTCATCTCCTCTGTATCTTGCTCGTCTTTCTACCCACTTCCCCTGCTGACCAAGCATGGCCTGAGGCCCACCTCCAGAGGCCTGACTGCAGGCCCACAGAGGCAGCAGCCAGGCTGGAGTGAGCTTCCCTGTCCACCAGACTTCCTGTTCAGCCCTCTTCCGGTGGTGGGCCTGCCTGGCTTCTCAGACTGTGTGGTGACTTCCCTGATTTCCCCCCACCCACCCACCCCCAACCCCGGTGCCTTCATTTCTCCAGCTTCTTCCCCAACTGTAGAAGGTCATGAGCCATCCCTTATCCCAGAGCTTCATGTGCTAAAGGTCAGAGCGTTCTCGAAGCCCAGCTCAGCTGACATCCAAGCTCCCTTTTAGAACCAGCCCACCTTCAAAGTGGCTCACTGCCTGATGCAAGAGCCCACGTGCCCTTGCTGCAGGTAAACTTGAGAAGTTGATGTGTTTACCTTGGAACAGAACGACCAGGTATACAGGAGCAGTGTGCCTGTGAGTACTGGGAACTTCTTGGGAAGCAGAATCTCATCTGAGAGGGAAGTTCATACACAATGAAGCCAGCTGGCAAAGCTTGGCCTCATTAAAATACAGTGATTTTAGCTTCTGTGGGGCTGTAGCTGCTAAAATTGAGTAGCAAGCACCCTGTATGGGTGAAAGCTCGGAGAATTTAACCCAATAAAAGTCAAAATGGTATGAAATCGCTGGTGGAGGTGGGGCAGAATGTCTTTACAGCGTGTAGGTTAAAAGGCCCTGATGCTTGCGATACCGTAGACTTGAGTATCTGGATTATTTCCTTCTTTGGGCCGCTAGAATCAACTATGAAGACAGCCCCTATTTCTCACCGTTCAGGATGCTGTCAGCGCCCTGCCCACACCCTTGGCACTCACCTGGAAAATCTGCTTCCGAGAATAGCTGTGACTCTGCCTGAGGGCTTCTGTCTGGCAATGGGAGCCTATTGCCCACACACCAGCAAGACCCAAGTGCTGGAGAGAAACGCTCAGGAGGCATCACTCAGGAGACGACCAGGAGTCCTTGCCGCCCCACAGGGATAGCTCTGACACGTGTATCCTCCACTGTCCCGAGAGCTCCCCAGTGGGACTGCACTGGAGTTGCCCACGGTGGCCCTGTGCTTGGTGACACACCCTGTACTGGCTGCTTCCCCTCCCTTGTCTCACTCCCTCACTCCCCTCCTGGTGTTTCCTGGTATCACCCTCCAAATAGATCAGTCGCATGTGCATCCTTGTCTCAAAGTCTGCTTCAAAGGGATGAAAAATAAGGCCTTTTCCATGGCTCTTAGCCTGGTACGGCTCTTTTTGCCTATTTGGTTTTGTTGAGGATTTGTTTATAAAATGGGTATTGAGTCAAAAGAGAAGGGTAAGTGGCTTTGCAGGTAAAGCAAGGGTATCTAGTTATAGCATACACTAGGATAGTAAATTAGAAGTTTCCACGGAAGCCTTAACATGAATTTCAGGTCCCAGAGAGTTTTATGAGACCCAGAGGAAGGTTGGAGGAGCCGACCTATCATTCTGAGCCCTGTGAGAGGGGCTTCAGTGGGACTTCTTGGGGAGCTTGGCATGTGCTCCTGCAGGAGGGAGATACAGCCGACAGGTGACTGCCTCCTATCCGTCAAGGACAGGTACTGCGGTCTTGGGTTTTTGCCCAGCATCCCATGGGTAACTTGATAGCGTACCTTGTATTGGCTGACAATGTGAGAACATTCACGGTGGAATAAATGTTGGCCTTTTGCATGAGAGAGAAGCTGTGCGTGTGTCCTCTTAGACTGCGAAAATAGGAGCACTTAAAAGGGTACATGACCTCAGCAGAAAGAAACTAGAGCCAATAGTTGGATTTCTAGGTGTTGAGAAGTAGGATTACTGAATTTAGCAAATACAAGTAAAGAATACCCAGTTAAATTAACATTTTTATCTAAACAACAACTATTTTTGTTTAGTGTAAGTATACACCACACACTATTTAGGATACACTTAGGCAAAAAAAAGTTATTCATTGTTTAGCTGAAATTCCAATTTAACTGGGCATCTTGTGTTTTACCTGGCAACCCTCCTTCCACTCTACCCCCCAGTTCCTAACAGGACTAGAAGTAAAGTAATTGTGAAAATGAAGTACTTGGTGTGATACTGATAAAACAATTCTTGGAGGAGAAGGTGAAGGCTTTGTTATGCTCCCACCCTGAGCTAAAAAGATAATGAAAACTTAATGTGTAACCTTGTTAATTAGTTTTTCCTTTTAATTAATGAATCCATTCAATACATATTGATTGAGTGCTTACTGTGTGTCAAGCACAGTTCTCAGTACTGGGCGGGCAGCAGTGAGCCACGCAGACCAAGTTCTTGACCTCACAGAGCTTTGATTCTAGTGATGTACGTACTTGGCAAACAAAATAGAACTTGGGGCTAAGGGGGCTCATGAATTTTTGAAACAGCTGATTCCTGCCTCGGGTCTCGCAGGTCTCGCCTTCCTGCCCTGTAATATCTAATGCTCCCCTGGGACACTGTCAGGAAGAAAATCTTGAGTATCACCTTCAACTCACCAAGATCTGTTTACAGATGGTATTCGAGTGAGGAGTCCTTGGCTAGAGCTGGTGATAAAGATTTTTCATATCATACTCCATTTCCAAAGGGAGTTGAGGCAGCATGACTCCTGCAGTTTTGTCTGTTTCATTTGTACATTCGTTTGCTTCATTCAGTCAAAAAGGAGAGATGAATAAGGCATGATGGTTGGTGGTCACCCACAGCTAGTAAGGCCATGGCTGTCGATGTGGTGGAGTAAAGGAAGTACAAGGTCCTCAGTGTAAGAAGCCATTAGTTCTGAGAACTTCAAATTGTAATATCATCAAATATGGTGCTGTTAAAAATAAATAAATATATAAATAAATAAGGAGAAATAGGAAATACTTCACTTCCCTCTTCTAGAGTTTAATTACAGTTTTGCTTCCTCCTTACTTCCCTAAACCTTTCTTCCACCCTCTGTGAGACACACAAGATGAAAATACGGGTAGTGAACTGCAACTGTATGCAGACAGAACATATAATAAAGAGTGCTGCCCATCAAGAAACCATATATTGGGTTTAATATGACAAGTTGGGGAAGTAAGGGTCTCCACTGTGGCTGATTGTATATTTTTAACTTGACTCTCATATTTTAAGTGAAGTACCTTTGAGGAGAGTATTATATCTTCAGTGTTTCATTCTAAAAGAAATGTATTAGGGCAGTTTGTATACACATTCAAAGAAATCTACATCACAAAGTAGATGCCTGCTTTAATCTGAGGAATGCATATGAGCGTGTGTGTATGTGTGTGTGTGTGTATGTGTGTGTATGTGTGTGTCTAGCTGTCCCTCAGTGTTGATCTCACACAAAATGCTACCTGAACAGGATGACAATTTGATGTTTTCTTTCTTATGCTAGCGATTCACCTTTGCTCTGCCCCTCACCCCCATCAGTGATAATATTCAGTTATTCCTGAAGGGAAAATAAATTAAGTGCTGTGTTGTATACGGAGTAGGAGAAATCAAATCTGTCTCTAACTGGTTGGAGCTGCTCCATAATCTATGATCCATAACTATGATTCCATTTCTAAAATTTGACTGCTAGAAATAATGTTAGTAGTCCCCAAATGGTCATTATATTTCAAATTTCATTTTGCTTATAGGTGAGGAAACTGAGACTCATAGATGCTAAAACTCTTTATCTAAGTTTGCTGGTTAGTAACGATCTTCCAGGCCAGTGTTTGAGTCACTAGGACCTGCTGCCTCTTTTTTAGAGAATGGGTGTGCCTATTATCAGCAGCCTAACCGGGAACACACAGGAGGGGGGACCCCCCAGAGCTGACACCCTGGTACCTTCTTCAAAGTAGGAGGTGAGACAGTGACCTACTCCTCTAGTCCTCTCCAGAAGGTTGGGTGCTGATAATATTTGGGTGTGATTTTGGAGGCAAAGCAAGGAACTGTGGGACCACCCCAGAACTGTCATGTCCATAGGAACCTTGATGATTTGCTCAAATGCAAATTATTTTCTATAATTCATAATCACTGAGTCTATTGACTAGGAATTTTAATGAGGTACTTAAGCCCTACAAGTCAGGATCTAAGTCTATTGTGTTTGCTTTTCAAACCTTTTCCATTGAAGTTCTTATAATGCAGTCTTCCAGTAAATTCTAATTGGGTTTCGTTCTTTTGTTGACTATGCTGATCACTCAGTTAAGTCACTTCCCATTTTTCACTGGCACTGGCAACAGCCATTTCCTAAGTTTTTCACCGTTTGCTGGTTTTGAATAATAGTCATTCCATACACACCACCTCACTCTCCCCCACACCTCAGACAAATGCAAAACTCCATTTAAAGATATGCAGATGAGTTCTTTTCTTATCAAGACTGCTGTTTCCACAAGATGCAAAGACTTGTAGATTCCACCACATTCCGCAAAACAGCACACGTGGCCTTAGTGTCACTTGCACTTATTTCTAAGTTTTATAATTATTCAAGAGAGTCGTTGTGGCAGAACTACTCTGAATTAAGCCTGAGTGATGCTGGCATGTCAAAACAAGTGTGAGGACAGACTTTAACAGCCAAATAGCACATCCAGTCTTAAATTGCATAAAACGAACTGTGCACTATATGAAATGCCATGCGTGCTACTTTATACTGTAGTTCAAAGTTGATGTAAATGGAAATTAAAAAAAAAAAGATTGCTCTATTTTTCTCAGTATTTCTGTGCATGATGACAAGTCTTAAAAATATCTTGGAGGGTTGTTATTTGAGTTCAGGTGGAATCATACAGTTCCCATTGTCTCAGCATGACTGGACCACCTATTCATTTGTTTTTCTTTTTCTGACTTACTTCACTCTGTATGACAGACTCTAGGTCCATCCACCTCGCTACAAATAACTCAATTTCGTTTCTTTTTATGGCTGAGTAATGTTCCATTGTATATACGTGCCACATCTTCATCCATTCATCTGTCGATGGACATTTAGGTTGTTTCCATGTCCTGGCTATTGTACATAGTGCTGCAATGAACATTGTGGTACATGTCTCTTTTTGAATTATGGTTTCTCAGGGTATATGCCCAGTAGTGGGATTGTTGGGTCATATGGGAGTTCTATTTTTAGTTTTTTAAGGAACCTCCATACTGTTCTCCATAGTGGCTGTATCAATTTACATTACCATCAACAGTGCAAGAGGGTTCCCTTTTCTCCACACCCTCTCCAGCATTTATTGTTTGTAGATTTTTTGATGATGGCCATTCTGACTGGTGTGAGGTGATACCTCATTGTAGTTTTGGTTTGCATTTCTCTAATTAGTGATGTTAAGCATCTTTTCATGTGCCTCTTGGCCATCTGTATGTCTTCTTTGGTGAAATGTCTATTTAGGTCTTCCACCCATTTTTTAATTGGGTTGTTTGTTTTTTTTAATATTGATCTGCATGAGCTGCTTGTATATTTTGGAGATTAATCCTTTGTCAGTTGCTTCGTTTGCAAATATTTTCTCCCATTCTGAGGGTTGTCTTTTTGTCTTTTTTATGGTTTCCTTTGCTGTGCAAAAGCTTTTAAGTTTCATTAGGTCCCATTTAGGGACTCTATTGTGTTGCTACTTTTGTTCTTTACGTACTTTTTTTTTTTAATTAAAAAGGTTAAATTTTGACAGTATATCTTCTCTTTCAAAACAGTCTGGATATATATTTATCTGCCATTCAGTAGATACTAGCTTATAATTTCCTTCAGTCTCCTGATAATATAATGCAGTTCTTTCATAGTCTTCTTGAAGATTGCACATGGTCATTGAATAATTGTTATTTGATTAACTGCTAAAATGTATCCCATGACTACTTGTGATTGACTTCAACATATACATTCTCTATAGATTTTAATGCACTCTCAACAGTAACTGTTGGTAATAACTTTAAACTATTGATGTGTGCAGAACAAGTGTAGACATGCAGTGTAAATAAAGGGATGGGGAAATCTCCCCACTTTTCACTGGCATACGCATGGATTTTTTTTTTTTTTAAGAAAACAGCATTTTATTAAGCTTATGAATAGCAAGAAGTAGTGATAAGCAAGCAACCAACTTGTTGTTAAGTAATACAACTTGTAAAACTATCATGGCCAAGAATACAGTTTTTGAAAAATGGTTTTGGCCCCGTTTTGAAACATCTTATGAATCCTAAAGAGAATAAGAAATGTGAGCCCCCACTAGACAGTGGAATTTAAATACAACAATTGTGGGAGTTTTGTACAGTTGTTGATGGATTACCCGCAGCTGACGTGCTTCTACTTGATCAGAAGATCAAAAGAATGAAAACCCTTTAGACCATTTGTATGCTTTTAATGAGTTGGAATTCAAGAAGACATCTGATTCCACTAAATCAGCCAGGAGTTTCCGAAAAGCAGATGGCATTTTAAGCCAAAAGATAGTCCTTTGAAGGATCTTGAGACATGTAATTTGTCTGAATGTATCTTGTCCTCATCTGTGATTTCCTGGAGGCTAAGCACTGTCAGAATCATGCCCTTCCTTCCTAGCACAGTGCCTGGAACACAGTAGGTGCTCAATAAATGTCTGAAGAGACTAGAAAATCTTGGAATGCTATTAGAAACTTTATAGAAAATACTCGCCTGAGTACTTTATTCTCAGTACTCCTACCAGTTATTGCTGGTAGTGTTGCTTTTCTCAGATTCTATTTATATTGTATTTATTTTAAACAAAGCTACGTTTTTAGAGATTAAGATAAAAATGTTGCCTCGTAGAAAACCAGTGAAACAGTGCTATAAATTAAAATCAACACCTTAGAAAGAAAAATAAGTAAGTTTTAGGGTTTGTTATTCTAAAGTAATTTCTAAAGTAAATTGTGTGTTTCAAGCTTTAAATTCTAAAATTCATAATGTCATTTTTTAGGCACCATTAAACATGCTGTGGTTGGCTACTTTGCTGTAACAGATTTTTGTTACATTTGGCTTCATTTCTTCTGTTATGATTCTCTTTCCATTTACTTGTTACTAGAAGTTGTCTTCTGTTTTTGTTTTTGTCTTTCAGTTTTGGAGGGGGGAAATGTATTTTGTAAGTCAGAAGAAAATAATGTAAGCTTCCTTGAAAAGCATGATTTTAAAACAAAGTAAATAAATATTTCCCCTTCAAAATGATGTTCCTTAAATTATTAACAGAATAACATCTCAACATCTCTCTCTCTCTCTCTCTCTATATATATATATACACACACACACACACACACACACACACACACATATTACATATGTATATATGGAATGTAATGAATCTTTTGAAGAATAATTTTATGTGTTGTTAAAGAGACTAAGGGTACTCAATTTTTCTATAATTATTCATTTATTGGCAAATAACCATAGACGTGACTATTTTAATAGTTCATTGGAAGAAAGTCTGTGGTATCTTTCATAAAGCCCAGGATCACCCTAATTTTTAAATATGATTTGTGTTGGAGTGATCACTATATGGTTAATACATTTAAAGACAGATGGGATAATTCATTTTCCACTGAGTGATCTACATAGTGAGTGTCTATCACTGATGATGGCAAAGATAGGAATATTTCACCTATGGGTGATCCCAATTAATAAAACACTCTGTAGCAATTCTTATGGGTAGGAACATTGTTTTTCTAACTCCACTTTAGCATCTTGGCCTTTTTCCTCAAGTGTGAGCTTATGGAGGAATGTTTTCTTTAAGGAAGAATATGGCTTAGGTTGTTGTCCTGGTATTTCTTTCCTTCTTTCCATCAACTGATTCCTTAGCCTGGCAGCTTTTAGCAAGCTTCCTGGTTTGAGGTTGGCCATCCTACTCCATAGTCTGGAGTCTAGGAAATATATATATGTTGCTTTACCTGGATGTTTTATTCAAAATCAAGCATTTATGTTTTCAGTGTAAATTCTCCCCCTTCCACTTCTGTAAAAGAATAAGTCAAACAATAAACCTCATGAAGGAGAAGTGATAATAAAGATAAACTTAAAGCTCTCTATATTTAAGGACTCTTACAAGACTATGAATGTCTTCGACTACTACCAAAGTTATTAGTTAAAAGAAAATATAAATTTACCTGAGAAAACCGTAGTTCAAAAAGAGATGTGTACCACAATGTTCATTGCAGCACTATTTACAATAGCCAGGACATGGAAGCAACCTAAATGTCCACTAACAGATGAATGGATAAAGAAGATGTGGCACATACATACAATGGAATATTACTCAGCCATAAAAAGAAACGAAATTGAGTTATTTGTAGTGAGGTGCATGGACCTAGAGTCTGTCATACAGAGTGAAGTAAGTCAGAAAGAGAAAAACAAATACCATATGCTAACACATATATATGGAAACTAAAAACAAAAACAAAAACAAAAAAGGTACTGATGAACCTAGTTGCAGGGCAGGAATACAGAGGTAGACATAGAGAATGGACTTGATGACATGGGGTGGGAGGGGGAAGCTGGAGCGAAGTGAGAGTAGCATTGACATATATATACTACCGAATGTAAAATAGTTGGCTGGTGGGAAGCAGCTGCATAGCACAGGGAGATCAGCTCGGTGCTTTGTGATGACCTAGAGTGGTGGGATAGGGAGGGTGGGAGGGAGGCTCGAAAGGGAGGGGATACGGGGACATGTGTATGCATATGGTTGATTCACTTTGTTGTGCAACAGAAACTAACATGGTATTGTGAAGCAACTATACTCCAATAAAGATCTATTTAAAAAAAAAAAATGATGCTTTATCTCAACCATTTCCACTACTAGAAACACACACTACTAAAACTTTATGACCTCCTGAATATAAATTAAGGTAATCTTTTAAAACAAGAAACTGTATCAACTTACTGTAAACCCAAAGACTTGCAAAATTATTTCAGTTTTTTAATCCTCTCAACACACACACGTACACACACATGGGTACCACAACATTTCTTCTCAGTAGCTTGACTGTAACCTTGAGAAAACGTTTTAGAGAAGGCCTTCAGGATGGTGCAAGAAAAGGAAAAAATAAACCTAGTTCTTGTTTTTAATCAATAGCAACACCCTATCTTATGCTTAAGTTTCTTATGCTCTGAAGTACAGCCCTAGCTGTTCATTCAATGGGACTGAAGTGAGGGTCTTAGCAAAGTTCTTCACATAAAGATGTTTTCAAGGGAAATAATACTTTGAGGAGTAATTTGATTCATAAAATAGAATACCAAAAATAAAAAAGAAGTAGTTTCTTTTTTCTAAGAGTTAATGTTTAGTTCCCTTGTTAAAGAGATGCTTGTTGTATAAATTTGCTTCCTGCCCAGTTCAGTTTCATAGGGGGAAAAGAAAAAGAAAGAAAAACGTGCTTATAGAGTTTGATGCAGAAAACATTACCAGGATAATTATAACAAATGTCATGCCCAGAGTTTGTAGTCCATTGAAATACCATTTGTGTCTTTGTTTTGCCATGAAAGTACAGTGAATCACCAAAATCCAATGTATTCTAGTGACTGAAGTTCATTTCAATTTTACTTATTTATTGACAGTAGGCATTCGCGCGGAGTGTTAGGTGTTGCAAACAGCACAAACATAGGCAACATCTTTCTTTAAGGATCTTACCAAGTAGCACAAGAAAAGAGATGTGGATATGTGGAAAGGTAAATGACAATAGTATATTTAATAAGTCAGTAGGATTTGAGTTGATCCTTGATGATCGTGAGGAGGTGGGAGGATTTCTTTAAAATACGGAACAAAAAGATAAGATCAACTGATGGGTAGATAGAGGATGTATGTGTTTGAAATTGTTCATAACAAAATGATGAAAAAAGTTTAGAGTTTACAGGGAGAGAGTAGGAAACTACTGATGGGCATGTAATTTCCATGCAGATGTAATGAAAGATAAAGCATGAAGAGTAAGTTCTGTGAATACTGGTCCTTCATTAGTTCTCTCCCTGAATGATTAGGGGACTGAAGGCGCTTGATGTTAGAGAGTAAATTATAATTGTGCATCCGTCAGAAAATAACAGAATTTCCAACTCAGATTGGTTTAAATATAAGCCATGTTATGTACAGGACAGGAAGACCAAAGGTAGGACCAACTTCAGGGTTGATAAATTCGGTTTCTCAAAATTTCTCTCAGAGGCTCAAGTTCTTGCTCTGCTGTCTATGGCAGAGGCTGAGTCCCTCTCCACTCACAGGATGGCTGCCTGCAGTCTTGTCCCTGTTCTTTGTGAAAAATGACCACCTTCACTTCTCCAGTTACCCTGCGTAAACTACTCCATATATCTCTTTGTCCTGAATTGACTGGCCTGCTCAGTTCTGAGTGCAGCTCTGCCAGGAGGGGTGAGTGGGTGGAGGCCCAGGATTGGCTTAGATTTGTCACAAGAGGTGGAGTAGCTCCGAGGGCACAACACAGGGTCCACTGCAGGGTCGTGAAGAGACAAAGAGATGCTCTGGGAGAGTAAAGGGTGGAGAAGGCATTTCTTGTCAAAACCATAGTGCTGTGACCACCCAGTACTTTTAGGAAAATTTTGTGGGCAGAATATGTGTTTATAAAAGAGAGCTATCTTTATGAAATGATTTTTCCCATGACTGTAAAAACGATACATGTTCAATATAAAAACTAAAAAAGGCGGGACTTCCCTGGTGGTGCAGTGGTTAAGAATCTGCCTGCCAATGCAAGGGACACAGGTTCGAGCCCTGGTCCGGGAAGATCCCACATGCTGTGGAGCAGCTAAGCCCATGAGCCCACAACTACTGAGCCTGTGCTCTAGAGCCCACGAGCCACAACTACTGAGCCCGCATGGCGCAACTACTGAAGCCTGCGTGCCTACAGCCTGTGCTCTGCAACGAGAAACCACCACAATGAGAAGCCCGTGCACCACAACAAAGAGTAACCCCCGCGGGCCGCAACTAGAGAAAGCCCATGCACAGCAACAAAGACCCAATGCAGCCATAAATAAATAAATAAATTTAATTTTTAAAAAACTATAAAAAGGCTACAGAATACAACAATCATTTATAATCTTACCACTTGGAAATAATTAAGGTTGCTATTTGGACATTTCCTTCAAACATTTATTCTGTGTGTGTGTGTGTGTGTGTGTGTGTGTGTATGCACATATATGTTATACACTTGTTATGGTACTAACTGTACAATTCTGTGTGCCATTTGCCTTTCTTAACATTATTTCATTAACATTTCCCAACGTCATTGAGATTTCTTCATAAATTTTGTTCTAACAGCTGCTTAAGATTCTATTACATGAAAGGCTGCATAAGATTCTACCACGTGAAAGTACAAATTTATGTAAATATTCCTATACTATAAAATGTTTAAATTACATCAATTTCTGCTTTGTTCTAACACTGTGACAAATGTCTTTATAGTAAATTGTCATCTGAATCTCTGATTATTTCTTTGGAAAAGATTTTTTGTTACTATCATTAAGTCAAATTATATGAATACTTTTATTCTCAGTACATATTGTCATATTAAGCTTGCCCCAGTTTACACATCTACTCCTGTGGTTATTCCACGGGTTCTAAGTATTGCTGAAATTATTCTAATTATTACTGATATTTAGCAACTAAGTTTGACCGTAGTAACGTGATTTCAGCTCCAAGAGATAGAGCTGCAAACATGTTTTCCATCACTGAGGATCCTTCATCACCGTCTTGCTTCATTCCTTCCTTCTTCTTTAGCGTTTTTACATTTAAAAAGTATAGGTGGGATATTGACTTGTTATGTTTGTGTTTATTACTTTTTAAACTACTCCTTTTTATTTCTTGGTCTAATAGCTACACAGACTTTAAGATTCAGGCACATGAACCTTCATACATAGACTCCACAGAGGATAAGCAATGAATGAATTAATGAAAGAACAAATGAATGAATGAATGAATGAAATAAAATGGAATGAAAATGCAGTATCGGGTAGTTCAGGATAAAATTTGCTGTGGCCTTATTAAGTCCATAAAATTTGCAAATTACTTCATAAAAGTGCTTTATAGGTTTTGGCATTTTAACGATGTTTACAGTGTTTTAGAAGAGACCAAGATTCTAGTCTTGTGACAGCTTGCCGGAACAGGGAGAAACTGTGCACCCAATTATGCTATTAAGTTATTAAAGGTAGTAAGAAATTTACACAAAACAGACCCTGGATTGTTTTAAACTCTGTACTGTTGAAAAGGTTAACAAAGGACAAATCACATCCTTTAACTCCTTTTTCATTTTAAATTCACCTTTATTTCCCACTTGTCCGCATTATTGTCTTGTTAAGTAAACAAGAATTATGAATTTTCTTTACCAGTTAATAGCATAAGCTTAATGTCCACAGGTAAAAGGTCTTATGATTAAAGTTCACAACACTGGGGGGAAAATAATCAGTATATCCAAGTGCATGGGAGTTGGGGAAAAAGTTGTTTCATTTCTGGAACCATCATTTTTGTCCTAGGATCTAATATGGTAGGAGATAATATATGTGAGAGCTTCTTGAAAGTATTAAAGCACTATATAAATGTAAAGGATCAGTATTAGTAGTGTGGTAAATCATTTTTCTGAAGGTTGGTATGCGCCATTTGTATTTTTTAAGTAGATGAATAGAAGAAAAATATGTTTTACTCCAAGAATGACTGATTTCTTCCCCTAGAGTGGGTGAAACAGTTTTCCTGCTTTGATTTGATGAATCCCTACGTCATCCTGGTGAGGGAGATTGGAGGCTCACATTGCATTTTTATGGGTCTTGCCTACATTAAACTTCAGATATATAGATGTCATTTCTCACAAGTGTGGCTGACTAGTCTTTCTCTTAATTATTCCTTTTATCACTGAATTTCAGATAGACACACAAGAGAGACCCTAGCAGGGAGCCCACTGCAGAAGCAGTTCTTGTAAGCAGTTCTTGTTACTGCATTTGGAAGTGCTGATGGGGCCTCTGAAGACTTTCCCGAGGCTTTGAGGGGGTTGGGGGCAGGGGAGTTCTCAGAAAACTCAGTGAGGGGGAAGGGCACCTGGAAAACTGGCTACCCCAATTTTTCCTCTCCAACTTTCACTCTAATTATGGAGTATTCCAGCACTCTCCATAAAAGGTGAACTTGGGGAGTTTATCAGGTCCTAGGGAACTGTAAGAAAAGGATCAGTCCAAGAGTTGGGGCAGAAAAGAGTCAGGGGACTTGGAGTCTGCCAGCTGGTAAAAGATGAAAGTGGCTGAAAAGTCCTGGAAAATAATAGAAGCTATCTTGCAGTTCTGGCTTGTGTTTTGAGTTTCCGCTCCTTGTGATGTCTGCAGATCTTTACTTGGCTTTCCAAGGGACCGTTTCTTCTAAGCATCCAAGGGGCATCACTAGTTTTCCTCCCAGTATCCACACAGAGTGGGGGACCAGAGGGTAGGTAGCGTGATTTCAATATCAGGCACATACAGAAACTCAGACGTAGAAACGTTGCTCAGGAAGACAGAGTGATAGTAGTATGATACAAGCTGCTATTTCATTGGTCTGTAAAATTTTTTAATTAGTCAAATGATATTTGAGAGATATATTAAAAGACTCTACCTTAAAAAAAAGTCAGTGTTTTCCAGGCTATACATGTATTCCCTTAAATGTTTCAGTCCTTATTAGGATCCGTTGGGACCAGCTGTGGTCTTTTGAGTCACTGGTTGGTAACTCCTCTGCACTCCCCTCCCTTTCTGGCTGAGTCAGGCCTGGTTGTCCCCAGGGATCTGCTCCCCTTGCAGCCTTCTCAACTGGGTCTATTTTTTCCTCCCACATACCATGTACCACAGGCCGTGGAGGAAAGGAAGGTGACCTCCTTGCTTCTAAAAACCACTTTTAGACCATACTTCCTCCCCTTCTGAAACAAAAAGTCAGCTCTTTTGAAACAGACATTCATATGTCCTCACATTCTACCATCTAAAGTTAATTATTTTCCTCCTGATTACTCACTCTCAGCTATAAGAAATGTTGGCAGTTTTTTTGGTTTGTTTTGTTTTGCTTTGCTTTTTTCCTTTTCTCCACAACTACTATCTTAATTCTTGGTGGCTTCAATAAGAATTGAAGGTTCTTGGCTGGCCCCTCCTCACCTGAGCCTCTGAGTTCCTTGACCCTTTCTCCTTCAGTTGTCTTCTGCTCCACCCATCCTCAGCTGCTCACTGCGTGCTCACACTCCCCTCGATGTTACCATTGCAGTGACCACACCAGCTCCATAATACCCATTTCAAGCCCCTCATCTCTGACTACCGCTCCTTGTCTTTGCAATTCATTTCTTGAATCCAACACGCTGTTAACCCCACATGGATCTCTACACTTGAGCCCACCACTTCTCACCATTCATCCTCCTCTTCATGTTCTCACTTCTCCAGCATGGAGCTCACAGGCCATCTTGATGGTCTCTCCGGAGTACACACCCTCAACTCCCCTGACTCCCTCTATCAAAATCACCTAGGAAAAAACCCACTACTGATTAAGTCCTACCTCCTGCCTACTCTCCATCTGTTCCCAGGCAGCTGAACATGACTGGGGAAAAGCACACAACCACTCTCTCTGGTCTCAAGTGGGCCCTCAGCCTGCTGGAGAGTCTCTCCACATTTCTCCAGTTAAGTCACTCCCCCGTCACCAAGACAACCACTTTACACCTTCTTCAAACATTAAACTCAACCCCAATTGACTTATTCTCAGCTGTTCCCTGGGAAAATAGAAGGCATCACAAGAGAACTTCATCTTCAGACTGCTAAACCTACCCGCATCTTTACCCATACGCTCTCCCTGGATCTCCAGCCCTCTCTCACTGAGTTAGTTTGCTTCTCTCTCACCCATTTTGTCTTTTCTCCTGACTCTAGTATCTCCCATCTTTAAAACAAAACAAAACAAAGAGGATCCTTTAAGCCCATGGCCCCCTTCAACTACTGCCCCAAGCCTTTAGAGCAAAATTTCTCAGAAGACCTATCTCTATTATCTCTATACTTCCTCACAACCAGTTTTTCTCAAACTCACTAGTTCACTGCAAAACACACTTGTTAAGGTCACTGATGAGTTCCGTCTTCCGAAATCTAATGCTCAGTTCCCTGACCTTCTCTTAGTACACATTGCAGCAGCATTTGACATACTGGTCACTTTCCTCGTTGAAACAACCTGTTTCTTGTCCTTGGGCATCTTTCACTGTTACTTTTTTCTTACCTCGCTTACCAGTTATTCTTATCCTGTTTTGCTGGTTTCTCTTCAACATTAGAGTTCTCTAGGGTTAGGTTCTAGGCCCTTTTTCTTCTCTGTCTCTAATTACTCCCCGAGTGATGTTAACCAGGCCCATAGCTCTAAATATGATTTATGTTCTCAAGAATTCAGCCCCTACCTCTGTCCCATGTTCCATACTCATGCATACAACTATTTATTTAGTATTTCTGCTTGGAAATCTAATAGGCATTATAAACATAACATGTTCAATAAAAGCTATGAATTTGACCCAAAACTCACCATTTCCCACATTCTCATCTTAAAAATTGGCACTCCCATGAACCTGATTGCTCAGGGGAAAAAACAAACAACCAAAAAAACACCTTGGGTTTATTCTTGAGCCCTGTGCGCTCTCTCTCTCTCTCTCTCTCTCTCTCTCTCTCTCTCTCTCTCTCTCTCTCCCTTCCTCCCTCCATCTCTTCCATCTCTTTTTCTCTACATCTACTTCATCAGCAAATCTTGCTGACCTTACCTTCAAATATATCCCTTTTTAACTGTTTATTGTCTATCTCTTCCACTAGTATGTAAGCTCCCTGAGAGAAAGAATTTTGTATTATTTGCTGCTGTTTCTCCAAAAACACTTAGAACAGAAACTGACAAATTATGACCCACTGGCCAAATCCAGCTCTTTACTAAATACTTTTTACATTTTTAAATGGTGAGAAACACCTTTTTTAGTAAAATTTTGTGACACATGGAAAATATATGAAATTTGAAGGTCAGTGTCCATAAAGTTTTATTGGAACACAACCATGCTCATTCATTTACATTTAGTCTATAGCTATTTTCTCATTACAGCATCTGAGTTGAGTAGCTGTGGCAAAGAGTCTTATGGCCCACAAAACTGAAAATATTTACTATCTGGTCATTAACAGGAAGCATTTGCTGACCTCTGCCCTAGGCTAACATTCTTTCACTGCAGCCAAGGCCTGAATTTATTTTTCCTATTAGTTCTAATAAAAATCTCAGAACTGAGTTTTATTTCCCTGAATCACATGACTATTCCTAGACCAGCCCCTGAACAATGGATTGGACCACAATTAATTGGATGGTCTTGGGTCACATGCCCATTTCTGAAGCTGGGGAATGGGGAAGGCTTAACTCCTTCTGAATCATATGAACTGAATATGGAAGGGATGCTATAACCACAAAAAAGGTGAAGTTGACTTCTACATGGATCCTCTTTTTTAAAGATGGCATATCTCTGACCCTGTGGTTTAGTCTTCCTGTGAACTACAGCTTTCTGTTGAGAAGTCACACTCAGTTTACTGGAATGTAATTCCTGATACCTCAGACCATCTGGGTCTTGGATAGGATCTGTGCTTTTCAAAAATCCATGGACTTCAAACATACATAATTATTGTCTTTTGAAGCCAGTTGTGCTGGAGTGGGACATAGTCCATAAAGTATAGAAAGAAATGTCCTATCTGGGGCAGTGTCCTCTGAGCAGTTCCACAGTTGCTGTGGAGCCACCTTACAGATGTCCTGGGCAAAAGCCAGGCAGCTGGTACCACTTGCACACCCAGCCTCCTTGGCAATGACAGAGGAAGGTCTTTTGGGTCCAGCTCCCTCACCTCATTGTGAGGATTAAGGACCACCCAGCCAGAGTGGGAGGTTATCCACTGCCAGACCTTCCTAATTTACCAGGCAAAACATGGCCTTTCAAGATACCAAAATTTATGGAGAAACAGAGAGAACTGATTTATGACCAAACTGTGCCTGTATCTTCCTTCAACAAAGGGATGCCATTGATAATCACTTAAAAGAAAAAAAAAAAAAACTTTCATATGGTCAGATTTATGTTTTAGGAGGCTCACTGATGGTAGTTTGTAGGCTCTGTTGGAGTGAAGGAAAACACCAGGAATGACAGGGAGGAGTGTACATACTAGTAATGCTTCTAACTCAAGTAACTTCTTAGTTTCCCATCCTTGAAGTCCTGGAGAAATCCTTGAGTCAGTGAAAGGTTTTTACATCATAATGTCAAACTGTAGGTGTTTTTCAGAGCCAAGCTGAAGATAGAGCTGATTTTGGAAATCATGGCAACATATCTGCAGCACAGAAGTGGTTATTTTCTTATTGATTAATTTGAGAACTGGACTTCAACAGTCACGTGATTCACTCTCTACACATGAGCAAAGACATTCTGAGCTGCTCTTTGCTAGCATTTTCTCCTTTGAACAACAGTACTTTATTCACAATTCTGACACTCCTTTTCTGTTCATATCCTCTCACTGAGAACTCTCCTTGACAGAGCCCATTTTTCCATAATAGAAATGATATTTTTCGTGTGACTAATAAAAGCTGACTGCCAAAAGGTGAAAAATAAGCTTTTGTAGTTAGAAAACTGTTAACCAAAGATGCAAAAGCATGTTATTCCTGATGTCCCTTCCAATTGTGGCATAATCTGGAAGCTTTGTTCACCCTGAGATCTCACATTATTTGCATTTTGTGGAGTGAAGTCTAGTTCACATAGAGCCCCCAGTGGCCTGTGAATATGCTCTCATTTAAAAAACAAAATGCCATCAATTAAAAACTATCTCTCGGGCTTCCCTGGTGGCGCAGTGGTTGAGAGTCCGCCTGCTGACGCGGGGGACACGGGTTCGTGTCCCGGTCCGGGAAGATCCCACATGCCGCGGAGTGGCTAGGCCCGTGAGCCATGGCCACTGAGCCTGCACTTCCGGAGCCTGTGCTCCGCAACGGGAGAGGCCACAGCAGTGAGAGGACCACGTACAGCAAAAAAAACAAAAAAAGAAAACAACAAAAAAACTATCTCTTTTCTCAAAATGGACTTCAGTTCAACCCACACACTTTCTTGTGAGTTTCTGACCAAGGTCACAAACAGTGGTCATACAGAGGAATGCCCCTTAAGAGAACAGTAGCTGTGCTCTAGCAAACACTGACGAGTTTAAGGACTAGGTCTTTGGGCATTTGTTCAAAAAGATTTGGTCTACAATAGACTTCATTCTCGTTGCACTCTTCCATGATGCCTAGTGTTATAAAAAAAAAAGTGTTCTCTCTCTCTCTCCCCCTACACACACACACACACACACACACACACACACACACAATTTTATGGAAGAAAGGAAGATTAACACTTTTGGGGAACTGGGTATCTTTACCCCCAGCTAAGGAAGAAAAATAAGAAGAAATGGTAGCTACCTTCAGCAATGTGGAGATGTGTTACACAAAAAAAGGACAGCAGGCAAATAGACTTGCTCAGAGGTAGATGAATTGGAACCAGGGCACAAAAATTACAATGAAGCTGGCCGATTTTGGCTCAGTTCCACAACTAACTTTCTCAAGCACACCTAGTCAACAGTGAAGTGAACTGCTTTCAGGAGTTAGTAAAATTCTTGTCTTTTCAAGGCCTTACAAGCAGAGATACTCTTGGCCATCTGCTAGAGATGCTGTTGCAGAGATTCTTGGACTGTGTACCAGGCCAAAATGTTGTTAAATGAGAAACGGGGTGGGGTGGGTTGAAGGGGTCCCTTGCTCCCTTTGAGCACATTCTCCACGTGGAAGCTTTGTCTACGTTGTTTTTAACAACATGCTGATATGATTGTTAAAACTCTAATAAAAATGAGTAGAGGAAGCAGATGGAAAGCAAGACTCTGAAACATACAGAGAAAGCAATGAAAGAGTGGCTCCAATTTTTGGGGTCAAGTTATCATAAACCAATGGTTCAAGGCTCTCACCTCTCCCACTAGGTTCCTCTGATACTGGACTCATCTTTGCCTCTGCTAGAAGGTTCTTTTAGAAATCCAAGATCTCTTTCAACTCCAAAACCCCCAGATATAAGTCAGAGTTAATTCAGGGAAGCAAAACCACCATGAGTATTATGGAATAAGGAACTGATGATGAGACTAAGGTCTTACAAAATTGTGGGAAAGTCTGGGAAATACAATCTGAAAGAGAAAGTTGGGGATCCAGGAAAAGTCACTAAGCAGCCCTCCTGAAGCAGTGGTATAGGTGGACACATTAGGGTTTTCAAGAGCACTAGAGGGAGCTGCCAGAGTGGGACTGCAAAGGGGAGCTCGTATTTATGGGGGGCTATTGCCTGTGTGTTGAGAGTTAGACCTAGAGTCACTGTTGGCTTGGGCTACTGTAGGGGGGAAGAGCTGTAAACAGCAGAAGAGAGTGAGTATCAGGTGGAATCTGCGGACACTTCTGTGTTTGTCTTTTAGCCCCCTCACTCTGATGACTTTCTGAGAGAAATGGCAGCCTCTTTACATCCACCTGCCAAGCCTCGCGGGTCTCTGGGTTGGCCAGCTCTCACCCAGTATCATAGAAAGAACGGGATTCTGTGAAATGTAGGTCCAGTTTAGCCGAGCTGACACATACCCTACTTTCTTCTTTAACTAAAAGCAACCACTCTATATTTTCTCCTTTAACTCAAGGGCTACTCCACAGTGCCACTAATTTTCAGCAAATTTAATTCAGCCTAAAAGTAAATCATGTTTTTCCCTTAGAAGGTTACCTATTTTCCAGAACTTGCCTCTGGCAAGTCTGCATTTTAGCAACTAGCAGTTTGCACTCTTGTCTTCTTTCTTTTCCTTTGTCTTTTAATAGGAATTATAATCAGTTTTTTATTCCTCTATGTCAGTAAGGAAGTATTCTTCACTGAATTTTCTTAGAAAATTTTAAACTGGCATAGAAAACGTAGATATTTGGTATGAGAGCAACAGCGAGTGGCAAAATAAAATGCCATCTTTAATGAGGGCACCTGTGTTAGGCAATGGTTTTCCTGGTGTTTCTGTTAAAGGAAGTCATACGTCATGAGTAGCTAAAGGAAAAGCACCACTGTATATTTATAGGAGTCAGAGAAGCAGAAACTACTGAATGTATTCCATATTTGTCCTTTGATTGTTCAAGCATAGACCACGGATTTATGGAATCACACATGTTCTTTCTTCTGAATTGCTCCATCTGAGTCTCAGTCTGAAATGGAATTGTAAATGCAAAGGCAATTAAGTTCAAATCAGTGAATTATGGCTTTGCTTGTCATTCCACAAGTGCTTTGATTGGGTCTGACCTTACACGTCTTTTTAAAGGGATAGAGTTTGCCCATTTTCCTTCTCTTTTACAAATCCCGCTAGCAACCGGAGTATTTGAATATACATTAAAAAATCTTAGAAATTTCTATTCATTTTAAATATAGATTATAATGAGAATGTTTTGAGTATGAGAATGAGAAATTAAAATGGTTTAATTATTTCTCAAGTGTTTGAGAGAAATAATTTATTTCTCCATTAGGAGAAAGAATTCATGAGGTACTTTTAAATAGATGTGAAGATTGAGGAGGCAGGCTGAAATATTCCAAAATAGCTCATACATCCACGGAAGACATGGGAGATCGTTCTACTATTTCAAGTCGTTTGTCTCTCCCTTCCTTGTGAAAGGATTATACCTCCCCACCCATTGCCAGATGACTTGCTATGCTACCATATAAATACTCTACAAACAGCCGTAGCCACATGACTTGCTTTGGCCAATGGAATATGAATGACCCTAACAAATATTGCAGCCAGGTAGAAGGTTTATGAAGCATCGCAAGTTTTTCATTTGCCTCTCACTCTTCCTCTTAGCCATGACATCATCATGCCCACTCTGATGGCTTCTCTTTAGGCTTGGGTTCTAGAAAATACATAGAGCAGAACCGCAGCTGACTCACAACATATAACTAGCGTGAGCCGTATTTCTTTGGTTTTGGTTTTGTTTTTTTTGCAAGCCACTGAGATTTGGAACCTGTTTGTTACCACAGGAAAAGCTAAGTACTCTGGAAGATGGAAAGAAACTATACCAAACTGCTAACAATGGCTATTTCTGCAGTATTGAAATTATAGGTTACAATGCCTTTTTTTCCCCTTTTTTTTGTGTTTTCCGTGTTATCTGTATCATATATCATTTTATAATCAGAAAAAAGGGAAGTTTTGTTTTTTTCTTTTAAACGTTCTTTTGGTTCTTCTTTAACGTCAGATATTTGAATTAAATTGGAAACAAAATTAAATTTTGGCCAAGGATGTTTGCCACATTCAGGGCAAACTTGGAATGCTGTATTTAAAAAATTGTCATCCTTCAAACTCATCTGCATATGCAATGCAATCCCTATCAATATCTTGCTGACTTTGCAGAAGTTGACAAACCGATCCTAAAATTTAGATGGAAATTCAAATGACTCAGAATAGTCTTAAAATAATCTTAAAATAAAAAAAGGAACAAAGTTGAAGGACTCACACTTCCTGATCTCAAACTTACAGTAATCAAGACTGTGTGGTATTAGCATAATGATAGAAATATAAATCAGTGGAATAGAATTGAGTCTGGAAATAAACCCTCACATTTATGGTCACTTGTTTTTCAACAAGAGTGCCAAAACAATTCAAAGAAGAAAGAACAACCTTTTCAATAAATGGTTCTAGGACAACTGGATAGCCACAGCAAAAGGATGGAGGTGGACACCTATCTCACACCAAAATGGATAAAAAATTTAAATATGAGAAAAGCCATAAAACTAGACTAGAAGAAAGTAAAGGAGTAAATTGACTTTGGTTTAAGGCAATGTTTTCTTGGGTACGACAAAAACACAATCAACAGAATTAAAAAAAAAAAGATAAATTGAATTTCATCAAAATTAAAAACTTTTCCATGCCAAAGGACATGAAACCACATTTAGGGTATTTCCTTACTTTTCTTACCTTTTTTTTTTGGTAGCAGATTTTAGGAATGCTGAAAATAGGACCTTGCATTTAGTTCATCTTCTATTTATTCGTTCAACAAATATTTCTAGAGCGCTCACTATGTACCAGGCACTTTGGGAGATGCTGAGACTACAATAGTGGGCCCAACAGACTTGGCTCTGACTTAAGGGAACTTATATTTGGGGAGGCAGACATTCATCAAAAATGCATAGAAAGTGAACAAACAAGTTGTGAGTGTCCTAAAGGGGACAAGGAGGACAGGATGCGAGTATATAAAATGGAGAACTGATCTGTCTTTAGGAAATTAAATATCCATTAAAGGGACTATCACAGTAGTGATGTATTACTTAGTGGGTTTATACATCTTTTCCTTTAATAAAACTGAGATAAATGCGTGAATTAATGACCTTTAACATATCTTTCCCCTGGCAACTTCTTATGTATCCTGTGGATTGCAGGCACCCGAATTATGGCCTGTTCATTTGCTGTTGGGAATGTAATATTCTTATTAATTGGTTCTTCTGGTCTACGTGGATCACTGATTTTCAGTGGATTAGAGTATTGCAAAATTCACACAACTAATATGCTTCAAAACAAATTCCAGTGTCCTGAGTTTGAAATATATTCAAAGCATCGTACTGGATCTTGCAGAATTCAGAGATGAATCACAAACTGAAACAGAAACTCAGGGAAGGGGAGGAGGGGGAAGCAAAGGGGGCCAGTCCCAGCAATACCTGGCCTAACAAGTCCCCCAGGTGATTCTGATGCTAAAGTGTGAGAACCACTGGTTTAGGAGATTAAGAATAAGGAAATTATTGAAGCTAATTTACTGTTAGGCAGATTATGGTAAATTGCCTAAAACACAGCTACAAAGTACTGTCTATAATGGCTAATTTGCTAATTATAACTAGTTTAATTTTGTTTGGGATAAAATCCCTACCCATCTCTCTTTATAAATTCTCCAAAAGTTGGGAAGAAGGAGGACTATCAGAATCCCCTGAAGGACTTTGTCAAATCACCTGAGTCTCTTTCTATCCTGGTCCCAAGGCCCTGTTGAGAAACAATTTTAGAGAGAAACAGTGGATAAACTTAAATATTCAGAATGTTAATTTGATTATATTATGTTTCGATATCAACTAAACCAGTTATACTGATTTTGATTCAGACTTCTGCCTACATTTTAGCTTGTTCATTAAAATTTGAATGCTCCCATGGGTGTTTCATTTACAACAAACAAATGTAATATCTTGTAGAGCATAGAGGAGGTAAAACCAGGATAAAGAGATGAAATCAGTTTTTACTTCTGACTCCCACATACTAGTTGTATAACTTTGGGCAAGTTACTTAACACTTTTGATAAGCCTCAGTTTCTTCATCCATAATATTTAATATTCTCAGCCTACTTCACAGGCTATTGAGAGGATTAATGGAAATAATTTTGTTGATATATAGCACATATTAGGCTCTTTAAAGCTAGCAACGATGGGACTTCCGTTTCTTTCCTAGAGGTATCTTTCTTCTGGATTCCTGACTTATCAGTGGATATCAATAATGTAGAAGATATTTCTAAAGAATTTTAAAATCTTTGGTGGTGTAATTGTAGGAAAAAATCTATTATCTATCTTTCTATCTGTCATCTGTCTATCAGTGAAATGCAGGCAGGCATTTCTGTATTGAGAATGTATATCTATCCTGTCTCCATTCAATTAACAGAATTAAATTAATATTGACAGGTTTATAGATGTCTCAAATAAGCAAGAAAATATTGACCAAAAAAAAAAAATGGCTCATGAGAGACAGCAGATTGACTTACCAAATATTAAAACTTTTTTCAAAGCTACTCTAATCTAAAGACCATAGTATCAGCATAACAGTGCCCAAATTAGTGGAATAACAGAGAATTCAGAAATAAACTCAAGTTTACATGGAAATATAGCATGTAATAAAAGACATTTCAGTTAATTCAAACAAGACTATTTTATTTAATAAATAGAGCTGACAAAATCAGCAATTCATTTGAAAGATGACATGTAAATGGATTAAATATCTAAATGTAAAACATAAACATATAAAACATAAAAGCAAAAATTTGAATATTTGTATAATTCTTGGGGCAGAGGAGGACTTCTTAAGAAAGACAGTCTATAAATAGAAGGATAAGCCATATTTGACTATTTAAAAATTAAAAATTGTAAAGCAAAATATAGCATAAACAAAATTAAAAGACAAGTAATAAGATGGGAAAAGTATTTGTCACGTATTTGACAAAGAGTTAGTCCTTAGTGCAGAAAAAGTTATTCAAATTTATATTTAAAAAATCAGCAGAAAAATGAGCAAAGGATTTTGTGTAGATAATACACAGAATGATAAATCCAAAATGGCCCAAAAAAAAAGAACAATATGCTCGACTTTTCTAGTAGTCAGGCAAATGCAAATAAAGATAATAATGAAATTATATTTTATCCATAAATTGGGAATAATAAAAATATTAATTTCATCCCATGATGGGTAGAATGTGGAGGTAGAGAAAGGAACATTCTCATGCATTTTTTTAAGGGAATATGAATTGTTTCAAAAATGGGCAAAGCAATCAAATAATATTAATAAAGTTAAACTGTGCAAGTACCCATTAAGACAGCACTCACATTTTGGAGAGTTTATCCCACAAAATCAGGTTGCAATACATAAGAATAAATGTGCAAGGATGCTTCTTTTGGTGTCATCTATAATGGCATTAATCTGGAAATAATCTAAACATCTTTCAATAATAGAGTGACTGAATTAATTATGGCCCATCCATTCTATGGATTATGATAAAGCTTTTTGAAGCAGTGCTTTAAATTAGTATATGCTGAATTAGAAGTCTAGCCACTTAAAGGCAGGCTATATTATTGAGAAATGTGACTATATCAATTCGTATTGGAAAAAAAAAATTAAACCCTGGACATGTGTATATATGTATCTATAAATCCCTGAACAAGGAGGAAAAGTGTGAGAAGATACACATAAGACAATGAACATAACTTATGTTGGGAGCCTGGCCCTGGAGGAGGGTTGATGGGAGATACTTAGTTTTTTCATTAAACATCTCTGAATTGTTTCATATGTCATAATAAGCATGTAATAACTTTGTAACTTAAAAATATAATAAAAACAGAAGTCAGATTGTGTACAGTCCTGAATTTACATGCAGTAGCACAGGTCTGGAAGAACTCATGCCAAATTGCTAATTTTGGAATCTCTTAGGAGAAGAGAGGTATTAGGGAAGGAAGGAAAGGAGAGCTTTAGCTTTGTCTATACATATTTCTGTCTTTATTAATATGTATATTTTTTACACCGAATACTAATTCATGTATTACTCATGTGAGTTAAAAATAAATACATAGCTTTAACTGTTTATACCCATGCAATATAGTAGGCTCATTATTTTTTTCTCCAATTGGTAGTCAACATTGATTGGCACATACATAAACAAGCATGATAGTTCTAATTGGTTGAGGAGGACAATCACGTATTAGCTTAAGATCCAATGCCTTGCAGAGATATGTCATTCTATGAAAGTATTGACTTGTAGTGGTCCCAACTAGGAAATGTAAGATGTAATCCACAGATTCTTGTGAAGTTCAGCTATCATCTCTTACTGCTCCTTTAAACCTTAACTCTAATTAAGGATCATTTAGAGTTTTTAGCTAAAAGAATGGGTGAAAGGGTGTCTTTATCTCCACTTAGACAGAGGAAAGGTTTTAAAGTGGAAAAAGCAATTGATGATTGTCTTGCCAAGTGTAATTAAGAAAATTTAACAGCACTGATTGTACTAAGCTCTGGAAGTAAAATCTACCAAAGGCTGAGATATGGCTTCTATGTAGGTAATGTCATAAGATTAGCATGTCAAGTCTTTTATCTGATTCTAATTCTTGGAATAAACTATAACTATCACATATAGAAAAATATATGTTATGTCTGTGGCCCAAAGCAAAGAGGTTTCCCTTTGTCCTCCTCCCTCCTACGTTATCTGGGACCTTGGTGTCAACTGTTTCACCCCTACCTACTCTGCCCCTGAGACCTGCCATGTTGAAGGGTCTCCCTTCTCAGTAGCTCACTAACTTCTTTTACTGCACGGTTTACTAATAACAATTTCTCATTTTTTCAAGGGCATTGCTAGGCCTAGAAAAGCTTCAAAAGCTCAGAGAGGGACCCTTAGTGGGTAAATTTCACAGACATTATTAGAGGGAAGAAGTATCTGGGTTGTGAGAAGTTTTTGCCTTCAGGGATTTAGGACTTTTCTTGCAAACATGAGCTACAGATAGTTGAAAAATTATGTAGCCATACAAAATAGCAGTGCAAGCCACGTATGATAGAGGCACTCAGGATCAACTATCAGGGGAGTGGTTTAGACAGTGTGTGCTGAGATTTTTAAAGAGAATAAATCACCAGGATTCAGTCTGTTGAACTGGTGGTGAAAACTAGGAGATGACATTTATGTATAAATTCTCTAAGATATACATTGACTTGATACGGTAGTACATGCTTTATACATATTATATCACTTTAGATAGGCAAATTGCCTATGTGCACAGAGACGTATGAAAAGCAGGAATGAATTGTTCAGTGGTGATAGTGATAGATTCGGTGTTAAGAGTGCTAATTAGCTTCTGTCTGCTACACACTGGAAACAAACTACCCTTGTATTCATGACACTATTGTTGGTATGGTTTATCTTTCTCAAAGATGATTATCATTTTGTTGAATATTCAAAGGACCAGCCCAATACAGTGAAATATGTTTTGCCCAGAGCCCTATTTTTTCCTCTACTTCCTGAACTCCTTGCAAAAAACAAAAGATACACTCAAATCTAACTGCTTATAATTGGCCTCTTTATGAGGCATATAAATGTGGCACACACATATTTACTTATAACTCTAATTGTAAGAGTTAAATCCCTCTGGAGGAAGAAGAGAGGTAGAATTACATGCATAGATGGGACTAAAGGAGCCATTCAAAGTTTAGTGATGAGTGGGCATGTTCAGGAGAGAAATGGGGCGCTCTTGGAAAGTTAGAAAAATAGATCAGTCTCTGAGGGTCTAGAAGAAACGTTGAAGCTGACTATGCATGGAGTAAGCAGTGGAATAAAGTGAGTTTTGGAGACAGAAGTATCCTTGGAAGCCAGAAATGCAAAGCCTAGGGAAGTAGATCAAGATTGTAGGAGATGCTTTTTATACCTCACCCATACCCCTTTGGGTATGGGGTATGGGTGGCTAACTTTGACATGCCATACTGTCCATTTCTTGGCCTAAGAGCTTTCTTTCTCTGACCAATGGAGTCTGCTTAGGGCTAGCATAGCAGTACAGGAAGAGAATCTGCAAGCATTGACTCTCCCTCCCCGCCTCCTGCCCCCCAAATACAGCATCCTTTCAAGCAGTGGGGTATAAATGCCCCAACTCCCTCCCTCCTTGGGTGAAATAACAGTAAATCCCAGAGACTTAGCTTAATGGCATCTCTGGGGCCCCAATGTGTTAAGCTTGTAGTATCTACAGTACTAAGGCTTGCTCACACACCTGCATGGCTTGCTTTCCTTTCTTTTTTTTTTAATTTTTATTTTATATTGGAGTATAGTTGGAGTATAGTTGATTAACAATGTTATGTTAGTTTCAGGTGCATAGCAAAGTGATTCAGTTATACATGTACATGTATCTACTCTTTTCAAGTTCTTTTCCCATTTAGGTTTCCCATTAGGTTATTACAGAATATTGAGCAGAGTTCCCTGTCCTTGTTGGTTATCTCTTTTAAATATAGCAGTGTGTACATGTCAATCCCAAACTCCCGATCTATCCCTGCCCCACACCCTTCACCCCTGGTAACCAGAAGTTCGTTCTCTAAGTCTGTGAGTCTCTTTCTCTTTTGCCTTCCTTTCCCAGCTGAACTTTACAATGCCCCTCTAGTGTCATCTGGGACCCCCTCTCCCAAAACCTAGCTGCACTCGAATCTTTGCCCCAAATATTACTCTGGGGAATCCAAACTAGGATTGGAATTTGTATACAAACTGAACAGCCAAAAATTTGACAAATAAAACCAAACCAAGACAAAGTAAAAATAAATAAAAGATATGATCAGACTAAGGAGAGTTGAGATACCAGTAAATGAAAAGATTATTTTCTCTCCCTTAACTAAATCTCTCTCTAAAAAAAAAAAGAATTTAGGAAACATTGTTATATACTGATTTTATGGGTTAGTACTTTGTGAAGGAAAGAGAAACATAATGGGCATGTTTAAAAGTAAGCTTTTTAAAACTGTAATGCTTTAAGCCATAACATATTGTTTGCTGTAATAATGGGAACCCGCGTCACTAAGCGATGCATTGCCTGTTTCATTTTAGTAGGTGCTTTCCTACTCCAGTAGTTCTTTTTGGAATTAGGTGGTCTTTTCCAAAGAATGCTTGTGTTATGTGGTGAAATAATGAAAAAGCTGATGAAACACAATATGCGTTTTTTAATCTAGTAATAAAGAAAGTAATATGGCTGAATAATGCCTGGCTAGATTAGCTTTGACACTGTATTTGCTTTGTGTCCAACTTTATCTGGCAGTGCATTATTCACTAGTACTATACACAGTTCTTTATTAAGTCTTAATCAAATGCATTTTATCATAAGTGTCAATTCAACACTTTCCTGTTGTATTTATATATTCTTAAATACTGAATTCTTTGTAACAAATGATAAATGCTCAGGCTGGAAAAGCGTATCATGTTTCTGGGGCTTGGGAATGAGGTCACTGTGTAGGCACAGGCTGGTTTTACATCTACATTAAAGTCATCTGCAAACAGATGATTATATTGCCCTTTCTTTTCTCCTCTTAATAAACCAACATGTGACAATGTTTATTTAATTTTTTCTTCATCGATGTGAAGCAGTCGTGCTTTGGTCATCCATTGAGGGCATTTTAATAGATTTGTAGGGCACATAAATAGACTAAAACTTTTGACATAGATTTTTATTTAATAGATTTTTGGACTAAATTTTCAAATGTCACTATGAGCTCAAATGAAGTAGGTTAAACATAAAGATTTATGTACAAACTGACAAGGGATTGAAAACAGCTACACACATTTTCAAGTATAATTAATTAATAATGAGCTGTGTATTTTGTAAATACGACTGGATCTTAGAAGGCTTCTTAGGTTTCCTTGATTTTCTAGGAAAGAAAATGCTTACAAAATATACTATTAAACTGTGTTAAGATCTTAAGCTTACTATTCTGATAATATTGGGCAAATTTAAGTTTTTAAGTATTGCCGAAATCCAACTTCACATTGCTTGAGAGTCTGGTTCTTTTATCAAAACAGCACTTGTGGATTTATAGGACTTCTTGTATTTGGAGAGAAAAATACCAGTATTATAATCCTAAAATATCAGTTTGGAGAAATCTATTTATCCTACCTATATATATATATATATATCTATCTTTAAAACTAAAGAAGTTCATAATTTTGGATTAAAAAAATACTACATTAAAAGAGGTACAAGGCTTTAAATGAACATTACATGAATTTGGACTGCTGTCTCTCTGAGTAAGTGATAGGGGAGATGGGGGGAGATGGAGTGTTAATGGCATTAGTCCCTACATGCTAACATGGCATTAGCCCCCAAGTAAATATCACTAGTTGCATAGTTTTATCTACAGAAGTAATACTTAGACAACTAAATATTATAATTAGTGCTTACATGTAAAATACTAAGAATAAATTAGAGGCTTCTTTTACATAATTCACTCCACATTGGCATATAAATGACACTCAAATAATTATGTCTAAGAACAGAACCAAAACAAAAATTCCAAAAATCTCCCAAAATAAGCCCCCCCTAAAAAATTATTGATTTTGTTTATTTGTAATTTTATTTTAGAAAGCAATGGTTTGTGAACAGCATTTATGAAATGGTGTACCTGGAAATATTAAAATTTAGAAGGTTCAGGAATCCTAGAGGCTTCGATGCAGAGTGGATTCAGAGTCTCTGACTGTGTTTAACAATATCTCCAGGAAACCATTAACGATTGGTGGCTATGGGTTTTTTCATTCTCCTCTTAAGAAAACTTCCACATTTCAATTTGTGTTATCCTTCTTTTTCGCTTCTTTTCCTCGGTGAATAATTATTCTCACTTTGTTATTGCAGTGGGTTTTCTTGCTTGTTTGCTTTTTCCCTTTTATTGTTTTATTTTTTGACCTGTCTTGTCCCAAACAACGTCTCAACTTGTAGCTAAGACTTAAATCAGTTAAGAGAAGATTATAGTAACTTTTTAGATTTGTCTTGATGAGTTAATAAATGTTTCAGCTTTTAAGGTCAGTATTTATTAAGTAGAAAAAGCTGCTTCAGTAATTTGGGGTAATGCAGGATTAAGTAAATGTAAACAGTTTTCTTTATTAGAGAAATTCTCGGAACATTTAATATTCTAATATGATTTGTGAACTTCTGTGAGGGGGATTTGGATAGAATGTTTTTCCACCTCATTTACCCACAGAAAGCCCTTGGTGTGGTGGTTGGAAGCAATAGCAAACATTTACAGTATTTAGTATGTGTCAGATGCTGTTCTAAGCACTTTACCTTATGAGGAGAAAACAAATCTTCTTTCCAGATGCAGAAGATGCAGAAACTGAGGCACAGAGGCTCAGTGTCTTGCTCTTCTGTCAACAGCCGGCAAGGAACAGGGGTAGGGATCTGAACTAAGCAGCATATCACTGCACCATGCACTTATTTATTAGTGTCCATTAATGGGTTTGCCTACTGGCCAAGCTTATCTGTTGAGCATTTAGTTAGTTGATATCATGTAGGTCAAATGAATTTACATTAATTCTTCATGCAGTCATAGCCATACCAAATAAATCATTTCCTCTGTACTTTAACCTTCAGCTGAAGTGTCAGTCAGATCCTGTGCTGTCCTTGAGCTCTCTTGTTTTTCTTCTCTGTCCAAATAACTTTAATGAACACAGAGCTTTATCAATTACAATAATAATACCTTGACATATTTATGACTTAAACTGCATAGCTTTTTTTTTTTTTTTTTTTTTTTTGCGGTATGTGGGCCTCTCACTGTTGTGGCCTCTCCCGTTGCAAAGCACAGGCTCCGGACGCGCAGGCTCAGCGGCCATGGCTCACGGGCCTAGCCGCTCCGCGGCATGTGGGATCTTCCCGGACCGGGGCACGAACCCGTGTCCCCTGCATCGGCAGGCGGACTCTCAACCACTGCGCCAACAGGGAAGCCCTGCATACCTTTTTAATACAGAAAAAATATTCTTAACATGATATTTTTCTTACCAAGTAATTAATCAGTGATATTGATGGGCCACTAATTATGAGCACATATTTCTAGTAAGAGTCTCAGGGTAAAAGAGTCAATCAAGTTAGAAAAATAATGCATTAAGAGGAGACAAAGATTCTCCTTAAAATGATTTTTATACTTAAAAATGTCAGGCCAATTTTTAGTCTGTGTCAAATTTTTAGATTGAAGTTAAGTGTTAACCATTTGAAAAACAAATTTGAATCTCATATATGTGTGTGTGTGTGTATATATATATATATATATATATATATATATACACACACACACACACACACACACACACATACATACATATTAATTTTGACCACATGACTATTTTATTTTGGAGGTAGCTTTGTTTTTGTTTTGTTTGTGTTCTTGATGTTGGCTAAATTTAAATCGTTTGGACAAAAAACTGAAAGATTGGATAAAGGCCATCTTTGTTAGGTTTTATTTTTGTTCTCTATATTGTTTTTTTTTAATAGTCTCTTTTCTTTATTTTTTAAAACAAAAAACAAAATTAAAACCACAAAAACGTTATTAAGATGCTATTTACAAGCATTAAGAATGTCCCTGTGTAAGGTTATTGATATTGGTATTTATGGGATTAACGTAGGGACATTGTAGATCTGATGATAGTTCTACAGCAGGAAGGATCATGGATGTGGAAGGGAGAGATCGTGGTGAAGGTCCAGTTCTTCTGCTGAATTTGTGTGTGACCCTAAGCAAGTCACTAAGGTCTCTGGATCTGTTTATATTCGTCTGTAAAATGGGACCGTGGGATTTGATCCCTGTTACATCTGTTCCCACTATTCTCCTGTAAGGCAGTTTAGAAACTTCCTTGAATAGATCTTTGCTGTTTAACATGTGCTCATCATGCTTACAATGGAGATTTTCAGCTTCTTTCTAGAAGTTTATTTCATTCTCTGGACAACACCATGCTGTGTGTGTGTGTCTGCATCAGAAAGAGAAAGTGAGATTAAAATAGATTTAGAAAACAAACAGCATTGTGAGACTTCAGCAGAGGAATTTCTAATATCACAAAAATCCTCAGCCAATATATCGAGTCTGGGATTAACCAACAAATGAGTATCTTTTCTACCAGGCAGACACATTTCTAAAGAATTAACTCTCTTTATGTGAGTATACAGTAATGGAACTATAAATCTAAATACAATTAAAGTTCTGAAAAAATGGAAAGGCAATAAGTCACTCATAACAGTTTGCCAGCGGCAGCCGCTCTCAGATCACTTTCCCCCCACGTGCTAGAGTCTGATTTGATTTCCAGCTTTCAACCCCTCCTCGAGGTGCAGTCATCAGTTCTCTTGTGGTGTATTATAGGATCCTGGGGATATTAAGGAGTAGAGAACGTGGCTGCATTCCCTTTTCCAAATGGGTTTTTCTATGTGCAGTTCATAAATGACCAATAAGAATTTACTGTTCAGGTTTACTTTTCCCTTGGGATCCTATAATTATTTTTAAATATTAGCCATAAATTCCTCACTATTTCCTTAAAGTATTCAGTTGCTTTTGTGAGACTCAATTTGTATGCCAAGAATCACTTTGATACTTGTCTTGGAAACTGTAGACCAAACATACCTCAACGTGGAAAAACAATATGCAACCTTTGGCTTTGGCGTGGCCCAAAATGTGGTATCCTGAATTGTCATATTTTTTTCTGTATGTCATAAAGTATGAATAATAATAGGAAAAGATGAGTATCTTCCCTCAAAATGTAATGGTTATATTAACATCTGTCAGCTATTTTGTGAGAACATTGCCAAAATATAACATTTATCTTGGCATTTAGTTCCATTTTGCTTTTTGTGAGTATCTTCTGTTTTATTGCCATTAACGTAGCATAACAGATGTCCTTCAGATGTGACAAATCAATTATTTCCAAAATGTCCCAGTAGTTATTAGGGCAGATTAATGCAAGGTGCTATAAGAGTAATGTCCAAATAAAATGTCATAATTGAACACTTCACCACAGGAATAAGATTGAGTTGATCTTGGTACCTTTGTGAGAGAAAAGGGGGAAAAATCATCATACTCAACAAAAGTAAAATATACAGGGTTGTGCTTTGTTGAAAGATCAGGCAGGTGCTTTGGTGATATTGTTTTCAGTGCAGTGATCAAGCTGCCATGATAAATGATATTTTTTACAGATGTGTAGCTGCTTTCTAATGAGGATCAATGCAAGATAAGCTTGGGAAGGGACATTTCAGTACCAAGAGGTCTCTGTGGGGGAATATCAATTATGAAAATTCGGGTGTTACCTTTTGGACTTCGGCATTTGGCAAGTTCATAGCAAATCATTATGAAAGATTATTTATGTTCTAGAATTTTGAGTTCCAGGGCCTTAAAATACTTGAGAGAGTGTTGAAAAATAAATTTAAATACTGTCAAGTAATGGTACCAGTATGTTCCTGGGACCTAGGCATGGAGAGGAATGAGTCTGGTTTCATGGACATGAGACCTATGCAGTCAGTGGGACCCCATGCTTAGAAGGAACCCACATTACACGCTTGCTTTGATGCTGTGGTCCCACCATTTTGAAATTTTTAATAATTTTTGAGAGGGGTCCTGCATTTTCATTTCATGATAGTTCCCACAAATCTGGGGACTCCTCAGCGGAGTTGTAGAAGAAGGACAGGACTCCATCATGATTCTAAGTCTTCTCACCTGGATTTGGGAGGTGACTCTTTAACCGCTTTCCTCCTAACAGTGTTCTTTATTTCTATCTCTCTTGCTCTACCCCCATCTTTATTTTGATTTGGAAGACAGATCCTCTGCAATGTTAAGTCCTCTGTAAAGGCTCAAAGTGTCCAACATGTTTGACTTCAGGTTGCTCTAGAAATGACTAAACATCTATGTTGTTGGACGTCTATGCCATGACTCACCTTCTTACCTAGTTATTCACTCTTTCAGCTCTGACACTATGCTGGGAACCAGCCTTCATGCTGTGGGCAGAGTGGTGAATAAAGAGACTTGGTTCCTGTTGTCCTAATCTTAACAGTTTAGAAGGGTAGACAGACAAGCCAAGAGATGGTGGTAGCAAAAGCCCACAGGAACACAGAGGAGGAACACCTAAGGAAGTGATGTCTAAACAGAAACCTAAGTGTGGATAGATATTTTTCATATGGAGGGGAAAGCAGAGAGTGTTCTAGAATGAAGGAACAGCATGAACCAAAGCCTGGAAGTGAAAGGCTGCCATCTTCAGGAGAATTTCTCCTGTGGAAAATTACACTGATTCTGTCCAAAGTAGGTATCAGACAGAGATTCTTTTCAGGGGATTACAAGTTTGTTAGTACTAGGTCTTTAGAAGGTAATGGTTTTGACTGAGAGGCCACCACAGAAGGGCCTGCCCCTCTACTTTGACAAGATTTTTAATCACAGAGTCCATGTAACTTATGTCTGAACCAGACCAGGTTTTAATATGTGATTCCATGGACACCTTGAAGATTGCAGTTTAGTGCTTAGAAGCCAAAAAAGTTGTTGACTAGAGGGAAAAGGTTATATAAATTGCTAATCAAAATTAAATACTGTTATGGACTAAATGTTTGTGTCCCTGCCCCCAAATTCATATATTGAAGCCCTAACCCCTAGTACGATGGTATCTGGAGGTTGGGCCTTTGGGAGGTAATTAGGTTTAGGTGGGGCCCCCATGATGGAATTAGTGTCCTATGCGAAAAGGAAGAGAGAAAGTTATCTCTGTCCATGTGCACACATGAAGGAAATGCTGTGTGAGCACACAGCCGTAGGAAGGCGGATATGCACAAGCCTGGCAGAAGGCCCTTACCAAAAATCGTATCTGCCTGCACCTTGATCTTGGACTTCCCAGCCTTCAGAACTGTGAGAAATACGTGTCTGTTGTTTAAGTTCTCAGGCTGGTATATCAGGAAGAAGACAAATGCATATATCATTGTATAATAGTGTCCTAAGTAGTCTCCAACATTCTGCTCAGGAAGACCCAGAACTTCACCTTGACCACATGGTGTATGAGAAACAGAAGGGAAATCCCCGTACAATGGAGCACATCACATAAGCCAAGTAGTACAGGTGGCCAACCCAGAGTACCACGCAAACAGAAAGTGATCATTGTAGCTGCCACCCATCATCCATCAGATGGCTTCCCAAGAGTTTATCAGAAGGAGAAGAGAGAAGTAGGTAGTTGACTGTGTTTTCTGTAGCTTTACTTTGTAGATGGGTGAGCATTACAAATATTACAACTGAAACCTTCCAGGGAGTTCATCTGCCTGAAACTTTCTGTAGATCAGAGCCCTGTGAAAGCAGATGCTGACTCATTAGCTGGGATGGTGTGAATTCTAGAATTATTTTTGACATATCTGTTCCCGCTTAAAATATAGAGAAGGAAACCACGGAATAGAAACCAATTTTCCCTTAGGCCTCTAACAATGCTATTTGATTTTATACTTTGAGAGGTAAAAAAAAAAAAGTGTGAAGGAAAAGAACCATAGAAAAAGATTCTCCACAGGCGAGCAGGGGAAAAAGTAACCTATTACCTTGCTTTGCCCATAAAAGTTTTTTCTTTTCCCTTTTAAAATGTGAGAGTTTGATGTCTGTGACACCGCTATTACTTTTTCCTTTGTAAACGAACTGATGGAAAGAACATATCATCTGACAGTAATCTTTCACGTGTGCACACAGTAGTTGGTTGATAAAAATGATTGAATTTAAAAATATGCACAAAGAGATGGTGAAATGGATGTATCTAACCATTTTGTGCTCTATTTTTATCACCTCATGTAGTCTGCACACATGCAGACTAAAATATTTTTGTTCTGATTGTGGAAGTAAGGCATTTCACATATTGAAATAATTCCATTGCCTCTCTGAACCTAGACAGTGACCTTACAAAGGTTAGCTTAATTCATTTGCAGAGCCTTCCATTTTTGATGTATTTGAATCCAGAGAAGTCAACATGTTATGGTAGAATGCAAAACTCCCTTTCCTCTCCATTTTTAATGTAATACAGTATGAAAAATATAGAATACATGATTATTACTTATTGGATAGGCCAGCACAGACAACCCAGGTGTTTGTTTTTAAAAAACAAATAGGTATTCTGGAGTAATTGATGACAATGAGACATTTAGCCTTTCTTTGAAATTTAAGATTTAGTGGTTGGAAGCTATATATGTACCCAGCACCAGTGAGGAACCCCCAACTCTCTGGATTTTTAAATGTAAGTCCATTTAGTCCCATTCATATTTAAGAATATTTCAGAATATGAGTGGTAGACTCTGGCTTCTAGCTTTGATTGGTGTAATTTGTAACCTTCAAAAATATAGATTTTATAAAAGATCTATTCAACATTATATTATTTAAGATATTGATTATTTTAATGTGAGGTTTATCACTCTTGTTTTCCTGCTAAAATCACTTCATTTATTTTCTCATTTAATCAACTTGTATTTACTAACTGCTGAATCTGTTAGAATGTTTCCCTACAAATAATGAAGAGTCCCATCCAAAGTGGCTAAACAATAAAGGTCACAAACAAAAAGGAAAAGCCTGGATCATAAAGGAAAATTTATAAATTTAACTATCCTTAGGTTAAAAACGTCTGTGAATCAAAAAATACCATAAAAAAGTTAAGCCATGGGTGGACCTTCAAGATGGTGGAGGAGTAAGATGTGGACATCACCTTCCTCCCCACAAATACATCAAAAATACATCTACAGGGCTTCCCTGGTGGCACAGTGGTTGAGAGTCCGCCTGCCGATGCGGGGGACACGAGTTCGTGCCCCGGTCCGGGAAGATCCCACATGCCGTGGAGCGACTAGGCCCGTGATCCATGGCCGCTGAGCCTGTGTGTCCGGAGCCTGTGCTCCACAACGGGAGAGGCCACAGCAGTGAGAGGCCCACGTACCGCAAAAAAAAAAATACATCTACAGGAATTTCCCTGGTGGCGCAGTGGTTAAAAATCCGCATGCCAATGCAGGGGACATGGTTTCGATCTCTGGCCCAGGAAGATCCCATATTCCACAGAGCAGCTAAGACGGTGTGCCACAACTGCTGAGCCTGTGTACCACAACTACTAAAGCCCGTTTGCCTAGAGCCTGTGCTCCACAACAAGAGAAGCCACTGCAATGAGAAGCCCATGCACCACAATGAAGAGTGGCCCCTGCTCGCTGCAACTAGAGAAAGCCTGCATGCAGCAACGAAGACTGAACGCAGCCAAAGATAAATAAATAAATACATTTTAAAACAATACATCTACGTGTGGAACAACCCCTACAGAACACCTACTGAATACAGACCTCAGACTTCCCAAAAGGCAAGAAACTCCACACGTATGTGGGTAGGGCAAAAGAAAAAAGAGACAAAAGAATAGGGATGGGACCTGCATTTCTGGGAGGCAGCTGTGAAGGAGGAAAAGTTTCCACACACTAGGAAGCCCCTTCACTGGCAGAGATGGGGTGTGGGTGGGTGGGGGGGAAGCTTCGCAGCCATAGAGGAGAGTGCAGCAACAGGGGTGCAGAGGGCAAAGCGGAGAGATTCCTGCACAGAGGATCGGTGCCGACCAGCACTCACCAGCCCGAGAGGCTTGTCTGCTCACCTGCTGGGACAGGTGGGAGCTGGGATCTGAGGCTTGGGCTTCAGAGGTCAGACCCCAGGGAGAGGACTGGGGTTGGCTGCGTGAACACAGCCTGCAGGGGCCTAGTGCACCACAGCTAGCCAGGAGGGAGTCTGAGAAAAACTCTGGACCTGCCTAAGAGGCAAGAGACCATTGTTTCAGGGTGCATTAGGAGAGGAGATTCAGAGCACCGCCTAAACGAGCTTCAGAGACGGGCGAGCCACGGCTATTGGCACGGACACCAGAGACTGACCTGAAGTGCTAATGCTGCTGCTGCCGCCACCAAGAAGCCTCTGTGCGAGCACAGGTCACTCTCCACACCTCCCCTCCTGGGAGCCTGTGCAGCCTGCCGCTGCCAGGGTCCCAAGGTCGAGGGACAACTTCCCCAGGAGAACACATGGCATGCCTCAGGCTGTTGCAACGTCGCATCGGCCTCTGCCGTTGCAGGCTCACCCCGCATTCTGTACCCGTCCCTCCCCCCAGCCTGAGTGAGCCACAGCCCCCTAATCAGCCACTCCTTTAACCCCCTCCTCTCTGGGTGAAGAACAGATGCCAGAGGGCAGCCAACGTGCAGAGGCACGGCCAGATCCAAAGCTGAACCCCCGGAGCTGTGAGAACAAAGAATAGAAAGGGAAATTTCTACATGGAGCCTCAGGAGCAGTGGATTAAATCTCCACAATCAACTTGATGTACCCTGCATCTGTGGAATACCTGAATAGACAACAAATCATCCCAAAATTGAGGCAGTGGACTTTGGGAGCAAATGTAGACTTGGGGTTTGCTGTATGTGACTTGACTAGTTTCTGATTTATATGTTTATCTTAGTTTAGTTTTTAGCACTGGTTATGATTGGTGGATTTGTTTATCGGTTTGGCTGCTCTCTTCTTTTTTTTAATTACTTTTTAATTTTTTATTTAATAATATTTTTTAATTTTAAATAATTTTATTTTAATTTATTTTTTCTTTCTTTCTTTCTTTTTTTTTCTTCCTTTTCTTATGAGTCGTGTAGCTGACAGGGTCTTGGTGCTCTGCCTGGGTGTCAGGCCTGAGCCTCAGAGGTGGGAGAGGACATTGGACCACCAGAGACCCCCCCAGCCTAACATAATATCAATCGGCAAGATCTCCATCTCAATGCTAAGGGCCAGCTCCACTCAACGACCAGCAAGCCCCAGTGCTGGACACCCCATGCCAAACAACTAGCAAGATAGGAACACAACCCCACCCATTAGCAGAGAGGCTGCCTAAAATCATAAGTTCACAGACACCCCAAAACACACCACCTGATGTGGTCCTGCCCACCAGAAAGGTAAGATCCAGCCTCATCCACCAGAACACAGGCGCCATTCTCCTGCACCAGGAACCCTACAAAACCCACTGAACCAACCTAACCCACTGGAGGCAGACACCAAAAACAACAGGAGCTACAAACCTGAGAAAAGGAGACCCCAAACACAGTGCGTTAAGCAAAATGAGAAGACAGAGACATATGCAGCAGACGAAGGAGCAAGGTAAAAACCCACCAGACTGAACAAATGATGAGGAAATAAGCAGTCTACCTGAAAGAGAATTCAGAGTAATGATAGTAAAGTTGATCGAAAATCTTGGAAATAGAATGGAGAAAATACAAGAAATGTTTAAAAAGGACCTAGAAGAACTAAAGAGCAAACAAACAATGATGAACAACACAATAAATGAAATTTAAAATTCTCTAGAATGAATCAATAGCAGAATAACTGAGGCAGAAGAATGGATAAGTGACCTGGAAGATAAAATAGTGGAAATAACTACCACAGAGCAGAATAAAGAAAAAAGAATTAAAAGAACTGAGGACAGCCTCAGAGACCTCTGGGACAACATTAAAAGCACCAACATTCAAATTATAGCGGTTGCAGAAGAGGAAGGGAAAAAGAAAGGGACTGAGAAAATATTTGAAGAGATTATAGTTGAAAACTTCCTTAATATGGGAAAGGAAATAGTCAGTCAAGTCCAGGAAGTGCAGAGAGCCCCATATAGGATATATCAAGGACAAACAAACCAAACACATATTAATCAAACTATCAAAAATTAAATAACAGAAAAAATATTAAAAACAGCAAGGGAAAAGCAACAAATAACATACAAGGGAATCCCCATAAGGTTAACAGCTGATCGTTCATCAGAAACTCTGCAAGCCAGAAGGGAGTGACAGGACATATTTAAAGTGATGAAAGGGAAAGCCTACTCTGCCAGCAAGGATACCATTCAGATTCGATGGAGAAATTAAAACCTTTACAGACAAGCAAAAGCTAAGAGAATTCAGCACCACCAAACCAGCTTTACAACAAATGCTAAAGGAACTTCTCTAGGCAGGAAACACAAAAGAAGGAAAAGACCTACAAAAACAAACCCAAAACAATTAAGGAAATGGTAATAGGAACATACATATCAATAATTACCTTAAATGTAAATAGATTAAATGCTCCAACCAAAAGACATAGACTGGCTGAATGGATACAAAAACAAGACCCATATATATGCTGTCTACAAGAGACCCACTTCAGACCTAGGGACACATACAGACTGAAAGTGAGGGGGATGGACAAAGATATTTGATGCAAATGGAAATCAAAAGAAAGCTGGAGTAGCAATTATCATATCAGACAAAATAGACTTTAAAATAGACTATTACAAGAGACACAGAAGGACACTACATAATGCTCAAGGGATCAATCCAAGAAGATATAACAATTGTATATATTTTTGCACCCAACATAGGAGCATCTCAATTCATAAGGCAAATGCTTACAGCCATAAAAGGGGAAACTGACAGTAATACAGTTATAGTAGGGGACTTTAACACCTCACTTTCACCAATGGACAGATCAACCAAAATGAAAATAAACAAGGAAACACAAGCTTTAAATGACACATTAAATAAGATGAACTTAATTAATACTTATAGGACATTCCATCCAAAAACAGCAGAATACACTTTCTTCTCAAGTGCTCATGGAACATTCTCCAGGATAGATCATATCTTGGGTCACAAATCAAGCCTTGGTAAGTTTAAGAAAATTGAAATCATATCAAGTATCTTTTCCTACAATGATGGTATGAGACTAGATATCATTTACAGGGAAAAAAAAACTGTAAAAGATGCAAACACATGGAGGCTAAAAAATACACTACTAAATAACCAAGAGATCACTGAAGAAATCTAAGAGGAAATTAGAAAATACCTAGAATCAAATGACAATGAAACAGGACAACCCAAAGCCTATGAGATGCAACAAAAGCAGTTCTAAGAGGGAAGTTTATAGCAATACAGTCCTACCTCAAGAAACAAGAAACATCTCAAATAAACAATCTAACCTTACACATAAAGCAATTAGAGGAAGTAGAACAAAAAAAGCCCAAAGTTAGCAGAAGGAAAGAAATTCTAAAGATCAGATCAGAAATAAATGAAAAAGAAATGAAGGAAACGATAGCAAAAATCAGTAAAACTAGAAGCTGGTTCTTTGAGAAGATGAACAAAATTGATAAACTGTTAGCCAGACTCATCAAGAAAAAAAGGGAGAAGACTCAAATCAACAAAATTAGAAATAAAAAGGAGAAGTAACAGCAGACACTACAGAAATACAAAGGATCATGAGAGATTACTACAAGCACCTCTATGCCAATAAAATGGAAAACCTGGAAGAAATGGACAGATTCTTAGAAAAGCACGACCTCCCAAGACTGAACCAGGAAGAAATAGAAAATATAAACAGACCACTCACAAGCACTGAAATTGAAACTGTGATTAAAAATCTTCTACCAAGCAAAAGCCCAGGACCAGATGGCCTCACAGGTGAATTCTATCAAACATTTAGAGAAGAGCTAGCCTATCCTTCTCAAACTCTTCCAAAATATAGCAGAGGGAGGAACACTCCCAAACTCATTCTACGAGGTACTATCACACTGATACCAAAACGAGACAAAGATGCCACAAAACAAGAAAACTACAGGACAATATCACTGATGAACATAGATGCGAATATCCTCAACAAAATACCCCAAACAGATTCCAGCAGCACATTAATAAGATCATACACCATGAACAAGTGGGGTTTATCCCAGGAATGCAAGGATTTTTTTAATATATGCAAATCAATCAGTGTGATACACCATATTAACAGGCTGAAGGATAATAACCATATGATCATCTCAATAGATGCAGAAAAAGCTTTTGACAAAATTCAGCACCCATTTATGATAAAAACTCTCCAGAAAGTAGTCATAGAGGGAGCTTACCTCAACATAATAAAGGCCATATATGGCAAACCCACAACCAACATTGTTCTCAATGGTAAAAACTGAAACTGTCTTCACTAAGATCAGGAACAAGACAACATTGCCCACTCTCACCACTGTTATTCAACATAGTTTTGGAAGTTTTAGCTACAGCAATCAAAGACAAAAAAGAAATAAAAGGAATCCAAATCAGAAAAGAAGAAGTAAAACTGTCACTGTTTTCAGATGACATGGTACTATACATAGAGAATCTTAAAGATGCTGCGAGAAAACTAGTAGAGCTAATCAATGAATTTGGTAAAGTTGCAGGATACAAGATTAATGCACAGAAATCTCTTGCATTTTATACATTAACGATCACAAATCTGAAAGAGAAATTAAGGAAACACTCCCATTTACTACTGCAACAAAAAGAATAAAATACCTAGGAATAAACTTACCTCCAGAGACAAAAGACCTGTATGCAGAAAACTGTAAGACACTGATGAAAGAAATTAAAGATGATACGAACAGATGGAGAGATGTACTACATTCTTGGATTGGGAGAATCAACATTGTGAAACAGCTATACTACCCAAAGCAATCTACAAATTCAGTGCAATCTCTATCAACCTACCAATGGCATTTTTTACAGAAGTAGAAGAAAAATTTCACAATTTGTGTGGAAACACAGAAGACCCCAATAGCCAAAGGAATCTTGAGAAAGAAAAACGTAGCTGGAGGAATCAAGCTCCTTGATTTCAGACTATACTACAAAGCTACAGTAATCAAGGCAGTATGGTACTGGCACAGAAACAGGAATATATTTCAATGGAACAGGATAGAAAGCCTAGAGATAAACCCATGCACATATGGTCATGTTATCTTTGATAAAGGAGGCAAGAATATACGATGGAAAAAAGACAGCCTCTTCAAAAAGTGGTGCTGCGAAAACTGGACTGCTACACGTAAAAGAATGAAATTAGAACACTCCCTAACACCATACACAAAAGTGAACTCAAAATTTATTAAAGACCTAAATGTAAGAGTAGACACTATAAAACTCTTAGAGGAAAACATAGGCAGAACACTCTATGACATAAATCGCAGCAAGATCCTTTTTGACCCACCTCCTAGAGAAATGGAAATAAAAACAAAAATAAACAAATGGGACCTAATGAAACTGAAAAGCTTTTGCACAGCAAAGGAAACCATAAACAACACAAAAAGACAACCCTCAGAATGGGAGAAAATATTTGCAAATGAATCAACTAACAAAAGATTAATCTCCAAAATTTGCGAGCAGCTTATGCAGCTCAATATCAAAAAAGCAGACAACCCAATCCAAAAATGGGCAGAAGACCTTAAAAGACATTTCTTCAAAGAAGATATACAGATTGCCAGCAAACAAATGAAAGGATGCTCAACATCACTAATCATTAGAGAAATGCAAATCAAAGGTACAGTGAGGTATCTCCTCACACCAGTCAGAATGGCCATCATCAAAGAATTTACAAACAATAAATGCTGGAGAGGGTGTGGAGAAAAGGGACCCCTCTTGCACTGTTGGTGGGAATGTAAATTGATACAGCCACTATGGAGAACAGTATGGAGGTTCCTTAAAAAACTAAAAATAGAACTACCATATGACTTAGCAATCCCACTACTGGGCGTATACCCTGATAAAACCATAATTCAAAAAGAGTCATGTACCACAATGTTCATTGCAGCTCTATTTACAATAGCCAGGACATGGAAGCAACCTAAGTGTCCATTGACAGATGAATGGATAAAGAAGATGTGGCGCATATATACAGTGGAATATTACTCAGCCATAAAAAGAAATCAAACTGACTTATTTGTAGTGAGGTGGATGGACCTAGAGTCTGTCATACAGAGTGAAGTAAGTCAGAAAGAGAAAAACAAATACTGTATACTAACAGATATATATGGAATCTAAAGAAAAAGAAAAGGTCTAAATAACCTAGGAGCAGGACAGGAAGAAAGATGCAGATGTAGAGAGTGGACTTGTGAATGTGGCGAGGGGGAAGGTTAAGCTGGGATGAAGTGAGAAAGTGGCATTGACATATGTACACTACCAAATGTCAAATAGATAACTAGTGGGAAGCAGGCACATAGGGAAATCAGCTCTGTGCTTGTGACCACCTAGAGATGTGGGATATGGAGGGTGGGAGGGAGACGCAAGAGGGAGGGGATATGGAGATATATGTATACGTATAGCTGATTCACTTTGTTATACAGTAGAAACTAAGAACAATGTAAAGCAATTATACTCCAATAAAGATGTTAAAAAAATAAAGTAATGGAAAAGGTGTAGACATAAAAAAAAAAAAAGAAAATGAAGACATGGATAGGTAGAAGATATTTGCTATCATGAGCAGGCATTAATAATGTTCTGAATATACAAAGAACAAACTAAAAAAATCAATTAAAAAGACAACAGAAAAATAGAGGAGGGATACAAATAGGCAAATAATATAAGAAAAAGCCTAACAGCCCACAAATACAGGAAGAAATGTTCAAACTTGTTAGTAAGCAGAAAGGGTAAATTAAAAGCAAATGAGATATCATTTCACATAAAACCTGACTGTACAAAATATTTGCAAGGTTGTGAACAAAGAGAGATTCTCATACCCTTGGAGAGGGTTTAATTAGAACAAACTTTAAAGAGAATAATTTGATAACGTAGTAAATTTGATGATACACCAATTCTTTAAGTGAACAATTACATTCCTGGATATATATGCTGATCTTGCAACTTTAGGGCCTGATATATTAATCAGTTGTGAAATCAATAGAATCGAAATGGTTAGAAAGCATCAGAGTGCAGCACATGTATTAAGAAGAAGCTATAAAAAGTTTAAAATATACAAAAGAACATTATATTTTATTTAAGTATAAACATATATGTACTAAAATAAATATTCATGCATGAGAATAATAAACACAAAATGTAGGGTAGAGTGAAAGACAGAAAAGGGATTGAGAAGGACTACACAGACCTCCTTTAATGTTTCATTTCAGGAAAAAAAAATGGTTTTCTCATATAACAAGAAGTCTAGAGTCTCAACAACTTCATGAAAGACCCTGGTTTGTTCCTTCTCTTCATTCTGCTGGTCTCAGCATGTTTTCTTTATGGTCACATGTTGGCCAGTGATAATCCAGGTATCCCATGTATACTTGCCAAGTCCAGGGGTAGAAGAAGGACCATTTCTTCCATGTGTGGGTCTTTTTAAAAAAGTGAGCTCTGTCTTAGAAGCACCCCACCCCCAATCCCTAGCAGATTGACGAGACTTAGGAAACACTCCTGTCCTTACACCCCACACTAACAAGGGCAGTGAGACCAATATGACTGGTTATTTCCACTCAGGATTATCCAGGTGGAAGGAGGGGTGGCCACTGAACAAAATTAAGTTCTACCAGTAAGAAGGAGAAACACTGTTGGACTAGTAGTGTTGGCTACAAATATATATGTCCTAGGGACACAGATGAATATGACATGCTCCCCAGGGAGCTCTAGTGGAGTTGAAATTCTAGTGGAGAAAACTGATAATAAAGTGCAAATTAATAACATAATTTCAGACAGAGGTAATTCCATGGAGAAGAGAAAACACTGGGGCTTGTGGGGAAACAATTAGAGGGTGAACTGGAAGACCTCTCTGATGAGGTGACATTTGAGCGAAGACCTGAATTACATGAAGAAACCACCCATGAGCAGATCTGAAGAAAGAGAAGGCAGGGAGAGAGAACAGATGTGCTGGTGCAGGAGTGAGTTTGCTGTGTTAGAGGAAAAGAGGGAGTCTGCTGTACCCAGAGGAAGGGGGGGGGGCAGGCAGGAGGTGAAGTGAGTGAGGGCCATGCAGGAGCCAGACCAGGTAAGTAGTCTTTGAGGCCAGGCAAGAGCTTTGCATAGTTTGTAAAGGGTAACGTGAAGCCACAGGAAGGTTATCATCGGGATTGTGATGTGATCTGATCCGTGGCTTTAAAAGATGGCTGTTACAAAAGCCCAGGCAAGTGGTGATGATGACTTGGACTAGGGTTGGGGCATTGGAGATGGGGAGAAATGGGCCTGCTCACGTGAAGACGACAAAAGGAAAGCAAAACGGTGAAGAAGGCAATAAGACGGAGCCAAGCTGAGCCCAGGGAAGGGCTATAACTAGGTATTGCTTTGATAAGATGGCTCTTGGGACCAGAGCTGAAACCTAGAAAGAGACACTATCAATCTATGAGGAGAGCCTTCTAAAAAGACACAGTGTGATGCTAGGACAACTTCTTTGCATTTCTGGAGTTTAGCAAGGCTGTGTCAGCACATCGATGCCTTGGCAGACGTCCACAGACAGCAGAGTGGTCTCTGTTCAGTGTTCAGAATCCAACATTCCAGGTCATGCTTCCAGCTGTGAGGTGGGAAGTGCTTTAATGTATACTTGGTCAGCATGGTCTTCCAGAAACTCAGAAACAAATTAGGGACAGAACCGTTGAAGACTACAAAGAGATGGAAAGGAGCTTGAAACAAAGATCCTAGAAAACTACTGGATTTGAATAAGCAAGTGTTTGAGGATTCAGGAGGTAATTTGGATGGCTTGAGCTCATTCCTGCCTCTCCTGGTTCACTAGAATAGTCTAGGCATCTTCTGGACCTCCCTGGTCACATGCCCATGTTGCCTCCTGGGGGCGCTTTTCTAACCTGCAGGGTGGGGTGTTTTATTTTCCTGCTAATATGCTCTAATCACCTCTAATAGCAGCCTCCATCTTAAATATTTAGACTATTTAGACTATTAACTTTATATGGTATATTTAAAAAGTAATTCCAACAAATAGATATTAACCATTAAAACAACTTCTTCATTAGTAAATAGATCATTTGAAACTGCATTTTAATTTCTATGTCTAAAAATGAAAGTGCACAGTTTTGTTTTGTTTTTAAAAACCCGCCAAGAGAGGCATGTATACTATCCTTTTCCTTCTTTATCCATAAATTTTTACCAGTATAATATCTATTGATCTGAATGCAGAGTATTGGTAAAAGTAAGATGAATTGTCAAAGTAAACTGGAGAAGGCATGCAACATATGTGTATTTTATATATAAATTTTTTTGTAGTAAGTGATGGGAACACAACTAAAACTAGAAAGGAGCTTTACTTGTACATAACTGGAAGATCTGGGTGCAGCTGGATACAGAGATTCTAGCTGATATATCCAGGGCATGGTTTTTCTCTCCAACACAGCTTCCCTTCCTCTTCTTGGCTCCATTTATAAACGGTTATACCTGTATGATGGCAAGATGGCGATGGCAACACTAGCCTTATGGTCTCTCAGGTGTTCAACAGTTGGGGGAAAATCTCATGGCCTATCCTTGGCGCTGGTTGTATCCATTCCTGGAACAACCTCTGCATCAAGGGGAGTAAAGTGCCCTGATTTGGTCACATTCCCTCCACCTCTTGAAGAATGGATTGAATCCACCCTGTCCAAATATATGGTCTAAGAGGAGGGCAAAGCTGGTTTCCCAGTAGGAAATTGGTGTGCTGATACCAAAACAAATGGGGAATGCATGCTGGGGAACCACGGAACATATTTGCTCATTGCCCTGTTTCAGGCCCTAACAGTGAGAGGCAGGGATACTGCCGTGCTGGGTCTCTAATAATTTGTCAAGAAAAGCTACCCAGCACTACTCCTTATTTTTCTCTAAGATAACAAATTATTCAGCGAGCTACTCAGTTGTTTGCTTCTGAACTTCTAGCACTCAAGGAAGCCCCAGGTTCAAAGAAGGAAGAGAGGGTTTCCCTATCCTGTGCCAGGTGCTTGATATATACCATCTCATCAACTACCTATGAATATTTAATTATTAGTCCTATTTTTCAAATGAGGAAGAAGCTCACGTTTGAGCCAGAATCTTTCTGAGTGTGGCGTGCCTCTGCCCTAGCCAAATATAACTCTCGCATTGACTTGCTCGCTGGGTGAAGCAATTGGCTTTATTTTTTTCCCTTTGAACATTTTAATTTTGTGGCATTTACTTTAAGATGTAGACTTTGTATATGTTACAATGTAGTAAATTTTAACACTTTTTAAGATCCTCAGCAAGAAAATTGTCAGTTTTTCTGTAAGCTTTCATTCCCTAAATATGTAGTGAATGCCTATTACACGTAAGGGCACAAGACCAATGTGATGTGAGCTGGCTCCACCATTCCAAGATGGTTTTATAATAGAAAGAGTCCTCCTCTTTCCTGGCTCATCGTCAATCCAACCCTGAATCCTCAGAAGAAACTATGAATGGTGGAATTCAGCAAGGCTGAAAACCTCCCCCTTGAGATCTCCTTCTCAAGATCCCCTTCTAGCCTGTAACATACGGGTAGCTGCAGCCATCACACCAGATTGTGGTTCTTGAGCTTACATTGTTGATATGTCTTCCAGGTTGTGCCGTCCTCGTGTGGAGCCATCTTGTTTCACTCCCATTGGCATCTCCAGCATGGAGCATGCTCCAGATGCATATTAGGTGCTCAATGACTGTTTCTTGAATTAAGTGTTCTATTAGTGATTGGCCATAAATAGATGCATTGTTTTAGGTTTGTCTTTTTTTTTTTAATTAATTCATTTATTTTTTATTGAAGTATAGTTGATTTACAATGTTGTGTTAGTTTCAGGTATACAGCAAAGTGATTCAATTATTCATATACATACATACACACACATATATGTATATATATAGATATACTATTTTTCAGGTTCTTTTCAATTTTAGGTTATTCCAAGATATTTTAGTTTATTTCCCTGTGCTGCACAGTAGGTCCTTGTTGGTTATCTATTTTATATACAAGAGTGTATATATGTTAATCCCAAACTCCTAATTTACCCCTCCCCCCATCACCTTTCCCCTTTGGCAACCATAAGTTTGTTTTCTAGGCTATGAGTCTCTTTCTGTTTTGTAGATAAGTTCATTTGTATCACTTTTTTTTGATTCCACATGTAAACAATATCATAATGATATTTGTCTTTCTCTGTCTGGCTTACTTCACTTGGTATGATAATCTCTAGGTCCATCCATGGTGCTCCAAATGGCATTATTTCATTCTTTGCTATAGCTGAGTAATATTCCTATTGTATAAAGATACCACATCTTCTTTATCCACTCTTCCGTCAATGGACATTTAGGTTGCTTCCATGTCTTGGCTATTGTAAATAACCCTGCAGTGAACAGTGCGGTGCATGAATTTTTTCGAATGATGGTTTTCTCCAGATATATGCCTAGGAGTGGGATTGCTGAATCATATGGTAGCTCTATTTTTAGTTTTTTTAAGGAATCTCCATACTGTTCTCCATAGTGGCTGTACCAATTTACATTCCCACCAACAGTGTAGAACGGTTCCCTTTTCTCCACACCCTCTCTAGTATTTATTGTTTGTAGACTTTTTGACAATGGCTATTCTGACTGTTGTGTGGTGATACCTCATTGTACTTTTGATTTGCATTTCTCTAATAATTAGCAATGTTGAGCATCTTTTCATGTGCCTTTTTAAGCCATTTTTGGTATTTGGTATAGCAATACCACTAAACATTTAACCACTGAAATAATTTATATGAAATACATTTTTTTAGAAAATATATTTACATTAAGTATCATATGATAACTAAATACACATATTATGTACCACCTAATGCATGACTTATACATATGGAATATATGATTTCACATACTCTTATGCATTCTTTTAGGTACATGTATACATGTAGATTGCTCATACTCATAACATTTAAGATTTTTCAGTTTTTGTTTTTAAACAAGTGTCACAGCCTAGACCTTTCCTGGGATTTGAATTCTCATATCAGCATTTTATGAAACCGTAAACTATGAACAGTTTGCCTTCTGACCTCTACCCTTTCTGACCTCCTCCCTGCTTTATGACATTAAAAACAAACACTCGTATGAAATCAATTATATTTCTGGATCTTTTTTTAGCAAGCCACAAAGAGATGTAATTCTGTTTTTCAAAAAGTAATTTAGTTCTAGAAAGTTGATCTGACAGGTAACCAATTGATAGTTGAAAAAAAAGACAACCACCATTTTTTGTCAAGATTTTTAACTTAGCTAAAAGTGAGTTTGCAAAAGAATATTGAAAAAACCTCAAGAGTTGTAAATCTTTAATTTCCGTTGTCAAAACCTTGCAGTAATGCACAATTCTTTATGATTCATGATTTCCTAAACATGCAACATCCCCTTCTTGTTTATCATTCCTTTCATATATTTTTTTTAGTATTCTGAGATTTCTCTCTATCTCTACTTTTTTTGTCATTGTTGTTTTTGTTTATTTATTTTTTTAACATCTTTATTGGAGTATAGTTGGTTTACATTGTTGTGTTACTTGCTGCTGTATAACAAACTGAATTATCTATACGTATACATACATATCTCCTCCCTCTTGCGTCTGCCTCCCACCCTCCCTATCCCACACCTCTAGGTGGTCACAAACACAGAGTTGATCTCCCTGTGCTATGCAGCTTCTCCCCACTAGCCAACTATTGTACATTGGTAGTGTATATATGTCAATGCCACTCTTCGTCCCAGCTTACCCTTCCCCCTCCCTGTATCCTCAAGTCCATTCTCTATGTCTGTACCTTTATACCTGTCCTGCCACTAGGTTCTTCAGAACCTTTTTTTTTTTTTTAGATTCCATATATATGTGTTAGCATACGGTATTTGTTTTTCTCTTTCTGACTTACTTCACTCTGTATGACAGACTCTAGATCCATCCTCCTCACTACAAATAACTCAATTTTCTTTCTTTTTATGGCTGAGTAATACTCCATTGTATATATGGGCCACATCTTCTTTATCCATTCATCTGTCGATGGACACTTAGGTTGCTTCCAACCTAAGTGGCTATTGTAAATAGTGCTGCAATGAACATTGTGGTACACAACTCTTTTTGAATTATGGTTTTTCAGAGTATATGCCCAGTAGTGGAATTACTGGGTCATATGGTAGTTCTATTTTTAGTTTTTTAAGGAACCTCCATAGTGGCTGTATCAATGTACATTCCCACCAGCAGTGCAAGAGGGTTCCTTTTTCTCCACACCCTCTCCCACACTTACTGTTTGTAGATTTTTTGATGATGGCCATTCTGACCAGTGTGAGGTAATACCTCATTGTGTTTGGATTTGCATTTCCCTCATCATTAGTGATGTTGAGCATCCTTTCATGTGTTTGTTGGCAATCTGTATATTTTCTTTGAAGAAATGTCTATTTAGGTCTTCAGCCCATTTTTGGATTGGGTTGTTTGATTTTTTGATATTGAGATGGTTGAGCTGCTTGTATATTTTGGAGATTAATCCTTTGTCAGTTGCTTCATTTGCAAATATTTTCTCCCATTCTGAGGGTTGTCTTTTCGTCTTGTTTATGGTTTTCTTTGCTGTGCAAAAGCTTTTAATTTTCATTAGGTCCTGTTTGTATATTTTTGTTTTTATTTCCATTTCTCTAGAGGTGAGTCAAAAAGGATCTTGCTGTGATTTATGTCATAGAGTATTCTGCCTATGTTTTCCTCTAAAAGTTTTATAGTGTCTGGCCTTTCATTTAGGTCTTTAATCCATTTTGAGTTTATTTTTGTGTATGGTGTTAGGGAGTGTTCTAATTTCATTCTTTTACCTGTAGCTCTCCAGTTTTCCCAGCACCACTTATTGAAGAGGCTGTCTTTTCTCTATTGTGTATTCTTGCCTCCTTTATCAAAGCTTAGGTGACCATATGTGCGTGGGTTTCTCTCTGGGCTTTCTATCCTGTTCCTTTGATCTATATTTCTATTTTTGTACCAGTACTATGCTGTCTTGATTACTGTAGCTTTGTAGTATAGTCTGAAGTCCAGGAGCCTGATTCCTCCAGCTCCGTTTTTCTTTCTCAAGATTGCTTTGGCTATTTGGGGTCTTTTGTGTTTCCAAACAAATTGTGAAATTTTTATTCTAGTTCTGTGAAAAATGCCATTGGTAGTTAAATAGGGATTGCATTCAATCTGTAGATTGCTTTCGGTAGTATAGTCATTTTCACAATGTTGATTCTTCCAATCTAAAAGCATGGTATATCTCTCCATCTGTTTGTATCATCTTTAATTTCTTTCATCAATGTCTTATAGTTTTCTGCATACAGGTCTTTTTTTCTCCTTAGGTAGGTTTATTCCTAGGTATTTTATTCTTTTTGTTGCAAGGGTAAATGGGATTGTTTCTTTAATTTCTCTTTCAGATTTCTCATCATTAGTGTATAGGAATGCAAGCGATTTCTGTGCATTAATTTTGTATCCTGCTACTTTACCAGATTCATTGTTTAGCTCTAGTAGTTTTCTGGTAGCATCTTTAGGATTCTGTATGTATAGTATCACGTCATCTGCAAAGAGTGACAGTTTTACTTCCTCTTTTCCGATTTGGATTCCTTTTATTTCTTTTTAGTCTCTGATTGCTCTGGCTAAAACTTCCAAAACTCTGTTGAATAATAGTGGTGACAGTGGGCAATGTTGTCTTGTTCCTGATCTTAGTGGAAATGGTTTCAGCTTTTCACCATTGAGAATGATGTTGGCTGTGGGATGTCATATATGTCCTTTATTATCTTGAGGTAAGGTCCCTCTTTGCCTACTTTTGGACCGTATTTATCATAAATGGGTGTTGAATTTTGTCAAAAGCTTTTTCTTCATCTATTGACTTATATGGCTTTTATCCTTCAATTTGTTAATATGGTGTATCATGTTGGTTGATTTGTGTATATTGAAGAATCCCTCATTCCTGGGCTAAAACCCCACTTGATCATGCTCTATGATCCTTTTAATGTGCTGCTGGATTCTGTTCGATAGTATTTTGTTGAGGATTTTTGCAACTATGTTCATCAGTGATATTGGCCTGTAGTTTTCTTTTTTTGTGACATCTTTGTCTGGTTTTGTTATCACTGTGATCGTCACCTCCTAGAATGAGTTTGGGAGTGTTCCTCCCTCTGCTATATTTTGGAAGAATTTGAGAAGGATAGGTGTTAGCTCTTCTCTAGATGTTTGATAGAATTCTCCTGTGAAGCCATCTGGTCCTGGGCTTTTGTTTGTTGGAAGATTTTTAATCAGTTTCAATTTCAGTGCTTGTGATTGGTTTGTTTATATTTTCTATTTCTTCCTGGTTCAGTCTCAGCAGGTTGTGCTTTTCTAAGAATTTGTCCATTTCTTCCAGGTTGTCCATTTAATTGGCATATAGTTGCTTGTAGTAATCTCTCATGATCCTTTGTATTTCTGCAGAGTCAGTTGTTACTTCTCCTTTTTCATTTCTAATTCTGTTGATTTGAGTCTTCTCCCTTTTTTTCTTGATGAGTCTGGCTAATGGTTTATCAATTTTGTTTATCTGCTCAGAGAACCAGCTTTTAATTTTATTGATCTTTTCTATTGTTTCCTTCATTCCTTTTTCATTTATTTCTGATCTGATGTTTATGATTTCTTTCCTTCTGCTAACTTTGGTATGTTTTTTGTTGTTCTTCTTCCTCTAATTGCTTTAGGTATAAGGTTAAGTTGTTTATTTGAGAAGTTTCTTGTTTCTTGAGGTAGTAGTTTATTGCTATAAACTTCCCTCTTAAACTGCTTTTGCTGCATCCCATAGGTTTTGGGCAATTGTGTTTTCATTGTCATTTGTTTCTAGGTGTCTTTTGATTTCCTCTTTGACTTCTTCAGTGATCTCTTGGTTATTTAGTAGCATATTTTTTAACCTCCATATGTTTGTATTTTTTACAGTTTTTTTTTTCCTGTAATTGATATTTAGTCTCATAGCATCTTGGTCAGAAAAGATACTAGATATGATTTCATTTTTCTTAAAATTACCAAGTCTTGATTTGTGACCCAAGATATGATCTATCCTGGAGAATGTTCCATGAGCGCTTGAGAAGAAAGTGTATTCTGTTGTTTTTGTATGGAATGTCCTATAAATTTCAGTTAAGTCCATCTTGTTTAATGTGTCATTTAAAGCTTGTGTTATTTATTTTCATTTTGGTTGATCTGTCCATTGGTGAAAGTGGGGTGTTAAATTCCCCTACTATGATTGTGTTACTGTCAGTTTCCCCTTTTATGGCAGTTAGCATTTGCCTTATGAACTGAGGTGCTCCTATGTTGAGTGCGTAAATATTTACAATTGTTATATCTTCTTGGATTGATCCCTTGATCATTATGTAGTGTCCTTCTGTGTCTCTTGTAATAGTCTTTATTTTAAAGTCTGTTTTGTCAGATATGAGAATTGCTACTCCAGCTTTCTTTGATTTCCATTTTCATCGAATATCTTTGTCCATCCCCTCACTTTCAGTCTGTATGTGTCCCTAGGTCTGAAGTGGGACTCTTGTAGACAGCATATACATGGGTTTTGGGTTTGTTTGTAGGTCTTTTCCTTCTCTTGTGTTTCCTGCCTAGAGAGGTTCCTTTAGCATTTGTTGTAAAGGTGGTTTGGTGGTGCTGAATTCTCTTAGCTTTTGCTTGTCTATAAAGGTTTTAATTTCTCCATCGAATCTGGATGAGATCATTGCTGTGTAGAGTAATCTTGGTTGTAGGTTTTTGCCTTTCATCACTTTAAATATGTCCTGCCACTCCCTTCTGGCTTGCAGAGTTTCTGCTGAAAGATAAACCGATAACCTTATGCGGATTCCCTTGTTTGTTATTTGTTGCTTTTCCCTTGCTGCTTTTAATATTTTTTTCTTGTTATTTAAGTTTTGTAGTTTGATTAATGAGTGGCATATTTCTCCTTGGATATATCCTGTATGGGATTCTCTGCCCTTTCTCGACTTTATTGACTATTTCCTTTCCCATATTAGGAAAGTTTTCAACTATAATCTCTTCAAATATTTTCTCAGTACCTTTCTTTTTCCCTTCTTCTTCTGGGACCCCTATAATTTGAATGTTGGTGCCTTTAATGTTTTCCCAGAGGTCTCTGAGACTGTCCTCAATTATTTTCATTCTTTTTTCTTTATCGTGCTCTGTGGAAATTATTTCCACTATTTTATCTTCCACGTCTCTTATCCGTTCTTCTGCCTCAGTTATTCTGCTTTTGATTCCTTCTAGAGAATTTTTAATTTCATTTATTGTTTTGTTCATAATTGTTTCTTTGCTCTTTAGTTCTTCTAGGTCCTTGTTAAACGTTTCTTGTATTTTCTCCATCCTATTTCCAAGATTTTGCATCATCTTCACTATCATTACTCTGAATTCTTTTTCACATAGACTGCCTATTTCGTCTGCATTCGTTTGGTCTGGTGGGTTTTTACCTTGCTCCTTCATCTGCTGCATATTTCTCAGTTTGCTTAACATACTGTGTTTGGGGTCTCCTTTTCGCAGGCTGCAGGTTCGTAGCTCCTGTTGTTTTTTGTGTCTTCCCCCAGTAGTAAGGTTGGTTCAGTGGGTTTTGTAGGCTTCCTGGTGGAGGGGACTGGTGCCTGTGCTTTGGTGGCTGAGGCTGGATCTTGTCTTTCTGATGGACAGGACCGCGTCCGGTCGTGTGTTTTAGGGGTCTGTGAACTTATTATGATTTTAGGCACCCTCTCTGCTAATGGGTGGGGTTGTGTTCCTATCTTGCTAGTTGTTTGGCATGGGGTGTCCAGCACTGGAGCTTTCTGTTTGTTGAGTGGAGCTGGGCCTCTGTGTTGAGATGGAGATCTCTGGGAGAGCTCTCTCCATTGATATCACATTGGGCAGTGAAGTCTCTTGTGGTCCAACGTGCTAAACTCGGCTCTCCCACCTCAGAGCCTCAGGCTTGACACCCTGCCAGAGCACCTAGACTCTGTCAGCCACATGGCTTTTGGGAAGTCTGAGGTCTTCTGCCGGCGTTCAGTAGGAGTTCTATAGGGCTTGTTCCACATGTAAATGTATTTTGGATAAATTTATGGGCAGGAAGGTGATCTCCACATCTTACTCCTCCGCCATCTTGAAGGGCCTCCTCCTTCCTTCATTTTTTCTGAACGAGAATTGTGATTACGTCAATGAGGCTAAACAGTGTATACTGTCCATCTGACTTAATGCTTTTGGAGGCTGTTCTTTCTGTTTCTGACTTATGACACTTTTACTCTACTAAAAGAGATAATTGTTACTTCCTATCCTATTTTTTACATCTTCTTTTCCATTTTTCGGTTTGATGAAACAACAGAATAAGTTGCCTAACCTTGATTTTCCTACTATTTACAAGATAATTCTATTTCTAATATGATGAGCATGTGGTGGTTTACTGTTTGGAATAGCCAAAGACCTGCTAATGGGCAAATAGAGGCCAATAGACAATAAATAACTAAAATTATGGAATTAATTGGTGTCCAGATTCATCTTGCAGGATTTCGGAAACAGCAGTGAAGTAAGCAGGCATGTCCTGTGGACTCTTGAAAACAAGCATTGAAAATCAGCCATATCCTGGAAAACAGTGGGATGTATTTGTGACAACAGGGATGGAATTGAAGGATATTATGTTTAGTTACATAAGTCAGACAGAGAAAGACAAATACTGTATGATATCACCATATGTGGAATCTAAAAAATATAACAAACTAGTGAATATAACAAAAAATAGCAGACTCATAGTTATAGAGAATAAACTAGTGGTTACCAGTGGGGAGAGGGGAAGGGGGAGGGGCAAAATAGGGGTAGGGTATTAGGAGGTACAAACTATTATGTATAAAATAAGCTACAAGGATATATTTTACAACACAGGGAATATAAACAATATTTTATAATAACTACAAATGGAGTATAACCTTTAAAAATTTTGCATCACTATATTATACGCCTGTAGCTTATATAATATGGTACATCAACTGTAACTCAATAAAACAAATAGTAGTACAAGTGGTACACAGGTAAAACAGAACAAAACAAAAAAAGAACCCAGGCTTTGGACTCAGTCATTCTTGAGAGTGAATTTCTGCCTCCTTACCTCCTAGCTGTGCGATGCTTGAGCAAGTTACCTGTTTCCTGTGCTCACTTGTGCCCATCTGAGAAGTGATGTGACATTACTGTGCTCTTAGAATTTAGGTAAAAATTTTATGTAATAATGCCTGGCTTATAATAAGCAATGGCTCAAGGATGGCTACGGCTGTTTTTTGTTGTTATGTTCTCTCATGCTTTAGCAAACATTGATAGAGTAAGAACGGCTGTATAGAATTTAATACCTTGGGAAGCACAATGGTGAGTGTCACTTTTGAGTGCGTTAATTTTGGCCAGTTACAGATGTTTAAATACACTGTGCATTATCTTCCCACCTGCTGCATTGCTGGCTGTTCATACAGGTGGCCTTGTTCTGTACCTGGTGATAGCTGCCCTGACCTTGCCTCATTTTACTTCTAGTTTCCTTCTAGGTATTCCTAGAATCAACCACTTTTCCATTTTACCGCCATTTTCCTAGTTTAGAACTTCATCATTTTTCACAGGTTCCATCATGCCATCCTGTTGAGGCATATCCCTTCTTTTAGTATTGCTCCCTTAATTAATTAATTGCTCTCTATTACCTGTGTTTGAACGAGAAAAAAATTTGAATTTTGAAGCACAATTTGAATGATGTAACCCCCTAGGTAAAAACCTTTTGCAGCACCCAAATTCCTTCAGAAAAGAATGATAGTCCCACCATGATTTGGCCTTTTTTCTACCTTCTTCTCTGTGTCCTTCAAGATAGGCTGCGCAGAGGAGGAAACAGGGTCAGGGAGGTTAAATACTTAGCCTGAGGTTATACAGTGGCCGAACCAGGGTCCCATCCCAGGCTTCTCTGCTTTAAGTCCAGGTCTGCACCGTGATTATATAGATCAGAGATCAGCAAACTACAGTCTGTGGGCCAAATTAATCCCACCACCTGTTTCTGCAAATAAAGTTTGATTGGCACGCAGCCACCCCCTTTTATTTGCATCTTGTCTGTGGCTACTTTCATGATGCAACAGCAGAGTTAAGTAGTTGCATCAGATACCATCTGGGCCACAAAGTCTAAATTACTTACTATCTGGCCCTTTACAGAAAAAGGTTGCTGGCTAGATCATACCAAAAAAAAAAAAAAAAAAAAGTGATTCAAAAAAGTGAAAATGATAGATTCTAGGATTTTCATACTGAGGAACTCTGTGATCTGAGTCTTCTGTCATTTTAATGAAGGTCAATGAAACGTTGCCTTAACAACTAGAAGAATTATTCAAGGACTGAGAACTGAATATACTAGGTGATTTTAATTACCTAGGCATCCATTGGGAAAACAGCTTGACAGGATATAGATTGTCCAATCAGTTATTTTTATAGGGTTGCTGACAGTGCTTAATGTGGAAGAGGTAGGAAGCTAAAGAGATGGCAGCCTCCTTTCCCTGACTGTGCCCAAGGAAGAGCGGACAATTGCAAACAAAATGAAATATGTCATTTGTAGGAGTCAGAGACTATGAAATAAATGGCAGAATTTGCGACGCTAAGGCAGGGGATTAGGAAAAGCAGCTGAACAAGAATATGAATTTTAAGAAGGTAAACTTGAGTACAAAATGCTCCGAGCCTGCAGTGACTGGATATTTGCATATATACATGCACAGTCACCTGCTGAATGCTCTCAGAAAGTTTGCCATTGACCTACTTAGAGGGAAAAATTGGAATACCCAATCATTCAGAAAAAAAATGACCAGTTGTTTAAGTTAAATATGCCAAAATTCTGAAAAGAACTCAGTGTGAATAGTATTTCTCACAAAAGCAAAGTCTTCTTGTTCTTTGAGAGGTTTTTGCCTTTGGGGGACTGTAGAGCAGACAGGGCAAGAAGCACACGTTTCGAGAATGTGTTTGCTGAGAGCTGCAATAAGCCATGTTCAGAATGTGACAGGAACATGATGGTGATTAAGCCTTAGATTTGGGTGTGATTCTCGTTCCAAATTACAAAATGACATTCTAGTGGCCTGAGAAAATAAGTGTCATTTCCATCTGCTATCATCTAATTGTCTTCCAGGGAATAATTTGTGTGCCCTGGGCCTATCGTGCTGCTACCCTGTTGCAGTGGTTTCTAAAGAGAGAGGTGAGCAAGGACTTGTGATGATCTGTGTGTCCTTTCAGATAAAGAAATGAACTAGAAGGATCGTTTCCTCCTTGGTTACTTCATTCATGATTTCATTAACTTTTGTCAAGGGCCTGCTGGGTGCCTTGCACTGGTGCTGGGGACACCAAGTTGAAGAAAGACTTGTGCCAGGGAGAAGATGCACAAATTATTGCCAAACAATTTGATGAATCTGTTCTAATACTTGAATCAGCACCCAGGCCAGAAGCTGGTTAAGGGTTGAGTGAGGATGAAGTGGGGAAGCAATAAGAGATTCAGAAATAGGACAAAGATAAAAATTTGTGTGAACAGATTTCATTGTCCTCAAAGAAAGTTGTTTTTGGATAGTGGGATGTTTTAGCCTATTTTGAGGAAAACCCAAAGGGACAGCAACACGGTGTCAACATTCCTGCCCTTCATGCAGAATATGCAACGGAAGAATATATAAGCACGTAACACGTGACCTGACTCTCCCTTCTGCGAGGGAGCTATGTGTCTGAGTACACAGGTGAGAGGCTCCCATCACCCCCTCCTCGGGGCTATCCAGCAGTTTTCAGTTGAATTTGAGAGGAAAACGCACTTCCCTGATCCTGAGAGCACTGCTGGCACCAATACTCAACTTTCATTGGCTTTCTCCTTAGTGTTCATCACTTCTCTAATAACAACTTCCATTTATTGAGTGCTTACTATGTGCAGGCACTGTGTCAGCCCCTCTCCATTGCTCATTTAATCCTCCCAATAATCCTAGGAAGTAGATGTCATTTCATCCAGTTTTCAGAAGATAAGTTGAGTCCTAGAGTGTTAAACTAACTTTCCCAAGTCACTTGGCCATATTCCAGATACTTTTTATATCTCTCTAGTGTGTCTTTTACTACTTTTTACAATTTGATAAAGGAGTTCTATGTCTGAGCAACTGCTTGAAAACTACTTGTAATGGAAAAAACTTTTTTTCCTTTCCCTATTGGAAAAAACCCAGTTCTTCCGTACTGTGTGTTTCTCCCCTGTGAGTGTCCTTTACTACTCACTTCTAGCAATTCTGATCACCAAATGTGTGGGGGGTTTTCCCTAAGTAATTTTCTGTGATACCAGCTGGGCGTCCTACAGTGTAACTCAATTCTAACGTTACCTGGAGATAGTGTCAGATCCCAGAGGTTAAGGGCTCAGTCCCACAAGGTGCCTCCCACCCCACCTCAGATGCCAATCCTAAGTAGCAGGTCTCTGGCTACTCATAACTTATGTCCAGTATGCCTACAGATTGGAAGTTCTCATGACCTCCTCCTCAGGTTTGATGACTGCTAGGGCATCTCACACAACTCAAGGAAATACGTTTACCAGTTTAGGAAAGGATATGATAAAGGATACAGATGAACAGCCAGATGAAGAGATACATATAATGAAGTCTGGGAGGGTCCAGATGCACAAGAGCTTGTGTCCCCGTGGAGTCGGGGTGTGTTACCCCCCCGCCACCCCATGTACATATGTTTGCCCACCTGGAAGCTCTCCAAATCCCCTACTGTTGGGATTTTTATGGAGGCTTCCTCACATAGGCATGATCAATTAACAACTCCCTTTCCAGCCCCTCCCCCCTCTCTGAAGAATGGCAGGGAGGGCTGAAATTCCAAGCTTTCATTCATGGCTTTGTCTTTTGGGTGACCAGCCCCCATCCTGAAGCCAGGAGCCCACCCAGAGTCACCTCATTAGAAAAAAAGGATGCTCCTGGTTCTGTTATCACTTAGGGATTTTACAAGGATTTTACGAGCTCTCTGTCAGGGACAGGGTCAAAAACAAATATTAGAAAAAGAGACACTCCCCGTGTTCTTATCACTTAGTAAATTACAAGCGTTTTAAAAGCTCAGTACCAGGGACCGGCAGCAAAGACTAATATATATATATATATATATATATATACTTTTTTTTTTTTTCCCCTATTATCTCACACTACTGCAGAGTTAGACTGTTGGGATATTAGAGTACTAGAAGTGGAATCTAGTTCTGGGATGTATTTGATCCCTTCCAGGTCTGTCTGGGGTTACAAACAGTCTCCGTGTTCACTATGTACTTTATAAGAAGCCATGGAAATTAAGTGGGCATCACATGTAAATATCACTGCTTTCACCACAATTTTGTTTTAGAAAGGACAACTTGTAAAATTTTAGTGTTCATAGGCTAGGGGCAGGCCATGTTTGGCAGGGAAAGGCCAGCCTTCGGAGAAAAGCCCTGACTGGGAGATGCCCGGCTCAAGCAGTCTTTGAACTGTCAGATGCCAGTTGATGTTGGGGACCTCTGCCCACCCCACTGCGTAATTCAAGCTCTTGGAAACTCAAGGTGACAGCTCCTTCCTTCATTAATATACGTGCTCTATATTGAGCACAGGTCAAAGAGAGAGGTTAAATCATAACCCAGAGTCCTCGGGGCCAGGATTCGACCACATTGAAACTTGATACATAACCAGCCCTCCAAGGTTCTGTGGATGAACCAGTGTGAGATCTGGGCTCTGACCAAATGATATCATTTCATTGATGTTGTAGCATATCCATTGTTTCAGAGAGGCTGGTAGGATTTCTCTCACCTTTGATTTGAAAAAGTGCATCTTCTTAGTCACTCTATAGTCAATGTTAAGAGGATTCAGAAGCATGAGTAGGCAATTGGTCTTAGACATAGTGTTAAGGGTCTTAGAGACCAAATTAGGTCACTGGACAGACCTGTTAGAAGTGGCTTAGATAATGAGGGGTGAGGAATCTAGATGAAGGTCAGGCCTCTGAAATGGGTGAGTCTTCTGGTTTAAATAATATACTTGAAAGTATAATAGGAATACCAGCAAAAATAAAATTTATCATTGAATAGAAATTTATTTGTTTCAAAGGACTTTCATTGAATATATATTTCTTGGTGCTAAGGCTGCAATAGTGAATTAAGTAGACAAAGTCCCTGATCTTCTGGGACACACCATCCAGTGGGTTCTCTTATTTGATTGCCTTGAGACCTTTTCCAGATTTCAGATTGTAGTTTCTAACTCATCCATGAGGAAGGTTGGTTGAGTTTCATGCTCATTTTACTGATGAGGAAGCAAAGCAGCGAGTTTTTGGAACTAAGAAGTAGCAAAATCCATACCAGAACCAAGTATACTTGACCTCAAACTTTGTGCTCTTAAAAAAAAAAAATATATATATATATATATATATATATATATATATATATATAAAATTGGGGTAAAATACATGTAACACAAAATTTATCATTTTAACCTTTTTAACAGTTCTGTGGCATTAAGTACATTCACACTGTTTTGTAACCATCCCCACCATCCATGTCCAGAACTTTTCCCATCTTCCCAAACTGAAATTCTGTATCCATTAAAGAACAACTCCCTAGTCACCCCTACCCTCTTCCCCCCAGCCCCTGGCAACCACCATTCTACTTTCTGGATCTATGACATTGACCACTCTAGGGACCTCATATACCTGGAATCATAAGACAGTTGTTCTTTTGTGACTGGATTGTTTCATTTAGCATAATGGCCTCAATGTTCATCCATGTTGTAGCATGTGTCAGAACCTCCTTACTTTTTAAGGCTGAGTAATACTCCATTGTACGTATATACCACATTTTGTTTTTCCATCCATCCGTTGATGGACACGTGAGCTATTTCCACCTTTTGGCTATTGCGAATAATGCTGCTATGAACATGAGTGTACAAATATCTATTCAAGGTCCTGCTTTCAATTCTTTTGGCTATAGACCCAGAAATGAAATTGCTGGATCATATGTTCATTCTATTTTTAACTTTTTGAGAAACTGCCATACTGTTTTTCACAGTGGCTGCACCGTGTTTACATCAGTGCTTTTTTGACTGCGTCAGAGTTGCCTTGGAATGATGAATGAGAGGAGGAAATAGCACTGATACTGTAGCAATGCCATATGCAGCTGATCTGATACTTGCCTTGCGTATCAGTTTAACCAACACTTTTGTCATATGGTTTGTGATGTTTACAAATAATAGGCTTCCTTTGCTCCTCAAAATCATGTTGAATGAAGGGGCATGTTTAACTTTTCCGTACACTTTACATATGATGAAATGTCGGTGTTTTTGTAGTGTCAAAACAAATGACATAATGTCAGCATTTAGAAGCTCGACTATTTGCAAAACGATCGCTTTTGTTTTCTGCCAGGCACTACTCAGCGTGTTTAACGATGGGGTATGATAGCTGTGAGTTGTGTGTCTGATGTGCCCCAGACTCAGAAAGCTTCCAGCACAAGTTGGCACTTGTTTGTCATTGCTTTATGTGTTTTGCTTGTCCCTGCCATGCAAAGAAAGGTTCCCTGAGAGTCGAGCTGAAAACTCGTGGATAGGTACCAGTTGTGCAGTTCTGAGGTGTGTGTGTCTGTGTGAGTGTGTGCAGGTGTGTGGGGGGATATTTCCCGAATGATCCCATTTGGAGACCCTTTCCCCTAATTTGGCAGACACACTGGGAGGTGACCCACAATGAGTCAGGCCCTTGAATAAACCCCTCTCCTTGAGTGCAGGCAGAACCTGTGACTTGCCAATGGAATATGGTGAAGGTGATGGGGTCTCACTCCCTTGATTAGGCTACATTGTATAAGACTGCCTCTTAGTGAACTAGAGGAGAGATTCTTCTGCTGGCCTCGAAGCTGCCGTGTTGTGACAGTGCCACGTGTCAAGGAAGGGGCAGCCTCAGGAGATGAGAGTGGTCCTTGGTTGGCAGCCAGGAGGAGAGTAGGGACCACAGTCAGTCCCTCAACCCCAACAAATTGGATCCTGCCAACAGCCATGTGACCTTGGAAGAGACCTCCAAGCTCCAGAGAGGAACCCAGTCCAGTCGACACTCTGATGTAGAGTTGTGAGACCCTGAGGAAAGAACCCAGTTTCCTGACCCTTAGGAACTGGGACACGATAAATGTGTTTTTGTAAGCCACTCTGTTTGTGGCAATATGTCACACAGCAAGAGAAAACCAGTACAATCAGACACACCCTTAGCATTCTCTTTCCTTTCTCTGCTTGTCCCTCTTATGTAATTATATTGGTTCCCTACGTTTTTCCTTCTTCTATGGTTTCTGCCTGATGGTACTGCCAGTTAAGACGCCTGGTTCACCCCAGCCAAAAGGAAGGCACATGAGCCAGTGTAGGCCAGTCTGTTGTTTCTTCCTGGGAATCTGAATCTTGAGAAGAATGACAGAGAGGCTGGATGTGTTTAAAGCTTAGTCATCCCAGCCGCTTTACCTTGAAACGCTCTTGCTACCAATTTTCCTGAAGATTTCCTACTTCCTGTTTTGCCAGTCTTGCTTCTTCAGCTTTCCACTAGATTCTTCAAAGAAATTTCTCTTCTGCTTAAAACGAGCTTGATTCTTTTCATTGCAGCCCTAGAATTCATACAGCCCTGACATAGGTCCTCAAACATTCCTTTTTCTCACTGGATTGTGTTGTGGCCTTCTTTCTAAAAGACCCTTCCCATCACTAATTGCTCCAGGTGATGTCCCCAAAGCATCCAGGGGTTAAGGATAATTCTAAATGAAATTGAAATGATAGGACTTCTTAATTTTAAGCAGGATTACACTTTTTGGTTGGGTCTCATAAAGAGGATACTTAGAAAGGGTAAATCATCAAGATGTATGTATATTGTAGGCAGAGGTCAAAACATAACTTTTTTTTTAATTTGGAAAAAAAAAAAAAACAAGTACAGGATGGGTCTCAGCAGTGGGTTTTCTAATTTCTTAGAGAGAAGGGAAACAGCAATTGGTGGTGCAGGTTTTCTTGATCTTCAAAGTTGAGTGTGTAAAGATGTATTTCCTGGACTGATATAGCAAAGACAAAGGAGGAATCTTAAAGGGAATGAGAGCTCCAGAATACAATTAAAAATAAGCACTGAAAAGTGGAGAGGATTGTAATTTGTCATTGGAATTGTGATTTTTTGACTCCCTTCTCTGATACACAGATCTTCTCTCCTTCATGGTAGAAGTCTATGTAAAAAGGGTTATTACGTTTCTCCCCTCTTGTATTGAGTCATGATATGTGAAAGTTCAGATTATATTCTTTTTTTTTTTAAATTATTTTATTTTATTTTATTTTTTGGCTGTGTTGGGTCTTCGTTGGTGCACGTGGGCTTTCTCTAGTTGCGGCAAGCAGGGGCTACTTTTCGTTGCGGTGTGCAGGCTTCTTATTGCAGTGGGTTCTCTTTTTGCAGAGCATGGCCTCTAGGCATGTGGGCTTCAGTAGTTGTGGCTTGAGGGCTCTAGAGTGCAGGCTCAGTAGTTGTTGCGCACAGGCTTAGTTGCTCCGCGGCATGTGGGACCTTCCCAGACCAGGGCTCGAACCCATGTCCCCTGCATTGGCAGGTGGATTCTTAACCACTGTGCCACCAGGGAAGCCCCAGATTATATTCTTGATGAAGAAGGATATAAAGAAATTAAAATAAGACCATCAATGTTTTATTGCAATGTCCTTGACACCATGTCAACTATGGTAAAGCATTTTCTCTTAATTTAATTTGTTAAATTAGAACTGGCAGATTTTTCAGTGAAGTCCTAAAATGACAATTTTAAAACTGTCCTGACAGATTCTCTGCTTGTTCCTTGTTGACATTTCAAAAAATATAAATAGCATTCAATACTGCTATAGTTGGGAACACATTCGAGATGGAGTTTGTGTATGTAAGAATGGATGAATCACGGTGACAAGAAAGATGTAAGGAAAACATAAAAAAGAACATCCACAGCTGAGGAGTAGATTTTATGAAACTTTGGTGGGTTTAGCCTTGCTCTGGGGCCAGTTTTAGCTGCATTATAAAGCACTCTATTGCCTATTTTCCTGTTACAAGAACATAGTTGAGGTTTTGTTTCAGGATTGAGAAAAGAAATAAGCTGATGTTTTTATAATATTTCCTTTGAAACATAAAACTGAACATGGTCCTTTACAAGATTTCTTTCTCTTCCACACACATTCTAGGGTCAATTAAAATGAAATCAATCTTAGAACTCGGGAAATGTCAAGATTTCAAATGGGCAGTTCTTGACTTTGCTGACTGCTTCTTCTTGCAAAAACGAATTCTCTCTCCCATTTCATTTGCTCAACCTAGAGAATTGGTTGAATCTAAAGCATGTGTTCTTGGATGCCATTCACCATGCCTCCCATCCGTGACCATCACCCCCGCAGTGCTCATCTTCCAGCGTGTCTGGGCGTTATCAGAAATTGTATAATCAATTATGTGAAGAAGTAAAGTCATAATGAAGTACATTACTTTTCAAATAGCCAAGGTATGTTGTCTGAGAAGGACTGAAGAAGATCAGTGAAGCATGGTTCCCATTACCCAGGGTCTGTCTTTACTGGTGTGTCCCAGGATACAGGCAAGGTCATTAGGGATTGGCCTTTGAGGCCTTAAGTGTCATCTTCATATCATGTATAATGACTGAAAAATGAAGAATCCAACAGGCAAATAATGTATTGCACACTTAAAATTTGTTAAGAGAATAGGTCTTATGTTGTGTTCTTGCCACAATAAAATAACAATTATAATTTTTTTTAAAGAAGGATCTAGCAGTTGAGGAAATATATTGCATGTAGTCTAGAAATGGCATTCAGTGTTTGAGCAGTACCTTGAATATTCTCGATGGTTTGACACCATCTTCCCTGTGAATTGGCTCCACAGAGTGAATCCTCCTCACTCTACGTTAACTGGACAATGGTCTTTCATGTACGGAGATGTGAAGTTTTGTTGCTGTCTCGTTCTTTGTCCTTATTTAGCCCCAGAATCAAGGCCCTTGGAATGAAACCTTGGTGAAGTATCAGTCAATGGCTTTTTTTCAAAGGACTCTGAAACTACTCCCAAAAGAATACATTTTAATTCTTGTGGTGATTTCAGTGAGGGATATTCCTACCCAAACTAGATCTCTCAGGAATTGACAGACACCATTTTATGTTGCACCCAAAATGGAAGATACACTAATGTAAGGCTTAGCTGTCTTTCTAGAGTCACCATACAAAAAACTGTCAATTTGAACCCGACTTCTTAAGCCAAGTGAGCTTGTGACTGGAACTATGACTGGGTGTACTTGGTTGGAAACCCTGAACCTTGATTATAGCCAGCGTTTCCTAAACTGAGGAGAATTCTTCCTGAAGCATGTAGCCTCGGTCCCAAAGGAAATTCCATCTGAAGTAAATCTCAACTCCCCTTCTCCTTTTATAGAGCAATTTCACAATCCTTGGACATTTGAATTCATCGTCTGAAGGGTTTAAGGTGTGGAGTGAGTCAGTGGTGTTTGGGATGCATTTATGGTTTCTGAAGGAACTGTGTTGATCTTTTCTTCAAAACTGTGGGTGAAATATTCTATTTTAAAAATTAATTTCCTCTTTTGTTTACACCTATTTGATTGTTTTGTTAGAGATGCAGCCATTTGGGGAGAGAATTTGGCATCGCTTCTATCAAATAGGAGAGCTTAGTTTGTTTGTTTGTTTTTTTCTTCTTTTTAGAGGACTAGACACTGACATGATAGAACACCCACATTTTCATTCTGGGCATGGAAAAGATGTAAAATAGATTTGGTATGAAGTATGTGGTTACGTGTGTGTGTATGAAACTCCACCCTATGTGAAGGCCTCCAAGGTTTAAAATCCTCAGGAACTAGAGTAATTAATGTCTTCTGGTGCCTGTGGAAATCATAGGACCTAAGAGTATCTCACCCTTTGTACCATTTGGAAACCATTACTGGCCCACAGGGATTGATGCAGCTAGGAGTGGTCTCTTGCCAGCCTGTTTTGCAAGTTTCACCTGAGTAGTTTCACTGCCCTCCACCCATCTCTCCTTTATCCCATACCATTTCCTTGGGTTAAAGGAGTTGGCAGCCTCTTCTACTTTGTGCTTATCTTTTTCTTCCTATTTACAAAAACCCGTCTTCCCTCAGCAGAAGGAGGATTGATGTCGTGTGTACATCTACATCCACCTGGCTTTGCTGTTCTACAGAGGTGCAAACAGTGCCGTGGTCTTCAGATGTAGGAGTGTCAATGGACACAGTAGTGAGGATGACACAGCATCCCAAGGGACAAGATCACAGAGATTTTATCCTTACTCCGATACAAGTACATGGTTAGAAAGCACATTGTAGAGAAAATAAGAGGAAAAGAGATGAAAGATGAAAGCTTCCAGCCAATCATGTCCCACAGGGAGGCATCTTAAAACCCATCCTACCCATTTGAACAAGCGTACATAGCAGTTCTTCAGAGAAAGAGTAAAGCCCAGGAAAGAATGGCATACTCTGGTACGTCAGGCAAATGTTAAGACAATGTCATAGAGCATTTACTCAGTATTTGGGAAACTGAAGTTTTGAAGCGCTTAGAGGGAAAGCATATGTTAATATATGCAAACTGATGGAAATTATCAGTGACCTGGAGGTTTCTCACAGGTGGATAACGTGGCCCTTGATGCTGCAGAAGGTGACCATTGCTGGTATAGATTCTGACAATTACTAGGACTGTATCATTACTTTATATTGAATGTGAATTTTATCTACTTAGCAGTCTGAACAGTTGCTCTTTTGCCAACAGTTTCGCTTGCACGTATTAAGTAAACAAACGTATTTATCACCCCTGGGATCAGTAAGTGCTAATAAAGTTGCTGCTGCTTGCATTTTAGATTTGTTTTGATGACAGACACATCCTGAGTTAACTAAGAATGGTTTGATTACTTCAGAGCTCAGCAGGAAAGGTAAAGACACGAGTGTTATTACACTTGCCACCAAATGAGTTCAAAGGACGGTGCATGGTATCTTTGTCATCAACATACTCTAACTCTATCTAAGACTGAGTTTCTAAGGGCTGTGTGTATGCCTGCATACATACTGCTATTTCCTTTGGTAGGAGTTTTGATGTCACTTTTTGATAAAATTCATCTTGAAGGTTATTTCAGACTGCCGTGAGGAAAACCAACCAACCAGTGAACTGATACACAGAATCTGCTCCTACACTTTATATAATATTTTTCATGTGATTTTATTTAAAATCAGCACGCTGCATAGAGTCAGACTGAATTATTTTGTGTGATAATTATTAAGGTCCTCTTTTCAAATAGTACTGCCTTATTTAGTTAGTTCTCTGAATGGGCTGAAACATGATCAGCTTTTCTCTATTAACAATTAATCTATGAATATATGAATTAAAAATAGATTTAATCCACCTCTCGACTTTTGCCCCTTCATATTACCATCCTGTCTCTCATTCTGTGTTTTCCTTTCTGCTCCTTGCTGATCATCTAGAAAAAAATTTGTATTCACTGACATGCCACCCCCCAACCTTTGCTTCTTAAGTATTTTAAAATATTGTCTCTTCCTGAAATAGTAGAACATCATTGGCTGATTGATGGCCTCCTCCAGTGAACTTTCTTCCGACCATGACTTCCTGAAGACTTGTAACATTTAACAGTGTTGAGCACCCTATGTCACATGACCTCTTCTACCACACTTGCTGTCAGCTGGCAACAACCATTAACATGTATGCCAGGAAGCACTGCCTGAAAGCCAGATCTGCTGACACTGGTTGCTTTGTTTTTCTCCTGCTTCCTCCCCCTTGGCTTCCCTTGAGTTTCCTACATATGTTCTTCTTCTGTTTACCAATCCCACTGATGTAGGTATTCTACAAAGAAAATTAATAGGTACTGTTTAGAACTAAAACCAGTTTTATTTACGTATGTGTGTTTGTGTGTGTGTGTGTGTATACACACACACACACACACACACACACACACACACACATATCCACTTCTATCTTTTGGAAAGGATATAATGCATGAAATTCAGGGTAGGTTGTTTTCCGTCCCTCTTTCTCTCTCTCAAGACAGTGCCTTGAGTTTCACAGTTACAGCAGACTGTGACTACTCTATATTTAGGCTTCGTTTTCTTAAGTGTTTGGCATATATTGTCTCTTTTAATCCTTACCACAGCCTATTTGTTGTTTGTCCTCATTTTATACCTGAAGCTATTTTATGTGTTATCCCATTGAGAAGGGCTCCTTCTAGGTCACTTTGAAAGCCAAGATGAATTGAAAGTATTTGGTATCACTCAAAACATAAAAAGGAATGAGGGTTCAGAAGAGCGAAATTTCTCTAACTAGGATGATGACTTTAAAAACAATTATTTGATAATTAAGTTAGATTGTTGCTGTATTAAGTTGAATGCCATCATTATTTTTCTATCCTAACAAAGAGGAAGAAATTAATATGTAGGAAGAAAAACTAACTAAAAATATACCCAATTTGTAATACTCCAAGCTACACATTTAAAAATTCTTTATACTTTCATCTTCCCATTGTTTTTGAGGTGTCTTTCTAACAAGCTAATAATAGCTTAAAGTTTAATATTTTCTTCATGCTTCAAAAATAAAAGGAGGGGATTGGTTCAAGATGGTGGAGTAGAAGGACATACGCTCACTCCCTCTTGTGAGAGCACTGGAATCACAACTAACTGCTGAACAATCATCGAAAGGAAGACACTGGAACTCACCAAAAAAGATACCTCCCTTCCAAAGACAAAGGAGAAGCCACAGTGAGGTAGTAGGAGGCGCGCAATCACAATAAAATCAAACCCCGTAACCACTGGGTGGGTGACTCACAAACTGGAGAACAATTATACCATAGAAGTCCACCCACTGGAGTGAAGGTTCTGAGCCTGACATCAGGCTTCCTAATCTAGGGGTCCAGCAACAGGAGGAGGAGTTTCCAGAGAATCAGACTTTAAAGGCTAGTGGGATTTGACTGCAGGACTTCGACAGGACTGGGGGAAACAGAGACTCCACTCTTGGAGGGCACACACAAAGTAGTGTGTGCACATCAGGACCCAGGAGGAAGGAACAGTGACCCCATAGGAGATTGAACAAGACCTACCTGGTAGTGGTGGAATGTCTCCTGCAGAGGCGGGTGGTGGCTATGGCTCACCACGGGGACAAGGTCACTGGCAGCAGAAGTTCTGGGAAGTACTCCTTGGCATGAGCCCTGCCAGAGTCCACCATCATCCACACCAAAGACCCTCTAGCTTCCAGTGCTGGGTCGCATCAGGCCAAACAGCCAAGAGGAAGGGAACTCAGCCCCATCCATCAGCAGATAAGAGGATTAAAGTTTTACTGAGCTCTGCCCACCAGAGTAATAGCCAGCTCTACCCACCACCAGTCCCTCTCATCAGGAAGCATGCACAAACCTCTTAGATAGTCTCATCCACTAGAGGGCAGACAGCAGAAGCAAAAAGAGCTACAATCCTGCAGCCTGTGGAACAAAAACCACATTCACAGAAAGATAGACCAAATGAAAAGGCAGAGGACTATGTACCAGATGAAGTAACAATATAAAACCCCAGAAAACCAGTTAATAAAGTGGAGATAGACAACCTTCCAGAAAAAGAATTCAGAATAATGGTAGTGAAGATGATCCAGACCTTGGAAAAAGAATGGAGGCAAAGATCGAGAAGATGTAAGAAATGTTTAACAAAGACCTAGAGGAATTAAAGAACAAACACCTAGAAGAATTAAACAACAAACAAACAGAGATAATACAACAACCAAAATGAAAAATACACTAGAAGGAATCAATAGCAGAATAACTGAGGCAGAAGAACGGATAAGTGACCTGGAAGACAAAATGGTGGAATTGACTGCCATGGAACAGAATCAAGAAAAAAGAATGAAAAGAAATGAAGACAGCCTAAGAGACCTCTGGGACAACATTAAATGCACCAACATTCGCATTATAGGGGTCCCAGAAGGAGAAGAGAGGGAGAAAGGACCCGAGAAAATGTTTGAAGAAATTATAGTCGAAAACTTCCCTAATATGGGAAAGGAAATAGCCACCCAAGTCCAGGAAGTGCAGTGAGTCCCAGGCAGGATAAGCCCAAGGAGAAACACACTGAGACACATAGTCAAAAATTAAAGACAAAGAAAAATTATTAAAAGCAACGAGGAAAAAATGACAACATACATGGGCACTCCCATAAGGTTAACAGCTGATTCCTCAGCAGGAACTCTACAAACCAGAAGGGAGTGGCACGACATATTTAAAGTGATGAAAGGGAAAAACCTACAACCAGGATTACTCTAGTCAGCAAGGATCTCATTCAGACTTGACAGAGAAATCAAAAGTTTTACAGACAAGCAAAAGCTAAGAGAATTCAGCATCCCCAAACCAGCTCTACAACAAATGCTAAAGGAACTTCTGTAAGTGGGAAACACAAGAGAAGAAAAGGACCTACAAAAACAAACCCATAACAATTAAGAAAATAGGAATAGAAACATACATATCAATAATTACCTTAAATGTGAATGGATTAAATGCTCCAACCAAAACCTCACTGAATGGATACAAAAACAAGACCTATATATATGCTGTCTACAAGAGACCCACTTCAGACCTAGGGACACATACAGACTGAAAGTGAGGGGATGCAAAAAGATATTCCATGCAAATGGAAATCAAAAGAAAGCTGGAGTAGCAATTCTCATATGAGACAAAATAGACTTTAAAATAAAGACTCTTACAAGAGACAAAGAAGGACACTACATAATGATCAAGAAATCAATCCAAGAAGAAGATATAACAATTGTAAATATTTATGCACCCAACATAGGAGCACCTCAATACATAAGGCAACTGCTAACAGCTATAAAAGAGGAAATCGACAGTAACACAATAATAGTGGGGTACTTTAACACCTCACTTACACCAATGGACAGATCATCCAGACAGAAAATTAATACGGAAACACAAGCTTTAAATGAGACAATAGACGAGATAGATTTAATTGATATTTATAGGACATTCCATCTGAAAACAGCAGATTACACTTTCTTCGCAAGTGCACATGGAAAATTCTCCAGGATAGATCACATCTTGGGTCACAAATCAAGCCTCACTAAGTTTAAGAAAATGGAAATCATATCAAGCATCTTTTCCGACCACAATGCTCTGAGATTAGAAATCAATTACAGTGAAAAAAATGTAAAAACCACAAACACATGGAGGCTAAACAATACATTACTAAATAACCCAAGAGATCACTGAAGAAGTCAAAGAGGAAATCAAAAAATACCTAGAGACAAATGACAATGAAAACACGACGATCCAAAACCTATGGGATGCAGCAAAAGCAGTTCTTGGAGGGAAGTTTATAGCAACACAGTCCTAACTCAAGAAAGAAGAAAAATCTCAAATAAGCAATCTAACCTTATACCTAAAGAAACTACAGAAAGAAGAACAAACAAAACCCAGAGTTAGTAGAAGTAGTAGTCACAAGTAATGAAATTATAACTGTGATTAAAAATCTTTCAACAGTCAAAAGTCCAGGACTAGATAGCTTCGCAGGTGAATTGTATCAAGCATTTAGAGAAGAGCTAACACCCATCCTTCTCAAACTCTTCCAAAAAATTGCAGAGGAAGGAACACTCCCAAACTCATTCTATGAGGCCACCATCACCTTGATACCAAAACCAGACAAAGATACTACAAAAAAAAAAAAAAAAAACAAACTTACAGACCAATATCACTGATGAATATCCTCAACAAAATACTAGGAAACAGAATCCAACAACACATTAAACAGGTCATACACCATGATCAGATGGGATCTATCCCAGGGATGCAGGGATCCTTCAGTATATGGAAATCAATCAATGTGATACACCATATTAACAAATTGAAGAATAAAAACCATATGATCATCTCAATAGATGCAGAAAAAGCTATTGACAAAATTCAACACCAATTTATGATAAAACCTCTCTAGAAAGTGGGCATAGAGGGAACCTACTTCAACGTAATAAAGGCCATATACGACAAACCCACAGCAAACATCATTCTCAATGGTGAAAAACTGAAAACATTTCCTCTAAGATCAGGAACAAGACAAGTATGTCCACTCTCGCCACTCTTTTTTTTTTTTTTTTATTTTGCGGTACACGGGCCTCTCACTGTTGTGGCCTCTCCCGTTGTGGAGCACAGGCTCCGGACGCGCAGGCTCAGTGGCCATGGCTCACGGGTCTAGCCGCTCCGCGGCATGTGGGATCTTCCCGGACCGGGGCATGAACCCGTGTCCCCTGCATCGGCAGGTGGACTCTCAACCACTGCACCACCAGGGAAGCCCTCGCCACTCTTATTCAACATAATTTTGGAAGGCCTAGACATGGCAGTCAGAAAAGAAAAAGAAATAAAAGCAATACAGATTGGAAAAGAAGGAGTAAAACTGTCACTGTTTGCAGATGACATGGTACGATACATAGAGAATCCTAAAGATGCCACCAGAAAACTACTAGACCTAATCAATGAATGTGGTAAAGTTGCAGGGTACAAAATTAATGCACAGAAAACTCTTGTATTCCTATACACTAACAATGAAAGATCAGAAAGAGAAATTAAGGAAACAATCCCATTCACCATCACAACAAAAAGAATAAAATACCTAGGAATAAACCTGTGTAAGGAGGTAAAAGACCTGTACTCAGAAAACTATAAGACACTGCTGAAAGAAATTAAAGATGATACCAACAGATGGATACATATACCATGTTCTTGGATTGGAAGAATCAATATTGTGAAAACGACTATACTACCCAAAGCAATCTACAGATTCAATGCAATCCCTATCAAATTACTAATGGCATTTTTTACAGAACTAGAACAAAAAATCTTAAAATTTAAATGGAGACACAAAAGACCCTGAAGAGCCAGAGCAATCTTGAGGGAAAAAATGGAGAAGGAGGAATCAGACTCCCTGACTTTAGACTATACTACAAGGCTACGGTAATCAAGATAATAGGGTACAGGCACAAAAAGAGAAATATAGATCAGTGGAACAGGAGAGAGAGCCCAGAGATAAACACATGCACCTATGGTCAACTAATCTATGACAAAGGAGGCAAGGGTATACAGTGGAGAAAAGACAGTCTCTTCAGTAAGTGGTGCTGGGAAAACTGGACAGCTACATGTAGAAGAATGAAATTCAGACACTCCCTATCACCATACACAAAAATAAACTCCAAATGGATTAAAGACCTAAATGTAAGACCAGATAAAACTCTTAGAAGAAAACATAGGAAGAACACTCTTTGACATAAATCACAGTGAGATCTTTTTTGACCCACCTCCTAGAGAAATGGAAATAAAAACAAGAATAAACAAATGGGACCCAATGAAACTTAAATTTGCACAGCAAGGGAAACTATAAACAGGATGAAAGGACAGCCCTGAGAATGGGAGAAAATATTTGCAAATGAATCAATGGACAACATCAATGGATTAATCTCCAAAATATATAAACAGCTCGTGCAGCTCAATATTATAAAAACAAACAACCCAATCAAAGAAAGGGTAGAAGACCTAAACAGACATTTCTCCAAAGAAGACATGCAGATGTTGGGCCAAGAGGCACAACATCACTAATTATTAGAGAAATGTAAATGAAAACTACAATGAGGTATCACCTCTCACCGGTCAGAATGGCCATCATCAGAAAATCTACAAACAACAAATGCTGGAAAGGGTGTGGAGAAAAGGGAACCCTCTTGCAGTGTTGGTGGGAATGTAAATTGATACAGCCGTTATGGGGAACAGTATGGAGGTTCCTTAAAATACTAAAAATAGAATTACCATATGACCCAGCAATCCCACTAGTGGGCATATACCCAGAGAAAACCATAATTCAAAAAGACACATGCACCCCAATGTTCATTGCAGCACTATTTACAATAGCTAGGTCGTGGAAGCAACTTAATTCCCATCGACAGATGAATGGATAAAGAAGCTGTGGTACATATATACAATGGAATATTACTCAGCCATAAAAGGTAATGAAATTGAGTCTTTTGTAGATACGTGGATGGACCTAGAGACTGTCATACTGAGTGAAGTAAGTCAGAAAGAGAAAAACAAATTTTGTATATTAATGCATATATGTGGAATCTAGAGAAATGGTACCGATGAACCGGTTTGTGGGGCAGAAATAGAGACACAGGTGTAGGGAACAAACGTATGGACACCAAGTGGGGGGAAATGGGGTGGGGGAAGGGCGGGTGATGGTGGTGGGATGAATTGGGTGATTGGGATTCACATATATTCACTAATATGTATAAAATAGATAACTAATAACCTGCTGTATAAAAATTAATAAAAAAATAGAAGGAAAAGAGAAAACTTAAGTCTCATAAACTAGTTCTTTTTCCTCAAAGTAATCAGCTTCTTTGTGGCTCTGGCATTAAAATGTTTCAAAATGGTTATTGGTTCACGGACATTAGATTCTGGAATACAATTCTCTGTATCTGGATGTATTGCTGTTTGTTTGAAGATACATTTGGCCATTATCAGAGCCCTCCCTCACAGGGAGGGATGAGCCGGAGTGAATAAAGCCAGTTGTTTTCTCTGCTGCATTACACGGAAATTTATTCAGGTACATGCCCACTGAAGCAAATTTACGATGCAGAAGTTTGTTGCCTTGACATTTTGGACTATCTACTAGCACGAAAATTCAGCAGAGAGGTATTTCTACACTTGCTTACGAATTATTTGATTAAATAACATTGTAGGATAAATAGAGAATTTTGTTTTACTTTTTATTGAAAGTGTAATCCAAAGTCAACCGAAGGTTATGGTGTCAGTTGTATTCATTATTTTATTCAGGTTCTCTTTCTGTTTTTAGCAATGCATTGCTTTGTACATGATGTATCTGTATGTGCCTCTTGTCATTCCTTCGGCAGAAAGATGGATCCTTCGACCCAAACCCGAAAACTAACCTGGTGGGCACTCCTTGCCTCCAGAGGGTGAAAACCACAGTTTCCAGCTCTCAGTCTCTGAGCTGAAAAGACACATTTGGGACATACCTGCTGAGTAAATAACCAGGGTAAAAAAGTCTTTTACCTCTGCAGCATGGACTGTGATATGATCCACCTGTTAACATTCTAACGTGTGGTTAGAAAGTTTTGTCGATGTTGAGTTTGTTTCTCTGAATAACCTAAGGTTGTGCTTCTCAGTAAGTTAGCCACATGTCACATACAGGTCTTTAAATTAATTAAAAGGACATAAAATTTAAAATTTGATTTTTCAGTGGCAATAACCAGATTGTAAATGCTCCATGGTTTGCCTGTGATCTAATTTAGATCATTGAGACTTGAGATGTTTTCTGGGGCTCCCACCTGAGGAAAATCTTCTTTCCTGCTGGTTAAGAAGCTGCAGCTGGTGGGAGCCACTGGCAGCTGTGTTGGGGTCATGGGGAAAGCCAGCCTCGGGAAGAAGCAGCTCCTCCCTGCATTCTAACGACCAGTCTGCGGTGCTAACTCGCTGTGTGAGCTTCGCTTTCTGAGTCTCAGTTTTTCAAATCTGAGACATCAAATTCTTGGGGGGAAAAATGTATGGTAAGTTAGATATTTCCATGACTATATTTATTCTAGTGAGTGTTTTCTGTGTTTGATTTATTTTTACTTATACACAAATTGCCATTAAGTTTTCTTCTCTTTTCAGACTCAAATCCCTTTTTTTGTATTTCCTTCCCTCTTTTCTCATCCTTCATGCCACTAAAATAGTAATCATTTACTTGGTAGAACTGCATGTAAGTGGCAGTAGAGGGTAAAAAAAAAACCCAAAAAGCAAAAAAAAAAACAAACAAAACTCTCCACTGGCAAAAGAATGGATAAATTTTAAAATGTTGAAGTGTGTGATTTTGTACTATAGCAAAGTAAGTCATTACCAGATATGGCATAAAAAGATTTTATTTGAACTTTTTAGCCCTCACATTTAATTTCCTAGTTTGAAAAAAAAAAAAAAACAAGGAGGCGAAGATAAAATATAAAAGCTTTAAGGCAGGAATGGAAGTCACTGGGTTATCGGTTTATTAGAGTAGAAGTCCTTTATCTTCTATAAATGCATAAGGATTAAGAGAAACTATATGTTGCCACTAAAAGTGAAATAGGTGAACTGTAGACCTTATAAAATTACTTCTAAAAATAAGAAATTTCATTAATGACAAGCTGAATATATCTCCCTACTTATCAGTATTACTTTATAGTTACTTATAGGAAATTATCAGAGTATAACTCTTCTTATCTTTGTCTGCAAAGGTGAAAATTTGAATGTAAATTCACAGTATGTGTTTCTGTATTTTTTCCAGTTGTTCAGGAGATTACTTATTATTTAAATTGTGTCCCTTCCCAACTTTCGTTCTTGGCTTTTCACCTGCAATGGGTTTCTTTGTTTTAAGATAGCAAGCTTCTTTCCAGGGGAGAAATATACTATTTATATTTTGAGTTCTTGTTTGTGGACTACATGAATGAGTATCAAATATAATAGCAATGGCAGTATCATTTGAAAAGCACCAGTCCATTATCTTTTGTTATTCACCCCAGTTTTTTAGAATTGTAGTAAGCTAATCATTGATTAGAGTATCATTCACAGTTGAGGAGGAAATTCTCTGAGTAAAGAGGAAATTATTCGGCTAAATCATGTGGTTTTCATCCTTTCACTGTTTATAGTTTATGTGAAATATTTGTAATTTTTATTATAGAAAGTTTAAAAAAATCAAATAGTTGTGTTTAACTCTGTTGAATTTGATTCCTATATATTAAGCTCTCGTTGGCTGCATAGAACTGCAGTAGATTCTTCTTTGGAAAACCTCTCATCTTCCTTTGGAACCAGTATCTATGAGTATGTTAAACAAATTAATTTCTAAATATTGTTTTTAAACTCTCTTCCCCCCACCTTCCCTAAATAATCCTAAGCAAGCAGAACGGTAGTCATTTACTAAGCTATCTCTGGACTAGGTCCCCTCTCCTCAAAGTAGGGGTAAAGATGATGACTTTGCACAACTAGTTGGGCAAATATGGGGAATCCATTCATTTATTTATTCATTCATTCAACCATCGCTTATCAAGCTCCTATAGTGAATCTGTCACCAACATGAAAATTTCGGAACACTTCACTGCTTCTACTGCCAGGAGAAAGGGAGGATGCATTAGTAATGTCATGTTTCATGTATTTGACACCCTGAGTAGATCATTTTTACTATCCATTCCTCTACAAGGTAAAATTATTTTCTGTAGTAATTAGTAATAACAATCATTTTCTTGATTTGTTCTTTTATTTATTGAGGTATAATTTACATACTATAAAACTTACCATTTTGAACTGTACAATTCAGTGTTTTGTGGTGTAATCATATGTTACGTAGCCATCACTACTGTCAAATCACAGAACATTTCATCAACCCCCCAAATGAACCTCATACCCATTAGTAGACCTTCCCCATTCCCTTTCCCTTTGTCCTCTATCAGTCCACTTGCTGTCTCTATGGATTTGCCTGTTCTAACATTTGATACAAATTAAATTAATATGTGGCCTTTTGTATATGTCTTCTTTCACTTAGCCTAATATTTTCAAGGTTCAGCCACATTGTAGCAAGTATCGGTATTTCATTCCTTTTTATGGCTGAATAATATTCCATTATGTGGATATACCATATTTTCTTTGTTGAGTCATCAGTTGATGGAATGTGGATTGTTTCTGCTTTGAGGGATATTATGAATGGTTCTGCTGTGAATATTTGTGTGTACAAGGTTTTGTATGAACACATGTTTTTGGTTCTTTTGAGTATATACCTAGGAATAGAATTGTTAGGTCATGTGGTAACTCTGTGTTTAACTTTTTGAGGAAATGTCAAACTGTTTTTCACAGTAACTGCACCATTTTACATTTACACCAGCGCCGTGTGAGAATTCCAGTTTGTCCACACGCTTGTCAACACTTGTTATTTTCTGTTTTGCTTTTTGTTTTTTAAACAATTTATTTCTCACAGTTCTTGAGGCTTAAAGTCCAAGATCAGGGTGCTAGCAAGGTAGGGTTATTCTGAGGAGTCTTGTCTTGTAGTTCGCCATGTGCTCACATGACCTCTTTGTGTGCATGGAGAGAGAGAGAGAGAGAGAGAGAGAGAGAGAGAGAGAGAGGCAGCGAGCGAACTCTGGGTTCTCTTCCTTTTTTTTTTTTTAATATGTATAGATACACTTTTTAAATTGAGGAATAATTGACATATAACACTATGTTAGTTTCAGGTGTACAACATAATGATCTGATATATTGCAAAATTATTACCATAATTATATAGTTAACATCCATCACCAGACATAGTTACAATTTTTTTTTTTTTTCGGTATGCGGGCCTCTCACTGTCGTGGCCTCTGCATAGGCTCTGGACGCGCAGGCCCAGCGGCCACGGCCCACGGGCCTAGCCGCTCTGCGGCATGCGGGATCCTCCCAGACCGGGGCACGAACCCACGTCCCCCTCATCGGCAGGTGGACTCCCAACCACTGCGCCACCAGGGAAGCCCAATTTTTTTTGTTTTCTTCTGATGAGAACTGTTAAGATTTACTTTCTTGGCAGCTGTCAAATATGCAATACAATCATATGGTATTACTAATTATATAATCACCATGCTGTACAGTATGGCCCCAGGACTTAATTATTTTATAACTGGAAGTTTGTGCCTTTTAATCCCTTTCACCTATTTCACTAACTTGCCATTCCCTGCCTCTGTCAGCCACCGATATGGTCTCTGCATCTGTGAACTCTTTTGAAGAGTCCACATGGAAGTAAAATGTATACAGTATTTATTTCTCTGTCTGAGTCATTTTACTGCGCATAATGCCCTCAAAATCCATCCATATTGTAAAAAATGGCAAGATTTTATTCTTTTTTTGACTGAATAATATTCCACTGTGTATATATACCACATTTTCTTTATTCATCCATTGATGGACATTTAGGTTGTCTCTGTGTCTTGGCTATTGTAAATAATGCTGCAGTGAACATGGGGGTGCATATATCATTTTTGAACTAGTATTTTCATTTTCTTCAGATAAATATCCAGAAGTGGAATTTCTGGGTCATATGGTAGTTCTGTTTTTAATTTTTTTGTGGAACCTCCATACTGTTTTCCATAGCGGCTATAAACAATTTATGTTCCCACCAACAGAGCACAAGGGTTGCCTTTTTTCCATATTCTCATCAACATGTTATTTCTTGTCTTTTGATAATACCCATTATAACAGGTGTGAGGTGATATCTCATTGTGGTTTGATTTGCATTTCCCTGATGATTAGTGATTTGAGCATCTTTTCATTTACCTGTTGTCCATCTGTATATCTTTTTTGGAAAAGTATCTATTTAGATCCTCTGCACATTTTTTTAATTGGGTTGTTTGGCTTTTTGCTATTGTCTTATATGCGGTCTTTTATGTATTTTGGATATTAATGTCTTATTAGCTATATGACTTGCAAATATTCTGTTGATGGTTTGCTGTGCAGAAGCTTTATACTTTGCTGTAGTTCCACTTGTTTATTTTTACTTTTGTCTCCTTTGCCTTTGGGTATCATATCCAAAATATCATCACCAAGACTGATGTCCCAGAGCTTACCACTTATGTTTTCTTTTAAGAGTTTTATGGTTTCAGATCTTACATTCAAGTTGTTAATCCATTTTGAGTTATTTTTTTGTGTATGGTATAAGATAGTGGTCCAATTTTTTTCTTTTGTATGTGGCTGTCCAGTTTTCCTGACAACACTTATTGAAGAGACTGTCCTTTCCCCATTGTATATTCTTGGTTTCTTTGTTGGAAATTAATTGACCATATATGGATGGGTTTATTTCTGAGCTCTCTATAGTGTTTCATTGGTCTGTGTGTCTGTTTTGACTGATTTGATATCATACTGTTTTGATTACTATAATTTTATGTTTATTTAAAAATTATAGCCATCCTAGCAGGTGTGATGTGGTTGATTTGTTCTATAATTTAGAAATAATGAACAACTTTCTAAAAATATTTAAATGTAAAAATATTAAAATTCAGTAAAATATTTTATATATGAACCAAAATTTTTATTTTTTCCAAATTATTAAACCTTGCAGGTTGTACTAGTTCACACTCTTTAATATTAAACACAAGTAAAAAACCCAAGAATTCAAATAGAATGACATAATTGAAGTAATTCAAAGTAACTCAAATCTATTTATTTGTCTTTGCCATCACATGTTATTATTGTTTATTATAATTCTTCTGCCTAAAAGTAGAAATATGTAGTACCACACAGACAAAAACTGCCTGAAATAAACCTGAATGATTACAAAAATTTATGAGCTTACTCTCAAAACAAATGCAGGTAGCTGAGTTCGCATGTGTCTTGGGCTGGCTATTTAACTGGGACTTCTATGAATTATTTCTTGTAGATAAAAGGATAATTTTTTTTAAGTTTCTAAGTTGAAGCTGAATAACTGCTATAATTTTTTAGAATTTAGATCAATAAAAGATTTTTGGGAAGAAGACTATTCTATTACAGACATTGTTTGGCATTATAGTACATGTTGATAGTAAAAAGCAGACCAAAATTTATTTGGTTTCATTATTGTTTTTAAATTTTCTATATGTAATACATTCCCTTTTTAGCTGCACCTAGGACAGATCACTCCTTGCCTTTGGATATATATTAGTTTTGAAACTTTTTTCGTTTCCAAAGAGTGTGTTTAATATTTTACACGGGAAACGTCTTAGCAATGAAGAAAACTTTTCTGACTTGGTTCCCAATCAGGAAATAACTCTTCAACCAAAGATGATAACCTGCCCTTTCACTGGAGTGCAGTAGAAGAAAGAAGTGATTGGTTTAGGGGAAATAGATGCTAAAGAGAAAACACTAAGCTTACAAAGGTTACCTCAAGGTCAACCAAAGCTATTCCCAGAGTAATGAGGAAAACATTGTGGAAAACATATTGTAGGAAGCTGCATAACAAATTACTCCCAAACTTAGTGCTTAAAACAACAATAAACATTTATTATCTCACACAGTTTTTAGCATTTGGGAATTTGGGAGCATCTTAGCTGAGTAATTCTGACTCAGAGCCTCTCTCCTGAGATTGCAGTCAAGCTGTTGACTGGGGCAGCAGCCATCTGAATGCTGGACTGGGGCTGAAGGATCCACTTTCAAACCCACTCACATGGCTGCTGGCAGGGGGCTTTAGTTTTTTCCCTCATGAGCCTCTCTATAAGGCTATTCAGACATGGCAGCTGGCTTCCTCCTGAGTGAGTGATAAAAGGGAGGGAGAAAAAAAAAAGAGAGAGAGAGAGGGTAAGAGAGTGAACAATCAATATGGAAACCACCATATCTTTTATAACTTTTTCACCTCTGGTGACATACCATCATTTCTTGCCTTATTCTACTGGTCGCCCAGACTAACGCAGGTACATTGTGGGAGGGGCCACATAGAGATGAGAATACCAGGGAATGGGGACCATCAGGGGCATCTCAGAGGCCAACTACCACAAACCTCCCAGACTTTACATTAATTTATAAGTTTAGATTTTTTATTAGAATCCATTGCTCATTCTAGAATTTTGCTCATTCCTATCTTCTTCTAATTTTCTCAGTGAAAACAGTAAACCATCCAGGTATTGTTTTACTCCTCTACCTAGATATCAGAGCCAACTACTCACCATATCTTTTAACTAGGATTGGGTGCTTATTACTTAACCTTCCAACTTTTCTTTCAAAGATATTTTTAAAAAGAAGCAGGTGTTTTACTTGTACAGATATGTGTATATTCTTAGAATAGAAAGAGTGGGAGCAATGGAGGAATACAGTGATGTACTTTCATTTTTCTTAAGCTTTTTTTTTCAATGTTTATTTTAAAGTCTTATCATCTGATGGCTGGTATTTTGGGGAATTGTTTCCCCCTATCAACAGAAAGTAGTCTTCTTTCTGAATTTCCATGATTTACAATGTTTGTGTTACCACTGAAACAGTAAAGACTAAAACTTGTAATGTTTTCATTTCTTAAATGATTAAATAGTGTTTTATTATATATATCCTTTAGTATTTTCCCTGGATAGGTCCTTTCTTCTCATCACACAATCAAGAGGCAACTTTATGGAGTATATGAGAGATTATATTTTAATTCTCTGAGGTAGGATCAAGCTGCCTTCATCATATATTATAGTTGCCCCCTAAAGAAATTCTAGTTGTGATGGTTAATGGGCTCAGGTTACATGTAGGAATTATATGTTATAATTTGCTTTTGAAAGTAATTATTCTAAGACAATGTTATGTTTGAATTTGATTTTGAATGGTAATGATACATTTGAACCCTAGGATCATTTGAATTATATCCCATTTCCCTCTGTTAATTTAAATTCATACATTCCTTTTCAGGTGTATTTCCTTAAACTGTACAGCTTTTGAAAGATGGTTATCCTACATCCGGGGGTTATGCTCTTTTCAACTACTTTTGTTTGCCATCTCATTGAAAAAATCCTAATTAGAGAGAGATGATTACAAAATAAAATCACCATTGTTAACATAAATGATTTATTATCATTTTTATGCTTCTTTCTTGTCAGTTTAGGGATTTGAGTGTTTAGGAAAAGTAGAGACTTTCTATCCTTTTGTTTTAGTATAATTTTCAAATCAGTTTTTTCTCTCCTACTGTGTTTTAACAACAAGAAAGAAAGACAAAATCATCAGAGTCAAAACTATGCATATATGTTTTCAGTAGGAAAAAATGGTTAGATGAACTGTTTTACTAATTTAACATAATTTATTTTGGAAAGTTTTTCGCGGGCCTCTCACTGCTGTGGCTTCTCCCGTTGCGGAGCACAGGTTCTGGACGCGCAGGCTCAGTGGCCATGGCTCACGGGCCTAGCCGCTCTGCGGCATGTGGGATCTTCCCGGACCGAGGCACGAACCCATGTCCCCTGCGTCGGCAGGCGGACTCTCAACCACTGCGCTACCAGGGAAGCCCTGGAAAGTTTTTTAAAAAGCTGAAACCTATATTTAATATATGAACTGAAGAAAAGTGGAAATATATAAAGATTAACTTCTTAGTATTATACTTATATTCCTTAGAAATATACTGCTTACTTATCTTGTTTTTTTGAGACTTCTTTCAGCTCCTATGTAACTCTGGACACACTTCCACTAGCAGAATGGTTTTGTTTTTCCTTCCACCTCCTACCCACCTTAATAAGATACACAGATTTACGTGGCATGGCTCACATAACACAGAACAATCCCTGAAAACTTTTATTCAACTTTTCTATTTTAATTCAATAAAAAAATCATTTCTATTTTAAATGCACTGAAGAACAGACTATTTAAATGAATCCTTAGGTAATTTTTCTTCTATAATTATGATCTGATAGCAAATTTAGATTTTATATATCAACTGTGTTTAGTCATTGCAAATTGTTTGTATTCAGAGTGAATCTCCAAGGCAGGCTTTGCTGAGTGTCAAACCAGTGCTCCTCACTATTACTGGTTACTATGTTTGCTTCTTCATTTTGTAACTTGGATTTATGGAAAACAGGCTCTTTTTGTCCAAATGCCAACATGGGCTTGGTGAGATTCAGCTTCTAGACCTAAAACGTTTATGGCTTTTTTGCCTCTGCCCTTCATAGCTGCTTTTGTCCCATTTCCATGGGTACCTGGATAATGGGGGTTACCCAGGAGGGTAGAGTTCATAGAGAGAATTAGTTTCTGTTGTGAGAATAGGGGTGGAATGGAGTAGAGGGCAGAGGTTCTTAGGACCCATCAGTTCTGCTCCCAATCCCATGCTTCTTAGTTACCCATCTCCAGTTTCAAGTTAACTCCTGTTTTTCTATGACTATTTAAAAGATTAATTAAAATAAGTTATGCAAGATTCATATTGTATCTTTTTAAAATTTTACTGGTGTATAGTTGATTTACAGTGTTTTAGTTTCAGGTGTACAATAAAGTGATTCAGTTATATATGTACATATATTCATTCTTTTTCAGATTCTTTACTCATATAGGTTGTTACAGAATATTGAGTAGAGTTCCCTGTTCTATACAGTAGGTCCTTGTTGGTTATCTGTTTTATATACAGTAGTGTGTGTATGTCACAGATTTTTGTATTTTAAAATAAACCTTCTAAAACATGAGTATATTAATGATAAGTTAATAACTGTGAACATAATCTTCTGGTTTTTCAGTGGCAAAGTGAAACTGAATCTCAAAATATTATTTTCCCTAAACCAATGGCATGAACATCATAAACAATTAAAAATCGACTCTTAAGGTCCATCCATCTATATATACATACATGCACACCAACGGGGAAAATACTCCAAAGTTTTAATGAGAGGAAATACTAGCGTTTGCCCGAGGAGATAGACCTGGGTCCTGGAGTCGGGGTGATGCCTTTAGCAATCTGCCATGTGATCCTACACTGCTCTCCACATAAACCAAATAGAAGACATGAGTGAAATAAAGTCCTGAAAAATGCCCCCACCTCCAACTGTAGAGAAGCTAATGGAGCAACCCAGAGAGAGGGAATACGGAGATTTCCATGAGGGTGGCTGTCTTCTCACTCCCAGGAGAAAGTAACTTCTGGAGTTCTCTATCTTGGTGTCTCCCTCCTGGCATGAAAGTAGGGGATAAAAAGCAGAATTATCATAAACATTCAGAGCTAATTATCTTCAGCAATAAACAAGATTTTAGCCGATCAGAAAACAAAAGAGAAAATAAATTGGACAAGGAGCAGGAATGAATTGGAAAGCGTATATGAGAACCCCTGGGTGATGTTGCCTTCAGCCTGTCTCTGGCCTCAATGCCTTATCTCCAATTGGCTGTTGGGAAGAGAGAAGCTAATTGGGCTAAATTACCTCCCGAGGTACTCCTGATGGAAGTGGAAGGTCAGGGACCCTGGCCGAAGCACGGGAAGCTGTCTGAAGCCATAGGCATTGAATTGATTCCCAATAAAGTGGAACAGATCCTGGCATAAGAGAATTAACAAAACCAGAGAGGAGATAGCAAAGTCCCCAAACACTAACCAAGACTGCCCATGACCAAGACCAACCATCCTCCACACCCTACCCCTTGTCACCTGCCACAGATGTGAGCAGACATCACACTGTACTATCTAGAGGGAGCTGAATAAACCTCAGCTAAGGTGAGAAGGGATTTTTCCACATCATAATCATACAAATAGAAGTTCTAGGCAAGCCTGCCCAAGTTTATTATGAGTAAGATGGCTATTGACTACAGGCATATTAAGAAAATAAAATTTAGGGAATAAATGAAGAAATAAATCTGAAGAAACAAAAACACATGTTTCAGGGAAAAATGGGTATAAATGAGTGCCACTAAAACACACTTTTCTTAAGTGAATACATTTCAAGCATAGAGATGGTATTTGGGGGGATTCAGGGAAAAATAAATGAGCCACACCACAAACTCACAAACAGAAACAAATTGCTTAATGATACACCATTGGGAAGCTGTGGTAAAAGAGTGAGGATAAGCATTGATATCACTGACGTATAGAAGAAAATTAAACAATTATGATAATAAGAATTATGGAAAGTAAATATTGTAACTTTTAATTGAGGTATTGACATATTAGTTTCAGGTGTAAAACATAATGATTTGATATTTGTATATATTGCAAAACGATCACCACTGTAAGTCTAGTTAACATCCATCACCGTAAGTAGTTACACATTGTTTATTGTAAATTTTCACAACATATAAAAGGATTATCAAAACCAAATGTTGGGATATAGAGGATTGATGACAAAAATGTAAATTGCTCAACTCTATTTTTAGAAATTGAGCGAGAAGGTTGCATAGAATAGAATGACTAAAAACTAAAACTGTCAAATCCCTAGAGATGAAAACATACACACATCACATAGTTTTTTAAAGACAATCCATATAGAAGTTTAAAAACAAAACAAGCATTACATTTAGAAAATATAACGAGAAGTTGATTATATTTGTTATATCAATGAATATAAATGAGACAATACCTGTTAATGTGATGTAACATAAAAAAAATAAAAAGCATTTGACTGTGGGAAATGCAAAGAAAATTTAACAGAAATCCAGTGATGGCAAGAAAAATTAATTCATTATGTCAGCCATTAAAAGATTATGTAGACCAAAAAAAAAAAGAATTATAGTGTAAAACAGTCGAATAAATATATATAGAGAGAGGTAGATACCTAGATAGCTGGCTGGCTGACTGGCTGGCTGGCTGGCTGGACGAAGGAACAAAGGATCGACATTACTAGAGAATAGATCTTTATTCTGATACCTGTGGGTCACATACAGAAATGGAGAATATATTAGACCTCAAAGAAAACTTTAATATGGTTCCCAAAGTAAAATAATATCAAATATATCACAAATATAAAACCCAACCACCTTAAAAAACAGCCCGGAAAATGACCCCCCCCCCCAAAATTCTTGGGTCATAGCAGAAATCAAAAGGAAATTTATAAAATATATAGGAAAAAGCCATCTGACAGAATTCACCATCATTTTGCTACTAAAATACACCTGGAAAAGGCATATTTGAGAATATTCACAACAATTTTGGAAAAGAAAATCAATGAGAGAGGAACTAACTTTACCAGATATTAAAATATTGATATGTCATAAAGTTGCAAAAATTAAAATAAATCTGTACTGGAGAAGAGTGAGGGAGAGGGGCCACAAATACAGCTGCATGTTTATAACAGTTAACTCATGACAACAGTATCATTTTTTTATCTTTATTTTTTTAAAGGTTTTAATTATTTATTTTTGGCTGCATTGCATGTTCGTTGCAGTGGCTTCTCTTGTTGCGGAGCACGGGCTCTAGGCACGCGGGCTTCAGTAGTTGTGGCATGCGGGCTCAGTAGTTGTGGCGCATGGGCTTCGTTGCTCTGCAGCATGTGGGATCTTCCCGGACCAGGGCTCGAACCCGTGTCCCCTGCATTGGCAGGTGGATTCTTATCCACTGCGCCACCAGGGAAGTCCCAATAATATCATTTTTAAATAATTGAGAAAAAATATTATTCAGTAAATAGTGGGAAACAACTGGTTAACCGTTGCAGAAAAAGATAAAACTGTATTCCTATCTTACTTTTTACCTCAAAATAAATTCCAGATGAAAGGAAGTATTAAACATAAAAAAGAACCTATAAATTTTTTTTAAGTATTGCTAAATGTATGTATAATCTTGGCAGAGAGACACTTTCTAAAAAGGGTATAACATCCAGAATTTATAAAGAAATGCTCAATAAACTTCACTACATACAACATGTTAGAAAACAAAAAACCTGGGGAAGAAAACAGTATGAGAAGGGACAAAATACAAATGACAGTTTAGAGAAAAATATTCACATAAGTTAGATCAAGACTCATTAAATTTTAAAAAATATCTCACAGACAAAAATAACAAAAAAATAGAAAAATGGACAAAGGATATGAACAGTAAATTTATAGATAATGAAAAATAAGTGGATATTTAACACAAAAATAGTTGTTTAACCTCATTCAGAAGGAAAGCCAAAATGTATAAAAATACAAATTACAAAAAAGATCTAATTATTATACCATATGATTGGCAAATAATTGAATTTTAACATCTCCAGAGTCAGTATATTGATAAAGAACTCTCAGTTGTGAAGATATGAAATACGGTGACCTATCTTGGAAGTTTGAAGACAGGTAAATATTATCAATTTGAACATGACCTGTTCTAGACCACCACAATAGAGCAAATATTGCAATAAAGTTTTTTTTTCCCCAGTGCATATAAAAGATATGTTTATACACTGTACTGTAGTCTATTGTGTGCAGTAGCGTTATGTCTAAAAATAGTGTACGTATGTTAAAAATACTTTATTGTTAAAATACACTAAAAATCAGAAAAGAATTTGAAAAAGAATAGATACTTGTATAACTGAATCACTTTGCTGTATACCTGAAACTAATACAACATTGTTAATCAACTATACTCCAATATAAAATAAAAATTAAAAAAAAAAAACACTAACAATCATCTGAGCCTTCAGTGAGTGGTAATCTTTTGCAGTAGATACATCAGTGATCACTAATCACAGACCACCATAACAAACGTAAGAATAATGAAAAACTTTAAAAATTGCAAGAATTACCAAAATGTAACGGAGACATGTAGTGAGCAAATGCTATTGGAAGACTTGCTTGAAGAAAGGTTGCAAAAGCCTTCAATTTGGGGGAAAGAAAAAAAAGAAACACAGTATTTACACAATAAAATGAGGTATGCCTGTATAAGTATAATTTTAAAGTCAAGTTATGGAAATGTTAAATACGTGAAAATGTGCACATTTGCATATATTAGTTATTACATTATTAAACTTTTTTTCTCCCTTTTTCTAGAAGGAAACAGCAGGAAAAGTTAACAGTGCTTGCCTTTGGAGAAAGGGATGGGGTTGATTGAGGAAAATTTTCACTTTTTATTGAGTCCCTTTCTGTATTGTTTTCATTATCTAATCATTATGTATGAGATGAGGTTTTCTGAGCAGTAGATATTTTTAGCTTGCTTTATTTTTCTTTCTCTTAAAAACCAAAATTAATGTTGATGGTATCAATCAGTTAGTTGAATAATTCTGATAAGATCAACTGCAGCCTGTGTTTATATACTGTGGTGTGAGCTGAAAACTAGGAAATCAGTTTTAATATTTCTATAGAGAGTTGTTTTATATGCATGTATACTTTTTTTTTTTTTTCTGGCTGTGTTGCGTCTTTGTTGCTGTGTGCGGGCTTTCTCTAGTTGCGACGAGCGGGGGCTACTCTTCGTTGCGGTGCGCGGGCTTCTCATTGCGGTGGCCTCTCTTGTTGCGGAGCATGGGCTCTAGGTGTGCAGGTTTCAGTAGTTGTGGCACACGGGCTCAGTAGTTGTAGCCTGCGGGCTCTAGAGCGCAGGCTCAGTAGCTGTGGAGCACAGGCTTAGTTTCTCCGCGGTGTGTGGGATCTTCCCGGAACAGTGCTCGAACCCCTGTCCCCTGCATTGGCAGGCGGATTCTTAACCACTGCACCGCTAGCGAAGCCCTGCATGTGTACTGTCAATACACATAAGACTACTTCAGGCTGATTCTTTTTAAGTGTCTATTCTATTCCCACAAGAATTGAAATAGTTTCAATAAATTTTGTTTTATAAATATTTAACTTATGTTTGCTGAGGTTGAAAAAGGCAATATTCCACAAGGGTCCATTTTCTAAATGTAAGACATGAATGATTTTTTCATAGTTACAGTATTTATGAAATGTTGAGAATTTATGCATGTGGAATGTCTCATAATGGACTATTATAGACTTAAACTATTCTGTTTTCAGGTCTCCAGTGTAAAATTCCAGGAGTAGAAGCTATAGCAAATGAATATGCTGTGTTTCTCATGCTATAGACTCCTTCATCTTCACGGAAGTGTTATTTGCTCAGCTAGATTGGTCTAAAAGATTTTTTTAAAGAATTAGTTTAATCTTTCTCTCAAACAACTCAACCTTCTAAAAGAATCTATGGCTATATTTTTTTTGCTGTTGCAGCACAAACTGAAGGTGCTTATAAGCATGACATTTAATATGTTTATTTTATGTAGAGTACGTTATTAAAGTAGTGGCTGACTCACTTGATATGATTTGTATAAAATCATATTGCAGTGATAAAAATTGGTGTCTTGGGAGCTGTGAATGAGTTGGAGTGAATCATTTCTTAATAGAAAAGAGCTTTGTCTTCAGCTCCTGCCACACTTAAACTTCAGTTACCTGGATTATTTTCATTTGTTGATTTATTTGCATTTACTTAAGTCCTAGTGATTGTTCAGTGGTTTGAGCAGAGGAGTGTTGTGGGTATGTCTTTAACCTTTACCTAGTCATAGGAGTTAGCACGTATCAGTTTGTACTTTCAAAGCATCCCTAAAGCTTGATAATGTTCTAGTGATTCTTTCAGCAGCTATGACCTGGAGGCTTAATGTCTCTGCTGTTTTGCAGTCTGACAGACTGAAACTTAGTGTTCCTGTTGGCCCCTCTGCATTTCATCTGCTCATACAGGCTTATAAAAATGAAATAAAAAGTGCTTGTTCTTGCTCTCGCAGAAGCAATCGTAGATTTTATGAGGAAAACAATGAACATGTCATCCTGGATTTGACAGCAAGGAGGAGGAGGGAGTTCATAAATTGTCTTTTTGGGTGCCAACTGTTAGGCACCAGAATTGTTTATATTAGTGAAATCCTCTAGTTATAAGTTATGTAAATTGTGTCTTTTCCAAGACTATGTTTTATGGTAGAAAGGGGGTTGGGGAGAGTGTATTAAATCTGAAATGGTCTCATGCTTAAATACTGCAATGTGGTAGACAGTTAATCTTCAAAACAGATAGTGAACATACATAACTGCTTTATTACCATCAACATATGTCTCTCCATAATTATCCTGTCTTCTACCTTGGGATGAACTAAGGATGCAAGAGCTGTCTCAGCTCAGATAATTTTGTTTTTATTCTTTGTGTTCCAAATGGAAGCTATTAGGGAAAAAAGTCATGTGGATTTTCCCGACACTGGCGCTAGTGAAAACATGACTCTGAAATTAATCGTGCTGAGACCTAGGAGAGCAGGTGTGGGTAAGTCTGACGATACAGCTGTGTCAATATACCTTGGCACATCTGAGACCGTTTGGGGAAATTCCTGAGGAGACAGGCGGCACTGCACTGAGTCACTTCCAGTTATCTGGTGGTGACCCGTGCCAGTGGCATCTAGAGACCGGTTGCAGCTGACCTTCCAGTGGTCAGGGACTAACTCCTGAGAGATGGTGGTGCATTTTGCAAATAAAACGGGAGCCCCTTGAATGCTACAAGGGAAAAACAGTTCCTAGGCTGTTCTCTCCACGGAGGAGGTGAGCTCAATTATTTATTCAGTAACTAAAAAGGATGGTTGTTGAGCAAAACATGCATGTGGGAATGAACACACTCATGTGTGCAAGAAGTGTAACTAATTTCCTCTATGTTTTATTCATGCAGTCCCTTATACCTAGGGAGGACATACATGCAGCTGTGTCCAGAACAGTCCAGAGTCATGGCTACTGTCCTAACCTAATGGTTATAGTGTCCTCTATTCCCTTCCCTCTCAACCATGTCCTGGTCATGCTACCTGTACCGCACCGTATCAACTTTTCCGCTAATCTGTTAAGGTAGAACAACCTTGATACTTCAGCAGGAAGAGCTGTGGGGCTCTAAGAAACAGAGAAAAGCCCTACTTGTCAATGCTTTAGAATTTATTCACTTCAAAATATTCAAAGATTTCCTTTGCTTATTTCTAGCTTTCAAAAAGGTGTGTGTAATGTTATAATATGTGTAACAGAGATGGAAACTGTTGACCAAGGAGGGGAAAGCTTATTCCTTGGATAATGTAGTGTTTTACTTGGAGGACTTGATTTATTTGGGGAGCATCTTTAACTTTATGAGATCATTAGTTTACTTATTATGCAAGAAATTAAACTCCTCTACCTACGCTAATACCAGTAAGTAGTAAAATACTTTCTGTAAACATGATGTTCTCTGCTCAGAAGTGAGGCTGGGTTGGAAATAGCTGGTTGCAACATGGTCTGGGGAGGAAATGGGTAAGGTCAAAGAAGGTGAGGCAAGTTGCTAGAGAACAGGAATCTTATATGTGAAAGAATCAGGGAGCACATCCCTCTCTCCCTAAACTAATGTATGCTTCAACTGCCCTTGTTAATCATAAGTCAGTTTTGAAAGCCGAGTAATTGCCTACCTGGATCATATTTTGTAAACCAGGTTTCAGTCAAGTATTCACCATATTGACCAAATTTGGATCCATGTTAAGCATTAAGTTCACATCCGTCAGAGTCTATTTACATGCATGCATATGTACAACATTCATGCATACAGGCAAGTGTGTGTGCATGAGTGTATGTAATGCGTGTGTATAATTATAGGTCTACCTGGGTAGAAGTATGGCCTTTGAAATCAGATGATCTGGCTCTATAACTGTCTGTCCCTCTCAGCACACAGCTTACCTCCTCTCCTGCCCTAAGCTTAGGGTTGGGAAGAGACAGCTACACCTCCCTTTCCGATTCCAAGTGACCTCAGAAAGCGTACCTGCTCTTTTCTTTCACATCTTTTGACTGACACCTTCCTAATGCCCGAGAGGTGACTTGGACATTTGGATTATTTTATTCTTTTTTTCCTGCTTCTTTAGAATAAACCCACTTCTTTGATACTTTCCCATTTTTTTCAATACTACCAGGGTGATTTTCTTAAAACACAGACCTAATACTTTCAGTTCCAGGTCTCAGAGACTTTTGACAGATCCTCATGTGTAAAAAAAATGAATGCCTCATAGCAAAGGACCAGTCTAATCCGACCCAGTCACAGTTCTTAGCCTTTCTTTTTGCATCATCTCTTCCAGTCAAAACAGACAATCTGTGCTTTTTAAGCCTTGTGCCTTTTTCATACTGTACTTGCCTTCCCAGCTTCTTTCAGGTTCACCTGAAATGCATCCTTCCCTGTAGCCCTTACTAATCATCTTAGTCACTTTCTCCTTCTTGTGAGCATACTGGATGTTTATCATTTGGGTATAGACTTATCCATAGTTCGTCCTGAATTATGACTAGACGTGTCCATACCTGCACTACCTGTTAATTATAAACTCCTGGAAGGTGGAGACATGTCTCTCCTAGCATCTTATGCAACAGTTGGTAAACAGAAATGCTCAATAAATACATGTGAAATTAGGAAAAAAATTAATGCCAAGCTAAAAAAAAAATTGCTAAAACTTTGAAAGGACCCTTTGTTGAGGATCAGTGTCTTTGATGATGACAAATGTCTAGACACCAGTGTGTCTCAAAATGAGGTCCAGAAATGACCAACCAGTTGTTCTGTCCATGGATTTAAGAGAAAAAAAATAATTTAAGAGAAAAATTATGTACACGTATTAAAATTTCTTGGAAATGTTAAGTTTAAAGATGTTTTTCATAGGCATTGGTTCTTTTAGTAAGTCCCGTTGCGCTCTTCAAAATTGTGAATACATTGCAAGACTGTATTGGTCATGTCATTTCTGCCAGGGTTCGGGTAATGGTGTAGTTTTCCCCCAAATATATAATTTTCTCTAAGTTTCTTCTAATTATTTTTATTTCCCATTTTTATTGTTAGAATTTGGATGGATTTTATCCCTTGTTCACACACACACAAAAACCAGATCACCAGCTTAAAAACATTTTAGTAAAACATAAATGTTGAGATAAGAATAGTAACATAAATACTACAATTCAGAGTAATGTAAAAAAATGTAAGTGGTGATCAGGACTCCAATGCAGATGTAGAATATAATCTGTTGGTATTGGGATAGTGTAATGATTTCATTCAACCAACCATAAAAGAAAAGTTTGTACAGGAAGTAAGATATTAATTATTTTTATTTTTTTTACCCCTAATATAATTATACTAAATATGTCACATATTCTGGGCAGAAACATGTTTATTCCAAAGACACTTAAATATCTGAAAGAAACACCAAACATTTGCCACTATTATCGATGAGGATTAATTTTAAACTGAGCTTCTCTTGTACAGTATAAAGAGTGAGCAAAGAAACAAATTTGACGTGAAACTTAAGGCAGCTATCATCATGACATTTAAATTATGAGCAGAAGCATGCAAATGACAGCTTTGCTGTGACTGATATGAAAGAGTTTTTTTAAAAACTTTTATCCGTATACAAATCTGTGTTTTTAAATTTACCTAAAATGTAACATCTGCATTTCTATTGTTCATTAAGTAGATTTTCACATGGTGAAAAAGTTTGAGAAAACATTGTTACTGATATTAAAGTGGTGACTATTTTTGAGAAATCTCAGACAATTTGTTTATAATAAATGCTTCCATACATAAAGTAGTGTAAAGCATGTTACGAATATGTATCACTTACATGTAATTAAATACAGAGAATATAACATGATTTAAAAACTAGCTGTTTACATTAACTGTCACCCTTTTAGCTTTTCGTCTCATACAATTTTGATACATTTGGCAACTGTAAAATATAATTTTAGTTTGATTCATTAGCGTATGCATGGCGTTCTTTTGCTTTTTAAATTGATGTCTTTCATCTAAATAACATTTTCTGCTCTTTGTTTAATTTTTCCCTTGAGGTATTTATTTATTTATTTTCCTCTTTTCTCATGAAGAATGAAAATGCTTTCATTATAATGGAGTATAGGATTTCCAAAAATCCTGGTAGTTATTGAGATCTTTGTACCATACAGAGTATAAGTGTTGACTGTTCTGATCCTTTTGTTTTATAACCCTTATCATAGTGCTGAAAATGGGAATCAGAGTCTAATTTTTTTGTTTTGCTTTACTCCCTGGCATCTCATTTTTGCAGATGATAAGGAAATCAAATAAAATTACATATTATTTGATATAAAGCTAATTTGATCATATTCTCCTTCTGAAAATACAGAATCTATCAAAATCTGGACAATGAGAGCATAATAGAGCAGGATCTCCTCAATTCTCTCCTGTTTTGTTGACTGAGACACATCATAATCAAAGAAATAAGTCGCATCACGTGTTTTTATACTATCATTATTGTTATTTTTTTACATTTTTATTGCCTCCTTTCCTGGCCCTCTCTTTGTATGACAAATTCATTTGCACATCTGACTTTTATTCATTCCTCTATTTAAAAAACAAACAAAAAGAAAAACAAAACTTTTTTCTTCCTTGGAGAGGAGAGAGGAAAGGAAAATCATTTATCTTTTATTTTAAAATCATAAAAGATCAAGATGAGACATCCTGAGACACCAATTTTATTAACACCTACCTTAGAGAAGAAAAGCAGAAAGTGACAATAACCTATTCTTTAGAGTATAAATTTGTTTCTGGTTTTGTCATCATTGTTAATCATTCTGATTTGCAGCCTGACTATTTCAATCACTGAGACCCAGTTTTAACATGATTAACATTTTTGTTCTGTTTGTGGATCAGTGCTGGTCCCCATTTTTTGAGAATAGGATAACCTTCAATTGGCCTTATAGAGATAAATCATATCTTAATGCCCTTGAAATCAGAGCATCCCCCCAGAGAACATGTTGTAAATCTGAGTGGAAGGAAGTTGAGACTGTTGTTCCAAATGGTGGATTCAAGATGAACCAGATGCCTTTATTTCAGAATTTTAATTCATGGTACCTTTCCCTTCTTTTCAACTGGTGCTGTCATCTTCAAGTGACAGAGATTGAGTGTTAAATTGCTATTGCATAATTTCCTCCTCTCTCCTCTATACACTGGGTCTGATTGAAAGTTCAGATTTTTTGAAGAATATTTTACATAGGAGATATTGAAATATGGGAAATACATTATTTCAACATAAAGGAAAGTGAAAATGTGTGTGTGTGTGTGTGTGTGTGCGTGTGTGTGTATAATGTAGGTGTAGCATCTGATTTTTTTTTTTTTCTCACCCAGGGCCTTTGTTTTGTTACAAAGAACAAGTATTATCATTTTAATGGTTTCCCTCAATCCTTGATTCTTTCTAGCAGTCTCTCTTTATGTAACATTTTATCCCCTTTTACTCCTCCAAATTATTTTTATGCTATTTTATTTTTCATATTGCAGAGGCTAAAACAATGTTCTGGAACCCAATCATTGCCTCTATTTGAGTAATCTGAAATGGGTCCCTACTATGGCCCTTCCTATAAAAATTACTGTACCTGCCTAGATAAATAACTTGAGATATGAACTCACAAAGACATACTATACAACAAAGAGAATAATTGCATAGAGCAGTATGAACCTATTTCACAAGCATAATGTTGGATGAATGAAGCCAGATATCAAAAAGTAACCTAAAACTAGTAGAATCAATGTATGTGGCCACAAGTCAAGATTAAGGTGTATGGGGTGGGGAGAGGGGGGTGGCTTCTGGGGCACTGGTCATGCCCTGTTTCTTTTCTTTTATTTTAATTGGGGTATAGTTGATTTATAATGTTTCAGGTATACAGAAAAGTGATCCAATTATATATGTGTATCTTCTTTTTCAGCTTGTTTTCCATTATAGGTTGTTAGAAGATATTGAATGTAGTTCCCTGGGCTATATAGTAGGTCCTTGCTGTTTACTTATTTTATATATAGTAGTGTGTATCTGTTAATCCCAAATTCCCAATTCATCCCTCTCCACCCACTTTCCCCTTTGGTAACCCTAAGTTTGTTTTCTATGTCTGTGAGTCTATTTCTGTTTTGTAACCAAGTTCATTTGTATCATAGTTTTAGATTCCACATATAAGTGATATCATATGATATTTGTCTTTCTCTGTCTGACTTACTTTACTTAGTAGGATAATCTCTAAATCCAAATGTTGCTGTGAATGGCATTATTTAATTCTTTTTTATCCATGCCCTGTTTCTTGATCTGGTGCTGGTTACAAGAGTGTGTTCAGTTTGTGAAAATCTGTGTAGCTGTTTCCTTATTTGTATTTTTCTGTACTTCCATGAAAAGTTTAAAAGGATTCAGTTTTACTGTGAGCAACATGATGGAACCCTTGTTGTTTGAGGGAACATTCTTCAAAGCCACTTTAGTCACAGGTCCTCATTTTCATTGAGGCTCTATAGATGATCCCCCGCTTCACTCCAATTAATTTGCTTTCTCTTTGTGTCCTTACTTTTACATCTGGCCATGAAGACCTGTATTTTCCCCTGCTGAGTTTAGCACTTTCTCCAACTAGCATTTCTCCAGCACCAAGTAAATATCCTTAGAACATGAGGGAAAGCAATATGACCCCTCCTGCAGAGTTGGACACCTCTTCCCCACAGCTCAGAGTCCTCATTCCTCACCTTCACTTCACTTCACTTCACTTGGAGTCATGAGTAAGGGCAGCAGTGGCAGGAGACTTTCCGCAGAATTACCAATGACTGATCTATCATTCTGTGAGGTGGCGTAGCCTGACTGGAGAGAGGCTGACAGGAGGCAAGAAAGTTAAACCGAGTCTCAGAATGAAACTCCTCTCCCTGCTTTGTGCAGATGAGTTCCATGGCATTGTTTTGCTTTGCAGACAGAGAAGACTATGGCACTCTCAAAAGCAAAGAGGCTTCTTAGACAGGAAAGAGTTTCCTGTTCTTAGAAATCTCAAAGTGAATGGTTAGCTTAAGTGATTCAAGATGGTGCCATGGGGAAAAATGTGAGACCTGCAGCCAGACTTCTTGGGTTTGGGTAATAGCTGAAGCCCAGGCTGAATAGTTTGGAGAATTCTGTTCTCTTCTTTCTTCAATTAAAAAGAAAATAAAGTAAGGAAAATAGCAGTAATAGGTAATAAGGATAATAACAGTATCCAGCTTGCTTGGGGTGATGGGGGACATATTAAATTCTCAAAACTGGTAACTGTTAGTAGTAATATGTAGACTAGAGTCCTATATTCACAGCAGGTAATAAATTTATATGTTGTTTGTCAGATGAGTCTGATTATGTCAGCCTCCCGCAGAAAATTCTTCCAAATTCCAGCAGCTTTGGGATGCAGGTCAGTGTCACATGCAGGCTGCTATGACCTGTCCCTGGCCTCCCCTCCAGCCTCCTCTCGCATCACTTACTCCTGTCCATTATACTCTAGCCATGCCTGCCTACAGACTTAGAGCATCCCTAACGCAATGATTCTTCATGACTTTGCTTTGTTGTCCCTCTGCCTGAACTGCCCTCTCTGCTCCTCTTTACCTGGGAAGCATCTCTCTTTCTTTAGAAGTTATCTTCTTCAGGAACGTATTAATGCTTCTTCTTACTGACCTCAGACTGAGTGAGGCATTCCTCCTCTGGGGTTCCACAGTGCCAAATAATACTCTTTGTCTATTACAAATATCTGCGTTAAACCAGGAGCTGTCTGAGTTTAGGAATAGTGGCTTCATCACTGTGGAATCTCCAATCCCTAAATTAACTCTTGGTATTCATTTGTTGAATGAATCAATGCATGAAATAAAAAATGACAATAAAATTAGGCATACATGGTAATCTTCCTTAAAACTGCAATCTCCATATTAATATCCAGCATCTCAGTTTAAAAGACGAGAAATAGTTATAAAAGATGCAACACCAAAGGCACAATCCATGAAAGAAATAACTGATAAGCTGGATTTCATTAAGATTAAAAACTTCTGCTTTGTGGAAGACAGTGTCAAGAGAATTAGAAGACATGCCACAGGCTGGGAAAAGATATTTGCAAAAGGAACATCTGATCAAAAACTGTTGTCCAAAATATACAAAGAAGTCAAAACTTAACAGTAAGAAAACAAACTGATTAAAAAATAGGCAAGAGACCTTATCAGATATCTCACCAAAGAAGATATACAGATGGCAAATAAGGAAATGAAAAGGCGCTCTGCATCCTATTTTATCAGAGAAACGTGAACTAAAACAACAAGATATCACTACACACCTGTTAGAATGGCCAAAATCCAAGACACTGACAATACCAAATGCTAGTGAAGATGTGGAACAGTGGGAACTCTCATTCATTGCTGTTGGAAATGGGAATGCAAAATATTACAGCCACTTTGGAAGACAGTTTGGCAATTTCTTAACAAAACTAAACGTATTCTTACCATGTGATCCAGCAATCACACTCCATGGTATTTACCCAAAGGGGCTGAAAACTTATGTCTACACAAAAACTTACACATGGGTGTCTATAGCAGCTTTTTTCATAATTGTCGAAACTTGGAAGCAACCAAGACGTCCTTCAGTGGGTGAGTGGTATATCAACACAATGAAATATTATTCATTGCTAAAAAGAAATGAGCTATCGAGCCATGACAAGACGTGGAAGAACTTTAAATGCATATTACCAAGTGAAAGAAGGTAATCTGAAAAGGCTACGTAAGATTCCAGAGAAGAGGCCAAGGATCAGAGGAAAATGAGCAGCTTCCTGCTCTGCTACTTCCCCCCTTCTCTTGCCTTTCCCTTTAGCCAGACCTTCAGTAAACCTAGTTTTGATACAAAAGCAATATTAGCTAAGTCATTTACACAACTACCTTTTCTCCCGTATCTTTCTCTGGCCCCTGGCAGGAGAATTAACTTTAAAAAGTAGAATAAGGGCTTCCCTGGTGGCACAGTGGTTGGGGGTCCGCCTGCCGATGCAGGGGACACGGGTTCATGCCCCGGTCTGGGAAGATCCCACATGCCGCGGAGCGGCTGGGCCCGTGAGCCATGGCCGCTGAGCCTGTGCGTCCGGAGCCTGTGCTCCGCAACGGGAGAGGCCACAACAGTGAGAGCCCCGCGTACCACCAAAAAAAAAAAAAAAAAGTAGAATAACACCAACACCCATCATTATGTCTGTGTCAGATTAACTTTACTCTGTTGTGAGTCTTCCGTGATTGCAGCGCTAAACTGGTCAAATACGTTCCAACTTCTTAGTCCACTATTTATGCTTCACCCATATTTAGTCAAAATTGTAAAAGGTCGTTGTGAACCTCTCACGTCTATGTGGTTAGCATTAAATGGTTCTTTAATTCTGCGTGTGTTTTGATTATTTGCTCTTGCTAATCCCTGTAATAAACTCAATAGCCAGTGTTGAATAATAACATACAGATTAGGGTCCTGATATCTTCCTTTTGTTCTCTAATCCACTGTTCACCCTTTGACACCTTATTCTGTGCCATGGAGACCTCTATTAACTACATTACCTGGGTTACTTCCGCCAATGGTGAGTACTGTCGGGAGATCTGAGCACAGGACAAGAAAGAGGTCAAGGTATTCATTATTGCACCTGCAGACGCAGGTTAACAGTGACTCTGTTTCTATACAGAAGCATCCCTCTCCCACAGCTAGTTTTCACTGCATTCCAATAACTGCTTTTTCCCTTTGTCCCTCCAGGCTAGGGGTGGTAAAATCTTCCCACTGGCTCCCGAAGCCTCAGAGTTCTTTATTATCCCACCTTTGAAAATACCCCCTTCACTCCAATTACCACTTGGAGTGTGGCAACTCTCTCTGTCCCCCGACATCACTTCGCAATAGGAACACGATGTGCAATTCCAATTAAGACATGAATGCAAGATGTTTCATCACTTGATAATCAATCACACCATGCTCCCTTGGCAGTGACATCAAATAGAGGATGTTGTCCACCTTTGTGCAAATGGCTTCAAATTGATTTTGAAATGTGTGGCTATTAACTTGCAGGGTTTTTTTTTTTTTCTTTTACTTCCAAACTGACACCTCTTCTTCTTTGCTAAAAGTAATTCAAATTGTAAGACAATAATTATGATCATCATAATACCAATACTACTAGTAATAATAATAATAATAGTAACCGGCATTTATATAGCTTGGAACATGTTTTTGCATATGTGTTTCCCACTTTATTCCTACAAAAACTTCATGTGATAGTTACTGTTTTTCCCCTGATTTAACAGACGGGAAAATGGAGTTCCACAGAGACACTGTGTCCTCCTCATGCACCTTAAAATTTAGTAGAAGGCAGGAGAGATTCAAGTACAGATCTTTCAACTCTAGCAGAAGAAACGAGGTGGTTAAAATAGAGATTAGGAGGTCAACGATATTACATTCAGTTTATATGTGTGTTAAGTTCATGTTAATAATCGTTCTTGGCTCTTGGTCAGCTGTTTGCAATGCAAATGGGAAATCTTGTACTCAGTTCCTGCAACACTAGTCATTTTTTAAAAAAAGACAGCTGCTGGTTTCTCTGTTAACCCGTGAATCTGTAATTTCTAATCTTTCAATAAGGTCATTAACTTGTTGAGTAGACTGCAAAATAGGCACTAATGGAATATAAAGTGATTCGAGAGTATGGACTTCTCACTTATAGAATGACAAGGAGTTGTATATTGAATTCACTTTTATCAGCAGGAAACCTGCAGAGGTTGACCATAGTTCGTCTTTTTTTTTTTCCTTTTATCTTTCTTTCTTGATAGCCTAATGTGTTTTTCTCCCTCAAATGCATAGGCCATTGCCTGCAGCACATTTTTGTTTTCTACCCACAAAATTAAAAAGAAAATTTTCTTTTCCTTTTTAATGTATGTATTTATAGAGACTAAACACAATGTTCAAGCTGTAATTATGACATAATTTGATTATGTTTGAAACCATTGAACACAATAGGAGTCTTTTCTAGAATCTCTATTGCCTTTTCTACTTTTTGTAAAACAAAAAGGATAAGGCCTTGGGGAAACATGTATCTTTTGTTATGTGATGAAATAATGAGAAAATCCCCTCTCTCCCTTTTTGCCCTTACTCTGGTTTCTTTGGCTTTCTTTCTGTCTTTTTGTATAGCCACAGTTTTATCGAAGTTATGACTCTGGAAATTTTATTGAAGTAAAAATTCAATCAAGAAGGCTCTTTAGGATCTTACATCTTGAGTTTTTAAAAATATGCAACTCCATGAGTTGATATAGAAGGTTAGTGATTGAAATATATCCTTTGACAGGATAAATTAAGGGTTATTTTGTAATTCTTTTTTTTTTTTTTTTTTGAGGGGGCAAGAAGAAAAATAAACTGCTCTATCCTTGGGGAAGACAATCTCTTCTTCCACAAAGTCCAATTATATAAGGAGATAGACTGTTTGATTGATTGATTGATTGGTATTGGGGGAATGAATTATATTCCTGCCATGCAAGACAACCTGGGTGGTCCATTCCCCTGTCCTAAGACAGTTGATTATCTAGTAGGGAAGTTATAACACACACACACACACACACACACACACACACACACACATACATACAACCAAAATATAACAATATGCAATATTAGTCTAATAAAGTACAAAGTACTGTTAGAGAGCAGAAGAGGAAGATACTAAATTCTAGCTGACAGCACTGAGAAAGGTTGGATTCTAGGGCATTTGAATTGACTTTCCTATACAGGAAGATATTGGGAGAGGAGAGGTGCTTCACAACAATGATATACATTAGCAGAGGAGTATAGGTAGAACTGCTTATAATGTTTTCAGAGACTAATAATCCTGATGGCTTAATAGAGACAAAAGATGCACGAGAGAAACAAGCAAGAGATAAATTAGTAGAAAGATAGGTAGAGACCAAGGTATGGAGAGTCATTGGATATCTGGTAAAGCTTGAAATGCCTTTTAGAGGCAAGTGGAGTCCCTTAATGTTTGGCAGTGTGTATAGAATGGGGTGTCTGAATAAATATGGGAAGAAGGAGATAATAAGGAGACTCTTGCAATGGTCCAGGACAGCAGTAAGAAGAAGAGCCTCCCAAGCTTGGGCACTGGCAGTAAAATGGAAGAGAGAGGACAAATGTGAGGGAAATGGCAGACACGCTTAGTGATTTAGGAAGGGAGAAGCATTGTAGACAACAATTCCAAGGCTACATTTGTTAATGACTCCATTGACATAAATGGATACAGCAGAACGTAAGGGGTTTGGGGATGGGAGACTGATGAAATTAATGTCTATATGTAAGTCTATCCATATCTCTATTTCAACACCAATATGGGCACCAAGAGATTTGGATTTGTCTTCATTTATCCATATGAGAGGTAATAGATCATGGTGGTAAGACCTAATCATATGGGTTGGAATTTGTTTCACTAATAACTAACCACTTTCACTTCCCTTTGTCTGAGTATCTTCAAATGTTAAAAGGAGACATTATAATGGCTATCTCATATAACTTGTGAAAATTAAATAAATAGATATATGTAAAGCGAGCCTGGCTGTAATAAGTGATGTAGAAATGTTAGCTGTTATCTATGTTTATAAATCTGTATCTCCCTTTAACAATCTATATAAACTTGGACCATAATGTTCTTTAACTTCTTTGGGCATCAGTTTACCAATGGATAAACTGAATTTGCATTAGATAATCTCTAATATTTTTTTGTTCAACCACATTTACTCAACAAATAAGTATCAAATACCTATCACGTGCTAGACACTGAGTATACAGTGGAGAACAAAACAGACATGTGTACTGCTGCTCACTTGGGCCTTTTGATCTGGGTGGATGGGGATGGAGGAAAGGAAAACATATTTAAAATAATAAATGTACAATAAATACATAATTACTGTCTATTTTAGAAGGTAAGGAAATTGAGAGGAATGTATGAGAGAATATCAGGAAGGTACCACTTACAGGGGTGGGTGGAGGTAGGTGTTGGCAAACAGAGAAATCTTCTCTTTGGGGATAATATTTGACTTGAGTCAAGGGTGTGAGTAGGAATTAATCAGGCCAAGATTGGGGTAAGATGGGAATTCCATTTTCTTTGTTTTAGAGAAGAAAAAATAATACTTTTATATAATAAATACACATTAAACATATATAGATACCTATAGGCATGTATGTCATTACCCATTAGAACTTTAAATTTAAATTTCTTCATTCAGCATCAAAAATCCATTAGTCTTGAACATTTGAATTAATCCCGTTTTTAGTGTTATGAGACACTGAAAGTTTTTCTCTTTCAAAAAAGGCCTTGAGACAGAAATTGTGCCAAATGAGAGTTGAGGAGAAATATAGCTTTTCACGCCCCAGTTCTCCATTCCTATCACCCTTTTTCCACCCATCCCAGATAAACACAAAGTTAAGCAACACAATTTTTTATGCAAATGAAACTTCAAAACAAGCCTATCTCTTCTGACACTATTACAGAAATTCTAGAATCCTAACTGTCAAGAGAGATGTGTTTAGCTGAGAAGGCTTATAAATGGCCCGGCCAATGTCTTTTTTACCCCTAATTATTTAGCACATGTAAAATGGTGGCTCAAAAACATCTTCCACCTGCCCTATCCACTCTTTCTTTTTTTTTTTTCAAGTTATGGCTCTACTATTTATTTATTTATTTAACATCTTTATTGGAGTATAATTGCTTTACAACGTTGTGTTAATTTCTGATGTATAACAAAGTGAATCAGCTATATGTTTACATATATCCCCATATCCCTCCCTCTTGCGCCTCCCTCCCACCCTCCCAATCCCACCCCTCTGGGTGGTCAATATCACTGATGAACATAGATGCAAAAATCCTCAACAAAATACTAGCAAACAGAAGCCAACAGCACATTAAAAGGATCATACACCATGATCAAGTGGGGTTTATTCCAGGAATGCAATGATTCTTCAATATATGCAAATCAATCAATGTGATACACCATATTAACAAACTGAAGAAGAAAAATCATATGGTCATCTCAATAGATGCAGAGAAAGCTTTCGACAAAATTCAACACCCAATTATGATAAAAACTCTCCAGAAAGTGGGCATAGAGGGAGCCTACCTCAACATGATAAAAGCCATATATGACAAACCCACACCCAACATCATTCTCAATGGTGAGAACCTGAAACCATTTCCTCTAAGATCAGGAACAAGACAAGGTTGTCCACTCTCACCACTCTTACTCAACATAGTTTTGGAAATTTTAGCCGCGGCAATCGGAGAGGAAAAAGAATGAAAGGAATCCAAATTGGAAAAGAGGTAAAACTATCATTGTTTGCAGAGGACATGGTACTTATACATAGAGAAACCTAAACATGCTACCAGAAAAATACTAAAGCTAATCAATGAATTTGGTAAAGTAGCAGGATACAAAATTAATGCACAGAAATCTCTTGCATTTCTACACACTAACGATGAAAAATCTGAAAGAGAAATTAAGGAAACACTCCCATTTACCATTGCAACAAAAAGAATAAAATACCTAGGAATAAACCTACCTAAGGAGACAAAAGACTTGTATGCAGAAAACTATAAGACACTGATGAAAGAAATTAAAGATGATACAAACAGTTGGAGAGATATACCATGTTCTTGCATTGGAAGACTCAACATTGTGAAAATGACTATACCACTACCCACTCTTTATGATGGAGGTGGTTAATCCCCGCCAGAAGATACATAATAAGTAATGGAAATAAGTGCTGGATATAGTTAATTATATAGTTTTTAGCTTATCAAGTTATGTAAAGCAGCTGGGATTTTTTGAAGGATTACCGGTGAAACGGTTGTAGGTTTATCCATTCCCAGTTGGGGCTACTATAGTTAGACCCAGCATTTATTGGGAGGATTCTGGAAGCTTAGTGGCCATCTTCTTATAGCTTTGGCTGTTCTCATGCCTTTCAGCAACTCCCCACTGCCCAGCACAGGAAGATATCATTGCGGTTGTTGTCTTTGGGGTCCAAGGACAGGCAATAGAAATGAACCAGAAAGGCTTCTGAGTAATTATGAGTAATTATTTGAGTAATTATGGTGCTCAGATTAACCATATATTTTGGTGGTTGTTTGGAATGGGAAACTCAGAATGTCACCTGACTCCAGTTTCTGAGAGCAGAGTTAAATATCCTGCCTAAACTTGCCTGCTGCTATAAGCGACTCTTCAGTAACCAATTATCTTTTCGTGCTTCCAAGCTGGAGATGTCGTGAAAGGGAGGTTTTCTGGCTCTGAAACACTGGCCCCAAAATGGATGTTATGGAATCAGTTGTTTATTTCTTCTCTTTCTAAATCTTAATCATGGTAGGATAGTGGAAACTTTTTTTTTTTAGGAATGAAGCATGAAAAAATTAGGAGTTTTATGAGTCGAGTTGCATCAAATGTTCAGATTTGGGAAAGGGGTGCCAGTTAGCTTGACAAACACTTCTAGGCCTGAAGGCTTTCTGGCTAGATCCTTGGAAGGCAATGGGGCATCAGATGAAATCATCTGGAAAAGGCAGTTTAAGACTAATGAGCCCATTAAGGACATCTTAAAACCACTCTGTTGCAGGATTAGGCAGGTTTCCAAGTTTGATTTATTTGGAGAATCTATTAGAGAAATATACATTTTCTAAAGAAATACTAGTCATATTTGTTATTTGACCCTATTATTCTGTAGGACCTCATTTAATGCCAAGCCTATGAATCGTTTATTTACTCAAAAAATTAATGAGTTCCTACTCTTTGGTAGGCATAAACAGGAAAAAATAGACATGATCCCATCCCCCGACACCCTCCCCATGTGCTTTTTGTTCAGTTAAAGGGGAAGAATTGATAGAACAACTTATTAAACCTGCTTCTCTGATAGTATTTTTCTATGTGTCTTTGAAATTGGGTCCATATTTTACTAAATAAATAAATTGTTAATTATTACTTTCCTATCTGCAACAATTCTAGAAAACATAATTGAATTACATATGCTTAATTCAACCTGGTTATATCTAGTCCCATGGACCCAGAATCTATCTTTTAAAAATATTCTGACTGTTTTTGTCACTAAAGAGATACAAGTTGTGCAGGAAGTCAACACACATGTGTATTGATGAAGGAGTGGTCCGTTTTAAAAAGCACATGTGCACACACATACACACACCCTGGTACATAGTTAAAGAAAGTGCAAAAACGTGTAAGGAACAGAAGCTCTCATTAGACAGCTCTCCTTCAAATCCTGGTTTTGCCACCTCTTTGCCATATGAACTTGACATGCCAGTTCACCTGGGTCTCATTTTCTACACATATAACATGGAACGAATGATGTATCTTCATTGGGAGGTTGTGGTAAGGACTAAATGCAGTCCATGTAAAAGTGGTTAGCACAGTTGATAGCACATAGTATGTGCTCAGGAAAAATATCAGTTATAGGTCTTTTGACAATGGTATCATCTGGACTTAAGTTAAATTATATTAAACACCACTCCTACACTCAGATTAAAAGGCAGTATCTTCATACATCCCCTCAAATCTTGGACTAAGAGTCATTTCAGAAGATTCCGTGCATGTTTCCTCTTCTAAATGGGCTATTAGTAAACCTAAAAAGAAGCTGGAATAAGCATATGGCTTGGCATAGAAAAGAGTTCAGTAAATTACTATTTTCTCTTAAAACCACCATCTGGATGTTGGTACAGCAGCATTATCTCACTCACTTACATTTACTTCTCCCAGTAGATGAGAGTATATTTAGTTAGAAGAAGAAAATCCATCATTTTCTTTAAAAATCCAGTTGAGAATGTTTATCTCTGGAACCTGTCAGCTACACTTAATTTTTATTTAGATGCTGAGATAAAGAGTTTCCTCATCAATGTTCCAACAGAGCACAGAATTAATCTGTCAACATTCAGAAAAATCAAAGTCAAAATTAAAATATTTTATTAGATTGATCTGTCACTACAGATGGAATTTAATACTGAATATGGCTTGAAACAAATGTGTTTTTTAAGATGTTCAAAAGCTGAAAATATATTGAAATAGGTATTGTATGATATTCAAAAAATGGCGTAACAAGACTGATTAAAAACCATTTCGGGAATAAGCTAAAATACAGATAACTGTTGTAACAGAATGAGGGACTAGATATTGTGAAGGGTCCCACAGCTTAAAAGTACCTATATGCTGGATAAAGGCAGACTTTTAAATGAATTGGTGAGCTTGCAAGAAGAAAGATCCCCAAAATGGACTAGGAACAGAAACAGGAGTAGTAAGTAAGAGCTGAAGCCCAGGGTGACTTGAGGACATTGTGAAGATTAATAGCCACTAGAGAAAGTGGGAGACCAGACCTTGGTCCTGCACACAGGAACGTTGGGATCTCAGACTCTGTATAAAGTTGGGCCCTCACAGGACTACCCATGCTGAGAGGATTGGCCAGGAACGAAGTCCACCTGTCAGAAAAGAGAGACACCTGAAAACCTGTATCCATCTCAACTCCAAATGAGAAATAAATGTGATATGAAAATTCAGATTTTCTCCGGAGAATTTGTAATCATGTTGTACTTATGTGGGTCTGTGGTTCAAACTCTTAGCATGAAAATAAAAATGGTTCCAGTTTTGGAACTACCCACTGGCTCCTGACAGAAGCAACTGTAAATGCTCCTGGAGGAATGCTTTCCTGAGGATTCCCACAGTGCAGCCTGATATAAGTTCCTGATATAAATTACAACTTACTAATTGGGGGTGGGCGGAATCATAGATTGGCAAAACTAAAACCAGTTCTATTTTTTTTTATTATGATTTCTTCTTTGATCCAAACATTAAGTACTTTGAGTATTTAATTTTCCGAAACAGCAATTGTTATTTTCACTGTTTGATTTTTTATCACTGATCACCATCAAACACACTATATATTTTATTTACTTATCTTACTTCTTATCTAGCTCCCTTCAAAACTATGTCAATGATACAAAGAAACAAAAAACCAAAAGGTTAGGCTCCCAAGTGGTTTAAATTTTTAAATTGTCAGATGCAGACTGAGAAATACACATACTAATCATTTTAAAAATTAACAGACTTTTCAAAAAGAAAACCCACAAAACTAACAACACACCAGGTAGATTTTTCAAAGAATAAAACAGAACTTCTTGAAATTAAAAATTGTATCTATATCTGTATCTATATATCTATATCTATAAAATCATTGAAAGTCTAAAAAAATACATGAATAATCTGCACAGTTGATGAAAGAATAACTTACTTGAAACATGTATTTGAAGAAATTACCATGTAGCATAGAAGGATAAGGATGTGGAAAACATAGAATAAAAAAAGATGTTAAAAATCAGGATACAGCAATAATATCTAATATATGACTGATTGAGATTATAAAATACATCAAAAATTAAAAACTAGGGAGAATCATTATCCAAAGACATATGGCTAAGAATTTTTCAGAATTATTGAAAAGAGAGATCCTCAGATTCAGAAAGCATAATGTTCCCCAAGCAGGATAAAGAAAAAGAAATTAACTAGACACTTCAACAAAGAGACAAACTTAACAGTAGCCAAAGAAAAAAGATGATGTACAAAGAAATGACTATCAGAATGACAGGATGTTTCTCAACTGAAGCCAACCTAGCTGAATTTCTCAAAAGTGTTTTGATAAAATAATTCTTTTTTTAATATTTATTTATTTGATTGTGCCGGACCTTAGTGGTGGCAGGCACATATATTATATTCATAAGGAAGAGGAACCATTTAAAGCATAACAATGTGATACATTTTGGCAATTTTAAGTTTTTCATAAACTGCATATTTAATATGGGTAACATGGGTATCTCAAAATTCCAGGATAAGAGTATGTCTAGAACCTTATGTTTTATCTTAGGTGGAGGAAAGATGAAATACGTTGGTCTGTTCTGAATAACAGAAAGTTAGGGAAAGTGAGAAAACAATGGAACAAAGTAAGGAATTGGTAAAACTGAGATTTGTCTGCTTAAATAATAATAAAAAAAAGATACAGTGAAAGAAAAAGGAGAAAAAGTGTAAAGAAAGAACATATGACTGAAGAAGGTTTAGCTATCTCAGTTGTCACAATAAGTATAAAAAGACTAAAATCCTTAATTAAAATACAGAAATAATCAGTGGATTGGATGATTAGAAAAGAAATTCAGCAAAGTTATACACTATGTACAAAATTAAATGATACAGAAATGCTAATCAAAAGAAGACACTGTAAGACAGTCAAAATATAAATCAAAGCCTGGTATGTATGACTGTAAGGAGAAATTTTAAAATCTATGATCTTAGTAAGAGATTTAGAAATAACATTCTCACTATTGAGAGGTATACCTAATAGAAAAAAAATTAGAGTTGAATAATATAATCAACAAGCTTGTAATGTACATATGTGAAAACCTGATTATCAAAATTAGAGAATAATGTTTTCTAATATTCAGTGAACATTCATAACAGTTGACCATATTATAGACCAAGGGTTAACAAACTATGGTCTGTAGATCAAATCCAGCCCACGGCCTATTTGGGTATGAGCCTCAACTGAAGACCAATTATAACATCTTTAATTGGTTCTAAAAAATTTTTTAAAAAAGGAAAAAGAATATGTGACAGAGACCATATGTGGTCCTCAAAGCTTAAAATATTTACTATCTGGCACTTTATAGAAAAAAATTAGCTGACCTATGTTCTAGGCCATAGGGAAAAGCCCAATAAATGACGTATCAATCATCATTCAGTAAATATTTATGGTGGTCTACTGAACACTGGGCCCTACTTTAGATACTGAGGATATCACAGTAAATAAAAAACACTTGCATTCTAGTGAGGGAGATAGATAAGAAGTAAGATAAGTAAATAAAATATATAGTGTGTTTGATGGTGATCAGTGATAAAAAATCAAACAGTGAAAATAACAGTTGCTGTTTCGGAAAATTAAATACTCAAAGTACTTAATGTTTGGATCAAAGGAGAAATCATAATAAAAAAACATAGAACTGTATTTTTATTACATAATAAAATCAGTAAATATCAAAACACTTGAGATGCAATGGAAAATGTTAAGATTTACATGCTATATTAGAGAAAATAAAGATTGAATATTAGTGATCTATAAGGCCAACTTAAGTTACAAAAATAATATCAGAATAAACACAAATGTACTAGAAGGGATAAAGAATGAAGAGTAGAAATTAATGGAATTATAACAAAGTATAGAGAAAATTGTAGAGACCATAATTCTAAGAAAGGCTATTTCTTTAGAAATATTAACAAAGTAAACATTTGTTGAGAGTGATCAAGAAAAATATATTAGTAATGAATATTAAAATATTATACATTTAATAAGAACACAAAAACATTTCACATATAAAGGTAAAGAACAACTTTGTACCAGTAATTTGAAAACCTGGATACAAGGAAAAAACCTAGAAAAATGTGACATCAATTGTGACTAAGATTGTTGTATCTAAATAGTTTCATAACCATAACATAAATTAATTCAGTAGTAATAAATTTTTTCCCAAGTAAAACAACTCTCTACAATAGATTTACAGGTAATTTCTACCAAAATTTCAAAGATCATCCAATATTGTTTTACAAAACCCTTCTGAGGTATTAAAAACATGTAGATTTCAAAACTATGTCAAGAGGTCAATATAACCTTCATGCCCAAACCCAAGAAAGACAGTGCGAGAAATGAAAAGTACAAGAATTCCAGAATTCAAGTAATTGGCCCAATGTGAAAGCAATGCAAATATCCATCAACTAGTAAATGAAATGAAAAGGAACAAACTTGGAAACATGCTACAACATGGATGAACCTCAAGAATATTATGCTAAATGGAAAAAGCCAGATACAAAAGGCTACGTATCGCATGATTCCATTTATGCAAAGCATCCGTACAAGGCAAATCCAAAGCAGAATAGTGGTTGCTTGAATGTGGCTGAGGGTGGGAACGGGAATTGCCTGCAAAAGGACACAAAGGATCTTTTGGGGGTGATGGAAATGCTGTTAAACCAGATTTGTTGCACAGCTCTGTAAATTTAATAAAAAATACTGAATGTTATGCTTAAATTAATTTCAAGGAGAAAAAGCATAAGATCATCTAAGTAGAGGCAGGAAAAATCCTATGAAATGTAAGAACCTAGTCATAATTTTTTTTAAATTTTCAAACAAGTTAGAGATAAAAGAGTACTTCTTTAATTGGATTAAGGGTATTTGCTTACCCTTAAGTTATATTTATTATTGAAACATTAGAACCTATTCCATTAAAATCAGAAAAAGGGTTGGATGCCCAGTTCCATTCAACATTATATAAGAACATAATTGCAAGAGGCAGAAATGAAAGTTTTAGGTATTGGAAATGGAGGGAGGGCTATAATTATCCTCTAATGAAATTACTGTCTTTTTTTTAAAAAAAAAAAAAATCTTCAGAAAAATTAGTGGAATTAATTTCCAGTAAGAAAGTTCAACAGAGTTGTTGGGTTAAAATATAACAATATATTGAATTTCTATACACTACCAAAAAAATACATAAAAAGACTTTAAAGAATACAAGAAGTATCTAAAAGCTATATTAAGTAAAGTAAGCTTTAAACAACTCCTGAAAATAACCAAAGCATCAGATTCTGTCAGGCAGCTACTTCTCTCAACAGTGTTCTTTTGACCATCACAGGTATATCTGTATTTGTGAAAATCCATAATCCTTGTTTAGTGTTTGTTAGTAAATGTTGAAATTTAAGGTAACCTTGTTTCCTGCAAAGTAGCGTTGTGGGGTGGCCTGGTGCCAGAGAACATTTTATTCTTCCTCCCCCTCCTTCTATTCAGCTATACATCCCAGAAGAGATCTGCAGAAAATCAGGGAGTTAAGAGGTTCACATTTATCTTGAAAAACCTACCAGAAAAAAAACCCAGCTTTTTAAAATAGGTCTTCAGAAGTCTCCTCTGTCCTCATTATCTGACTATAATTTTATTATATTTTATGAAATTCTGTATCAAAGTTCAGAACAGACCCTTTAGGCATGAAATTATGCCCAACTCTTCATGGACTAAAAGTTCAAAGTGCAGAAAATAAGATGCATTCAGTTTCTTCTCATGACTCCATCAAACCAGGTCCTTCCATAAAAAACAAACCCACAGCAATAATAACAAAATACCAGTTCCAAAAACTTGGTGTACTTTAAACCATCAACAGAGATGTTGAAGTAACAGGAATATAATGGGAAAAGAAGTTCACATCACAAATAGGAGATTGTAACCTTCTTGAGAATAAGGACATCTTTATCTTTGTAGAAACCGCAATATTTGGCAAAGTGAGTACTGGCAAAATGTATGTTAAATATGTAGAATTAGGTATAAAATATAGAATATTTTCCCCCCATTCCTCTTTCAACCACAGACCAAAATAAAACTGTTTCACTAAACCCATAATAAATATCATGACAATGTAAGGCAGTATTAAAAATCCATAGTTCTTAGAGAAGCCAGCATGAACATGGGGCAGAGAGAAGCAGTAATTATGCTGGCAGCAAAGTGCCTTGGTCAAGTCTGCAGTGCCTGAGCAACACCATTCTAAATCAGCAAGTTGTGGTGGAATGACCACTGGGCTAGATAGAGGTCAGGAGACTCTGCACAGTTCTGGTCCTGGACCTGACACTGACTAGCTGTGACCTTGGACAAATCACTTCCCTTCCCTGGGCCTCCTTGTTTCAATACATATAAACTGAGGTTCTTCTGTGATCCTGTGATGCTGCTTAAGAAGGACAAACTTCCAGTGTTTGAAGACACAGTCAGCTAAAGGCCTCTTTCTCTCTCTATGCGTGTGTGTTTGTGTGTGTGTGTGTTGACACGTATAATTTCCATGACTTAAAAACTCAGGAAGATGGAATTGAAAGCAGGGACTTGAACAGATGTCTGTGTACATTATTCACAGCAGAATTATTCACAATGGTCAAAAGGTGGAAATAACTGAGGTGTCTGGCAACAGATAAGTGGATAAACAAAGTGTGAAATACACATACAATGGAATATTATTGGGCCATAAAACAGAATGTAATTCTGACACAAGCTACGACGTGCATGAGCCTTGAAAGCCTTATGCTTAGTGAAATAAGCCAGAGACAGATGGACAAATATTTTGATTCCACTTATAAGAGGTACCTAGAATAGTCAAATTCATAGAGACAAGGCAGAATAGTGGTTATGGGAGGCTGGGGGAAGACCAGAATGGGGAGTTACTGTTTATGGGTATATGGAGTTTCAGTTTGGGAAGAGGCAAAAAGTTCTGGAGATGGATAATGGTGATCATTGCACAACGATGTGAATATATTTAACGCCACAATTTAGAAATGGTTAAAATGGCACATTTTATGTTATGTATATTTCACCATAATTAAAAAAAAAAAAACCTCAGGAATATAGAGCAAAATTATCTTCTGTTTTATGCTAAGAATACATTGTATGCATTGTATTTCTGTTTCCCCAACTTTTTTAAAAATAAAAAATCTTTGGCATAACATCGTATAGAGTGAGAGAGAAAGGAGTGGAGAACCATTTCTTGAGCTACTTGAAAGAAAGTAGAGAACTTTTCGGTAAAGTGAAAATAAGCTGGCTATTTTCTTTTTGTTTGTTTGTTTTTGCTTTTGTATTTTATTTTTCCTGGCCCCTGGAATGTGAGTTCATTGACACATCGTGTTCTTTGCTAAGAGGCCAACATTTTCTTGAGGGAAATACCAGCCGCTATGAGTATGCAAGACATTAATGTCATAGAGAGTTGAAGGTGTTAACATACCTCTGTGATGGTCCACTTACTCCAAAGGGATTTCAGCAAGAAAACTGTCTAGTTTTACCTAAGGGAAAAAATGAGTTTTCTTTACGCAATGACCACTGATCTAGTTTTAGTTGTATGTCAGGTTAAAGCAGATCTATTCTTTTACTCTCGCGTACTGTTAGCAGAATTATAAGATACATTATTGATAATAGACACAAAATACCTGAAAGCTTTTTTATCAGGTCCAGACACTTCCTTTAGAGAAAATTCTGTCCCCTTATCCAAGAACATGGGTGCCTCAATAATAATTTTGTCATTTATTAGTGCCTTTCTCATTTTTTCTCTTGGCTTTGCTCTCACTCTATTTCATTTAGGTTACTTATACCCATCAACATCATAATCTTCTTTGCTGAAATACTGGGGTTAAGATCTATCTACCTTTCTCTTAGTTTTATGCTTTCTCTGCCTAAATAAAGCAATATGCAGAATGTAGCCATGTTGCTTTATAAAGCAATTGGTTTTAAGAGCTGTTGATGTTACCAGACTTACAGTTAAGATTTATCCTTGTAATTTATCTAAAATTCAAATTATCCTCCAAGTTAGCTTACTAATTTGTAACCTAGTCAGTTTTTCATATAAGTAATTTTTGAAATTGAAGATAAAGCTGAATTTCCTCTCAGGACAATAAAGCATGTGTTATTCAGGGTTCAACCATGAAAGCAAAACCTCATGAATATTATGCAATAAGGGATTTATTATAGGCTTAAGAAGTCATGCGATTGTTGGAGAAGCTGGAAAAGTAGAGATCAAAAGACAGAGTAGGGAGATCAAAGAGAAGTCACAACTGAGGATCCAGATCCCTGGAGCTGATGGACAAATTGGAGTATACTGGGACATATGGGAAGTCAGGTAGGACCAGCTTCTGGAGAGGAACTTCGGAGAGGAACTGGTGCCTCTGCATCTGTTGGTGGGCCTGGTGGACCTGTTGGTAAGCAGGGCTGGCAGAGGGGAAAAGGAGCTGATCATAGAGCATGGAGAGCACGGACAGGACATGCTGGCTGCTCACCACCTCTAGCCATGACCACGGCAACCCGAAGAGGGCAGTGGCCACCACATTGGTTCACCTTCGAAGCTCCCACAGACTCCTCTTGTGGTCAATGCAGACTAGAACCATGAGGGAAGGGGATTCTGGGAAACACAAGCCAGCATAGCCGTATTGACACAGTACAAGCCCCAAAGAGCAATTGTTTTTAGTTGTCACAAGGCAAGATATTTAAGATTTAGCAAAGGCTTTTCAGCCTCCCCAGAGAAAAAGCTGATGCAGAGTGGACAAAACACCAAGTCTCCCTGGAGTAACACTGAGCTGAACACCTCACTGCCCCAACTTAGAGGAAGAGCAGAAGGGCTTGGTTAAGCCCCAGCCAGTTGGCCTGGTTGGAACACTTACTCAGTAGGGCGGGACCACGTGAGATGCCAGAGGCTCTAAGCTGGACCCTGAGATGACAGCAGGGTGAGGAGGAGAGCCAAGGAAAGCCCCAGGGACCTGGGGTGGAGGAGGATCCTGAGTATGTCCCTCCCACACCACTTGAGTCCTGAGGTTTGTTTTCAGGGGCAGCATCTGGGCTCTGGCCTGATTCTTTATCCTCATCTCTCCACACCCTTCCCCCATCACTTTCCCTCCATCCCTTCCGCTTTATCTCTCCTCCTCCGTTACCTCCTTTCATCTTTCCCCCTTCATCTCTCTCCCTCCACACTTTCCTTCCATCACTCCCTCTATTTATTTTGACCTTCTGTGACCTCCTGTTAAGATTCCATAAGCTCTGTGCAGCACTAGGATCTTCACAAGCTGCTTCCTGACCTTAAAAAAAAAACACCTCCTGCTTTCTTCAACTCCTACCCCCTACTTAGTTTCTCTGTCTCTCTCTCTCTCTCTCTCAAGACTAACTCCTCCTACCTCAGGTCTCAGCTAAAAGTTACCTCTCCAGAGACTTTCTCTGAAATCTCCTTAACGAAATATGTATTCCTCTTTGTATCCCATTATTATTCTCTATCGCTGCATTTTCTCATGTCCCTCATGGCGCTACCACCATTTAACATTATACATATACTTTTTGTGACTGCTTATCCTACACACGGAACTGTAAGCTCCCTCAGGACTGGGCCATGTCCCTTTATTCACCAGTGTATCCCCAGCAGCTAGCACAGTACCTGGCACATACATGGAAGGTGCTTGTTAAATGCTTCCTGAGTGAATAAATGAATGAATGAATAAGAAATAGATGAATGAATGCAGGCAGAGGTTAAAGTTCTTTATCAAGGTGATCTTATGTAAGTCCTTTTGACTTAAAAGTGATTTTTCTAAAATACCTAAGCCAAAATACCTAACCCCTTTTGATTTTTGAGATTAATTGTAGTAGACAAGGAAGCATTCATAAGATAGGGTAAAGCTTCTACGGGACAGATACTGATAGAGTTATCAGGGATCCCCAAATGAATGCAACAGTGGAGGGAGAGGCAATACAGAAAAACCTGTAAATCCTGTAGCCTCATTCAAGAACTATAATGGAAAAGAATAGAATCTGGTGTGGGTCAGTTAAAGAAGTTCAGAAGTCTGAGGACAGGGCAAAAAAAATTGGGGAAGGAATACTGAGATTTAATGATGGAAGAGATCCAAGTCACCATTATAAAACTGATAAATCTTGACATAGGGCTTCTCTTAAGAGGATTTGAACATTGACTACTTATAATTATAGGCAATTTATTAGCAATCTGCGAATATGGCCCTTACCAAAATGCAAATTAAAATTAATTGGGGAAGCATTGAAGTGTATATGTTTTAAGCCAATTTACTAATATATTTACTAATCCATAACAGAAAGTAAGAAAATACTTGAAACATGTTATGAGTGTTATAAGTAAGTTAACCTTCATATTTCATGACATGAAAAGCATTCAGAATGAACAGAAACTTTAAAAAAAATCTTTGTAAAAAATACATATATAAACTGAAGAATCTTTTATGTGTTTGTGTGAATCTTTTTTATCTTATTTTTTTGAGAGACTTTAAAAATTTGCAAAATTTAAACAATAATAAATCTATAAAAATTAGGTTAATCTTAGACACAAAGAAGCCATCAATTACCATATAACTTGAATTCATCATACACAGAATTCATTTTGTGCATTTATTTCAAATAGTCTGTTACTGGTTTTGATTATAGTTTCTTGAAAATATTTCTTTTGTCTTTTCCTTAAATGAAGAAGTGTGAACTTACTTGGAACATGTTTGCTATATTGACCTATGTGGTTAAAGAGAAGCTGTCTAAAACGGTCCTCTATTTCAGCCCAATGGAGTACATTCACTGTAAGATCAAAGTGAAAGAATTTTTTGTTGTCTGTTTCTAATCGGGAGGGGGCACTTCCCTTACCCACTTTGGCAAGTCCATAGAATGTCTTATTGGAGAGAAAGAGGCCTCTATCTCCGAATGCCAATGCAAAGAATGTCACATTACTCTCGTCCCATGCAGCATAGAAAATCCATTCCATTAAGGAGAATTCTAGAAACTGGCTGAATTTCAAGCTGTGTTTTAATTCAACTTTTTGGCATATGGCATTAAAAGGAAGTCAAGGGTCATAGAGCAGTAATTGGGTATAAGTACAGTCATTGCAGTCGGCCTCAGCTTCAGTCATGCGGAACCAATTTTTAGCTTGATAATATCACGGTTGCATATTTTTAATTGAACCACTCATAAGGAGTCCTAACATAATCTTAGTATTACTCATTTTGTTTCTCCTCATAAACTCAAGGTACTGGTTAATGGTGTTCAATGAGATGTTGCATCGTTGACTTTATATTTTTTACCTACATGTCCTCTGAAGCATACATTTCAGAATGAAAAATGTTTTGTCCCTTGATTAAAAAATATCTGTATTCTCTAAGCTTCTAGTCAGTAGCAGAAGCTTATTTTATAAGTATAATCCTGAGCGCAACATAACTTACCCCTGAAAATTTCCTTCATTGCTAAAACAACATATACACACAAATCTTTTAGATCATATTTTTTCTAATGCTTGCTCTGCATTTAAATGGTGGAATATTGGACTATGTAGATTATTATGTAAAGTGAAATATTTTTTATCTTTGTTCAGTGTTTTATCTCAAGTTCAGTGTCATTTGAAGCAGTATAACATCCTTGAATATATGGTTCCTTCATATCTGTTCTGATTTCTTCCATTTGTAACAAAATATTATTTGTAGCCTTTATAATTTAGAAGAATTTTAAATTAAGATGAGAATACAGCACAGATTTTTTAAAAAGTAAAACATATGGACGTAAAAGGCAGTCACTGGAAATTTTTGAGATGAATATAGGAACCATAGATAATCATTCTGCTGTAGAGGTTTCTTGTATAATTCTACTACTTAAAATATTTAATTTCTGAATTCTAAAAGTCAGACTTAGTCATATAGACTTGGCTATCGGAAAATTTATGAAACCTAAAATCATTGTGAGCCGGCCATTTGGGGGTAGAGAAAATGCAAGAAAAAATGTTACAGTAATTTAAGATAGGAGTTTTCATTGTTTTGTTTTTCATACCATTTTAGTGGGGGGTTGGGGCACTAGACTGTTCTAGAAGGCTGACTTCATAGTGGTCCAAGCAGACTTCTTGCCTCTCTCCCTGCCTTTTGGGGATGGAGAGGAGAGGAGAGGGGAAGGTAAACGTTGTCAGTGTGTGTGCACTTGTCCTAGACCTCTGTACCCTGACTTTCCAAATTGAAAAACATAAATCTTCCCGTCTGTGGTAATGCATGTCACAGCAGCTGCTGAAAACTTATCTTTGACTCATTCATCCCCATTGAATCTAAATTTATTTTAGATTATATCTTGACAGGAAATTTGAGACTGAATTTGGCATTTTCTCGTTTTCACAGGCATCTGCCTCACTGTACGTTGAGGGTTTCACTAATGAATGTGACATTTGCTGGTAAATAAATAAATAAATCCACCTCTACAATCAATTTCCTTGTTCTAGAAAGACAGAATGAACAGAACAGTGAACAGAACAGAGCAGTGCGAGGAAACATTTTATTTTTCCTCCTCTTGCTTGGTCCTACCTCCACAACTCAGTGACTTATGACAAAGAAAATGAAAACAAAAGCTATCCTGGAGTAAATCGAGGTTGTGGGTATTATTTAAGAATATAGAAACTAAAGATAGAACTGGGTCTTCTACAGTTTGCTCACCCTGGCAGCCTATCCTAACCTGATATAGTGAGGTAGGTAAGCATGCATTTTCCCTGAAATGAACCACAAGTAAAAGCAGGAAGCTTTGGTTTACATTTTGCATCAGGGTTGTGGGATTCCTAATGTGGGTACAGTAGTCAGGACTCAATCTACTGCAGATCTCAGAACATAATTCCATGTAGTATAAGAAAAATGTCAGAGTCAATGTACTCCCTCAGGTAACCTGAGAACCCAAGCAGTGACTGTGACTTCAGGCAAGGCTGCATCCAGGCATTGCATGATGTCATCAGGTCTCCGGTTCTTTCTCTCCTTCCTTGTTTTCTTATTGTGTTCCTTTATAGGGACTGTCTTAAACAGGTGCTTCTCACCTGGCAGCAAAGATGACTTCACCAATCTAGCCTAAAGTGACCTTAGTGGTGGCTACACTTCTGTAAATGCTTCCTGTGAGCTTGACATTCTTCTGTGCACTTTATGGGCATTATCTCCTTTAATCCTCACAATTACTCAGCGAGTTTTGTCATTTTTTCCAAAGTCACAAACTCATAAGGAATAGAGTCGGATCTGACTGGCCGCTTTAGCTCTGGCACCCATGCATATAACCCCAGGTCTAAGTTGCTACTTAGTGCTTGAGATCTCAGGAGGAGGAAGATGCTTTCCCTCTTCTAACATCCATAACGATCCTGAAAATGGGCTCTGATGGTCCTGCTTGAGTCCCTGCCCACCCTGCACCAATTTCTGTGTCCAGGTGGAGCCAACTTATGTCCTGCAAAGCCCCCATGGCAGAGTAAGCAGGACCATACTATATTCTGCCAAAACAGTGGGGGAGGAGCAGATTCAATTAGGGCAATGTACATAGCAGAGTAAAAAGTTACAAATGACTGCTACAGTTGTCCAAGCTGTTAATATGCTAGAAAATTCCCTGGCATTGCAACACCAGATATTGAAAGCAGCTCCTCTGTGTAAGTCTGCTGTCTATGGCTTTCCACGCCTTGTAGTGCTATGTAGTAACCAAGTCTGGTGGCCCTGTCACATGCTGGGCAGGGGCGAAATGAGCAGGTGAAGAAGAGAATGAAAGAGAAGACAGGATTAAGTATGGTAATTCAGTAGGCGACCTGGCTTGTCTCTGCACAGGTCGTATTTGATCAGCTGTTCACACCACCTCTGAGTCCATCTTGCCCTGATCGTCCCCAAAGCATCCTAACTGTTCTGTCTTTAAACTGTTCAATAATATCAAAAGGCAAGAAAAGCTAGGTGTTATCTAGTAAGAATGACCTTGGCAGTGTGGAGCAAACACTCGCTAGCATCACTTGGAGCAGACTGGAATTCACAGGTAGAAGGGTAAACATGTACTCAAGGTTCCCCATCCTCTCAGCATCCTGTGGACAGGTGTGCTCGAGCCTGGCCCAGTTGGGTGCACCACAGGCTATTCTTAGAGAAAACCCATGTCCCTTTTTGTGGGGTGAGATGAGTGCCAGTGGCAATTTTGAATGTTGGGCTCTTGATTAGTGAGATTTACCCGGGATAAACATATATAAAAACTTATCAAACTGTATACTTAAATTTTTGCACTTTACACTACGCTTTTGGTACCTTAGTTTGTTGTTTGTTTGTTTGTTTTAATTGACAAATATAAAACAACTCTACCTGTGCAGAGACAGGCCACATTGTCTAGTAAATTATCATAGAGACTCCCTGGGTTTCCTAGTAACAAGCTACCTGTAACCAATGGCCCTCCTCCCTCTAGGAGGAAGGTCTGCACCTGAGCCCAATATTCAAAAAATGCCAGATGCTAGCAGCTGGCACTCCCAGACTATTTTTGCACCCAACCCCAAACTGTTTTTTACCATGCTTACAAGACTGCTCTCATCTCATCCCACGAAAAAGGACATGGCCCCTTGCTTAGAACAGCCTATGGTGCACCCAACTGGGCCAGGCTCAAGTACACCTGTCCACAGGATGCTGAGAGGATGGGGAACCTTGAGTACATGTTTACCCTTCTACCTATGAATTCCAGTCTGCTCCAAGTGACGCTAGTGAGTGTTTGTTCCACACTGCCAAGGTCATTCTAACTAGACAACACCTGGGCGTTCTTGCGTTTTGATCTTATTGGACAATTTAAAGATTCTCAAACTGGATCTGGTTTGTGGAACCAACTAGAATGACTGTTGATTTCAAAGCATCTGAAAATATATATGTACATATATTTGGCCACTCATGGCTAAATGCAATTGAGTTAGAGATTTAGATGGGGTGTGATCCAGGGTAGCTATGGTGCCCGTGCATCCAGACGAATTATATTTGCGGAATGTAAATTTCTATCTGATAAATCAAGGATAAGTAGAAAACTGACCTCATAATTCATACGATTTTAGAATTTCAGAAATGAATTCCTCTTTTCCTGTGTTACTACTACATTGCAGCTGTTTGCTTGGGAAGGACGTGCTTGATGGTGTCACCAGGACCTTGCAGATGTTGTCCCCTCTTCTGGAACACATTATTCCTATAACTGATTACCCAGCTTATCTCTCCTCCAGAAGCCTTGTCTCGTCTGGTCCTCAAGTCAGGTCTGAATATATGCCCTTCCTCGTCATAGACCCAGTTGTACTGCTTTACAATCATCTACTTCTATGTGTCTTCTGTACTAAACTGCAAGTGTGTTCAAGGCATTGGCTCCACCCTTTGTGATTTTGTACTCCTCTCCATCCCACCCCCGTCCACTGCCAGGGCTCCGTGTTTGCTCGGTCCCCCTTTGGCCTGTATTCCCAGCAGAAGAAGGCTTTACACAGACCTTTCAAGAGTTCTGTCTACGGGAGGGGAGAAGGGACACAGGAATCATGGACATTCTGGGCAGCTTCTGCACACTGACACTCTGGAAAGACCTACAAGTTGGACTGATCACCCTGACAAATCAACTATACCAGGCACACAAACACTCCAAGATCCCTGGCCACCCAAGCAGGGAGAGAACTAAGCCAGTGTTGCCTAAGTCCCCAGAGGGATGTCTTGCTTTTCTTCCATCTACCTACTATCAGCTTACTGTGTTTCCCTAAGGTTCAGCTGGGCAGAGTTGCCACCTATTCCACCCAGCCAATAAGCGTGCTGGAGTCAACTGTTTCCATTGAGTGCAAAGCAACCTTTCCAATAAATCCAAACATGTTGGATTTTGTGATTATTGACAGATAGGGATGACTATTTATAAGATTCGTATGTGTTTCTGAGCATTTATTTAAAAATCTTTTTTTTATTGAAGTATAGTTGACTTAACAATATTATATTAGTTTCAGGTATACAATATAGGGATTCAATATGTTCGCAGATGATGTACCATACAAAGTTATTGTAACAGTATTGACTATATTCCCTGTGCTGTATATTACACCACTGTGACATATTTGTCTTATAACTGGTAGTTTGTACCTTAATCCTCAAATATTTTTCTACAAGAGTGCGTACAAATGTTTATAAGAATTATATGTGTGTCTGTCCTTTTGAGACCCCTGAAAGTCAACTTCCTAAAACATGTTAGTTATGAGCTATATCAAAAGTATGATTATTTTGCCTATCTTCACTCATTAGTCAAAAGGTACAAACTTCCAGTTATAAGATAAATAAGTTCTGGGGAAGTAATATACAGCATGGTGACTATAGTAATATTATTGTATCATTTATTTGAAAGTTGCTGAGAGTAAACCTTAAAACTTCTCACCACAAGAAAAAACATTAACTATGTGGGGTGACGGTTGTTAACTAAATGTAACGTGGTGATCATTTTGCAATAGATAATATGTCAAATCATTGTGTTGTATACCTTAAACTTAAACAATTTTTTTTTTTTTTTTTTGTGGTACGCGGGCTTCTCACTGTTGTGGCCTCTCCCATTGCGGAGCACAGGCTCCGGACGCGCAGACTCAGCGGCCATGGCTCACGGGCCCAGCTGCTCTGCCACATATGGGATCTTCCCAGACCAGGGCACGAACCCGTGTCCCCTGCATCGGCAGGCAGACTCTCAACCACTGCGCCACCAGGGAAGCCCAACTTACACAATTTTATATGTCATTTGCAATAAATCTGGAAAAAAGTTTGACTATTAAACTTCTGTGAGGTATTTAAGGATTCTTAACTTTAAACACTATATATGAATAAGTAAATAAGTTACATTAGTATTTTGTTAAAAAAATCATACGACCTGATTGAATGACATATTCTACTTGCTACATATAGTTGTTATTATCAATAAATCAACACCTTGAAATGGACAGCAACATAAAATTAATGTTGTAAATGCAATTTTATAATCTGATTTTTTATTTTTTATTACATAAACATTTTCCATGTCGCTACATTGACTTTATATAATAATTACTTTATATGCAGTAGTTACATTAATTTCATAGAATATGTTAAACATTTTCCTATTGTGCGTATGAACTGTTTTTAACGTTTGCAATTACATATAATATTGCGATGAATACCTTCTTCTTAATGATGCCTGTTAATTGATAGAATAAAATCCCGAGTGTGAAGCCCAGGGGGAGGACCATGTTTCTTACTCCAGATTGATATTGCTACGGTACTTATCCAAAGTACTGCACTTCCGCCAAGGGCCAACCGAAGCGTCCTGGGGCAGCAGTTTCATCCTGTGGCTTAAACATTAAGCAGTGGATATTGTAAAGTATTTTTCTTCCCTCTCACATTACTATGCTTGACAGCTTCTTTACAAACGTAAAGACTGGCCAGTTAGAACTTCGTCGTTGTTTTTCAACAGCGTGCTTAGATTACTATAGATGGTGCTCTTATTTTAGTACTTTCTAGAAATGCTTTTGGATGTTGTAAATTTTTACATTCAAAGCTCTGTGAAACATTCCCCTTCTCATTACTTCATATTTTCAACTGTCTCACCATGTCCATTCCTTGGCTTTGCCTTTGTAGTGGCACCAGAATGATTCCTATAGCACAGTAATTGGAGCTAAAAAATATGCTTCTTATTGGAAGTGGTAGGTCTCTGCATTTGCAGTTAATTATCCTTTGAAGAAGATTATTTTCCTCCCTTGAGGTGGTGATTTCCTAAATCCAGTGAATTCTCTGCTTAAGATAAATTTCCTTGTCTTGAGAGTCAATTTATTGCTCTAAAAATAACTTATTTCCAAATAGGTGACCATAGCATGCCCCTGGAGTACAAGGACTCTTCACATCTCCTCTGCCATAGAATTGAATAGAATGAAAACCTTAAACCAGATTCGTACATTAGCAAAAGAACAAATCCTAAAATGAAGTAGTCTAAACAAAACTTTGCATCTAATTTGTAACACTGCTGCTCTATTTTTCTTCACCTATCCTGTTTTCTTAAGCTGTCTTCCAATAGTACCAAAACTCAAATTTCATTTAGCAGGGGATAGGAAGGTAGAGGGTGGGGAATAAAAAAATAAATGCGTTGTTTGGAGTGATGAAGCTACCAGTAAGTGCAATGCTGACTCTAATTTCCAGTATAACTAACTGTGGAAATGTGCCTTACATTTATAGTCTGGTTAGCTGTATATAGAGTTGGTGGGAAAGTGTGTAAAAATATGGGCCAGGAAACCAACAAAGCAAGGTCATAAGAACCTAATTGATTTTCCTGCAGCAGAAGACCCTGAATCCAAGTTTCCCTAATCTTGGCTCATTAGACCATAATGAGAGAAGAATAATTTGTATCAATGAGCACAGAAATTTACCTTTCCTGGCACTCAGAGCAAAGTAGCATTATTTATAACTTAGAGGCATGCAGGTGTGTTCCCCTAGGCATCTCTTTCTATCAGTATTTGAGACGACTTCCTGGTTTGCTTTGGGGAAGAGCTAGAGACAGCTGGGGTTGTGTAGTATGGTTGATACTTTTACAAAATTCATTCAGACAGCATTTATTTATCCACTCATTGAGTCACTCAGAAACTGACATGGGGAGATACAAATTAATGCTATATTTACGAGGAATCAATCGTAAGGCTGTATCTTAAACATACCTGTGTTTTCACTGGTGTGACTTCTATTAACACATGCAGACAGGTACCCACAGGAACAGGTACAAATTAAAATATTATCATGGGCTACGTGGTCAATGCATCATTTTTCCCAATTAGAAGCTTTCCTTGGTTTACTTTATTACAAAATCATAACTACTTTTGCACAAACTACTTTATCTGCTCCCTTTCTCATTCCCCCTGCTATCTATAAAGATGTTTTGTTGCATTTGTTTTGATTAGACCACATGGAAGGGTGGCCATGTCCCAAGTCTTCAGAATTCTCTTATACCACTTGTAATAAGTGATAGAAAAAAAAAAAACAAAAAAAAAACTAGTGAATTTGGAACTTGTTTTCATTGGGACTCACAGTCATTCTACATTTTCATTCCTCAGCCATTGAAAATGGAATCTAATTTACCATACTACATCCAGATAGTTTATTTCTGAACTCCTGTTCACCAATCCCCCCAAATTCCAGCATATACTCAAATAAAATTATGTTTTCTGAGAAAATTATCTTTTATGTAGAAATGATGAGGGCAGAGAGTCAAATTGTCTGGTCTCCATTGTTGTGACTAAACTGGTCACATCGTCTTAGGTGCAAAATATTGATCATCAGGCAGGGTAATAGGCTGGTGGTGTCCCCAGCCACATCCTGAATGATTTTCTCTCACCACAGAATGTGAAGAAAGTGTACCTCTTTCTAGGGGGTTGATCTCTGGAACAAGGTGAGCATAGCTAATCAAATAAACACACATTCACCACACGGGCCTAAAACCTCAATCCTCAGTGACTTAAAGGAAGGGACAAACTCAAACATCTGCCAGAAGTAGGCAGGTAACCTAAGCAGGTCGAGTGTGGGGCAGTAGGAAGCAGTGGGCATTGTAGAAAACTAGAGAACCCAGGCCCTATTTAAAGGGATCATATGCTATTCAGCCTGAATCATTCTGGGCAGCTGATTTTTCAAAAGAAAATCTTCTTCCCCTTTAAAAAAAATACTGGCAACAGCAAATTCAACTTTTTATAATACCATGTGGACCAACAATGTCTGGGCCAAACAAAACATTCTAAGGAATGGATTTGGCCCATGAGCTTGCTACCTCTGCTTTATTATAGTCTAACTCTGAAAAGAAGCTAAGGGAACAGTTGTATCTTTAGGGGAAATATTGGGTTTGGTTCCCTTCTTCATGGATGTGTGGATCTAACTCATGTCATTTCCTCCAAAAGGTATGGCCTCCTTTGCCATCCTCCCCCTATTTTCACCTGTCAATACTGTCCCCAGCTGTATTCATCGGAATAGGCTAGCTGCTGTAGCAAACCACCCCAGAATCTCAGTGACTTAACACAACAGAGCTGTGTTTCTCAAGCACACAAAAACCAGTGTGCATGTTCCTAGTTCAGTGACTCTCCCGCAAGCTGTAAACTCTGGGATTTAGGTTTCTTCTAACATGTGATTTCACCATCTCAAATCTTCCACTTCCAAACACGTGGACAGAAGATAGAGAATATGGAAGATCAAGTAGGATGTTTCATGGTCGGGCCTGAAAGTGACCTTCACAGCTTTCATCAGCATCGGCCAGCACTCAATCACCTAATCCCACCCAGGTGTGGACAGCTGCTGAAAATGCAGGGGCTGCTCTTCATGGATGCATGAGCGTCTCACTGCGGTGGCTTCTCTTGCTGCGGAGCACGGGCTCTGGGCGTGTGGGTTTCAGTAGTTGTGGCTCACGGGCTCTAGAACGCATGCTCAGTAGTTGTGGCGTACGGGCTTAGTTGCTCTGTGGCATGTGGGATCTTCCCGGACAAGGGCTTGAACCGTGTCCCCTGCATTGGCAGGCGGATTCTTAACCACTGCGCCACCAGGGAAATCCCTTAATGTATGTTTAAAATGTACAGTCGCATAGTACACATTGGAGGTGCAATGATAAGATACCCTCCATAACTTTCAGGAGCTGATGCTTCAGTAGGGCAACAGATGTCCAAACAACTACATCTAATATGGCGTGAGTTTTAATGGAATCCTAAATGCAGTGGGGGCAGAGTTGAAGCAGTGCTTTTTCATCATGTGGAGCTTGACACTTAGTTAATTGTTTGCATTTCTTATCTTGTTACCGTATAACAAGGTCCTTGAGGACATAGATTATACCTTATTCATCTTTGTATCCCTACTACTACCTACCGTCTAGGGGGTACCCATAAACATTTGTCAAATTGATGAATGAATGAGTTTCTGATAAGAAGACTATAAACACAGACTCCTGATTCGAGAAGAAAACATTAGTGTTCATCAGCTTTTAAGAGTTTAAGCTTTTGGTGCATGATAAAATAATATTCTTTTGAGTTCTTTTCTTTGTTTCCCCCAGATTTCTATGGTGACTCATTCTGTGATATCCAAATAGGTTATCTCTAAAGAATTCACAACATTTAGCCTTAAATTACAGTTTCCCGACTGTGTAACAAGTGTTGATTTCATTTAAGCAACACACTGTATCATTTATCTGGGCTGGAGTGGATCAGATTAAGTTTCAAGTCAATTATGTCCTATTCTTGACTAGTGTAGTCATTATTAGCTTAGGAATTGTTTAAAGGAAGTTAGTTTCAAATAGCTACTACCTATTATTAAATTTACTGTATAATTTATTTATAAATGTAATATTTTAGATGTCCTGATAATGAAGTTAAAATTTCCTAGGCCTTCTCTCCCTTTTATTACTGATTGTATTCAGTAGAGGCAAAAGAAATCTCAGCTTCTAAACTATGGACCAGATGCCATTCTCATGTTTAGTTCAGAATCAACAATCTGTTGTTTGCTAAATGAGTCTTGTGCTAGCACCAATACCAGAAGGAGATGAGTATCCACCATTTATCATTAAGTTTCAAAGTGGTCATTCAACTTCTGCTGGAAATTTGGGGGAGAAAAAGGTTTAGGAATGCGGTGTCATATATCACTCACTCAAAAGAAATGACGCCTTGTTTGCCAGTGTAGGGATGAAATTTGGAACCATTTATGTCAGCAAAAAACTGGGGTGTCTGTGCATTTTTGCAGATGGGTGGAAAGAGAACATAAACCAAGAACAATGGAGTCTTTGCCCAGAGACCTCCCTTTGTGCTGAGCATGAAGTGAAAGCACCTTTTTTTTTTCTGGAGCCCCTGAAACTTTGTCTGTTGAGTCTGTGCCTTGGTGGTATATTGCTTCACATTTTTTCAGGGGCTGCTTTGTGTGTATGACTCTCTACCTAAATTTGCAAGTTACTTGTACCGTTGGTTTTTTACCTCCCCCATAATAGCTGCTACATTAGGCAGTCAGCAAACACTGACTAATGCCCACATTCTATACCTCTGAATTTATGCTTTTACCGTTCAGTTAGCATCAGATTCTAGACAGCCTTGCTCTCCGATGATCTGAATGCTACTTTCCTCTTTTACTGAATATTTTAAAACCTCAGCATATGTGGGTCTCGTCTTACTAATTAAATTCTAGGCTTCACCCAGCAGGAACCATGCACTGTATTTCTCCTGGACTTAGCACAGTGGTAAGCAGACCAGCAGTGCTAAATAAGTATTTGGTGGTGGTTTGGTCATTTGTTATACAGTGCTGAATGTGTGAATGCTTTATCAGGGGTTGTTCATCTGGTAAATCTAGGGCAGGACTAGAAATCAAGTGTTCATGAAGTGGGCTAGAAAAAAAAATGACATCTTTATTTTTCACTAACTTCTAGCTGAAATTTAGTATGCTCTTGATGATGAATGTGGCCCCCAACCCACAAAAATCACAGCAGTTCCTGCAACCTGGCCTCCCATGGAAATCACAGATATTTTCACATCACATCACATGTGTTGCAGATATCTCAGAAATCTCATTTACATTCATCACCACTTCAAAATTATCTTAGTTACTATAACTTCAACTAGATTTTATTTTATTTGCTAATAATGATACATGTATTAACATTTTACAAAATTTAAAAAAGTCTGTTTATATTTTTCTAGAGGCATATTTTAATATAATTCATTTCTTTTTTAATCCTGTGTATTTTATTCGATTCACTTGAAAATATTACTATGAGAATGGTTCATAGATCCTCCAGATTGCCGAAGAAGCTAGTAGTATGAATAAAGGTTGACCCCTGCTGTGGACCTAATGGACACGACCTAGTGTGAAGAGGCTGCTTTGGAGTCCAGTGGACTGGATTTTGAGGCTTGCGCTGTGTGACTTCAAGCAAATTACATTGCCTCTCTGTGATGACATCAGCTCTTTTCTAGCTGTGATACTTGTAAACAAGCAGATTAAAACAGGCTTTATAGCAAAGGCAACAAACTCATAAAGCACTCGAACCCACAAAAACAGTAGAATGGGCTCACAGTATATATCACTTTTTGAGTGGTTTAGATAAATCCGTGGCTGATAGATCTATTATGGACCAACTGTAATTTGACCAGGAGGAAAGGAAAAATGTGTGCACGCCCAACATTGGAAAAGAGAGTTCTTCTCGCCCCAAACATGGTTATTTGGGACCATTTCAATGGGCCCTGGAGCATCTCACAGTGATAACAAGCAGCTTTTACATGGACATTCAGTCCAGTTAGGGAGGAAATTAGCCATATATTCTTCCAGCACCTTTGATTAAATTCTGATGATGTTTCTGAAAAGGAACATTAAAAACTGAGACCCCTGGAGACAGATGTGTGGTAATTATTATTGCAAATACTCAGCAATTTTATCATCACCATTAATTACATTTCTCCTTTAAGGGTTTATCATAATCTCTGAGCCTACTATTTGTTCATTTGTCTCGTAATTATTCACGAGTAAGCAGTTTGTTCTGTGCACTCAGAAATTGATTGTTCAGTGTTTGGTTCATTCTTTCATTATTACTGTATCACAAGGGAGATTGAAAAAAAGTTGTTTTTTTTTTCCTTTCCTTCTGGTTCTTCTAAAATATATATATTTTTTTCTTCTAATATCTTTAATTATCCTGGACTCCCATCCAGCCCGTCCACACTAATATAATAGATGCTTTTAGAACCTTGGTGGAATTCTTATAAAACTCAGCATCTCAATTTAGGAAAAGAAGATGGGGGCTTTAACTGGATATTTGGACACATTTTTGCATAAAGTCTTCCCTTTCTTACATAAACTATTCCAGTCTGATTTGACCTCAGCCCTCTAGGTTGGCTTATGCTTGAGAAAGCAGGTCTGACCCCTTGCTTCCCTAAGCGTAAAATTAAAGGAAGGAGTGACCAGCAAGCAGTTCTGTATCAAAACTTATTCCAGTCTCCCTGCTGGAAAGAAGTCAGTTTTGAAAAAAAAAAAAAAAAAAAAAAAAAAAAATATATATATATATATATATATATATGGACCAAAATGGAAAACATCTATTTGTGCTGAGATAGTAATATAAAATATACTTAAAGATATGTGTTCAAATCCCTATATCTCCAGAGACTCACCTAGCGTGAGTTAACCCTAAAAAGGTGAACTCAGTTAATCCTAAAAGGTTAGCATATTAACCTTTTAGGGTTAACTGATTTCGACAGGGTTTAGATTTCAGTGTCTGGAAAAGAACCCTCAGTTTTATTGTGCTACAGCTTCCCATAAGCCAGACTGCTCACGTTTTTTGTGAAAGCCCATATTCTTCTCTTTGTACTTTTGGAAGATGTGCTTTTCTCATTGTAGGCCCAGGTCATAAGATGATGCCTCAACTGCATTGGAAAACATTTATTACTCTGTGAGGCTCAGGTGATGAAAACTCTGTGGTTGGTGTGTGATTCTTTAAATGAGCTGTCATTTATGACAGTGACTTTATTTATAAGACACTGTTCCTAAGGGAATATGGGTTTTTTGACCTTGAGAGGCATGGAGCAAACCTGTTTGGCAATTTGTAAAATGTTTTTCCTTAAGTGGTAAGCCCTTATTCTAGCTCTTTTTGGAGCTCTTCAGCCTTGTGCAGTAAACTAGAACGTAGCTAAAGTTACATACACTCCTAATGGACTTGAATTTCACTGTTTACTGGTAAATATCGTAGACATCAGTGCTCTTTAGCAAACATTTCTAGCTTCCCACCTTTTAGCCATAAGATCGCACTTTCCTACCACCTTTGAGGTTCAGCATGGTCACATGATATGATATGGCCAGTTAAATGTGAGGAGGGGTGACGTATTAATATCTTAGTTCTGGGTGGAAGTGTTACGAGCTAATGCGAGATTCACCATGTCCCCCTTCTTGATATGGTGACAATGAAAAACCCTTCCCAGCTTGGAGCCTCCATCAGCCTCAGACCCTGAGTGACTGTGATAAACGAGCCCTTTTGCCGACCTGTACTGAACATGTAGCATGAGAGAAAGATACACTTTTGTAGGAGTAAGTAAGCCACTGAGTGTGGATATGATCGCGGCATAACCTACCCCATAGTGACTGATAGAGTAATATTGTGTGTGTGGGGGGGGGAGGTGGGCATATGTACGTATTCTTTTGAAATATTTTGTCTGTAACATCTGATTTTGGAAAGCAATAGTCACTCTTCTGCTCTGTCTGTGGCAACAGTGGTCGTCTTTGCCTTCAGTTCTTTATTATAACAGCAGAGGCGGCCTCCACAAGGAGAGGCGTCACCTCAGCCACAGCACGTGTCTTCATGTGGGAACTACCCAAGGGCTTAGCCAGGACTTAGCCAGACTCCACTTTCTAGCCATGAACACATAACCCTGACCTCCAGGAAGTGTGTATGACTAAGGGCAGCTGCCTGCCCTCAGTCTAGGTCTTTCTCCCGATATTTAGGGAAGAATGTGTTCAGTCACCAATTATATATTGAGTGTCCTGTGTGTCAGGCATTGTTCCAGGTGCTGGTAACACACGTGGAGCAGAGAACAAATTGAATGACTGGGGCTCCTCCTAGACCAATTGGCTCAGTCCCTAGGGGTAGGACCCAAGCACTGTCACTTTTGAAAGCTCCTGAGGAGATTCTAAGGTACACACAGAGGGGAGAAATGCTGGCTTTTTGCTTTGGACTTTATCCTATCTTTAACTTGCCTGCGTTTGAGAATCGAGTCTGGGTGGGCAGAATTACCTGTTCTCCCCTTCCTGCTCTCCGGTCCTTCGTAGATTTTTGTATATTTGCTCTTATAGAACTGGCCATATCTTATTGTAATCATTTCATAACACATCTGTCTCCCCTTTCAGACAGTTGTTTCACAAGGGCAGGAACCATGTTTTGTACATACACACAAACACACACACACACACACACATATTGATATATACATACATGTCACATATTTGCTACACCACATAGGACCACATGGGGAAGCACCAGAGTCAGTCAGGAGGCAGAAGTATATGTATGTAGGCATGTATATGTGTGTATAACTTTATGTATGTGTATATATAATATATATGCATATATGTATGTCTGTATATACAGAGAAAGAGAGAGAGAGGCTGAATGAATAAATTAATTTTCTGAGAAGAAATTGGAATTTGGAAAATCTAGTATGAAAAAACTCACGGGGGCTTCCCTGGTGGCGCAGTGGTTGAGAGTCCGCCTGCCGATGCAGGGGACACGGATTCGTGACCCGGTCCGGGAAGATCCCACATGCTGCGGAGCGGCTGGGCCCGTGAACCATGGCCACTGAGGCTGCGCGTCTGGAGCCTGTGCTCCGCAACAGGAGAGGCCACAACAGTGAGAGGCCCGCGTACCGCAAAAAAAAACAATAAAAAATTTAAAATTCACTCATGGCTTTATTTGCCCTGGTTTCATTTGGTTAACTCAGTAGATTTTATAGCAACATTATAACTGCTATTATTGACTCTTTTCTAAAATAGGCTATTACCATCCCTAAGTATTTTTCAACTCATTTGAACTAGCATATCCTTCCTTTTGATACCTCCCTGTCTGCCCTTTGGTCGGGCTGGGATGTGAGGACTAATATATAAAGCAGAATATAAACATTAACTGGTGTTCAAGAAAGAACTTAAATAATCACACCTTGAAGAGAAAATACAGGGTCCTCCCATCTGGTACATTAGTCATGTGTGTAATGAATGAAAAAAATGGAGTTCAGGGGACCTGAGATCATCATGGGGATATCTCACCAGGAAAAAATTTTTCCAACTCTAGAACCTCCTGGCCTGATCCTATTGAAGAAAGGGAGATAAATTGCTCTCTTTTGAAGGTGCATTAACCTTAGGTTCATTTAATGAATTACCTCTCCCAGTGCACTAACAGATACCCTGGGGCCTGAGATGAAAAATGGCCTCTTTTCTCACTGAGAGGCTCAAATATGTACCACTTCCTTCTTTCTCTTTAACTTGTGTTGACTTTCACTTTTTTATCCTCTCACCATATATATTTAAAATATAACTATAATACAATCTCAGTTTAAAAATAAAAATGGGAAATTTATTCCCTAACAAGGACAGTATGTGTTTCATATTTTAAGTAGATTTTCTTAACTTAATTTCTCTCTCATTTTTTCCTCTGGCATCTTTTATCGCAAGCTACTTACTATTTATGATACTCCCAGATATCTGAAGGAGAAAAGGGATGGTTAATAAAGAACTAGATTCTGTGAGGCTGTAAGGTATGTAGTTGAGGGTCCAGCAGATGAGCTCAGTGGTCACCCCACATTCTAGATCCCCTTCGTAGAGGCTGTTGAATTGGATGCTGTTTCCTTTCTTCCTCTGTAGACATTCCTCTATAGCATCTTTTTTTCTGTGCATTCATGTAGCAAATATTTATAAGTAATAATCAGTCTTTATTTGGAGTCTCTTGCAAGCAGAAACCGAAATAAGAATTTGGGAGTGTTTTAAAATGTAAGTTTTATTATTACTCAGGTATGTAAAGTCAGCAGATCATTGCCATTGAATAGATAGTTCGTTACTCACATTCCCAAGAGGAGGAGGACACACCATGCCGTGCAGGGCCACTCAGGGAAACACCAGGATTAGTCAGGAGACGGGAGCAAAGGGAAAGCATGGGCAAGAGCCTTTCTTGTGGTTTCTATGGGAAAGGCAAAACAAGGCAGGGTAAGAAGGCTTATGGTTGTCCAGTTATAATAATTTTAGTGGGCTCTGGAGTATAAGGACTGTTTCTAGTTGTCTAGTATCTGGCCCTGGAATGATTAGAAGAGAAGAGTATTGCTTCCTGGGGTGTAAGAGCCAGCTAGAGGAGGTGGTCCAGGGTATGGGCTCTGGACTTGTTGGTTCCCATATGAAAGGCACACTCCCAGGCAAGCCTTTTACTATCTCCTAAGAACTGACTAGCCCTGGGAGGGACAGTCTCTCCTTAGCAAGGCTCCAGACGCCAGAGCATCACGATTACAGGAAATAAGAACATATAGTTAATTCGGAGTGCAGATAGTTTATTTGGGAAGCAATACCAGGAACACAAAATGAGGAAACAAGGAGAGTGAGGCTGGGAAGGAAAGAGAGCTGTTGAAAACTGGGGCTCACTTCCAATGGAGATTCTCTGAGCAACTGTGTAGAATGCACCTCAGAATTGTCCCAACAAAGAACACAAGGCAGAAATATTTATTCACCAACTCACAGCCCCCGGTGGTTTAAGATTGCCTCTAGGGACATTCACATCTGTCCACTTCTGGGACAAGCTTGCACACCCAGGCTGAGTATGTGTCCACAATTTCAGAGACAGTCCTGAGACAGAAAAGCTGAGGGCCCTAACAGGTGGACCACAGATTGCTGTTCTTTTCTAGTTGGCTTCACATCTAAATTATATAGTGAGAATGACGTAGGCCTTTAATAGATCCATGGAATAGAAAAGATGGGCAGCGTGAGGCTCCTGTGCCCCAACCAGCACCAGTCCTACCTGGCATGGCCACACACCTGGGCTTCAAGCTGAGAAGCCTCCAGGGCCAGCTATCCTGCTAATAACCAGGAATCCCATTATCACTGAGCCATAAACTGAATTATTAGTGACGTACATCCTGGATTATTCTGTCCGCTTCTCACTCCATACATCCAGGCCCTGACAGTTAATTATGTTGTCCCACAGTAGATCAAGTTTTACAACAGAAACAAAAGATTAAAACTGTTGTATATTGGGGACATTTAGAGGATAAACAGCAGAGGGTTCTAGGAGGGAACTGTAGTCAGCTGTGTGGCCATTTGGCAGAAAACTGTTCAAGAGCTATGAATATTTAAAAACCTTTCAGATTTTTATAGTTTGCTATGCTCCTAACAAACTGGTTTCTAACTCCACAGTGAATTTTTGGTGTCAAAACACAATGCTAAGCTATCTTAGAGTCTTTATTAACAGGGACAGAATTGTCATCTCCTGTGCTCTGCGAGTGGCCTTGTTGAAAGCCAGTGCAGAGGAAGCTGCAGATGACAGTTTTCAGCTGTGCATAACACTCAGCGCACTGGCACCAGCAAACTCTGCGTCGGCCTCTTTACTCTGTTACCTCCCATTTTCTTTCTCTTCTCTCCCCTCTTTCTTCTTTCTCTTTACTTTTCCCTCTGTATTGTCAATTTACAGTTTTCTGGGGTCCACAGAAATATGTATTAAGAGTATCCACTTAATTGTAGTCCTTCCAAAATCTTTGCAAAATTAACTTGGCTGATAGAATCATAATTGTTTCTGCCCAAGAAGTTCTTTTCTTTTCTTTTTAAAAAAATTTTATTGACATATAGTTGATTTACAATGTTGTGTTAGTTTCAGGTGTATGTGTATGCATATATATATCCCCCTTTCCCCTTTGGTGACTGTAAGTTTGTTTTCTATGTCTGTGAATCTATTTCTGTTTTGTAAATAAGTATCATTTTTTCAGATTCCACACATAAGCAACATCATATATTTGTCTTTCTCTGTATGACTTACTTCACTTAGTATGATAATCTCTAGGTCCATCCATGTTGCTACAAATGGTGTTATTTCATTCTTTTCATAACTGAGTAATTTTCCATTGTATATCTACATCACATCTTTTTGCCCGAACTGTACTGTTCTATGAAGATGGGCTTCAGAGAAAAGAATGGAAGCTGATAAGCAATGGATAGAAATGGGAGATGGACAGTCAGTAAATGACCTGCTGCCGCACACATTGACTACCCCATCCTCTCATCTCCCAACCCCACTGTCACTCCTCCATTCCTTTATTCCACAGCCCTCCCTTGGTGAGTCCCAAAGAACAAGTTAGAAAATCTTCCATCCAATGCCTGTAGTGAAGTCGGTGTCAGTTAGTAGCAAAGTCACTAGAACAATCAGAAGACTGTGCTAAAGCTCTCCAAGCTTCAATTGAGGAAAAAAAAAAAAAAGAAAACAAAACAAAAAAATGTTTACATCATGAGATGTAAGAATCCACAGGATAATAGAGGGGAAATAATTTTGTCAACCATAAAGTATTAAACGAATCGAAGAGTTTATTAGTGATGTTACTGAGGACGCTCATTACAAGATTTCATGTGTTCTCTAATTTGATGCTTGTGTGATATTATTTTTAACTTTTTTCACTGTAAAATAATTTCATACTTAAAAAGTTGTAAAAATAGTATGAAGATTTCCAGTACACTCTTCACCAATTTCCAACTTCTGTTGCTATCGTGGTTATTTTTTTTTAGTCATTCCATCATTTATCAAGCATATTTTATATTATTCATTCCTGAATTGAGAGTAACTTGCAGACTTGGTGCCCTTTACCCATAAATATTGTAGTGTACATTTCCTATTACATAATCACAGTACCATAAAATTAACATTGGAAATTAATAGTGATTGAAGACTGCTATCTAGTCTGTAGATCTTATAAAAGTGTTACTAATTATTCCACTAATTTCCTTTACAGTAATAGAAAAACAAAACAAAACAAAACAAAAAAAACCAGCTCTGGTCCAGGCTCCAGTCCAGGATTACTGTTTGTGTTTAGCTGTCATGTCCCTCCAGCCTCCTTCAAGCTGTAGCCGTTCCTCAGCCTTTCTTTGTCTTTCATGCTGTTGACATTGTTACAAGTACAGGTCAATTATTTTGTAGGATGTCTCTAAATTTGGACTTTTGTGATGTTAAAGAATAATTTTCAGAAGGCTAAAAATATGACATACACATATAACATAAACATATATCAAAACTTTTATTTAACTTATTAATTAATGAGAAAATTAGTCAATTGTTAAATCAGTCTAGAGACCATTTGAGGAGCTAGGTGTATATGGCAATCTCACAAGGGATGTTAGAGTAGGGTTTCTGGGTTAGATACAAAACTGGTGAATATCTTCTAGAGCTATCTTTCGGGTTATCCATTTCATTGAAGAGAAATAATCTGTATCTCTATGGACAATATTCTATGAGTTAAGTTTTGCATCCAAGAGTTGTAAAATAGTCCAGTCAGTAGTGATGCCCAGCACTGCACTGAAAGAACACTCTTTCACCTATTTCCAAGTTTGGGATACGTTTTCTAATAATGAATTTTACATTGTCTTTTATTGCTGGCCAGGACTATTCAGAAGGAAAACAGTGACGAGGGTACAATGCGAACTCACAATCGATGCACTAGCCCCATAGGCCCCTCTCCTTCTGCCCTAAGGTACCCCAGTCCTGTCCATACTGGTCTGACATCATCAGAGAAGGTTTAGGAGATCAGGGGCTTAGGCCTTACCAGGAATATACTTGTAACATTTTGAGGAATCTGGTATGAAGGCTTTAGCATTTGAGGCCTTCAGGACTCAGTATACAAACAGCATATATTTAGGAAACCCAGCAGGCAGGCAGGACTGCTGCTCAGGCCCCTCACACAGGTGAGTGTTTTGTTCAATCTCACCAATCCCTCCCTAATTTCCATTATTTCTCATTTCTGGTTTGGCTGTCCTTTGCGTGTTTTGGTGGGCTTCCCTGTTCTTATTGCTTGAATAGTCTTTTTTTTTAGAAGATACTTTTGCACTATTTTCCTCATGTAGCTTGCCAGTTGTCCTTGAAGGGTTTTTTGGTTTTTTGTTTTTTGTTTTTTCTTTGCCTAAAGTTTGGTTTTTGAAAATAAGACCCCAAAGAAGGAAATTGATTTTCTATATTAGACACCAAAAGAGTACTATTCAATATTATTTATGGTAAGAAACTCTTTATGCTCATATAATTTCATGATTTTACACATTTTTAAACTTTGAACTCTATTATTTGGGCCTTAAATATATTGCATCTCATTACTTTGTTGCATCTCATTACTTTGTTGCTATTAAGAGATAATGGAATATTTTAAATATATATTATATTTTTGGTGTATTGAGAGAGGCAAGCCTTATTTACTTTAGGGGCATAGGACCAGGACTATTCATAAGACAACATATTATTCTCCTAAAACCAAGTTTTATGGAACATAGATCAGTTCCTCTAAGTTAGTGTTATTTTAAATATCCCTAAATTCCTATCTAGCCAATACGATATCTTTTTGAAATTTATTTTTTTCTGTGATTATTTTAGAAATTTCCAATTTCAAAATTTAAGGTAATTCCTCTTAATTATCAAATTATAAACTTTGCAGACAATTCAGTTCCAGGTGAATACATTTATTAGAAGACACAGAAACAAAATGTAAAAATTAGCCATAAACTCACCACCCAGGGATAACTATTGCTAACATTTTATCATTTAGAATTTTCTTTTACTTTTTTCTATTTATTTATGTTTCTATACTAGAGACTATAGTATATACAGTCGAGTGTCTTCATGTTTTCAATAAAGCACTATATCATCAGTATTCTGTGTAATTAAACTTTCTCGTAATTACTATTTAAGGGTGGTATAATATTCTTTTGGGCTAATGTACTGTAAGTCATTTAGCTATTCCCTTATTGTTGGCAGTATATTTTTTTCTTTCAATTTATAGACTCTCACAAGTATAGGAATCTGTTGAGCACCAGTGTCTGTGATGGTGCCTATCTCATTACCCTCGGACTGGGTCTGAATTTCCTAGTGCTCAGTCTTTTCTAATTTTCTTTCTTTTTGTTGTTTTGACTTCATTAAATAGTGGTTTGGTTGAGTATGTTTTCAACTGTTAATTAACATCTGTATTTCATTTTTTCTGTACATCATCCATGTCCTTTTAGACAGTGGCAACTGGATTGATGTAGCTTTAATCTGCACTGTGTGTGGGTGTCTATGTGTAACTCCAGGCAGTTTCTTTAACCTCCTCTTTAAGTTTCAGTTTCCTCATGTGTAAAATAGGGATAATAATGAACACCTCATAGCGTTGTTGTGAGGATTAAATGAGAAAATATACACATAATACTTAGCACAACGCCAGGCACATGCTATTCATTAAATGACTTTGCTATAATCGTTACCACTATTGTAATTATCATTTTATCAATATCTGTTGGGGATAGGACTTTTCTTTTTGATTTACATGAGCTTTTTATATTGATTAAATCTATTAATCCTTTTTTATATTTAATTGTAAAAATATTTTCCAGTTTTATTATTGCTGTTTTATTTATTTATGTATTTATTTATTTAGGATTTACCTCTTTAAGCAACTTCCAAATATACTAGACAGCAGTGTTAACTATGGTTATAATGTTGTACATTACATCCCCAGGATTTATTTATCTTATAACTGGAAGTTTGTACCTTTTGACTACCTTCACCCAATTTCCCCATCTCCCTGCCTCTGGTAACCAAAAATCTGATCTCTTTTTCTATGGCTTTGTCTTTTTTTTTTTTTCTTTTTAGATTCCACATATAAGTAAACTCATACAGTATCCACCTTTCTCTGACATATTTCCCTTAGGATAATGCCCTCAGTGTTTATCCATGTTGTTGCTAATGGCAGGATTTCCTTTTTATGGCTGAATAGTATTCCTGTGTGTGTGTGTGTGTGTGTGTGTGTGTGTGTGTGTGTGTGTGTGTGTGTATCACATTTTCTCTATTCATTCATCTGTTGGTGGACACTTAGGTTTTTCTGTCTTGACTGTTGTACATAATGCTGCAATAATCATGAGAGTGTAGCTGTCTCTTTGACATAGTGATTTCATTCCCTTTGAATATACACCTAGAAGTGGAATTGCTGGGTCATATGGTACTTCTATTTTTAATTTTTTGAGGAGCCTCAAATACTGTTTTCCATAGTAGCTGTACCAATTTACAATTCTACCAGCAGTGCATAAGGGTTCCCTTTTCTCCACATTCACACCAGCATTTGTTATCTCTTCTCTTTTTCATCTTGGCCACTCTAACAAATGTTAGGAGATCTCTCATAATGGTTTTGATTTTCATTTCCCTGATGATTAGTGATGTTGAGCATCTTCTCACCTGTTGGCTATCTGTATGTCTTCTTTGGAAAAATGTCTATTCAGATCCTCACCTGTTGGCTATCTGTAGGTCTTCTTGGGAAAAATGTCTATTCAGGTCCATTTTATACTTTTTTTTTTAACATCTTTATTGGGGTATAACTGCTTTACAATGGTGTGTTAGTTTCTGCTTTATAACAAAGTGAATCAGTTATACATATACATATGTTCCCATATGTCTTCCCTCTTGCGTCTCCCTCCATTTTATACTTTTTAATTCATTTTTTTCTTTTTTCTATTGAGTTGTAAGACTTCTTTATATATTTTGGATATTAATTCCTTAACAGACAAATGATTTGCAAATATTTTTCCAGGTTCCATAGAGAGCCTTCTCATTTTGTTGATGGTTATTGCTATTTTAATGTTCATTAAATTATTTTAATCATGCTTCTGCGTTTTTTCAAAATAAGAACAAAACAATTGCTATAGCATTTATCAGAAAAGGAAGCAACTATAGCCCCTTGAATACCTATCACCAGCTGATCATTACCATCATTAATATTAAGGGACAGAAATGTAAAGGACCATGCAACACCTACTTTGCAATAATGAAGTAGAAAGTCAGGTAGGAACTTCCCTGGTGGTCCAGTGGTTAAGAATCCACCTTCCAGGAAAAAACCTACAATAACAAACCCAAAACAATGAAGAAAATGTTAATAAGAACACACATATCAATAATAACCTTAAATGTAAATGGATTAAATGCTCCCACCAAAAGACATAGACTGGCTGAATGGATACAAAAACAAGACCCATATATATGCTGTCTACAAGAGACCCACTTCAGACCTAGGGACACATACAGACTGAAAGTGAGGGGATGGAAAAAGATACTCCATTCAAATGGAAATCAAAAGAACGCTGGAGTAGCAATTCTCATATCAGACAAAATAGACTTTAAAATAAAGACTATTACAAGAGACACAGAAGAACACTACATAATGATCAAGGGATCAATCCAAGAAGAAGATATAACAATTGTAAATATTTATGCACCCAACATAGGAGCACCTCAGGACATAAAGCAAATGCTAGCAGCCATAAAATGGGAAATTGACAGTAACACAATCATAGTAGGAGATTTTAACACCCCACTTTCACCAATGGACAGATCATCCAAAATGAAAATAAATAAGGAAACACAAGCTTTAAATGGTACATTAAACAAGATGGACTTAACTGATATTTATAGGACATTCCATCCAAAAACAACAGAATACACTTTCTTCTCAAGTGCTCATTGGAACATTCTCCAGGATTGATCATATCTTGGGTCACAAATCAAGCCTTGGTAAATTTAAGAAAATTGAAATCATATTAAGTATCTTTTCAAACCACAGCTCTATGAGACTAGATATCAATTACAGGAAAAAATCTGTAAAAAGTACAACCACATGGAGGCTAGACAATACACTACTTAATAACCAAGAGATCACTGAAGAAATCAAAGAGAAAATCAAAAAATACCTAGAAACAAATGACAAGGAAAAAACACAATGACCCAAACCTATGAGATGCAGCAAAAGCAGTTCTAAGAGGGAAGTTACAGCAATACAATCCTACCTCAAGAAACAAGAAACTTCTCAAATAAACAACCTAACCTTACACCTAAAGCAATTAGAGAAAGAAGAACAACAAAACCCCAAAGTTAGCAGAAGGAAAGAAATCATAAACATCAGATCAGAAGTAAATGAAAAAGGAATGAAGGAAACAATAGCAAAGATCAATAAAACTAAAAGCTGGTTCTTTGAGAAGATAAACAAAACTGATAAACCATTAACCAGACTCATCAAGAAAAAAAGGGAGAAGACTCAAATCAATAGAATTAGAAATGAAAAAGGAGAAGTAACAAGTGACACTGCAGAAATACAAAGGATCATGAGAGATTATTACAAGCAACTATATGCCAATAAAATGGAAAACCTGGAAGAAATGGACAAAGTCTTAGAAAAGCACAACCTCCCAAGACTGAACCAGAAGAAATAGAAAATATAAATAGACCAATCACAAGCACTGAAATTGAGACTGTGATTAAAAAGCTTCCAACAAACAAAAGCCCACAACCAGATGGCTTCACAGGTGAATTCTATCAAACATTTAGAGAAGAGCTTACACCTATCCTTCTCAAACTCTTCCAAAATATAGCAGAGGGAGGAACACTCCCAAACTCATTCTATGAGGCCACCATCACCCTGATACCAAAACCAGACAAAGGTGTCACAAAGAAAGAAAACTACAGGCCAATATCACTGATGAACATAGATGCAAAAATCCTCAACAAAATACCAGCAAACAGAATCCAACAGCACATTAAAAGGATCGTACACCATGATCAAGAGGGGTTTATTCTAGGAATGCAAGAATTCTTCAATGTATGCAAATCAATCAAGGTGATACACCATATTAACAAATTGAAGAAGAAAAACCATATGATCATCTCAATAGATGCAGAAAAAGCTTTTGACAAAATTGAACACCGTTTATGATAAAAACCCTCCAGAAAGTAGGCATAGAGGGAACTTTCCTCAACATAATAAAGGCCATATATGACAAACCCACAGCCAACATTGTTCTCAATGGTGAAAAACTGAAACCATTTCCTCTAAGATCAGGAATAAGACAAGGTTGTCCACTCCTACCACTCTTATTCAACATAGTTTTAGAAGTTTTAGCCACAGCAATAAGAGAAGAAAAAGAAATAAAAGGAATCCAAATTGGAGAAGAAGAAGTAAAGCTGTCACTGTTTGCAGATGACATGATACTATACACAGAGAATCCTAAAGATGCTACCAGAAAACTACTAGAGCTAATCAATGCATTTGGTAAAGTAGTAGGATACAAAATTAATGCACAGAAATCTCTTGCATTCCTATACACTAATGGTGAAAAATATGAAAGAGAAATTAAGGAAACACTCCCATTTACCATTGCATCAAAAAGAATAAAATACCTAGGAATAAACCTATGTAAGGAGACAAAAGACCTGTATGAAGAAAACTCTAAGACACTGATGAAAGAAATTAAAGATGATGCAAACAGATGGAGAGATATACCATGTTCTTGGATTCTAAGAATCAACAGTGTGAAAATGATTATACTACCCAAAGCAATCTACATATTCAATGCAATCCCTATCACACAAAAACAGAAATAAAGATCAATGGAACAGGATAGAAAGCCCAGAGATAAATCCACACACATATGGTCACCCTATTTTTGATAAAGGAGGCAAGAATATACAATGGAGAAAAGACAGCCTCTTCAATAAGTGGTGCTGGGAAAACTGGGGAGCTACATGTAAAAGAATGAAGTTAGGACACTCCCTAACACCATACACAAAAATAAACTGACCTAAATGTAAGGCCAGACACTATAAAACTCTTAGATGAAAACATAGGCAGAACACTCTATGCCATGCATCACAGCAAGATCCTTTTCGACCCACCTCGTAGAGAAATGGAAATAAAAACAAAAATAAACAAATGGGACCTAATGAAACTTAAATGCTTTTGCAGAGCAAAGGAAAATGTAAACAAGATGAAAAAAACTTCCCTCAGAATGGGAGAAAATATTTGCAAAATGAAGCAAGTGACAAAGGATTAATCTCCAAAATTTGCAAGCAGCTCATGCAGCTCAATATCAAAAAAACAAACAACCCAATCCAAAAATGGGCAGAAGACCTACACAGACGTTTCTCCAAAGACTATCTTCTTTGGAGAAGATTGCCAACAAACACTTGAAAGAATGCTCAACATCACTAGAGAAATGCACATCAAAACTACAATGAGGTATCACCTCACACCAGTCAGAATGGCCATCATCAAAAAATCTATAAACAATAAATGCTGGAGAGGGTGTGGAGAAAAGCGAACACTCTTGCACTGTTGGTGGGAATGTAAATTGTTACAGCCACTATGGAGAACAGTATGGAGGTTCCTTAAAAAACTAAAAATAGAACTACCATATGAGCCAGCAATCCCACTACTGGGCATATACCCTGAGAAAACCATAATTCAAAAAGAGTCATATACCACAATGTTCATTGTAGCTCTATTTACAATAGCCAGGACATGGAAGCAACCTAAGTGTCCATCAACAGATGAATGGATAAAGAAGATGTGGCACATATATACAATGGAATATTACTCAGCCATAAAAAGAGATGAAATTGAGTTATTTGTAGTGAGGTGGATGGACCTAGAGTCTGTCATACAGAGTGAAATAAGTCAGGAGAAAAACAAATACTGTATGCTAACACATATATACGGAATCTTAAAAAAAAATGTTTATGAAGAACCAAGGAGCAGGACAGGAATAAAGACGCAAAAGTTGAGAATGGACTTGAGGATATGGGGATGGGGAAGGGTAAGCTGGGACGAAGTGAGAGAGTGGCATGGACTTATGCATGCTACCAAATGTTTGATAGATAGGTAATGGGAAGCAGCTGCATAGCACAGGGACATCAGCTTGGTGCTTTGTGACCACCTAGAGGCGTGGGTAGGGAGGATGGGAGGGAGATGCAAGAGGGAGGAGATATGGGGATATATGTATATGTATAGTTGATTCACTTTGTTATAAAGCAGAAACTAACACACCATTGTAAAGCAATTATACTCCAATTAAGATGTTTTTAAAAAAAAAGAATCCGCCTTCCAATGCAGGGGACGAGGGTTTGATCTCTGGTCAGGTAACTAAGATCCCACATGCCACGGGGCAGCTAAGCCCATGCGCTGCAGCTACTGAGCACTTGCGCTCTAGAGCCCACGTGCCACAACTAGAGAGAACCCTGCCCGCCACAACAAAAGATCCCACATGCTGCAACGAAGATCCCATGTGCCGCAACTGACCCGACGCAGCCAAATAAATTAATAAATATTTTTTTTTAAAAAAAGAAAGTCAAGTAGAAAAATACAGTTCTGGAAACATAACCTATAATGATGTCAAATCATATTGTAGTTGTTTCCAAATGTAGAACAGTAAAACATTTATTAGAGTAAATCACTATTTTTTAAAAAGGGAGGTTGTTTTTTCTTTGTTTTTCCCTTATCAAAAACCTGCCTCCAACTTAGTGTTTGAAATGTGGCCTTCATAGTCTCAGCTAAGACTGTATCACTAGCATACTGGATCATAAGTCTGCTGGTTTTGAAGGAAAAACTGAGTAAAAATGTTACATTGTTTCAGATGGCCTTTGTTTTGTTTTTTACTCTGGGGTTCAACAGTGACTGCTTTAAATTCTGGAACTTCACATGCTATTTTGATGACTGTATATTCAATCACTTTTTTGGGGTCAAATTTCCACTCTTATTTTTCCATCCGGTTTTCTTTGCACTGCCTGACCTTTTCACCCAATTAACACTTTTTTTTTTTTTTTTTTTTTTTTTGGTGGGGTAAAGGTTTAAAGATCAAAACATTGTTAGTAGCAGACTGTAAAGTTTGCTGGAACTTTTAAAAGACTCTGTCTCATTCACCAATATGATCGTATCATGTTTAAATTTTTGAATGGCTAAACAGAATGTGCCATTCTCCGGAAGCAGATTTAGAATATGTGTAATTTGCTTTGTACGGTGGGCACAGGACTTAGCCTGTGTAACATAATACTAGGTGAAACCATATTAACTAAGTAAGGGGGTCCGTAGGAACCCTAGGTTTGTGCATGTGTTAGCACGCGTTACAGTTTATTTGAATTCTATGTGCTAAAACATTATAAAACAGCACAACCCTGATGTGTAGTTCAGAGAATAAATTGATGAGCATTCACCGTATGCAACTGAAGAAGTATTTATTCAGTGCAGCACTTTCTCACACTTGAATGTTTATATGAATCACACTTGAATGTTTATATGAATCCCCTGGAGACCTCATTAAAATGAAAATTCTGATTCAGTTGTTGTGGTGCGACCTGAGATTCTGCATTTCTTACCAGCTCTCAGGAGATACCACTGCAGCTGGTCCATGGACCACACTTGGAGTAGCAAGGGGTTAGAAACAAATTATCTATCGGGAATGCAGTAAAGAATTCACTAGAGAGCTCATGAAGCAGATTTCTGGCCCTACTCCCAGAGATTCTGATTTAACAGGTTTAGGGTGGGGCCTCAAGATTCTGTTTCCCTCACAAGCTCCTATGTGAAGCTGATACTGCTGACATTCTGACGGCAATTTGAGTAGCTCTGTTTTAGGACTCCCTGCATCTTTGAGATAAGGTAAAAGTTAGTTATAGTGGGATGGAACATGGCTTGGTGGAGAGTCTCTGAGATTGTGTAGAAGGGAACTAGGTTCTCTGGCCAAAGCCTCCCCTATCGGTCTCAGTTTCCCTACCTGTAAAATGGAACTAATGATTACTTCCCCACTGGCCCCGTATATCTAGTATACAAAGCAGAAGGAACGCTTTTAATTTGACACATACACTTTAATTCTTTGGGCTGTGTCTCCCCTAACATTTGGAGGACCCAGGACAAGCGCACAGATGGAGACCTCATGACATATGGGTCAACATTTAAAAGTTGTATGTCAAGCCGAAAAAACATGACACAATATATGAATTGTTTATTATTGGAATGTGTTCCGAAGCTGCCATGTGCAACTGTCACACAGGCAACACAAATTCATGAACACGACAATTTGATACGTGAAGAGAATTGGAATGGATATTTGTTTCTCCTAGGAAACAGCCCTTCAGTTTTTGAGAGTCTATTGCACTCATGCTACTTTACAGGAATATTTTGAGAAGTTAATTATTTGTCCCTTACCTAAACACTGCTTCTGCTAAATCCCCCTTCCACTCCAAGATGATGTCAATCTCTGTGGTCAGGGGTTGCACGGTCCACATCCCTTCATGGTGTTCAAATCCAGCCTTCGTTTATTTTGAGATACATGATAAGCAATGTGGAGAATCCTTTCCCTGAGGTCTTAACAATGTTAATTATGAGATCAGATGTTGAGGATGATGCATCATACTCTACCAGTGCTAAGTGCAGGATCCGAAGTGACAAAAGTAAATTGTCATGTGTGTTTGTGATGTGTGGGTACCTCTGAAGCACAGGATCCATGGAAGGGGCCCCTCTTGCCTGGATCTAGGATAGAATTGAAGTGACTGTCACTCAAAGATCATTCAATGTGCCTGATATTGGAGAGGGATGTTTGAAGGGCCAAACTAACAATTTATTTTTCTAGGTGCTCTAAAATATAACCATATAAAAATTAGATTATGCTGAAGTCATATCATTTTAGCTACATGGAGTAAAACTTGTGCCAAATCAAGACATAATCATATGCTCTCTGCTTCTTTGAAAACAATATAATGTCTCTATTCTGAATATTTCTGTATCACTTGCATGATTACTATTTAAGGCATCCACTGTGTCATACAATATCCCTCATATGAGAGTTAAACAAGGTAGTCTTCCTTAAATTCACTACTAGGTTAAGAGAAAGGAGATGGTCTCTTCAGACAAACTTGTGTATTTCTTGTTTTAGCTGCCTGGAAGCTCAGCACCAAATTTAATATTCACCTGCAATACTTGACCCAGCCCAAGGTCTATAGACATCACTATTTCTTTTCTTCAGATGCCTTTCTTTTCTTTAAAATTATACTTTAAAGTTCATCTATTTTTTAATGCAATTGAAAATCATCAGTTAACTCAGGACAAAGCAGCAGCATATAAATGATTGAAAGAAAGAAGCAAATACTTGAGTGACCTACCTTGCAGAATTTCTAAAATGCAAATGGAAAAATATTGTACACGGTAGAATTTTGTAAATTATAAAACTTCCTATAATTTAAAGGTATTATGATATTTTATATACCTCATGGCCCAAGATAACTGCTAGAGTTCCAGCCATCATCAAGTTTGTGTATATCAGTGCATAAAGAAAAAAGAAATGCAGAAGACCAAAATGATGCCATTCTAATCCTGCAGTTTTTCTAGAGGTCCTTCACAACACTTGGCCACATGACCACATCTATTGGCACAGACTGCTGGGAAATGTAATATTTTATTCCTGGTAGCAACAAACTTAACTATATATTAAGTTCTTATTGTTGAGAAGGAAGATGAACAAGGAGGTAGAGGTGGAGAATTTTAATTGCTGCCACATTTTTTTTTATTGAAGTGTGGAACTTTTAAACTTTTGCTATAGTAATAACATTAATTTTTAAATTTATCATGAAATTTTAAAATATCAGGTACCCTCTGGGGTTGATCTTTATTCAAATACTTTCTACAATTTAAACATTCACATCTTACATCTCAAATTAGGATAATTTTTTTTAATTAATTAATTTATTTATTTTGGATTGTGTTGGGTCTTCATTTCTGTGCGAGGGCTTTCTCTAGTTGTGGCAAGCGGGGGCCACTCTTCATCGCGGTACATGGGCCTCTCACTATCAGGGCCTCTCTTGTTGCGGAGCACAGGCTCCAGATGCGCAGGCTCAGTAGTTGTGGCTCACGGGTCCAGTTGCTCCACGGCATGTGGGATCTTCCCAGACCAGGGCTCGAACCCGTGTCCCCTGCATTAGCAGGCAGATTCTCAACCACTGCGCCACCAGGGAAGCCCAAATTAGGATAATTTTAAACCATAAAGTAAATAAGATTTTTTACTAGGATGCAGATAACAACTTCCAGAATAGTTCAAGTACAATTTGGCTTTGTTTGCAAATTGAATCAATGATTTATTTTCATAAATATTGATTTTCTTTCCTGGTTGTTTTATGAACTGCGTGGGGAAGACTGTTGTACTTAGTCTTAATTTTGTTTCCGTGTATTCACAGAGTGCAGCAGTGATGTGGAGATTTCCCCAACTATTTGTATTTTAGACTAGCTTTTCACTGGTAAATTGGGCATGAGAAATATGTTATTAAATTGACCTCATTGCAAAGTGGCATTTGACATTTTCTGTTTATAAACACGGTGCCTTTTACCCAATATCCAGGAATTTTTTGACGAAAATGAATTTCCATTGACTTATGTGTTAAATGCCAAAGCCTATTATTTATGTCTGAGTTGTACTAAACTAATTTTATCTTCTTTCCCAAGGTCAAGTGCATTAAAAGAGAATGTACATTATGAATAAACATTATTAAAAAACAAACAGCCATTGCATAGTGGCTTTTCATAATTAACAAAAAATATTTAAGATGACTAAGCATAATTTTTACACACTGAACTTTTAAAATTCCATATTGAATTAATAATCCCACTTCCTCTAAATATATATACATTATTTGCTACATGAAGATAGCAATTAATAGATATTGATTCTGATATGGGTTATGGATAAGTGAATATGTGTGTCTATGTGTGTGTGTAGATAGTATGAAACACTGTGGTTCAGGAAAGTCAAAATTAGAAATGGATTTGATGTCTGGTTTATCAATCAACCATGATATCAATAATCCACTTACTGCTTATTCTGTCCTAAACAGTAGGTTCACTTTGTTAAGGGTAATTTCATGGCGGGGGGGGGGGGGGGAGTACTAGAAATTTCCATCATCCAAGTTCCTCACCATGATCAGCAAACATCTATCACTGATGTTTTTAACTCCTCAACTAGTTTTCACAATTTGTTGTCCTGTAAAGTAATAAATGGCCCAAATTTTCTATACACTAATTAAAATTCCATTTCTCATGAATTCCTTAATTGAGTGCAAGTCATTATGTGCTTTGTTGACTCTTAAGTGCAAAGATAATTGCAATGGGCAGCATGAAAAGGGTTTGATTATTGCCTGTCGACTCTTGTGAATTCTAATAGGTCTAATTGCATAGCATCAATTCATCATCTCAGCATCACTTCTTTTTATTATTAGCTCTTCGAATTGTAATGTGCTCATAAAGAAGTGTTGTAGTATATCAGAGCTGACATGGTACCTGGCCTATTGTAATTTTCAGGCCTTACCTTGTGCACCTCTTGAAATTAAAAGTTTATTATGGATTGCCCTTTTTCTGAAACTAATTTTAAAATACTCCCATACGATGAAATGAATACTATCCAAGAATCTGCATATGAATTTGCCTTTGTAATACTACCATTAAATGACTGCCAAGACCTTTTTTGCTCAGATCGTTCCTATAAATTCAGAACATAATGTGTTAGTTGGAAAACATTTATTAGGCTTTTTAATGGGAATTCCTGGTGGCATTTCTCAGGGAGTTTCTATACTATAGAGGCTGTTTTAAAGGCTCTGGAAAGAGGGAGCTTTCACTGAATATTGATGTGGAATCTTGCGGGAGCCCAATTATATGTATAGAGGACCACCAGCAATTGAGATGCTGAACACTCTGTCATATGCCCTAGGGAACAGAACAGCCCTAGTGCAGAGAAGGAATGTAAACCTTTAATCACTCTGCAGATAAACTAATGTTCCTATGTGTGAGAGAGCATATACCTAATATTAATGGCTGCAAATTTGCGGACTCAGACCCTGTGTCAAGCACTGTACTTTCATTGTTATTTCTATTAACCTCAAGGGTCCTTATGAATAAAGTATTAATGTGACAATTTTACAGATGAGGCTCAAAATTTCACTCAAGATCACCAGATGGTATATGGCAAAGCTGGAATTTAAACACCAAGACAGAGACTGCCATAGCTTGTATATGATTTTTGACATACATTATGGCATAATCCAGGTGGGTGAAAACCAATCAGAATCGGTGACAGTGAACTTTGGAAGATGGACTGTATCCTATTCTCAAGTCTGACTCCAAGTCAACCCCAAAGTTAAATTAAATGTAGAACCTCAGGTACTTCTACTTCCTTTAGGATAATGTAGTCGGAAATGATTACAACCCATGTTAGGGAGTGAGTCAGTTTCATGTTATCACTTTCTGGAAAATAAGCAAACTGAACAAAAATGTCTCAGTTATTTACTTCTGTGCAACAAATCATCCCAAAACTAGGTGGGGTAAGTCAACAACTATTTTATTAGGCGTGCAGATCTTGTGTGACAGTAATTCAAATGGCCTGTCTCTGCTCCATATCGTGTGGTCCTTATTGGGAAAAATGTAAATGATTGGGGGCTGGAATCATCTGGAGGCTTCTTCACCCACATGTCTAGTGACTGGAATGGGATGGCTTATAGAACGGGCTCTGCTGGGACCGTCCACCAGAGTGTCTGCACATACGGTTTTGGCTTCTCACAGCATGGCACTGAGTTCCTAGAGGGAGCATTCAGTTACCAAATATCGCAAGAGACCAAGGCCGTTTTGGCAGGCTTCTTCTCACCTTTCCTTGGAAGTCCCATAGCATCATTTCAACACACTTTATTGGTGATAAGCAAGTCACTACAGCCATCTGAGGTTCATTGCGAGGGGATTTATGCTCCAATGAAGGAGTGGCAAGGCAAGGTCACACTGCAGAAGAACACATAGGATGGCAGATATTATTGTAGCCATATTTGGATAATATAGCCTGCCGCAGTGAATGAGTCAACTTTGTGTTATTTCTTGCTGGGCAGTAAAGCAATTTGGAGGAAAACAGTACCCCGGCGGGTATAAATTATTTTCTTAAACATCCCTCTGAAAACTACTTTAATAAGTAGATACCTCTTTGCTTCACCTGTGTATGTACCTGATGAAAAGCAAGAATAATAATTATTTTTCTAAAGCAAATGTTTAGTTCTTTTAAAAAGACTCTTCAAATTTTATGGTTTAGATATAAATATTTTATTAAGTAAATGGGTTCATTTCCGAATATGAAGAATTAGAAGAGCAAATGTTTATCCTACATTTGCTGTACCCTGTGAAATGTGGAATATCACCTATATGAACAAGGAAATAAATGTTAAGTCACAAATATCCATTGCTTGCATTCTGCTTTGAAAATCATAGATGGAACAGTGACATAAATGTAACTTGTGCTTATTATATTACCATACTCTTTTCTTTTAATTGAGATAAAATATACATAGAGTGAAATGCAAAGACCTTAATTAAGTATATAATTTGGTGAGTTTTGACAATGTATACACACCAATTAATATGGAAAATATTCCCTTCACTCCAGAAACTCCTCATGCCCAATACAGTAAGTCCCCATCTCTCAAAGGCAAACACTGTTCTGACTTCTTTCATGATGTATTAATTTTATCTGTTCTGTTTTTTAAAAATTAATTATTTATTTTTGGCTGTGTTGGGTCTTTGTTGCTGCACGCAGGCTTTCTCTAGTTGCGGCAAGCAGGGGCTACTCTTGGTTGTGGTGCGCGGGCTTCTCAGCTCTGTGGCTTCTCTGTTGCGGAGCATGGGCTCTAGGCACACAGACTTCAGTAGTTGTGGCACGCAGGCTCAGTAGTTGTGGCTTGCGGGCTCTAGAGCACACGCTCAGTAGTTGTGGCACACGGGCTTAGTTGCTCTGCGGCATGTGGGCTCTTCCTGGACCAGGGCTCGAACCCGTCCCCTGCATTGGCAGGTGGATTCTTAACCACTGAGCCACCAGGGAAGCCCGATTTTGTCTGTTCTTAATATAAATGGAGCCACATAGACTATATATGTAATCTTTTGTGTCAGCTTGATCTCAGGTGGCCTCAGCCTGCAGCGGCTTGAAGCATGATTTTGGTTCCCCAGCCAGAGACTGAAGCCAGGCCACAGCAGTGAGAGCGCTGAATCCTAGCCACTAGACCTGTGGCCAGTGACAAGGCTCTGGCACATCGGCTTTGTAGAAATGAATTCCCACAAAGAGGCGGAAAGTAGTGAAACAAAGTGTTTATTAGGAGGAAAAAGAGAATGTGTGAATAGGCTCACATGGGTGGGCTCAGAGAGAGTCAAGCCCTCGTGGTAGTTTGAATCACTTATATGGGGCATTTCTTCCAGGTTTCCTTTGGCCAATCGTCTTGCTTTGCCTGGCTCTGACTTCGTATTTGATTTATCTCAGGGTCCTCCCCTGTGTGCGTTCATGTCTCTTAGCCAAGATGGATTCTAGCGAAGAGGCCTATGGGTAGGTTGACATCACCTACTGTGGGGTGGCGCCCCCTCACTTTTTGGCCCCTGAGGAGCCTTTCTACACATGTATAGTCGGGAAGGTCTCCTTGACCTTGAGGATGAGAAATATGTGGTCTCTTTATCTTTTATCTGGGCAGGGCTCAGCTCCTCTCTCACTCCTGCTATTTTGGAGTATCTGTCCACAGGGGACAGACTCCAGTGGCTCAGCCTGAGGTCCATCTATCTCCTGCCTCAAAATTTCTTTTGTTTAGTATGAAGGCTGTCACATCCATTCATGTTGCCACATGTAACAATAGTTTATTTGTCATTAGTTCAGGCACAGTTTACTTAAGCATTCTTCCATATTTTTGCTCTCTCTTTTATTCTTTCCCCTTTCCTTATGCTCTAAAATGTCTTCCTTTATTATTTCCTCTGTCTCAAGAACTTCCTTTAGTCATTCTTGTAGGTTGGGTCTGGTCTGCTGGTGACAAATTCTCTCAGTTTACCTTTGCCTTAGCATGATTTATTTCCTCCTTCATTCCTGAGGGATAATTTTGCAAGAAATAGGATTCTATGTTTGATTGTTCTTTTCTTTCATCACTTTCTTCTGGCCTCCATGATTTCTGAGGAGAAACCCATAATCATTTAAATTGTTTTTCTCCTATGTAGACAAGGTTTTGTCTCCGTCTTGTTGCTTTCAAGATCGTTTCTTTGTCTTTAGTTTTCAGAAGTTTGATTATGCTGTGTCTTCGCATGAATTTTTTTGAGTTTATCTGGTTTGGAATTTACTAAACTTCTTGATCCTTTGGTTATATATTTTACCAAATTTGGAAAATTTTCAGCCATTATTTTTTGAATACTTTTTAAACCCCATCTTCTTTCTATTCTCCCTCTGAGATGCCAATTATACAAATGTTAGATCTTTTCTCGTAGTCCCACAGGTCCCTCAGGCTCTGTTCATTTTTTAAGTGTTTTCTCTCTGTTGTTTAGACTAATTTCTATTGTTCTGTCTTCAAGTTCATTGACTCTTTCCACTGTCCTCTCCATTATGCTGCTGATCCCAGTCACTGAGTTTTTTATTTCACCTATTGTATTTTCCAGTTCTAAAGTTTCCATCTGGTTCTTCTTTATATCTTCTACTCTTTGCTGAGAGTTTCTATGTATTCATTTGTTTCAAGCATGTTCATCATTATTTATTGAAGTGTTTTTATGATGGTTGTTTTAAAATCTTAGTTGTGTACTTCTAACATCTATTGTCTCTGTGTTGAGTCTATTGATTATCTCTTCTAATTCAAGTTGAGATTTTCCTGGTTCTTGGTATAATGATTGATTTTGCATTGTATCCTTTATGGTATGAGACTCTGGATCTTATTTAAACCTTTTGTCTTAGGAGACCTCCTCTGATACCCCAACAGGGAAGGGATGTGCTGCCTCCTTACTGCCAGGTGAAAGTGAAAGTCCAGGTTCCCTTCTCAGCCTCCTTTGACACCCCAGGGAGGGAGATGTGCCTTGTTTCTGCTGGATAGAGTTGGGATTTCAGGCTGGGAAAAGGAGGATTGCCTTGTTACTGCTCCTCAGTTATCCTCCACTGATACAGCAGTGGCGGGGGCGGTGGGGGGACTGAAGAATTATAGTAAAAGTTCCAGCTTTCCTCATGGTATCCCCTAACACCACTCCAGGGCAAGTGAAGGTAGAAGCCCAGTATCTCCACATGATTTATACTGACATTATGTGGGGAGGGGTTTTGTTATCACCATTCAGGGATGAAAGTCCTGACTTCCTACTCACCAACCTCTGATACCACTTGGATGGGGAGTACCTCATGATAGCTGGGCAGGGGTGGAAATCAAGGCTCCTCAGTTGGCCTTTGCTGACAGGGGGCAGGATGGAGCCATGGTTTTGTCTGGAGTAGGACAGTTATTGTCTTCCTGTCTTATTAGGTTGGCCTTTCCTGGTTTTCTGGCTATAAAAACCAGGCCATTCTTGGGGCTTTTTGGTCTCCTCTTGGTGGCATTTCCGGGTTCCTGGCTCCTCCAGCACCCAATCCAGGATATATGAAGCAAAAAGAAAACCCAGTGAATTCACCACCATGTCAGTCCTTAAGTCCCAATGCCTGCCTTTTTCTCACCACCTTTCAGAGTCTTCTTATATTTGTTTCATGTACAACTTCCAAGGTTTTAAGCTACACTTAACAGGAGGAACAGGGAGAAGTCCATCTGCTCAATCTTCATCCAGAACAGGATCATCTTTGCTTTTTTATGCATGTTTTCAGTACTAGGTCTTGGTGAATACCAAAGGTATGGAGAGATTAAAATAGCCTTAGATTTAGAACAGTAGTTGCCACATGGTGAGAATTCAATGAAGAATAGCTGTTATTTTCTTCATGTAATCTCAGTGTCTCTGAAAGTCCAATCTTCTCTCTTTTTTTTTTTTTTTTTTCAGTATTTGGGCCTCTCACTGTTGTGGCCTCTTCCGTTGCGGAGCACAGGCTCCGGACATGCAGGCTCAGCAGCCATGGCTCACGGGCCCAGCCGCTCCGAGGCATGTGGGATCCTCCCAGACCGGGGCACGAACCAGTGTCCCCTGCATCGGCAGGCGGACTCTCAACCACTGCGCCACCAGGGAAGCCCCCAATCTTCTCTTTTCATAGGACAGGATATGCTCAGATTTGGAGGAGAGATGGGGAGGGAGATGTATCCAAACCCCTCACCTCACCAGTGAGTGCAGGAATCTTCACAACATTTTTTTCTGGCTGCACTGGGTCTTCTTTGCGACGTGTGGGCTCTTTGTGGCTGGTTTCTCTCTTATTGTGGCACAAGGGCTTCTCTAGTTGTGGCGTGCAGGCTCCAGAGCACATGGGCTCTGTAGTTGCAGCATGCAGGCTTCTCTCTAGTTGTGATGCATGGATTTAGTTGCCCTGCAGCATGTGGGATCTTAGTTCCCCATCCAGGGACCAAACCCATGTCCCCCAAATTGGGAGGCAGATTCTTAACCACTGGACCACCAGGGAAGTCCCCACAACATTTCTTAAGATACATAATGGAGTTATCTATTCTGCCTGTCCATGAGGCTGACTATACATGCATATGTATAAACGCACCTAAAAAACCTCTGACTTTTGCCTATTGACGAAGGCAAACAAAGCTAGGGCCAAAACATACAGACTCTGAAAATCTTGCTAGAAGGATATGAGAAGGATTCTTCTTCACTTCCTAAGAAGATGGTAACTTTTGCCTACAAATGTTTGAAGTGAAATCTTCTCATGAAAAGATGGTTCTCCATAGAGTTTATTTGTGAAACAAAACATTATACTTTGTATGGCATCTTTGTAATTCTGGTGAAGGCCCTGTGATTGGATAAGATGACCACGTCTAAAGACTTCAGATCTGATGGAGAACTGAATGTTTGTGATACCAAGCAGAGTTTATCTCCCTCTGCTTATTATTTATGACCTTCACATACATTTTACGTGCTTGGACAATGGACTAGTTTGCAATGAAATATTCAGGCAAGCTTTTTGAAAAATGGAAGTGGCTCTCAGTCCTTAGATTCGTGGGCAGTTCCGAGTGGCAAGTAGTTCTCCTAATCTGTGTTTTGATAGTTGTTGGTAGGAGATGAAGACATAGAGGGTCTGTCCTATGGGATACTAATCGAAAAGTTCAACCTGAGCCTTCCCAGTTGCACAATAAGTACCCCCATAGACAGATGTCATGGGGTGACAAACTCCATTTTCCAAGTCTCATTTTAGAGTGTTGCTTTTCATGATTTTGCATATTCTGGACACAGTCAATATTAATTAATTAGCCATTTCAGGTATTCAGACAGCAATTTACCAAATATGTATTAACTACCCCATGCCTGAATTTCCTGACATGTTCCAAAACCATTTCTTTCTTTCTTTCTTTTTTTTTTTTAAGTGTATAATTTGGTGATTTTGGTATATTTACAGAGTTGTACAACCATCACCACCACTATTTAATTTCAGAATATTTCCAACACCTTAAAAAGAAACCCTGTACTCCTTAGTAGTTACTGCCCACACACCACCCAACCCTCCTCGGCAGCTTGGACATTTCCTATAAATGGGATTATACAATGCTTGGCCTACTGTGACTGGCTTCTTTCACTCAGCATGATGTCTTCAAGATTCATCCATGTTATAACAGGTATTGGTACTTCATTCCTTTTTGTGGCTGAATAGTATTTCATTCTTTAGGTATACATTTGGTTATTCATTCATTAATTGATAAACATTTGGGTTGTTTCCACTTAGGGGCTATTATAAATAATACTGCTATGAATATTTGTGTATGAGTTTTTATATGGGCGTATGTTTTCAGTTGTTTTGGGTAGATACCTAGGAGTGGAGTGACTGGGTCGTATGGTAACTCTATATGTAACATTTTGAGGAACCTGTCTGCTTTCCAAAGTGACATCTACATTCCCACCACCAATGTATGATGATTCTCATTGGTCCACATACTCACTAACACTTGTTGTTGTCTGGCTTGATTCTAGCCATCCTAGTGGGTGTGAAGTTGTATCTCATTATGGTTTTGATTTGCATTTCCTTAATGACTAAGGATGGTAAGCATCTTTTCATGTACTTATTGGCCATTTATATATCTTCTTTCCAACCATTTCTTTTTTTTTTTTTTCCATCTCTGAAGAATTTATTCTTAAGAAATGCATGGAATCTCATGAGATAAATGGGAATTTTCATATATTTCACATAAGTTTTTTTTTTAAATTGGGGTATAGTTGTATTACAATGTTGTGTTAGTTTCTACTGTACAGTGGAGTTCCCTGTGCTATACAGCAGGTTCTTATTAGTTATCTATTTTATACATATTAGTGTATATATGTCAATCCCAATCTCCCAATTCATCCCACCCACCCCCTTGGTGTCCATATGTTTGTTCTCTACGTCTGTGTCTCTATTTCTGCCTTGCAAACAGGTTCATCTGTACCATTTTTCTAGATTCCACATATATGCTTTAATATATGATATTTGTTTTTTTTCTTTCTGACTTACTTCACTCTGTATGACAGTCTCCATCCAACCATTTCTTAATCCCTTCGTTGATCCCTCTTTGAATCAATTCAAAGTCAAATTACTTACTTAACTAAACTTTTCTTCTTCAGTTTGGCCTGCTTGTTCTTTGGCTTAACTCAGAAGTATGCTTTCTTTAAACACTGTTCTCAGTTACTGTGCACCCACCCTGATCTTCTTATAATTTAAATAATTTTAATCAATGCCTCAATTAATGTTTTTAATGTTCTGTTGACATTTAATCCAGAATGAGCTCTTTGTACTACAATATTTGTCCAAAATGTTCTTACCTTTGTAGCTCTTTGCTATAATTTATGAGAACTAGAGCTGAGATTGGACAAGTTTTGCTTTTGTATCATCTACATGCAAACATTCAGAGCTATAGATTGTCATTAGTGTGTGTAACACGTGAGCATGGCAGCTCAGGAGAGGCCATACAGGTCAACAGAACATGGTTATTAACACAATATATAAGCCAAAGATTATAGCTGGAGGTGTAGTTGGTATGTAAATCCATTTGGCACAAATCAAGGTCAGACCCTTGGGTGCCAGGTCAAAACTGAAGTAGCAGATCATGGGTAGAATTTTTGTAAGAGAGCTACAGGTTGCCACTATTGGTTTAGACTAATAACTGGTTCCTAGACCAATGTGGTTCCTAGACCAGCAGGACCAGGATCATCTGGAAACTTGTTAGAAATGCAAATTCTTTGTTCCCACCTCCACCTCATCCCAGACCTACTGAATCAGAAACTCTGGGAGTAGGACCCAGCAACCTGGGTTGTAACAATCCCTCCAGATGATTCTGATGTACTCTCAAGTTTGAGAACCACTGCCCCAGATATCTTAGGAGGTGCAAAAGGAGAAGGTGGTTTGTTGACATAGCAAGAGTTTAGGATTAAGTGAGGGCACCCAACAAGGGCATGCCTGTAGCCAAAATCAATATCTACAGGGAGGTCTTCCTGCCAAAGAACTGCCTTCAGAGGTCTCTTATTTTCAGTCAAGCGTTCTAATATAGACAGAGTTCACCCTGGTTAGGAAAATTCATGGTAAGGGAAACCCATAAAAGTGAAGGTAAGCCAAAGCCTTGGCATAGGAGGGACTGTATGTCCAGGTGTGGGCTCCTCTGGTTCTAAGCCTTATTCCTTGAATGAAGGCATTCATACAAGTTGGCAGGAGCATGTCATAAAGAATAATGAGGAAGATATCAGTAAAAGTTTGTGGTTTGTGAGAGGCCATATACCTCTGATGAGCCCATAGAGCCTTCACGGGAATGATATGATAAAGCCAGATTTATCAGAAGCTACAAATACAATCAGCCATGTCCTGGGAAGGAAGTTGCTCTTTCTAGCACCAGAAAAGTCCAAGGGAAATTTTCTCTTTCAACAACAGGAAAAACCTTTTATTTCTTCTTCAACCTTTTGTGTTTACTCCAGCTCCCAGGCCAAGACCAGATATGGCCTCATTCTTCTCTGGCTGTGTCCAGGACAGTGGTGACTTGAGCCACTTAGAGGGATGCCATCATTTGCTTCCAGCACGTGCAGAATTTGGCCTTTCACGAGCTTCTAGAACCTAAGTGAGGGCTCTGAGGGAATCCCAGGGATTCCTACCTCATGGATAGATTCTTAGGCCCAGAGTATACATTTGCAAAGGGACTAAAGTTGTCTTCGTGAAATTCTATAAATTGGTTGCATCTGTGTGTTCTTTATGACTTTTTCTCCATTTAATAAGAACATTAAAAGGCAAAAAATAACAAAAGATATTTGGTTCAATCCTATGGAAACGTTTGTACTATTTCATCAATAAAATTGTCAATGATAATTCCATTAGGTTAATTTTGTTGTTCTTTATTATACAGCAGTGTCTTGCAGTCCATTTACTGTAGTAGAGAGAACTAAGACATTAGTCTTTCAGAATGAAATAAGCAGTAAAATTGTTAAAACCCTGTCAGAACATGTTATTGATGTTGTCTTCTGTGTTTTTGAAATGCTGCACTGCAAGGATGCTTTAGAAAATAATTCAGCTGCTTGATATGTTTCTGCTTTAAATATCTCTGGACAGCTAAGTGTGTAACAAGGCATATAGATCTATTAGTGAGGGTAGAAATAAATATTGCTCTTAGTTTAAGTAGTTTAAATAAGATTTGTAATTAATGCATAATAATTAGGTATCTAAAAACAACTCTTCACATTTGAACTATTCTCTTCTGGAAAACATGTAATCCATTTTTATTTAAAGTGTATAATATTTATTAAAAATGGGGTCTAAAATAGGTCTGGTTTGGAATGTTGTCATCAGTTCTAAAAGAAGCTCTATGAAATAGCTAGAATGTTGTGGATGGATATGTTCTGAGTCATGAAAACACCGAATATATTCCTCTTTTTTCTCTTTATTTTTTCCTGTGTGTGTGTATTTGCAATTTGGAAGCATATGCTGTTTTATCGTGTTGGGAAAATAAAATCATACCTTTTAATATTAAAAAAAAGCTGTGAAGATCTTAGCAATTTCTATAATCCTTTTGTTAGCTGCATGAGAAATACATTCCTTGTTAAAATGTCTATTTATATAATTCAGTCATCAATGACAACATTACAAATACTTTTCTTTCTTATTAGAGATGCCCTGACAAGGGATTAATTATTTGCATTATAAATAACAATGTGATGAAAATGCATATAATTTGTATGGGTCTCTAGAAGTATCAAGAAGAAAAAGTGTGAAGGTGTATGTTAAGCGAATTCAGATCCACTGAGAGATAGCTATAACGGAGTATTAGCCTGGGCAACAAAATGATTTATATACAGGAAAAAAGCTGTTAGAGAAAAGAATTATATTCAATACATGTAGAAGTTAGAAAAAGATGTTCTAACAAGAGAGGGAGAAATAAAAATTCCAGGAAGTTAAAACAAGAACAGAAATTTCAAATGAAGGGATGCATAATGGAAAGGAAACAGCTGAAAACTTACTGATGCAAAGAATAAGTCAAAGAGATAGTCTAAAATGTGCAGCAGATAAAATATTATATTTAAGAGAAAGTAAAAACAATTGAGATTTACTCCCAGACATATATAACCCATCTATTAAGACTTCTAGAATGAATGGAGAAAAGGAAAGAGTAGTAATAACTTCATAACTAAAAGAGGAAAAAAGCATTCCTGTCCTAAAAGAACCTAGACAGAATTCAGAATTCCGAGTATAAATTGGAAGTTCCTAAAACTTCTGGGGAGGAAAAGAAATCCAACTCAACTTATGGAGGTGTAAAAATCAAAGTAGCTTTTTCTCATGGTAGAAGGAAATGAAGCAAAATTGTCAAAATTCTGAGAGAAAAATTAATTTGAACCTAGAGTCATATATGCTGGAAAACTAACATTCAGAAATGAGAATGAACTAAAAGCTTTAGAAAATCTAGTGACTTGGAAAATTCCCAGCTACAGACCATCTCTGAAAGAATTACCCAAATATTTGAGGAAAAAAAAGAGTTTAAGAAAGAGAAAACCAGGGATCCAAGAAATAGTAGAAGCAAAGAAACCAGTAAAATATAAATTCTGACATAATCGGTTTCTATGAATAGTTATGAATTTTGAGAGTGTAACGATGAAATACTGATTAAATATGAAAGAGCTTATTGTTATCCTACTTATGCACACTGTGAATACAATTAACTACAAGTACTAACGATAATCAGTCAAGTTAGAGTTCACTTACTACATGCCAGGTACTGTGCTTGATGCTTTCACATATAGTGGCTAATTTAGTCCCCATTATGAACTTGAAAAATAAATATTATTCTGTTTTTACAGAGAGGAGAGGAAAGGTAAAATTACTTTTCCCAGTAAAAACTTGTGGGTAAACTTCCCACAAGTTTACCCAGTTCATAAGGGGGATTTTCCATTGGGATGTGAAGACTTGTTTTCTTGCTCTTTCCTGATATCATTCTTTTTTTTTTCTTTTTTTTTAACATCTTTATTGAAGTATAATTGCTTTACAATGGTGTGTTAGTTTCTGCTATATAACAAAATGAATCAGCTATACATATACCTATATACGCATATATCCTCCCTCCATATCCCACCCCTCTAGGTGGTCACAAAGCACCGAGCTGATTTCCCTGTGCTATGCAGCTGCTTCCCACTAGCTGTCTATTTTACATTTGGTAGTGTATATCTGTCCATGCCACTCTCTCACTTCGTCCCAGCTTACCCTCCCCCTCCCCATGTCCTCAAGTCCATTCTCTACATCTGCATCTTTATTCCTGTCCTGCCCCTAGGTTCTTCAGAACCTTTTTTTTTTTTTTTTTAGATTCCATATATACGTGTTAGCATACGGTATTTGTTTTTCTCTTTCTGACTTACTTCACTCTGTATGACAGACCCTAGGTCCATCCACCTCACTACAAATAACTCAATTTCGTTTCTTTTGATGGCTGAGTAATAGTCCCCTGATATCATTCTATCTGATTATAATTACACATTCTAGTGACCATCTTTAGACACTTCCCTATAATATAAAATATTTTCCTACTCATAATAAACTCCCCATTATTTTACTCTGCCTGTTTCTCTCATCATATTATCATATCACTCAAGCATGACCCCATTTCCAAATAAAAATTGGAATATTTATTCATTGGCCTACACAATAGTATATTACTAGAGAATCAATCACCAGATGTTATTTATTTATCTACATGTATTTCTTTCTTTTAAAATCTGGTATTCATTGCTTAATTATCAAAGCTTCCAGGCAAACATTCCATTGTCAGCATCTGAATTACTATGGAAAGAACTCTTGGTTTTCTTTGAGTGGTTTTACATTAATGGTTTCCACTAAATAATCTTGCAGAGGCACGTCTTTGAATCTCAGCCTCACAATGAATCATGTTTGAAAGGCTCAGTGATATCTTGTCTTCCCCTGAGTGATTCTATGTCAGACCCAAAATAGGCAAGGAAGAAGGTAAAAAAAAAGTACCTTGATACAAGGAAAGTTAGTTACCTTCAACTGTACAAGTTTTGTTTGTTTGTCTTGCTAATTCTTCTCTTATTTTTGTCCGCTTTCTGCATTTTATTTTTATGTGAAGCATAGATTTTTAGAAGACTTGACAAGCCATAAGTTGGACCATAAGTTGGACCAACCATAAGTTGGACCTCAATTACTATATATTCTGATTTCCCCATTTCTGTCGTCCCCTCAGTCACCCAGAGTGGAGTTACTTTGGATGAATTTTGACTCTTCCCTTTCTTTTCTCCCACCCACCTTGAAACCATCATCAAAATTGGCCAGAACCTTTAAGTTTCTTGAATTATCTGTGTCCTTTCTCATTCCTGCCAACCTGGTTTAATGTTAGCTGGTCTCCTTCCCTTTAGTAGCTTCCAACTCATTCTATGAAGAAGGAAGCATAAGGAAGGAAACCGTTGTCATGATTTCTCTTGGGAATGCGTGATCCTGAAGGATCTGTCTTTGCTTTATCCTGTGATGTCTGGTAGGATTCTTGTTTAAAAAGCTGTGCCTGCCATTTTCTTCTCTACTAGAATCAACTGATCTGGTAGCAGTCATCTTAGACTTTCTTCCTTGAGTCCTAGTTACTAGGACTGGATATTTATATTTAGGGGATATCTGTATTAATTACTAGATCTGGACTAGTCTTAAGTAAGCAAACTGCTTATTTAAGAAGAGCATCTCTATTCTCAAGCAGCTGGCGAGTAGAAATGATCTGATCACTGTCTCACAGAAATGGAAAGAGAAGTTAAGTTCTAAAGATTGAGAATCTTTATATCCTAAAGACAAAAATTGCATTCAGTTAAGATTACTCTTTTAAAATCCCTTAACTCATACAAAAGTTGAAACAGAGAAATACCATTTCTTAACAAGACCAGTACGTCTGGTTTTCCCTGTAGAGTTGAAAGAGATCACTGTTTCTTCAAACTTGAGAACCAGATGAAGTAGTTAATGGTGCCAATTTTCCATTAGAAGTGGGAATATTTATTTTTAGTTACTAGATCTGCACAGAAAGAAGCTCTAGTGTAGCAATTCTCAAAGCGTGATTTAGGGATACCTCTTTCAGGGGATTTGTGAGGTCAATACCATGTTCATAATAATATTCAGAGATTATTTGCATTTTCACTTTCTTTCTCTCTTGAGTGTGCAGTGTAGTTTTCCAGAGGTTACATGACATGTGATAGCATCATTTTCCTGATAGTTAATTGTATATGTGCTTTTGTTTTCTTGTGTGATAGATATGACCCACCAAAACAAAAGCTCTCACAGGTCCTCAGTTATTTTTGAGTATAAAGAGGTTCCAAAACCAAAACGTTTGAAAACAGCTTCTGTTTTGCACAAAGAGCCAATCATGTCTGAGAGGTAGGTGGGAATGCAGCCTGATCTCTTGGAGTCCAGCAATGTAAGTTCATGTTCATGCGAGAGCAAACACTCATTGTGGAAATGTTTAGTGAAATAGTCCTTATTATTTAAATATTTTGTCATTCTCACTCCTCCTAACCCCTTGTTCATATTGTTGAATTCGTATAAGTGAACTCATGAAAAATGCAACTTCAGAGTATAGAAATTTCCATGTATTTTTTCTTTTAGAATCAATGTTAATCTCATTCTTAAAATGTTCTGTCCCTCTCAGTTGTCTTTTCTAAATAGAACTGTTCCTCTAGAAAATTAGATGTAGAGCCTTGTGTGGATGTTTATACCATGAAAGTGCAACCCAGAAGAGAGTACAGGTGTAAATGTATGGAGTAGCTGTAGTCCAGTGGAGTCTTATGAATGTACTGGTCTCAGGGAGAAATTAAACCTGGTTTATTTTGATGGAGAGGTGGGTTCATTATACCCAAATGTCACTTTTTAAAGAAACGCGAAAAGTGATCCCATTAATTTTTTGAGAAGACATGTAGAGAATCTGCAATTTTCCATTGTGTGATTTGAGAGCCAAAACCAATCTCTAGAACAAAGCCAATTTATTCTAAAATGAACCATGTGCAGATGAGGGAAGTGACACATTTTAAAAATGCATTTAATTATCTCTTGCAGAAAAAGGCAAAGGAGTCACTGCACACTTTTTTTTTTTTTCTGTTGGAAGTCTTGGGAAAGAATCTTATAGCTTTTACTAAAAAGTGTGATGGTATTAGAATTGTGTGTGTGTGTGTGTGTGTGTGTGTGTGTGTTTAAATTGTAGTGCATTTATTAGGAAATCTTTGATCAGGCTTTGCTAAGTCTTTCTGTGAAGAAACAGATTCTTAGTTCTATAAAAATTTATGTTGAATGATCTGAACCAGTCAAACTACATTCCATTGCTTGCTCAGTCTAGTCTGTCCATTTCACCTCATTGTTTCCTCTAATCCAGTTTATCATCTCTGATTAGATTGACTATATCAGGCCAACTTTTACTGAATCACTCACAAATTCACTAATCTATTAGGCAATTGTTCCCATAGAGTTCTTGGCTTTGCCAGGAGACTCAGACATAGATTGGTCATGTTTTCTGCGGTGGAAGCGTAGTCTCCACATGAAGACAGGAGACACAGAATAACATCACAGAGTTAGAAGGAATCTCGATGCATACATAGTCATATTTGCTTGCCTCTGATGACAGGAAATTCCCTGCCTCCTCAGGCAGAATGCTGTGTTATTGGAGAGCTCTGACTGATGGAATCTTCTTAGTTGTGTGTACAGAAATGTTCATGTTAAAAGTCATGTAAATGGTCAAATGAAAGTGTTATTGGAGACCAGAAGAGGAGAATTGAGTTCAGTTTAGTTCATGTAGTGGGGTTCATGGATCATGTCTTCAAGGAAGGTCACTTCTTTTTGAGTTTCATGGGATGGGAAGGATCTTGAGAGGCAAGGATGGAGGTGCTTTCTTGACACCAGGAAAGGCCTGTAGTCAGAAAAAACACAAGACCTGTTTGGTGTGAGTGAACAGAGCAATTACCTTATGTACCTGGCACTTAGTGGATTTATTTATTTAAAAAAGGAGAGAATGACTAAGTGAATGATTGCAAAAAAGCCTTTCTAGTCCATACTTGTGGTGGCAAGGGAGCTATAAAGGAAGGCTGTTGACAAACAAGCACACTGACCCCTCTGCACACTTCAGTCCCAGCCTAGATTCCACATTTGTAGAGTTACCCTGTGGAGGGGACTGACGTTCATTTATTTTTACTCACTACATAGAATTTTTAAAGCCTACTTTCCTCTTGTGTCTTCATAAAGTACTGGTTTTGCATCTCTCTGAAAAGGCTGCCAATTGCCATCCATCCCTTGAACCAGAACAAAGACCTTATTATTATTTTCCTTGAAAAAGTCATATTGTCTATCCGGACCTCCACCTCCTCTCACCCCTGCTATTGAAGTATTAAAAATGCCATGTATTTGACTCACTTCCTTCTAGGATGTGTTCTCTTTTGGTTCATTCTAAAATGATAGTGAAATGTTGGAATTTTGCAAAAAATTCAGCTTCCCACAGTCTCTCTGAGACCCCTCTCTGTTGGAAATAACACTATTGTAATGCAGACGCCCCCAATACCCTGTGGAATCTCCAAGATTCTATAAATGGCTGACCACAGGATATCCCTTTTATACAAATTTCAATCTGTATTATTGCAAATAGACCCTTATGTGTAGGTGTCCAGTTGAAATAGGACACAGTCCCATCAATAGGACTGACCTAAAATAAACCTTTGGCAGAAGAGGTAGAGCTAGTAAAAAATTTAAAATGAGCTTTGCCCCTTCCTTCTTTCTTTTCTTCCCTTCTTTCTTTTTTTAATATGGAGGATAACATTTTGGTAGAAATTGCTCAAGTATTATTTTAAAACTTGACCCTCACAACTTAAGCTTAAAACTTCACAACTTTGAAGTCAAGGAAACATGAAATATATCGTCAGCACAAGATGCCCAAAACATGGCAACACTGTCACATTTTAATGTAAAAATGGGATTCAAACCTCAAACTGAGCTGGGTGTACTTCAAGCTTTGACAGTGCATTCAGTGTGCCTTTATCAGCTGTCAAATGCAAATGGTGTTTAGCTACTGTGTATTTAATCTTAGGCGTAGACATAGACGTAGACATTTCATTTAGGGAAACACAGCACCAAGGAGGCTAAGAGAGGTGAACTAGGGTGAACTAGAAGCCCTTTATAACCAAGAACACTGGAGGGAAATCTAACAGGCTCAACTCACAGACTCAAAGGAAAATGCACTAGAAAATAACATTGTTAAGTGCTGGCTTATCCCAAACTCATGCGCAAAGCTGTATGACTAGTCTTTCTGAACATGGAAAGAAATCAAACATGCAGCTGAAGATATGTATGAGAGAATAATCCAAATTTAGAAACATGCTGCAGCTGAAATCCAATCTAACTGATGTCTGCTGTAGATTGAAAAGGAACATCTTATGGACAATTGATTGTTTCTTGAAATATAATAAAAACAAGCTCTGAAAATGTGTATCTGAAAACATTGACCTAAATGGAGAAAAAAGACAGCATTTACTTTGTAATGCTATCAGGTGGTAATTCAATTTCCCGTTAACCGAACTTCAAGTATTCTGTTTCAAGTTGCAGATTGGTGGTGCTTATCATATAAATTGGCCAATAAGATTTGCAAATAATACTTTTAGTGCTTGGTTTTGTGGTTGTAGCTCTAGAAAAGAAAATCAATTTAATTCCATGCATTGGTTTTTCTCCTTAAAATTCATACAATTTGAATATGATTGACAGGGCACAACATCATTATGCAGTCTGTTAGATGGACCGATTATGCTTATGAATACAAGAGTGGAGTGAATGAAAGCAACGTGTAATTGATTCTACTCTTGGTCTGACTCTTCATTAACAGTTTGAATGTAGCACAGTTGCTTCTCAGATGGAAAACGATGAGAGCAACCTATATGTGTTCCCTCAGTTGTTTTAAAATTCATTATGCTAATATTTTTTCGCAGAATGTTTTTGCCGCATTTGTTTTATCACGCGGAAGTCCGATCGAATCTTAGTAAATGATTCTCCTGCTTTCAATATTTATTTGGCATTTCAATTGCACATTTTTCAATTTACACATTTGGAAATGAACGCATACTCCCTCCGGCACCCCCTTCAAAGACAACCTTCCATCCTACCCTCCTTTTCTATAGACTTCAGACTAATTTCCCAGGATAGAACGAGGTGGGGGGAGCACAAGGTGGTGGTTATAGCTTCAAAACAAAAGAGCTGATTTATAGGCTGATTGATTTCAGAAATAGATGAACAAAATCAGGCTCGATTTGTCTTGCCACACTTTAGTCAGATAAAGTACAAAACGACCTGCCATCCCATTTTGCATACCTCTTCCAGGGCTTGCATTTGAGATGTTGATTAAATGTATAGACCGCATTGCTGTTTTCTTGGCTTTCCTCGGTTGTGTAAGAAAGGGCTTCAAGTGCATGAAGGCTGCTCTTCATTTCTGGAATGTGGAGCTGGACAATTTAGGGAAACAACATTATTTTCATTGCTCACAGTGAGATACGTTGCTGATTCTGTAACAGCCATCCCTGCCCTTTCCTTTGCCTACAAGTTCCTGCCGGACTTTAAGACAGAAGAAACAACAAAATTAGTGCTGGGCCAGGCAGTTCTGTCTAGGAGCTACAGTCATATTGTGATCTCCAAATTAGATTGTATTTACAATTGATAAGCATATTCATTTCATATTCAGTCTTTCTCTAGCTGTGATTTTTTAATTAAATCAGCAGTTGACTTATAAAGATAATAGGTCTGAGAACTTCATACTGGAAATAGATTTCTTTCTTCTGATGAGAACTCTTAAGATCTACTCTTTTAGCAACTTTTCAAATATACAATATAGTATTAGAAACTATATTCACCATACAGTGCATTATATTTCCAGGACTTATTTATCTTATGACTGAAGGTTTGTACCTTTTGACCTCCTTCATCCATTCATGCATCCCCTCCTGCCCCTAGCCGCTGGCAACCATCGATCTGTTCTCTGTATCTATGAGTTTGCTGGGTTTTTGTTTTTTTTTTGGATTCTACATGTAAGTGAGATCATACAGTATTTGTCTTCCTCTCTCTGACTTATTTCACTTAGCATAATGCCCTCAAGTCCCATCCATCTTATCACAAGTGGCAGAATTTCCTTCACTTTTATGGCTGAATAATATTCCATTGTTTATATATATAAAACCCATTTTTTCTATCCATTCATCCATCAATGGACACTTAGGTTATATCCATCTCTTGGCTGTTGTAAATAATGCTGCAGTGAACATGGGGGTGCAGATATCTATTTGAGATGTTTTTCTTTCCTTTGAATAAACACCCAGAAGTGTAATTGTTGGATCATATGGTAGTTCTATTTTTAATTTTTTGAAGAACCTCCATACTGTTTTTATGAATGACTGCATGGAAATAATCATATCAGTTTTTACTATGATATCTTATTTATCTACCACAACACTTGGTATTTGATAAACATGCTAACCCCCAAAAAGCCCCAGGTGTCTGGGGAATCCTTCATTGTGCCCGTTTTAAAACATGTCCACAGATGCTTTGCTACTTCTCCCATCAAGAGGTGAAGTCTGCGTGATTCCACTTGAAATGGGTGGAATTTTGTGACAGTTGCAACAAATCAGGGTACAGTGGTGGTAACACGGTGTCGCTCCCAAGGCTGGGATAGAAAGGATAACACAGCTTCCACCTCTGGCGCACTTGGTCTTGGAGCCCTGAGCTGTCATGTGAGCAAGCTGACTGTTCCGAGGCTTCCATAAGGAAACCAAACTGGCCCCCATGGAAAGTCCCTGAGACCACAGAAAGAGGGAGGGATGTCTGGCGGCCCGGTCCTTAGCTGCTGGAACCCACACTATTCCACTGCCAGCCACTACCCAACTACAACCATATGAGAGGCTCCATGCCAGACCCCCTAGTTGAGCCATTTCAGAATTGTTGATCCAGAAAAGCCATAAAAAATAACAAAGCGTTGTTGTTGTCTTAAGTTATCATGTTTTGGGGTAATTTCTTGCACAGCAATAGCCAGTCAGAATTTGCATGTATACAAAGTATGAGGCTAAAGTAATGGAATTCATGATAAGCATGACAAACTTTATATATACAAATGTATGCCATTTCGTTCAATAAGTAGCCACACTGGGAAAAGTTTATTCGTAATCATATTGTCTCTGTGATAGTGTGTCTCCCCACACTGATCTGTGACTTTGGGCATAATTCTTTCTCCTGTGGATCCACTGAGCAAGGGAAAATAGATTAAATTTTCTCTACTGTCCTTTTCATCTCTAAAAATTCTTGACCATTATACAAAATTCTTTGGTAACTGAGATACCTGAGAAATATGTTCCTGTCCTACATATTCACTGTAAGGTATCTAAGACTCAATTTGCATATTAAAATTATAGTAAAACTTTAAATATAGATATAAGCCATATAGGTAAAAAATGCCATTTTTCCTACCATTTAAACCCTGAAAATAATTGTTTTATATAAAGAGATTATTGAGAATAGCAAAATAAAAGAAAAATATACCCAGTGGAGTTATTATTTTAAATCCCTTGAAATTATGTAAATATTTTTAAGTGTATTTTCTTATTTATAGTGATATAAGATCATCTTTAGAGAGCACATTAACAGTCTTTATATGTTGTAGGAATATGGTAGATGGAATTCAGGAACTTGGTTTAACCATATGATCTTTGTTTTAATACTTAATTTTTGTATAGGTAACACATTCACATAATTTGAACATCAAAAATATTAGTAAACAGTGAAATGTCTTCTTCCCATATTTGGCCCTATCCTTGTAGTTTTCATAGGTTAACCACTGCTGTTAATTACTTGTTTATCCTCCCAGAGATATTTTATACATATATTAACTAAAACAAATATGCATTCTTTTCTACACCTGTGGAGGTATTTTTACACTAATGGTACCATGCTTAACATTTCTGCATCTCTTTTCTTCCCTCTCTCCTTCCCTCCCTCCCTCCCTCCCTCCCTCCCTTCCTTCCTTCCTTCCTTCCTTCCTTCCTTCCTTCCTTCCTTCCTTCCTTCCTTCTTCCCTCCCTCCCTCCCTCCTTTCCTTCCTTCCTTCCCTTTCTCTCTATTTCTTTGTTTCTTTCTTTTTCTTCCATAGTAATATATCCTGAATATCTTTCCATATTCATACATAAATACCTTCATTGTCCTTTTTACAGAAGCATAATGTTTCATTGTATAAATGTACAATTATTTCACTAGTCCCCTACTGATGGACATTTAGGTTGTCTCCAAGCATATCATCCATAGAATATATTCCTAGAAATAGAATTATTATACCAAAAGGAGTCTACATTTGTAATTTGGAAAGATATGGTTAACCACTCTCTCTGGGAATGGTGCCAGTTTGCATTTCATTGTATAGGCATGTTGGAGAAAATTGAACCATGACTGATGTTCCTTTGTCTGCAAAATAGTGAATTAGACTACTCAGAACCTATAGCTTAATTCTTGATAGACATGTAGAAGAGGGATTGTATTTGAGAGCTGCAAAGAATCTTAGAGGACATCTTATTCAACTCCTTTTAGGTTTTAAGACCAAAGCCCAAAGAGAAGAATGACTTGCCCAAGGTCAACAGCTGGTTAGTGACAGATCTGGGACTTCTGACAATTATAATCAGATCTTAGGGCTTACTGTCTGGTGCTCTTTCCACACCAGAGGAAAGATAACTGCCACTCCTGCCTGTATGCTCAGGATGCCTGGGATGCCACTGCTGCTGATAATTAGTATTTCTTGAGTGTCTGCGTGTACCAGGCATCAGATGAAACACTTCTATTTACATTATCTTATTTATACCATGGAATCCACAAATTCTTGTGCAAGATAATTGCATAAATTGAATGCATGTATCTCGTGTATCTCACATGCATATGTCCACTCTAAAGATTGTATTGTGTTTAATAAAATGTAAATTAATACAAAGCATCATTGAAGTTTTAATAGCTGTTTTTCTCTAACTTGTTCTCAATCAGTGGATTTTGAAACTACTACTGTGAAAGGGTAGACCATAAGACTTTTGATATGAAAAAGAGGATCCTTATACTCAAAACGCTTGAGAGCCACTTAACAGTGTTTAAAGTCCTTTTAACTGCCCAGACATCATTCTGTACTCCATCTGTCTCCATTACAAGGTTAAATACTAATGATGCCACAAGCACAGAAGAGACCACAGAGATCATCTAAGCAGCTGATTCATTTTGTGGATAAGGAAACCAAGGCAGGGACCAATGAAAGGATGGCTTCATCTGGGTTACTCCACTAGTCAGGGCTGGAGCTGGAATCAGAAAACAGGCCTCCTGACTGAATTTTATAACAGGAAAAGGGGAAACTCCTTGGTGTGTCAGAGTCACCCATAAGTACTATAAACAATTAAAATAATGAAGAAAATTTCCTTTCGAGCCTTATAGGTTTGTGGATCTGAGAGGTTGTGATATTGGTCGATAATAATACTTGATCTTGGGTGCTGTAAATTTAATGCAGCGCATAACCAACAGAGATCAATATTTTGATGTTGAGGATGCTCTTTTATTGGCTGTTTGTCCTCAGACTTAAATTAAATGGAGAAGTGAAGAAATGCAAGGAATAATTTTTCAAAAATTCCATGTAAGTTTTGTAGAGAAAGATGGCTAAGGGAGAAAGCAAAGGAAACATTTATTTATTATGTCATTATTTCCAGCCCTTATGGACTTCTCTCTCTCTCTCTCTCTCTCTTCTTCCCATTAATGCCCCTAAGCCCTGTGTTCACTTGGCAAAAGTAGACACATCTTTATGACCTGGATAAGAGACATTTATTCTTGACCTTCTCCATCCACAAAATAAGGAAACCAAGGTCATATCCTGTTGCTCTTTTATATGGTATTTGATGGACAGAGGCACTGGGAATGAGGTTTAAGAAAACAAATAAAACAAAAGAAACAAAAAACATAGATTTCACCTTCAACAATGGCAAGGGGGGGGGGTGCCAAAATTGCCCTGGAATAACAGGGCACAGGTTAATTTGTGGAAACTTAGGCCCATGAGGGAATCTGCAAACCTTAGGTTTAGTCAAATGTATTTTGGAAACAGAGCATTCTGTGTTCATCACGCCCCTCCCTTGTGGAGACTCACAATTCATTGTATCATCCTAAGTGTCCAGAGGAACCCTACACTAAGGTAACTGATTGACTTAATCTCACCTGGTGATCCCCAAATTTAATTGACCTTTAAACCCATATCTTAACTGAACCTGCTTTGGGACATCCTGTTGCAACTCTTATTTGTTATTACAAAAACAATATTAGTGTGTCTGTTTTGTTTTGTTTTGTTTTGTTTTTTGCTAAATACAACCTAATCTCCCTTTATCCTCTCGTTCTATTAATATGTCGTAGCGGTTCTCACTTTAAAGCCAGGTTTGTCTGTGAAATAACATCTACATAAACTCACTAATGAGGTTTCTGCCTATTTTGATCACAAGATATCATCTTCAACATTATCTGACAAGGGTTTAAATACTGTTTAAAGTCGTTAAAAGTTGAAATCAACATTTGGGGATTTTCTCAACATTAAATAATACTCTCGACATTTAGCAGACAATTAACAAAGATCTTTCTCTTAGTGATTTATTTTCTGCTATTTAAATTTCATATGCAATTTAAAACTATTCCATAGTTGCATTTTGGTAAAGCGTTCTTATTCTCTTGTTACTGTTTTTGAAATTAAGTGATACTGATTAGCCAAAGCAAGTCATTTATTTTCATTATAATATTCTAATGACCGAATTCCTTTTTTGATCAAAGTTGATTAGTTATTGTTATTCACATCATTTAAATAAGTTTATAATCCAGATTAACAGATAAGACTGAGAAGCAGGAGTTACAAGGCATTTTCAAGTAATTTGGATTAAAATTTGGTCTATTTCTTACAACCTTTGTTGACTTAGAACAAACATATGGACACCAAGAGGGGAAAGGGGTGGTGGTGGTGGTGTGATGAATTGGGAGATTGGGATTGACATGTGTACACTAATATGTATAAAATAGATTACTAATAAGAACCTGCTGTACTAAAAAATAAATTAAATTAAAAAATAACCCTTCTAGTGTTATTACTGATTATTATAAATTCTTTTGACATATTTCCAGAAACTTGCCCTTCTTTATTGTGTACAATGCCTGATACTATTGTCTTATTTATAAGTAAGGTGATGTGTAAGATTGGTACTTCCTTCCCATGTCAATTCAGAATGTTCATTTTGTAGGCAACTATTTCTCAGTTTATTTCCCACTGAGGATTTGTCTTCTGCCAGCGTGCCAATTATTCACACCTTATATTATAATCTGTTATGCTTGGATCTGACCAGTAGCGATGGAACAATTTACTGGTAGGGGATTCCTTTTCACAATTATCACCTTCCTGGAAATTTGCCTGCTTTAAAAAGCTGTGCTATCTAAAATCTTTTACCAGAGAAGCATTTGCATCAACAGTATTTCTTAGCTTGCTTGTCTCCAAGCTCCAACACAAATACCTAAAATAAATAAAGCACCAATTATGTGAAAAGTGAAAAATATCTTGCTTATCCTATTTTTCCTTCCTTTTGTATTTACAGATGTTATCCATACCGTAGGACCAATAGCCAGAGGCCATATTAATGGTTCCCACAAGGAAGACCTTGCAAATTGCTATAAATCATCTCTGAAACTGGTGAAAGAAAATAACATCCGATCAGTTGTAAGTACTTTTATGCTTCTTATTTCTTATTCTTTTTCAACCTTTTTATACTGGAAAATCAATCTTGTCCAAAATGAGGGTAGAATATCATTTCTATAATTCTAAAAGCTAAGTTTAACGACCTTAGTACGTGATGTAGTCTGTCGGTTATCGTGACTCCACTCGTTTGTATACCCTAAATATTTGCCTAATTGTTTTAGAATTTAAAAGTATAGAGTCCCAGAACTGGAACCATCACATCTAATTTATTTTCTCCTTGTTGCCCTTATCTTTTGAAGAAAATGTTTGTGAGTGTGTGTGTGTGTGTGTGTGTGTGTGTGTGTGTGTGTGTTTTAACTTGAAAGATGTTATTCTTTTAGATTGATTTTGGTCTTCCTAAACTAATACTCTGTAGTTGGGTATGCCACATCCCTTCTTAGTTCTATCAATTTAGATGGGAGAGTTCAGAAAATGTGGATCTAATCTATTTCCTTAGCAGTAGGCTGAGATGAAAGGGGGTCTCCTCTAGCTGGATTTGGAGGTATTTATTCACCTGCTTTTCTTTTGCAACATGCCCTACATTTATTACATCTCAATTACACCAGTAAAATAAAACTATGAGAAAAATGAGAGTGTAAATACCCAATCGTAAGTTAATTTGGGCAGAATCCCTTGGGTTTTTCAGATAGATGTTAACCTTGCCGAAATCATGGAACAGGAAGATAGTTAAACACTTGACTTCTTAGCAGGCTGAATGGATCAGCATTGCTTGCGAGTTCACAGAAGTGGTGGTTTTATTATTTGCATGAAGGAGCATTGAGAGTCAGACACATTTAGATAACCCTGGATGGTTGCTGTACTTTTCATGCATGATTATAATTATGAAGTGCCTTTTCCAATGTGAGTTTGCTTAAAATAAGACAACTTTTTTTTCAAGCCAATTATACCGCCTTTTACATCTTTGCCTACTTGTTAACAGAGCTAGATATTTCATCTCACTCTTTGATTTTTAAAAATTTTCTCTTTGCAAATGAATCAATAAGTTAGACACTATTTTGTCTTAGAGGAGAAAGCTGAAGTTCAAAGAGGGAGCAAAGTAAGCTACTAAACCAGTTGACTCATTTTGTTCTCTAAAGGAAAATAACAAAAATCAAAACAGGTGTGCACTTTCTGGGAATAATTAAAATTTTGTCAATATAGCTTATTGATTAAAAGAGGCAAATGGGGCTGAAGTGCTAAGAAAAATGGATATGTATAGAAGTTTCCAACTTGGGAAATATGGACCTTGTGACGTGAAGAGAATATGCTAACAAATTCACTGGCATCTCTAATGATTTTCTTGAAGTCAGTAAAAAGTAAGAAGAGACTAGCCCATTAGCAACAGTGTAAAAACATCACCCATCCTTTTAACAGAAAAAATAAACATCCCTAACTATGATGACCTTAAAATAATCATATCTGCTGTTACTGTACTTGCTACCATGAGGTAAAGAGTAGAAGAATTATCGACTAAGTTAAATTGACTTTTATCAGATGCCCTACAATGTGATACTCTAGTCATCCTGAGATTGGAATTAGGTCTATTCTATGTTACCATGTTTGATGATGATTTTGAGGGGTTAATTACACGTGACTTGGTTAAAATTAGCACGTGGTGGCACTAAACTGAAGTCATTGCAATATTAGTAAATAAAAATGGAGATGGAAAATATCTGCAAAATATGAAGGAAAATGTCCAGCTAAATTAATCGCCGTGTTCTTACATGGTTGACTGGAGTTGCCATCGAATATCTTGTCTCATATTCTTTAAAAAAATCTGCCTTCCTTGCTTCTTTATTTCTTTTCTTTTTTTTATCGAACAATATTGATTTACAGTGTTGTATTGAATATAGTTCCCTGTGCTATACAGTAGGACCTTGTTGTTTATCTTGTTTATATACAGTGGTGTATATCTGCTAATACCAAGCTCCTAATTTATCCTGCCCCTTTGGTAACCATAAGTTTGTTTTCTGTGTCTGCGAGTCTGTTTCTGTTTTATAAATAAGTTCATTTGTATCATTTCTTTTATACTCCACATATAAGTGATATCATATGGTATTTGTCTTTCTCTGTCTGACTTACTTCACTTAGTATGATAATCTCTAGGTCCATCCATGTTGCTGCAAATGGCATCACTTCATTCTTTTTATGGCTTTCCATTTTGTATATGTACCACATCTTCTTTATCCGTTCATCTGTTGATGGACATTTAGGTTGCTTCCATGTCTTGGCTACTGTAAATAGTGCTGCTATGAACACTGGGGTGTGTGTATATTTTCAAATTATAGTTTTCTCCAGCTATATGTCCAGGAGTGGGATTGTTGGATCATATGGTGATTCTATTTTTAAAGGAAGCTTCATGCTGTTCCCCATGGTGGCTGCCTTTCTTTCATTTCTTGCAGGAGGAAATGGGGCTCTCTACTTTATATGGAATGGAATGTCATGTTCTTGACCAACATTAAAAAAAAGAATGATGCTAATGTCATCAAATCCTTGTCATATGGGGGGAAATGGAAAATTCTTAGAAATGTTATCATGACTGGATACATCTTTTATTGTACAGGTCTTCCACTTTATAGACATTACTATAGATGGGGAGAGATGTCTGTATCAAAATCCTGGTTAGTAAGATGGAAAATAAAGTTAACTTGAGCTCATTTATATGCACGTCAAAGAAAATTTCTCATAAACCCTTTTATCAGATCAGCTTCGTGTGACCATGGAAAAGTCATGTCGGTATTTTGTAGCCTCAGTTTCCATATACAAAGAATCAGTAAATTATTACTGTCTAAATCATGAGGCTATTATGAGGATCAGTTGAAATAATGGATGTAAAATAACTGGAAAATGTATTCGCTATAAAAGTACTTGATAATATTACTTCAAGCGTAAGATATTTTCACAGTTTATGATTTGGCAAATTTAGGAGACTGAGGTCATTCTTGCTTTGATATTCTGAAACACAGACCTCTAGACATTATCATATCATTTCTTGATGTTTTCATACAGAAATAAATTATCATGAAGTACCCAGTTAGTATATTTGTAAAGGAAAAATCTCAATTTTTTCTTCCTCCTATGTAGGGAAAAATCTCATTCTTCCCTAGTGTGTGTTCCTTCCCTGTGAGTCTCCTTTACTACTCACACAGAACAGTTCACTCATGACATTTCTGGTCACCAAATGTGTGGAGGTTTCTTCCCACACGAAGCAATTCTCTGCAACCCCACCTAGGTGTCCTATAATTTAACTCAGTTCTGACACTGTGTACCTGGAGAGAGTGTCAGACCCCATAGATTCAGGGCTCAGTCCCACAAGACTTCCACCCCTCCCCCGCCCTTCACACACACCATTAAGGTGCCAGTTGCAAGCTCAGGTTGTCACCTATGCTTCTGACCTACTAGCTATAGATTGGAAGGTCCAACGACCCTCTGCTTGGGTTCAATTCACTTGCTAGAGCAGGTCACAGAACTCAGGGAAACACTTACATACATGTACCAGTTTATCAAAGGATGTGATAAAGGATTCAGATGAACAGCCAGATGAAGGGATACATAGGACGAGGTCTGGGTGGGTCCGGAGCACAGGAGCTTCTGTCCCCGTGCAGTTGGGGCGGGTTTTTATCCTCCTGGTGTGGATGTGTGCACCCACTGGAAGCTCTCCCAACCCCAAACTATTGAGGTATTACGGAGACTTACTCACATAGGCATGATCAATCATTAACTCCATTTCCAGCCCCTCTCCCTTGTCTGGAGGATGAGGGATGGGAATGAAAATTTCAAGCTTCTAATCATGTCTCAAGTCATCCAGAAGCCCACTCAGAGTCAATTCATTAGGACAAAAGATTCTTCTAGTGCTCTAATCACTTAGAAATTTACAAGAGTTTTAGGAGCCCTGTGTCAGGCATGGGATCAAAGACAAATACTAAAACAAAAGATGCTCCCATGTTCTTATCACTTCAGAAATTACAAAGGTTTCAGGAGCTCTGTGCCAGTAACTAGGGACAGAAACCAACATATATTTTCTATTATCTCATACTACTGTGTTTATTTAGGCAGTTAAAACTATTAATGTTGCTAATAATGATTAATATCATCTTATTCATAATCATTAATAATATCATTGTTAATATTACCAACTCATGTGTGTATTGACAGCACAGAACATGCCACAAACCCTTATTGCTCAGTAGATGCACTGAATTGAATTAAATTATACTAATCTTGTCACCACATGCAGCTGTCTTAAATTTGTAGTCTAATTTTTAACTTAAAAAAATACTCTTACGTTATCATGGTTTCTTCCACTATGTGTTGTTTTACAATAAAGCTACAAAAATAAATAAGGAGTAACTAGCTAAGGTGGGGTAGCAGATGTGTAACAAAGTGGCTATAAGGCAGTGTGCTAAATGCCATAAAGGGAATGTATTACTCTACTGGTCTGGATCAGCTAGGCTGTGCTACACCTACAAATAACCTCAAAATCTTAGTGGTCTGCATTCAGAGACCCTGGCGAATTAGGCATCGCATTGTCTCTGGGCTCTGCTCTTTGGAGCTGACAACCTCCTCAGCCATGGAACTTTGCAAAATCATGCATAAACCTTTTACTGTCTCAGATTAGAAGTGACACACATAATTTCCGCTTCCATTTAATTGGCCAGAACTATTCACATCGTCCTGCCTACCTGCAAGTGGGCCAGGGAAATGTCTGTGAATAAGTGAAATATTTGATGGTAACACTTTTCTGCCAAAATGAAGCCAAAGGCTTTGGTGTCACAGCAGAGGGGTCAGAGATGTCTGCTTTACTCTAATTTCTCTGAAGGAATATATTCTTCAAAATTTTGCTGGCGGTAAACCAAATAATATGATCGTATATTTATTTAATAAATAATAAGACCTACTGTGTTCCAAGACATTTTTAGATATCTCCTAAGACCTAGAGGATATAATGTTTACCTTCAAGTATATAATTTGTCTCAATCTCCTGACCATTCAGACAAATAAATAGACCAGATCGTCATGTCCATTGTATGATTTGAGAGTACTCTCTTGTTCTCTCATCACTTTTAAATATCTTCCCATGGAAGCCTGAAATTCTGTAATTAATGAGTAATTTATGATGGTCAGGAATTGTTCTTTCTCTGCAATTTTCCTTTAAAATGCAAATACTCAGGAGATCAGCAGATGATGAATTTCCTAATACCTTAATTTGAAGAAATTTATCAAATTACTTTTCACTTTGGCAGGATAAATGAGAGGAGGATAAAAGTACCAAGCACCTCTGCCTGGGGGAGAATTGGAAGGGAGGTTGGGAGAAACAGGAAACAAAGTGGGGTACAAAGATATTTCACTGACCTTCCAGTTGTGCTGAAAGGAGATACTTTTTAAATAGAGAAGAAGGAAAAGCAAGTCACATAATTATCTAGGAATAAGGTAGTTATTTGGTTACTGGATGTGACATTTGTGGATACAATATTTTGCTATGAAAAAATATTATTCCTTTTATTAATTTAGAAGAAAAAAAATCCTTAAATTTTTCTCCTGTATCCATTCTTTTTGGTAACTTTTAAAAATATGTACCCACATGTTCGCTTTAGGTTGTAAAAGAATAAAAATAAATTAATAAATCTAATGGTTCATTTTACAGTGGCAGCTCTCTTCTATGAATTATTAATTAGAACAGCTTTATTAATACCAAGGATGTTTAAATTTAGGGTTTTAATCATGCGATCTTACCATAGAGAGTTTCAGGTGAAAAATCTGACCAATCTTTCATGCGTCCTAGATGTGGTTTGTGCAAGTACCTTATTCCGTCCAACTTACTTCAAACATTGATTCAGTTATTTTCCTCCAACCATGAGTTCCCCTTGGGCAAAATTCAAATGTATGCAAATTTACTTTGGTATACATTCTTGACAACCTTGAGAATGTTGATTCCAGTGTAAGCAAAAAGCGTAAGTCACCATGTAGGGGATAACTAGAAATAGAATGAACTGGAAATGGGCATAGGGAAAAAAATGAAAGAAAAGTCAAGGAGGGTACAGATTTTCTCAGTAAAACATTGGAAAAGATAAAGGTAGATGTCAAAAAGTAGATCCAGGTCTTAGAACCACAGTATTCTAATGCACGTAACTTGAGAAATGAATAATCAGTTGTTCATGAAGTCAAGCAACTGAATGATTTTGATTTCTAGGACAATGTGATGTCCTAAGAAAACGAAAAGGGTGTTGTGGCACTGGAGGAGGACTGAACATATACAGAATATCCTTTTGAATGTATATTAGCTAAAATATGCAAATGGAAATTGTTTATATTGGTGAAACCTCAGGGGCAGAGGTAGGGTTGAAGACAGGAAGGAAAAATTTTATGGAGAAAGGGCTGGTAAATAGAGGTTAATAATACTGTATCCATTATCACTAGATGCTGATGTAGAGTTATTAAAATAGCATAGGTATTATCTTATATATCATGCTGCTTTTATCATTTTCTGTTTAAGTGAACATAGAAATATATTATAAGGATTTTTATGTTATTATTGACCTCTATTTCCCTCTTTTTTTTTTTTTTTTTACAATATGATTTAAAATTTCTCAATGTCAAATTCTTTTACCACCAGGTTCAATTTTAGGAACCTAATCCATGCTGTTCAAAGTGATCTCTTCTCTCAGCATCAGTTAAAAGGCATAAATTCATGTTTGTCAGTGATATTAGGTATTCAAGAAAACTCCTTTTAACTGACAAAATATAGTGTACCCAGTTTGACATTCTTTGAGTGAAAACATGCAATAAAAAATAGATGTTTTTTTTATTAAAATGATTAGGATGTGAAAATAAACCAGATTTTATGTAGGTTAAAAAATGATTTTCCCACGAAGTATAAGTAATAATTGATATATGAATTTGGTAGTTTTCTGTGATTATGGGCAGACTAAAAGATAGCTGTTTGTTTGAATGGTGTATACCACTGTGGTTTCCATATGAGTGTGATGCTAAGTGATTTATGGACTGAAAACAATTGTAAATCTTCACTGGTAGGAAACATCCAATGCCCATAGAGGTGCCTCAAAGCTAGATGATGTTCCCTCCATGAGTCATAAGTTTTGAGAAGTAATACTTTCCAATGGAAGAGATGCTGGACCTACCATACCTCTAGGCACTGTGGCAGTAAGCAAGTTTGGAATTCTGCATTTAATTGTTTCACTGTGGTGTAGGTTTTCATTTTAAGACATAGTCAAGTGAATCTTATTTTCTTATACAAGTTCCCTTCTGAGAGGGTTGCCATGGCAATGAGTTCTCAGCCTCAAATTCTTAAATGCTGGTTTTATTTCATTATCTGAGTTTCCATTACAGGCCACATCAATCAATGCAATCCTTTCTACAAGAAGACTTCTGCAGCCTTAAAAAGCTGACCCTTTAATTTGTTACCTCTTCTCCTCCGACTAACTTGATATCACAGTTTTTTTTTTTTGGTAGTCAATGTGTATATCATTTTATTTTATTTATTTTTTTGACATTGTTTGAGATTTTAATCTGAAGACAAACTGAAGTCATATTTTCAGCACTTTAAAATGGGATTAAATAATATAATTTTGTTATACCAGGTAGCTTCCATGCAAAATAGTGTATCTGTCCCCGTGTGTGTGTATATATATATATGTGTGTGTGTTTTTGTGTCTATATCTATCTATATCTATCTATCTATATATCTATCTGTCTGTCTATCTATCTATCTATCTATCTATCTATCTATATATCCTACTGGTTCTATTTCCCTGGTAGAACTCTAACCAGTACAGATTTTGGTATCCTTATATCTTTTTTCTTTGTTTTCACATGTTTATTGGAAACTTCGTGTGTTAGTTTCTGCTTTAGAGCAAAGTGAATCAGTTATACATATACATATGTTCCCATATCTCTTCCCTCTTGCATCTCCCTCCCTCCCACCATCGCTATCCCACCCATCTAGGTGGTCACAAACCACCTAGCTGATCTCCCTGTGCTATGCGGCTGCTTCCCACTAGCTATCAATTTTACGTTTGGTAGTATATATATGTCCATGCCACTCTCTCACTTTGTCACAGCTTACCCTTCCCCCTCCCCATTTCCTCAAGTCCATGCTCTAGTAGGTCTGTGTCTTTATTCCCGTCTTACCCCTAGGTACTTCATGACCTTTTTTTTTTTCCTTAGATTCCAAATATATATGTTATCATATGGTATTTGTTTTTTCTCTTTCTGACTTACTTCACTCTGTATGACAGACTCTACAAATAACTCAATTTCATTTCTTTTTATGGCTGAGTAATATTCCATTGTATATATGTGCCACATCTTCTTTATACATTCATCTGTTGATGGACACTTAGGTTGTTCCATGCCCTGGCTATTGTAAATAGAGCTACAATGAACATTTTGGTACATGACTATTTTTGAATTATGGTTTGCTCAGGGTATATGCCCAGTAGTGGGATTGCTGGGTAGTATGGTAGTTCTATTTTTAGTTTTTTAAGGAACCTCCATAATGTTCTCCATGGTGGCTGTATCAATTTACATTCCCACCAACATTGCAAGAGTGTTCCGTTTTCTCCACACCCTCACCAGCATTTATTGTTTCTACAATTTTTGATGATGCCCATTCTGACCGGTGTGAGATGATATCTCATTGTAGTTTTGATTTGCATTTCTCTAGTGATTAATGATGTTGAGCATTGTTTATGTGTTTGTTGGCAATCTGTATATCTTCTTTGGAGAAATGTCTATTTAGGTCTTCTGCCCATTTTTGGATTGGGTAGTTTGTTTTCTTGATATTGAGCTGCATGGGCTGCTTGTAAATTTTGGAGATTAATCCTTTGTCAGTTGCTTCATTTGCAAACATTTTCTCCCATTCTGAGGGTTGCTTTTTGGTCTTGTTTATGGTTTCCTTTGCTGTGCAAAAGCTTTTAAGTTTCATTAGGTCACATTTGTTTATTTTTGTTTTTATTTCCATTTCTTTAGGAGGTGGGCCAAAAAAGATCTTGCTGTGATTTATGTCATAGAGCGTTCTGCCTGTGTTTTCTTCTAAGAGTTTTATAGTGTCTGGCCTTACATATAGGTCTTTAATCCATTTTGAATTTATTTTTGTGTACAGTGTTAGGGAGTGTTCTAATTTCATACTTTTTTTTTTTTTTTTCTGTACACGGGCTTCTCACTGTTGTGGCCTCTCCTGTTGCAGAGCACAGGCTCCAGCTGCGCAGGCTCAGCGGCCATGGCTCACGGGCCTAGCCACTCCACGGCATGTGGGATCTTCCCAGACTGGGGAACGAACCCGTGTCCCCTGCATTGGCAGGCGGACTCTCAACCACTGCGCCACCAGGAAGGCCCTAATTTCATACTTTTACATGTACCTGTCCAGTTTTCCCAGCATCACTTATTGAAGAGGCTGTCTTTTCTCCACTGTATATTCTTGCCTCCTTTATCAAAGATAAGGTGACCATATGTGCATGGGTTTATCTCTGGGCTTTCTATCTTGTTCCATTGATCTATATTTCTGTTTTTATGCCAGTACCATACTGTCTTGATTACTGTAGCTTTGTAGTATAGTCTGAAGTCAGGGAGCCTGATTCCTCCAGCTCCGTTTTTCTTTCTTAAGATTGCTTTGGTTATTCGGGGTCTTTTGTGTTTCCATACAAATTGTGAAATTTTTTGTTCTAGTTCTGTGAAAAATGCCAGTGGTAGTTTGATAGGGATTGCATTGAATCTGTAGATTGCTTTGGGTAGTAGAGTCATTTTCACAATGTTGATTCTTCCAATCCAAGAACATGGTATATCTCTCCATCTATTTGTATCATCTTTAATTTCTTTCATCAGTGTCCTATAATTTTCTGCATACAGGTCTTTTGTCTCCTTAGGTAGGTTTATTCCTACATATTTTATTCTTTTTGTTTCAATAGTAAATGGGAGTGTTTTCTTAATTTCACTTTCAGATTTTTCATCATTAGTGTATAAGAATGCATGAGATTTCTGTGCATTAATTTTGTATCCTGCTACTTTACCAAATTCATTGATTAGCTCTAGTAGTTTTCTGGTAGCACCTTTAGGATTCTCTATGTAGAGTATCACGTCATCTGCAAACAGTGACAGCGTTACTTCTTCTTTTCCGATTTGGATTCCTTTCTTTTCTTTTTCTTCTCTGATTGCTGTGGCTAAAACTTCCAAAACTATGTTGAATAAGAGTGGTGAGAGTGGGCAACCTTGTCTTGTTCCTGATTTTACTGGAAATGGTTTCAGTTTTTCACCATTGAGGACGATGTTGGCTGTGGGTTTGTCATATATGGCCTTTATTATGTTGAGGAACGTTCTCTCTGTGCCTACTTTTTGCAGGGTTTTATCATAAACGGGTGTTGAAATTTGTCAAAAGCTTTCTCTGCATCTCTTGAGATGATCACATGGTTTTTCTCCTTCACTTTGTTAATATGGTGTATCACGTTGATTTTTTGCGTATATTGAAGAATCCTTGCATTCCTGGAATAAACTCCACTTGATCATGGTGTATGATCCTTTTAATGTGCTCTTGGATTCTGTTTGCTAGTATTTTGTTGAGGATTTTTGCATCTTTGTTCATCAGTGATACTGGCCTGTAGTTTTCTTTCTTTGTGACATCTTTGTCTGGTTTTGGTATCAGGGTGATGGTGGCTTCGTAGAATGAATTTGGGAGTGTTCCTCCCTCTGCTATATTTTGGAAGAGTTTGAGAAGGATAGGTGTAAGCTCTTCTCTAAATGTTTGATAGAATTCACCTGTGAAGCCATCTGGTCATGGGCTTTTGTTTGTTGGAAGATTTTTAATCACAGTTTCAATTTCAGTGCTTGTGAGTGGTCTGTACATATTTTCTATTTCTTCTGGATTCAGTCGTGGCAGGTTGTGCATTTCTAAGAATTTGTCCATTTCTTCCAGATTGTCCATTTTATTGGCATAGAGTTCCTTGTAGTAATCTCTCATGATGTTTTTTATTTCTGCAGTGTCAGTTGTTACTTCTCCTTTTTCATTTCTAATTCTATTGATTTGAGTCTTCTCCCTTTTTTTTCTTGATGAGTCTGGCTAATGGTTTATCTATTTTGTTTATCTTCTCAAAGAACCAGCTTTTAGTTTTATTGATCTTTGCTATCATTTCCTTCATTTCTTTTTCATTTATTTCTGATCTGATTTTTATGGTTTCTTTCCTTATGCTAACTTTGGAGTTTTGTTGTTCTTCTTTCTCTAATTGCTTTAGGTGCAAAGTTAGGTTGTTTATTTGAGATGTTTCCTGTTTCTTAAGGTAGGATTGTATTGCTATAAACTTCCCTTTTAGAACTGCTTTTGCTGCATCCCATAGGTTTTGCGTCATCGTGTCTCCATTGTCATTTGTTTCTAGGTATTTTTTGATTTTCTCTTTGATTTCTTCAGTGATCACTTTGTTAGTAAGTAGTATATTTTTTTAGCCTCCATGTGTTTGTATTTTTCACAGATCTTTTCCTGTAATTGAGATTTAGTCTCATAGCATTGTGGTCGGAAAAGATACTTGATACAATTTCAATTTTCTTAAATTTACCAAGGCTTGATTTGGGACCCAAGATATGATCTATCCTGGAGAATGTTTCATGAGCACTTGAGAAAAACGTGTATTCTGTTGTTTTTGGATGGAATGTCCTATAAATATCAATTAGGTCCATCTTGTTTAATGTATCATTTAAAGCTTGTGTTTCCTTATTTATTTTCATTTTGGATGATCTGTCCATTGGTGAAAGTGGGGTGTTAAAATCTACTATGATTGTGTTACTGTCGATTTCCCCTTTTATGGCTGTTAGTATTTGCCTTATGTATTGAGGTGCTCCTATGTTGGGTGCATAAATATTTACAATTGTTATATCTTCTTCTTGGATCGATCCCTTGATCATTATGGCATGTCCTTTTTTGTGTCTTGTAATAGTCTTTATTTTAAAGTCTATTTTGTCTGATATGAGAATTGCTACTCCAGCTTTCTTTTGATTTCCATTTGCATGGAATATCTTTTTCCATCCCCTCACTTTCAGTCTGTATGTGTCCCTAGGTCTGAAGTGGGTCTCTTGTATACAGCATATATATGGACCTTGTTTTTGTATTCATTCAGTCAGTCTGTGTCTTTTGGTGGGAGCATTTAATCCATTTACATTTAAAGGAATTATCGATATGTATGTTCCTATTCCCATTTTCTTAATTGTTTTGGGTTTGTTATTGTAGGTCTTTTCCTTCTCTTGTGTTTCATGCCTAGAGAAATTCCTTTAGCATTTGTTGTAAAGCTGGTTTGGTGGTGCTGAACTCTCTCAGCTTTTGCTTGTCTGTAAAGGTTTTAATTTCTCCATCAAATGTGAATGAGATCCTTGCTGGGTAGAGTAATATTGGTTGTAGGTTTTTCTCCTTCCTCACTTTAATTATGTCCTGCCAATCCCTTCTGGCTTGCAGAGTTTCTGCTGAAAGATCAGTTGTTAACCTTATGGGGATTCCCTTGTGTGTTATTTGTTGTTTTTCCCTTGCTGCTTTTAATATGTTTTCTTTGTATTTAATTTTTGACAGTTTGATTAATATGTGTCTTGGTGTATTTCTACTTGGATTTATCCTGTTTGGGACTCTCTGTGCTTCCTGGACTTGATTAACTATTTCCTTTCCCATATTAGGGAAGCTTTCAACTATAATCTCTTCAAATATTTTCACAGTCCCTTTCTTTTTCTCTTTTTCTTCTGGGACCCCTGTAATTCGAATATTGGTGCATTTAATGTAGTCCCTGAGGTCTCTGAGACTATCCTCAGTTCTTTTCATTCTTTTTTCTTTATTCTGCTCTGTGGTAGTTATTTCCACTATTTTATCTTCCAGGTCACTTATCCGTTCTTCTGCCTCAGTTATTCTGCTATTGATCCCTTCTAGAGTATTTTTAATTTCATTTATTGTGTTGTTCATCATTGCTTGTTTCCTCTTTAGTTTTTCTAGGTCCTTGTTAAATGTTTCTTGCATTTTGTGTATTCTATTTCCAAGATTTTGGATCATCTTTAGTATCACTATTCTGAATTCTTTTTCAGGTAGACTGCCTATCTCCTCTTCATTTGTTAGGTCTGGTGGGGTTTTATCTTGCTCCTTCATCTGCTGTGTGTTTTTGTGTCTTCTCACTTTGCTTATCTTACTGTGTTTGGGGTCTCCTTTTTGCAGGCTGCAGGTTCATTGTTCCCGTTGTTTTTGGTGTCTGTCCCCAGTGGCTAGATTTGGTTCAGTGAGTTGTGTAGGCTTCCTGGTGGAGGGGACTAGTGCCTGTTTCTGGTGGATGAGGCTGGATCTTGTCTTTCTGTTGGGCAGGTCCATGTCTGTTGGTGTGTTTTGAGGTGTCTGTGGCCTTATTATGATTTTATGCAGCCTCTCTACTAATGGGTGGAGTTGTGTTCCTGTCTTGCTAGTTGTTTGTTATAGGTTGTCCAGCACTGTAGCTTGCTGGTCGTTGAGTGAAGCTGGGTCTTGGTGTTGAGATGGATATCTCTGGGAGATTTTCTCCATTTGATATTATGTGGAGCTGGGAGGTCTCTTGTGGACCAGTGTCCTGAAGTTGGCTCTCCCACCTCAGAGGCACAGCACTGACTCCTGGCTGTAGCACCGAGAGCCTTCCACACGGCTCAGAATAAAAGGGAGAAAAAGTAGAAGGAAAGAGAATAAAATAAAATAAAATAAAGTAAGATGAAATAAAGTTATTAAAATAAAAAAAATATTAAGATAAAAAAAATTTAAGTTAAAAAAAAAAACAAAAACGGACGGACAGAACCCTAGGACAAATGGTGAAAGCAAAGCTTTACAGACAAAATCTCACACAGAAGCATACACATACACACTCACAAAAAGAGGAAAAGGGGAAAAAGTAATATATCTTGCTGTCAAAGTCCACCTCTTCAATTTGGGATGATTCGTTGTCTATTCAGGTATTCCACTGATGCAGGGTACAAGTTGATGGTGGAGATTTAATCTGCTGCTCCTGAGGCTGCTGGGAGAGATTTCCCTTTCTCTTCTTTGTTCACACAGCTCCCGGGGTTCAGCTTTGCATTTGGCCCCGCCTCTGCGTGTAGGTCGCCGGACGGCATCTGTTCTTCGCTCAGACAGGACGGAGTTAAAGGAGCTGCTGATTCGGGGGCTCTGGCTCAGGCCGGGGGGAGGGAGGGGCACGGAGTGCGGGGCGAGCCTGCGGCGGCAGAGGCCGGCATAACGTTGCACCAGCCTGAGGCGCGCCGTGCATTCTGCCAGGGAAGTTGTCCCTGGATCCCGGGACCCTGGCAGTGGCGGGCTGCACAGGCTCCCCGGAAGAGGGGTGTGGATAGTGACCTGTGCTCGCACACAGGCTTCTTGGTAGTGGCAGCAGCAGCCTTAGCGTCTCATGCCCGTCTCTGGGGTCCGCGCTGATAGCCGTGGCTCGCGCCTGTCTCTGGAGCTCCTTTAAGTGACGCTCTTAATCCCCTCTCCTTGCACACCAGGAAACAAAGAGGGAAGAAAAAGTCTCTTGCCTGTTGGGCAGGTCCAGACTTTTCCCGGACTCCTTCCCGGCTAGCCGTGGCGCACTAACCCCTTCAGGTTGTGGTCATGCCGCCTCTCCCAGGGATCGGACCAAAGCCCGAGCCTCAGCTCGCAGCCCCGCCCGCCCCGGCGGGTGAGCAGACAAGCCTCTCGGGCTGTTGAGTGCTGGTCGGCACCGATCCTCTGTGCGGGAATCTCCCCGCTTTTCCCTCCGCACCCCTGTTGCTGTGCTGTCCTCCGTGGCTCCGAAGCTTCCCCCCTCCACCACCCGCAGTCTCTGCCCGCGAAGGGGCTTCCTAGTGTGTGGAAACCTTTCCTCCTTCACAGCTCCCTCCCACTGGTGCAGGTCCCGTCCCTATTCTTTTGTCTCTGTTTTTTCTTTTTGCTTTTGCCCTACCCAGGTACGTGGGGAGTTTCTTGCCTTTTGGGGGGTCTGAGGTCTTCTGCCAGCGTTCAGTGGGTGTTCTGTAGGAGCAGTTCCACGTGTAGATGTATTTCTGATGTATCTGTGGGGAGGAAGGTGATCTCCGCATCTTACTCTTCCGCCATCTTCCTCGAGACCCCTGTTATCACAGTTTTCCCAGCCCACTCTTCATCTCCAAGTACCCTCTTCTGCAGAGCTGTCAGTTTGATCTTCTCTTCCGATTTTTGTAAGCAACATCTAGTCTTGGTTTTCAGTTCTCTCATTTGAAAAGGATGATGCTAAGTCTCTGTGTCTTTCCTAGCTGGGCTTCTCACAGCTGTGTGACTAATGATACTATTAATAAATAACAAGAACGAAAGCATCTTTACATTTGTGCTTCACTTTGCAGTTTACAGCAGTGTGTTTGTATACATCACCTTGTTTGTTATTCAAATTCTCTAACTAGCTCCCTGTATTTCTTTGATTTTGCCAAGGAGGGGAGAAAAGGCTAAATGAATACTTTTCCTTCCTCTTTCTTCCCTATCTTCACCTTTTATGAGATCTCCTAATTGGGCAGAGGGGTACGAAATACATAATAATACTCTCATCAGGTTATTATTGCTGGGAATGACAAGTGACCAAGGATGGACAGAAGAGAAGAGGAGGAAGGAAAGTGTGGAATGATGGTAAATTCACAGATCATGCTTGGGAAACATACTTCTAAACTCATATTTTCATATATGGCACAATTTGTGTCTTCCAATGGCCACATTAGAGAGAGGATTTGAGTTAGAAGAAATCAGTCATTTAGCCATGAAATATAGTAATAAGAATAGCTAGTAATTTTTCACTTTGTGACAGGCACTGTATTTCACTCATTTAATCTCAGAGCAATCCTGAGACTGTGGGTTTTTCCCTTTATAGATAGGGAATGTGAGCCATAAGGACAATAAGTAAATTGCCTAAGGTCTCACCTCTAAGAAAAAATGGAGGTGAGATTTAAACTGAAGAAGTCTAAATCCAGTGGCTTTACCCACTGTGCTGTTCCTTTTTCCTTTTCTCTGCTATTTTACATCTATCTCTCTCTCTGTTTTTTTTTTTTTTTTTTTTTTTTTTGGTCTAAATGGTTCTCAATAGTACTGCCTTGTAGGGAGCATTTTGTGAGGGTAGTTTTGGGCAGTCACAATTGGGGGGTGCCAGTTCAAGGATGCTGCAACGTGTGGGCTGACCAGGCACATGTTGAGATAATGTTTTGCTGGACAGTCATGTAAGTAAAAACCTATTTATAAACAATAGTGTACATAAAAACAGTCTTTTCGCTCTTAATATATTCCTGAACGACCATGAAAGTTAAGGGAAGTTTGCACTTAGTTTGCTCAGAATTTTCCAAGAGTGCCTGAGAAAATCAGCCAATCATGATGACCGTGCCATTTACGGTAGCTGGCAATGCATCCCACCTGTTTGAGTCTGTGTTTGCAGATGTTCTCTTGAGGCTGATTCCAGGTAGGGAAGCAACTAGTTGACTACTTCATCATGTGCTACTTTATTCATTATGTGTGGCATTAGGCACACCTAATCATACCTGAGCCTTTACACGTTGAAAAACAGAATTTTACTATGTCACTTTCCTTTTATATCTCTTTCATAATACTCATGGCATTATGTTGATTTTGAAAATTGACGTATTTTCTTGACTTGGGTTCCCCCTGGAAGCAGACCCTGAGAGAAAGATTTACGTACAAATACTTAATTTAGAAGAAAAACAGGAAGCACTGGCAGAGAGTAGGGAATGAGAAAGCGAAGGGAAGGCAACCAAAAGTCACATTTTCAAGCAAGTTTCCTCTGTGGGCAGCTGAGGTTCCTTCCTGCTGGGGGGCTCCAGGAGACCAAGGAGAACATGCCTAGGAGTTGTCCCATCTGAGGGATGAGAAGAACTGGGCTATTTATCTTCCACTTCCACCTCTGGTTGGCTGAGGACTGCTCCTGGGACATTAACTCCCCCTCACTTCTTGCGCGCTTCTTGACCAGACTGAGAGAAAGCCCTGAGGCAGAGTCACAGGAAGGGTGTTTGCTGGAGGATGCTGTGGGTGGGCATATACTGGGACGATGAATTCTTGGAAGATGTGAGTGGGGCACTGATACCCTCTGCCTCCTGCTTGTGGGTGAGTTATACTACTTGTAGATGTCACCTCAGCAGAGTCAAGAGGGCTTTACAGAATATTTATTATAAAAAGGGCATGTTGGGTCTGATTGAATTGAGAACCATTGGCTTAAGTTAAACTGAGTTTCTGATAGAACAGTTTGCTAGACACAAGTTGTCTAAAGATTTTTATTCTTGAACTCAGCCATCCAAATTTTCTGCTTCTTTAAGTATGTGTGATATAAATGTCATAAAGATGGTGATTAATGAGACTAGTGTCACATTCTATGGAATGCATGGAGTTATGAAAGTGAGTGTAATGCTTAGATAGTGGAGGAATAGTATCACAATATTATGTCACCTTGGTTAATTTTTTTCTCAACATTTCATAATAATAAACTTTGATTCATCATGCAAACTCCAAAAGAGTTGGCCACCTAAGGTTGGCTGTATGTAAAATCATTCATCAATTAGGAGACTCATACTGGCAGAGAGCAATTTGATTAGCAGGTTACCTTTGAAATTATCTTCCTTAAAAATTTTAGAAAATACATTATCTTATATTTTCTTCAAGAGTCTTACAATATGATCAGTTCTTTCTGTAAGAGTGTTTGAAAAAATTTGCTTCATCTCAGCTAATGTTGAAAGAATTATTTTTAGTCACTTGTACATTCTGCAGATGTGTATCTACTAGAAAAAACCAAGGAAAATATGTTTAAAGTGAAAGTATAAAATAATTTGGCTAGATTTGTCAACTTGATTACTTTCACTTCCTTTATCAGACTAGGGAACATTCCCAGGAAAATCACTACTGGTTTCTACAACAGTGTCTTTCAGAGGAAATACTAGCCCAGGACACTGTCAAAGAAAGTATATTACAGTGATATTTGTATGGAAACTGTAAACAGATTTGCAATGCAAGCTTTCGTCTTGAGTGTTTTATTTTTCCCTGACCTGAGCAACAGTTATTAGATCACTGTATCATGAGGAAATAGTCAATTCAAAACACGGACCACAGAATTTGGTTTGAACAACGGGGCAATTTTGGCATATATCTAGAGGGTTAATAGTCTAGAGCAAAGGCAATGGCTTTAAACTGTCCATTTTTTCTTGCAAATGTTCAGATACGGTTTTTTATAGAAGAGCAATTTCAATGAATGGAATCTAAGCTATTCTTAAGCTGTTGAACTGAGACACTAAAAGAGCAAAACAAAACCAATAAAAATTTTAAAATAGAAATAAATCTGTCTGTATCAAGAAAGCTCTCTAGACTTGTTTATGTACAATTCAATAGAGTTGCAAAGAGGACTTATTTATTTATTTTTAATGGAAGCATCATGGTTTATTCAGTCAAGGGGAAAGAAACTAGGGGAAAGAGAGGGCATAGTTTAACATATTTGGGCTGGGTGACAAAGAGTGGAAGAACCACCTATATTACTCCTGGTGACACAGTGTTTCCATGCCTTCTCTCTCTGCCATCTCAGCCTTTTCTATTACAGTGTGGATATGAAGACCAGAGTTGAGGTATGAGCCAGGCAACATGGCAGATGGTATCTGGGGCCAACAACACACACCTGCTCTGTGATAAAGACACAGGGGCAAGAGTGCCTGGCTAGTAGCTCATCAATTAGGTGATGAACAGCATCTGTATTTCTAAGTCAAAGCAGATGTAGGACCAAATGAGATCATGATGGATATCATGAATAGGAAGTCACTTTAGAACTCACATTGCTGTCACCCTAGAGGTGGCCCTTATCTCTTTGTATTTCGAGATAACACTTTTGTTTGTTTCATACATTTTATCATGGATCATACCTTAGAGGTTATTAACTTATAAATGTATTTGACATTCTATGAATCCTACCTATATCTCAAAATCTACCTTCTTAGTTTTTATCATTACTCAACACGTGAGTTTCATATATCCCATTTGTTTTTCTACCGTAGAAGAATTGAATATTCTCAAATAACACAATAAATACATTACACTTTTTGGATTAAAAGAGATGACATATGAATTTTGTAATGGGGATGGATGGGTATGTGGGTATTTATTACAGCCATCCCTCTATATCCTCAAGGGATTGGTTACAGGACCCCCACAGATACCAAAATTCAAGGATGCTCCAGTCCCTTATATAAAATGAGTACTGTCAGCCCACCATGTCCACCCACCATGTCTGTGGGTTCTGCACCCACAGACATGGATGGCCGACTGTGCACTGTTTCCTGTATTTTTTGTGCATATTTGAAATTTCCCATAATAAAGCAAACTTGAATGTTTAAAAATATAAAAGGCAGTGATAAATATTAGTATGGGGCTTCCCTGGTGGCGCAGTGGTTGAGAGTCTGCCTGCCAATGCAGGGGACATGGCTTCGTGCCCCGGTCCGGGAGGATCCCACATGCTGCGGAGCGGCTGGGCCTGTGAGCCGTGGCTGCTGAGCCTGCACGTCCGGAGCCTGTGCTCCGCAACGGGAGGGGCCACAACAGTGAGAGGCCTGCATACCGCCAAAAAAAAAAAAAAAAAAAAAAAAAAAAATTTAGTATGTACATCCAAGGATTTTCATGAAGCTAAAATAAAACAATACTTATGAAGTGCTTAGGAGACTGCATAGTAAGGTTTATTAATGGTGGTTTATCCACCATATATGTATTGAGCAACTAACACGTTCCAGTCACTGTTCCAAGTTCTTGGGATATGTTGGCCCTTGTGGAGCTTACATTCTACTGGTAGTAATTTTCACTCTTGCTATTAGATGGTTTTACAACATTTCTAGATGCTGTGACTTTTATTGTTACTGTATTCCTGGGAAATTATCTCACCATCATTGTATTTTGTACTTTATTTTTGTGATTCCTGAATCTTTGAGAAGCTAGGGAGGTGAGAGAGCTGAGTATAGATCCAACAAATGGCAATTCTATGAAATGGTAATAGCATAGCTCTCAGCTAGTGTACACTTATAAAGATACATGGTTATGTGACTAGTCCTGTAAAGAAGAAGGCGTAAGAGCTATTTCTGAAGATCAGATTTTATGGGGCATCTGATAATTGATCAGAAAGCTGTCTGGAGGAATATTTGAAGCAAACTACTACAGAAGGTCTTCAAAACAATGAAAATCCAGAAATAACTTTTCAAACATTTGATATTTTTTTTTATGCAAAAGTTAGATGCTGAGGGCATTTCCCTACTAAAGAGGAATAGCGAGAATCCATACTAAATACTTTCACTTTCTTGGGATGTTTGGATACCCTGGGGAGATGGGGTTCTCATATGAGAGTGTGGCCAGCAGTATGAGTAAAGAATAATTGCCATGTTCGACAACTTAAAGTAGAACCATTTCTCCATCAGGTCCATGCTTAATGCAAGAAGCTAAGCTATGGATAGACCTAGAGACTGTCATACAGATTGAAGTAAGTCAGAAAGAGAAAAACAAATACTATATGGTAACACATATATATGGAATCTAAAAAAAAAAAAAAAAAAAAAAAGTGGTTCTGAAGAACCCAGGGACAGGACAGGAATAAAGACGCAAACGTAGAGAATGGACTTGAGAACACGGGATGGGGAAGGGTAAGCTGGGATGAAGTGAGAGAGTGGCATGGACATATATACACTACCAAATGTAAAATAGAAAGCTAGTGGGAAGAAGCCACATAGCACAGGGAGATCAGCTCGGTGCTTTGTGTCCACCTAGAGGGGTGGGATAGGGTGGGTGGGAGGGAGACACATGAGGGGGGAGATATATGTGTACATATAGCTGATTCACTTTGTTATACAGCAGCAACTAACACACCATTGTAAAGCAATTATACTCCAATAAAGATGTTTAAAAAAAAAAGCTAAGCTATATTATTTTTACCATCAACAAAACTGTAATTAGATCCCTCAAGACATGTATTAAACATTAAGGAAAAATATTAACTTTATAGTGGAGAAATCCAGCAGATACCACCTTAAGCAGGTTAACCACCAGTAATAAGACATATCAAAATCATGAGCCTCTTGATGTGATGGAATAAGAAGGGTACTTCATCATTGCTGTGGTATTTTTGCCAAAAAGGTATGACCTCAGACCAAATATGAGAAACCATCAGGCAAACATCAGGTCAATATAGGTGTATCTTAAATTATCCATATATATGCAGTAGGACCAGCTTATACTGGCTTGTAAGAACTGATACAATTTCATGAATTTTGTAAGCCAATTGTTAAAACATAGATTTTATTAAAAATCAAATTATACAAAAATTAAATTGTATTTATCTTGACACTCATCACTTCCTAATCAGTTTATTACATTTTACTATTATGTACGCTCTTGGGTTTATTTCTATCTATGATAACTGAATGGTAGAAATGCTCTGTGCTGGTGGCTGCTGTCCATCTCTTCCTAATTCCATGTTCAGTGGCATCACATAGGTAGCTTTAAATTGGCCATGGTGAGAGTATTTACACCACAGAAATCAACAAATGCTGTAAATCAGGGCTTGGTTTATTGTTTTGCTGATTGTGTTGACTTAAGGAAATGACGAAAAATGTTAATAAAGCAGATTAAATGTGTTGTGTCCATAGCTGTTATATTGTGAAAACCACAAGAAATTGCAGAAATATTCCTCCAGTATTTGAAAGCTATTATTCTATTCAGCAAAGAGGCTGCTCACTTATTAACAAATGAGTGAAATTCTGATATATGTCTTTGTTATTTTGTTTTTGTCTTATTTGTTCATGTAAATGAAAATATTAACCAGCATTGATATTGGAACTACACTCATTTGTTAACTGCTACAGTAATATGGTTATGTGTGTATTTTAATACTACATATAGTATATATATGTACACTGTATATTATATATATTATATGTGTTTATATAAAAATTCTGTGTATATAGCATATATAGTATGTATATATATACATATATATAGTATATACATGTATGTTTTTTGTTTTTGTTTTGTTTTGTTTTGTTTTGTTTTTTCAGTACACGGGCCTCTCACTGTTGTGGCCTCTCCCATTCCGGAGCACAGGCTCCGGACGCGCAGTCTCAGCGGCCATGGCTCACGGGCCCAGCCGCTCCGCGGCATGTGGGATCTTCCCGAACCGGGGCACGAACCTGTGTCCCCTGCATCGGCAGGCAGACTCTCAACCACTGCGCCACCAGGGAAGCCCTACATATATGTTTTTTAAGGAGTCATAGATTGCTAAAAATTATTTAAAAATTTTCAAGTGCTCCCAACTTTAGAAACAAAGTTTCACGGATAATACCTTTAAAGGTCCTAAACATAGTAAATGTATTTCAAAATAAAAACTATGCTGAAGAGTGAAAAAAACACAAGGAAGCCCAATAATACCCTGTTCTTCACCGAATGCTAACTATGTTTTTCTCTTTCAATTGAGCTCTCAAAAAGCAAACTGTTGCACACAGATGCACTAATAGCAAGTACACAATTTCTGGTGCCCCTGCTTTGCAGCACGTGCTTCACACATGTTTCTCTGCCCACAGGCTGATCCAGAACTAAGGGTATAGGCAGAGGGGACAATGAGAGGGCCTCTCAGACCTCATAGAAACGACCACAATTGCTTGTAGATCAGTTACATTCTTTTAAAAGGAGTGTGAATCTACATGCCTCACAGTCTAACACACATGAGCCTAGCAGAGCACTGCAAACTACATGCAAGTGTGCGAGCTAAATTTGAATTTAACTTCCTCTTGCAAAAGGCGAAGAAATGGCTCTGCCCCGTTTGCATAAACTAAGGGTTCCTCATTATGCCTTTCAGGGAAGAGTAACTGCTCTGTGAATATTTTCTGCACCCAATTTTATAAAACCTTGCTTACCTGATTAACTATAATCGCCACTATTCCAGTCATATATATTTGTGGGTCAAAGTTGGAGAGACAGAAAGGCTAGCTCACCTCCAATGTCAAACAGTATTTATCCTCTGGAGTAAAACTTACCTCTTTCCTTCTACTTTCTACTGGTTTAGCATCTATGATTTATCTTATTCATGCTATAAACATTAGAACAAAGATGCATTAGCAATATTAACGTGGTCTTATTACTGCTTATTTAACAGCAACACAAAGGCAGAATCTGGTAATTCTATAGTAAGTGGTGGTTTTTGTATCTGGCAAGCCGGGATACTGAAGGAGGGTTTTCCGTTGGATCTTAAGGCACGGAAGGCTTCGAGGTGTGGAGTGTTTGTTGGTTCGATGCCTCACTGATGCCCAGATTGATCTTACTTACATGGCTGAATAGGCAGACACTCCCTCCCCTTCGTACCACTTCATGTGCATCCTTCCAAAAGTTAGCATTTCTGGACAAAAAAGCATAACATTCCTAGAGAAAGGAATTCTGACAGTTTTCCTTTGCTAAAAAATCTAAATAAATCTGAGGTTCTGATTTTACTTTCATTCTCAGGAATTGTAACTACCTCAACTGCAGTATAGCATATTTTTAAAATTACAGGTAATTAGAAACTTCTTTCTTTTAAACAGTGGTAAAGAAAACTCTGCCAACATTTCTTTGTCTGTGTTACTAAAAAATCTAATGCATCAGGCAAGAGATACAAAGTAAGCACACACTTGCCAGTATTTCCAATTAGCACACATTTGAATACGGTAAGCCATTAGTTAGGAGAACTATTTCAAATTCGCTCAGCAGAACTCTCCGTAATATATACCTGTGACATTATCACCAAAATATAACGTCATAGACTTGCTGTTAATAACTCAGGGATGTGTTCTGTTCACTGTGGTAGTGTTAATGTGAAACATGGGGAATAAGCATCTGAAAGGGACAATTCCATATTTATTGCATGCCTTTATTTATTTTCCACATTTTACTGTTTTGATTTTAATAAAACGGGGAAAACTTTCTCACAATGCAGTCTTAACTGCCTTCTTGTGAAGTTGACTTCTTCCAGACTAGAAATTTTCATTCGGTGTGAGGATTCCGACATATTGCATCAACACCCTTCTACTGCTTTAAACAAGAAAATATATTTAGTCCATTTCCTATGACAAGTGAGGGGATGTTGTTATGACACTCAGAATGTATTTATATTATTTCTGTTAGAAAAATAAGTATCAGAGACTAATTTAGGGACCAGACACTGTCGATTTTATTGTTCTGTTCACACAACCTGTATGACAGCATCTCTGATTTTGACAATTTTGGCTTAAATAATAATCAAATGAAGGTCCACACTTCAAGTATGTATTTTTATAAGGACCTATACTATAGGAAAAATTTAAAAATACTGTGCTTTGGGACCATTTAAGAAGTGTGAGGACTTGGATACTTCAGTTTTAGGCGATCTGTACCTCCTTCTAAAAATAATCCTGATCTGATGGCACGAGTAAAATGTCCAGATCTTGGGGACCACAGGCTAAAATCACATCATAAATCAATCTGAAGAACTACAAAGACATACTTTTAATGCTAACAAATCATCTTCTCTCATCATCAAAGTTATTACTGTAACTTATGTTCAGCTTTTTTGAAAGCTTCTCATTGGTATATTGGTATTCCGTTGAGTACATCGTTAAACCAGTAACATAATGAATGGGGCGCACATACGTGGATATGAATGTGCGTGTAGTGTGCACACACACGTGTGTGTATGTGCATGTTGTAAAAGTCACATCACTCCCTGAGTTATCACACCTGAGCTTTTTTAAGAGCATCACTATGCCTTTATAACATCTTAATGTTTATATGGTTTCAAAGTGACTTTGTGGTATCACAGGAAGAAAGCTGGCCTAAGAATTTGAAAACTAATATTTGAGTCCTGGCTTTTCTAATTAATTGCTGTGCAGTCCCATCCTTCTTTATCTGTGAAGTGGGGATAATAAAATCTGCCTTTAATCATATTGATGGAAAATAATAAGTGTTAGTGAGGACGTGGAACAATTGGAAACCTCATACATTGCAGTGGGAATGTAAAATGGTACATTTGACATGGAAAACAGTCTGGGAGTTCCCAAAAGTTAAACATAGAGTTGCTATATGACCCAGCCATTCCACTCCTGGCTATCTACCCAAGAAAGTTGGAAACATATGTCCACATAAAAACTTGTACACTAGGGGCTTCCCTGATGGCGCAGTGGTTGGGAGTCCGCCTGCCGATGCAGGGGACACGGGTTCGTGCCCTGGTCCGGGAGGATCCCACATGCCGCGGAGTGGCTGGGCCCGTGAGCCATGGCCGCTGAGCCTGTGCATCCAGAGCCTGTGGTCCACAACGGGAGAGGCCACAACAGTGAGAGGCCTGCGTACCGCAAAACAAAACAAAACAAAACAAAACTTGTACACTAATGTTCATAGTGACATTATTTAAATAGCCCCAAAGTGGAAACAACCCAAATGCCCATCAGTTAATGAATGGATAAACAATTATGGTCCATCCATACAATGGAATATTATTCAACAATAAAACGAATGAAATACTGTTACAGACTGTGACGTGACTGAACCTTGAAAATGCTGTGCTAAATGAAAGAAGCCAGTCACAAAAGGCCACGTCTTGTGATTCCATTTATATGAAATGTCCAGAGCTGGCAAATCCATAGAGACGGAAAGAAGATTAATGGCTGCCAGGGGTTGGGGATAGAGGATGAGGGAGGAATGAGAAGTAACTTCTAATGGGCATGGAGCTTCCTTTTGGAGCGATGAAAATGTTCTGGAATCAGATGATGATGATGATGCTTGCACAACTCTGTGAAAATGATTTTTTTTTAAAAAAGCACTGAATTGCATACTTTAAAATGGTGAATTTTATGGTATAGGAATAAAAAATTAATTAAAAGAAAAACCCTGCCCTGCCTATATCAGAAGATTGTTGTAAGAACCAAATAAAACTGGAAAATGCTATAGAATCTAAATCACATACAGGAATCCACTGCATAGAGAAGAACACAGGCCTCAGTGTTTGTAACTGGAAAAAGAAGGTTTGCATGAAAATCATCTTTATGTCCAGTCGTGGGAAAAGTCACAGGGACAGTTAATGCCTCTCAGGACGCTCGCTCTGAAGAGCTTTATGGAAGAGTTATAAACTCACAGAAAAGAATTCATTTTAAAGAATGGAAAGCACAGGAGAGATGTAGAGAAATGGGGCTTTTTGCTGGAATCTGTCACTATCTACTTTACATGTTAGTACCAGTTGTATAATAACTGCCCTACTGGGCTGAAACGCCCTGATGGACAGAAGCTTCATTTGGTTCTTCTCCATTTCTTTGTACCCCTGGTCACAGTGCCCTGCCTGTGTGACTGCTCACCTGATACCAGAAGAGCTTTGTTGAGACTTAGAAAAACAGAACAACAACAACAACAAAAACAATATTCTCTTTGGAACCTTTGCAGCAAAGTCTACAGCCACTGAATGGACTGCAAACACCACCCTCTGAGGGTTTCACATGCTGTCGCTTGCTTGTTTAAATGAGGAAGGATGTGAGCTCACCCTAGCGCTCCAGGCAGAGCCACAGTGAGGTCAGTTCATTCCTCTAGGCCACCATGGTGTGTGTGTCTCCTCGAAACTCTGCCTCAGGGCTGCTCTCAGCAACTTCCCAGGTGTGGTTATCACACAGTCTTCCCTGCCCTTTTTGCCCTTATCTAACTTGAGCTCACTGCAGTACTTGCCACCAGGACCATTTCTTTAGGACTCTTGCCTTTCTTAGCTTCCAGAACAACTTTCTCCTCTCTTCTCTTCCTTCCTACTTGGCCGTTCCTTCTTAGGAGTCTTTGTGACCACCTCTCTGGCTTAAGCCCTCTGTGGCTTTACTAATTCACCCTCTGCTCTTCATGGACAGCAATATGTCTTTCCTTACCTGCATCAGTCAAACCCTAACACTTTGCTGGTGATTGGGCTTCAATTACTGCTTACATGTCCCTGATTCCCAAATCACAGTTCCAGCTAAGACCTTTCTCTTGATCTCCGTGACCAAGTATCCAACTACGAAAGGAAAATTCCATTGTGTGTCTCACAGCCCACTCAGTCTCAGTGTGTCTAGGATAAGCTTCTTGAACTTCTTTAGCCAATGCCTTTGTGCGTGTCACTGACATGAGCCCTGAGATGCAGCCAGAAATCCAGGAACCGTTCTAGACTTTTCTCTCCTTCTCTTCTCTCCTACCAGTGAGTCATCGATTGCAGCGTGTTTGACCTCCCTAATGTCTCTCATATCCTTGTCTTAGATTGTGTTCTCTCTAAAGCGGACTCTGAGACAAGTATCTGGGTTCAAGGAATTTATTGGGGAGTTTATATTTCCCAGGAAGCACCATGAGGGAGCAGGGAAATGAGATGGGAAGGAAGAAAACCTATAAAGGGTGTATCAATAAGCAGTCTAGCTGTGGAATCTCTGAGAAACCATGTAGAACCCACCAATGACAAGGAAGAATTGTCCCGCCAATGACAAGGAAGCTGGGGTATTTATCTTCCAAACCTGCCACCCCTTCTTGTTCGAGGTTGCCCCTTTAGGGGAAGAAAATTACCCTTCTGAGTTTTTGACTGAGACCCCTGTAATAAAAAACATATTAACAAGAGAAAATTAAACAAAAGTTTATTAACACATATACTCCATATATACATGGGAATTACCCAGAGAGCGACTCAGAGAAGTGGCTTAGAATTCAAGCGTAAGTACCATCTTAATAGAGGAAGAAGTGGGTGTACATATGTCTCTTAGGGGAGAGTAAACGATTTGGGGGAAAGATTAACAGACCTTAGAAGACTCGGTGCGAGAGATAATAGTTTGTAACAGAGTTTGTTTGCCAGTGGTGTCAATTTCAGGTCTTGTCCTGTGATAAGGGTCAATCCTCACTAGTTGATGACACTCCCGGGGAGGGGATCGATGACACTTGAGTTTCTTTGGAGGATCTCTCTTTAGGCAGATAAGGAATGTCAGAGAAAGGCTCTCCCTGCATTTGCTGTTTTTAAAGTGCAGACAACTCAAAACAGTCAGTATACCAAAGTGACGTATTTTGGGCTGGCGTGCCCTGAGCTCCTATCGTCTTATTTTGGGGTGGCATATTCTGCTACCCTTTACCCCTCGCACAGTGAGTACTTCCTATAGCCAGAGACCAGCCTCAGACGGAGACTCGGAAGCCATCAGAGTGGATGGAAATGATCTTCAGAGGACGTCTGAGAGAGCCAGGGGCAGAGAGGCATCCGAGAGCCTGTGCTGCACTGTCCACTCTGCTCCATCCCAGCTGCCATTTCCCATCACTTCTCAGCTGAACCACTGAGCTGTCTCCTTGAAGTTTTATTTTTTTTAAGTTTTACTTTAGATTTTTACACATCCTGCCAGTCATCTTTAATGCACACACACACACACACACACACACACACCTGACCATTGCATACCTCCCTTCCCTTTAATTAGAAACCCTTAAGAGTCCCCATAGTTTGCAGGATGAAGCCCAATTCCCTTAGCTTGTACTTCCTAAACTACAGGCAAGTTTGATGCCCCAGGCACCCAGGACAGCATAGAAAACTCACAGGGGTGGGGCAGGATACTTTAAAATTTGGAAAGAAATACAGATAATCAACATCTATTGGGCACCATGTAGACTATTAGGTTCAGATAATGCACAGTTTCAAAATTATGCAACATTCCTTTCTATGATGCCGTGTTACTCCCAAGCTGTTTTTTTTAAGTAAATTTTATTTAAAAAATTTTTAAAATTAAAAAAATTTTTTTTGAAATATAGTTGATTTACAATGTGGTGTTAGCTTCAGGTGTACGTAGAAAACCAACTTATGGTTACCAAGCTGAGTTTTTGACTATTATTGTGATTTAAAAGGAAACACTGAGTGAAAAATCATGTGGAAAGGAAATGTGGGTGGCAGAGTCCAAACCAGTTCCAAAGTTTAAGGACTTGTGCTGTACCAACAGGAGCCCCATTCCATTAGCAAATAATTATGGTTATTTAAGAGCGAAATCAAAGTATTATGTTTCCTTTCACTTTATGCGTATTAGTTTTTCAAATGGCTACTGAGTTGTTAGTACACAAATACTTACATTGTTTGCACCCAGCTATTGAAGAAAGGAAACCCTTAGGCATTTCTTTTTGCCTAAGGAAAGCATGAAGAAATGACTGAAACACTAAGGGTGCTGTGAGCTGAAACATTTGGGAACCCCTACCTTAGGCTTTTCTCCTAAGGCTCTTGCCAACCTCTTACTCATCTACCCCTACTTCATATTCAAATTTTTCACACCATAGAAGGTCTGAGAAGGTCATCAGGCCTCTATGCCATAGCATGAACTCTTCCTTCTGCCAAGGTTACCTTTCTTAATCCCCCACCCGCTTCAACTAGCCCTCCACAACTCAGCTTCAGGAACACTTTGCCTAGGACAAGAGTCCCCTGACTGGTGCTTTCTGCCCCAGGCAGGATTTAGATGCCCATGTGTCCCCATAGCACCTTATGCAGAGAATGTGAGGCACCATTTGTGCTGTCTCCCATCGGTGATTCCCTTGTCTGTCTGCCGCACTAGTCCATGATTTCAGTGAGCTCCATTGGCATCGACTTTTTGTTTACTCTGACCTTCATGGTATTTTTATTGGGATCATGTTAATTTAATTTATGGTTGACTATCATGAATGCCTAACATGGTATTATAGTTTCTTCCGAAACAGTAAGTTAATGAATCAAAGGATGAAGGTAAATGTCAGAATGAATGTAAGAATATAAGAAGGGGGCTTCCCTGGTGGCGCAGTGGTTGAGAGTCTGCCTGCCGATGCAGGGGACACGGGTTCATGCCCCGGTCTGGGAAGATCCCACGTGCCGCGGAGCGGCTGGGCCCGTGAGCCATGGCTGCTGAGCCTGTGCGTCTGGAGCCTGTGCTCCACAACGGGAGAGGCCACAACAGTGAGAGGCTCGTGTACCATTAAAAAAAAAAAAAAAAAAAGAATATAAGAAGGAACCGTTATTCTTTTCCTTCTTATTTATATTTTAAACATTTTATGTCATGATGCCTTTGCATATGCCACAGGACCTTTGCATATGCCACCCTCTCTGTCTTGAAAGTTCTTCCCTCCTGCTTCACCTGGGTTATCTACCCTCTTCATCTAGTCATCTTCCTCAGGGAAAAGTTTTACATTTATCTTTGTATGATTATTTGAATATTTCTTTCTTCTTCCCTGGACCACAAGCTCCATGAGGGTAGGGACAGGGTCTGTCTCACTCACCACTAACATCCATTATTGGGCATATTGACACATAGCAAGCAGTCAGTAAATGTAGAATGAGTGTGGGATGAATAAATGAATGATTAATCTCTAAAAGCTTCGTTTGTAAGTATCAAGACCTGATGATTATTTTAAAGAGATTGTGAGAAACAATTTTTCCCACAGAAAGTGAGAAAATTTCCTGCTTTGTGAGAACTGAAGGCATTTAGGTAAGGGAGGGCAGAGATTGGAATTTTAATTTTCAGTTGGAAAGAAATCAGGAACTGTTTTAGGTTTCTGAAATAAGGAGTAGGGGTCAAAACAGGGCTGAGTACAATATCCAAAGTTATGTTTACTTAACCACCTCAAAATAGATTCCCCTGCCATTTAAAAGCTGCCATGTTTTCATTTGCTGGAAATTGACAAAGTTAGATCAACAATAAAGCCATGTCTTTGTTCATTCCTTGGTTAGAAAACCTCAGACTTAAACGTTTCCTAGTGCGAACTCTCACTGAATATACATGAAGTGCAATAGCACACTTGGCACTACTGAGCATTTTAGGCTGAGAAGGGAGAAGACAACAAGAAAGAACATAAAACAAACGGTGTCTTCTGTAACCCTTAATGAAGTTCTTTGGAGTAAAATGGAATGTCAACACCAACTTTAGAGGAGACGTTCTTTGCGAAGGTTGGGAAAAGTTGGATTTGCACATAGTTTCCTTATTCTCAGTGATATTTTAAACATTTCGTCCTTTTCCCTCCCTTCCTCCTATCTTGTTTCCTTTTTTACCATCTTTATTTCCAAGTGACTATTTTAAAAAAGAAAAAAGGTAGTGCTAATCTGCTATTTTTTTCAATTTAATAGATTGAGTCTTAGATATCAAGATACTACTCTAAATTTTTAAATTAAGAACGTTACAGGTAACAACCTAAAAAATACAACTACCCAGTACACAGTTAATTAAATGTCTCTGAATTGTTACTGTTTGAGGTTGATAAGCCCCAAGTATGAATTCTTCAGCTCAAAGCAGGAAGTGATATTAAGAAGACAGTAGAAAGGAAAAATAATTAGCTAGTCTTTTGTAAGAGGTTGCATTAATGGTGTCTGGGCAGCCCTGACTAACTTTGTCAATTCAGTCTCTTATTTCAAGATTCAGTCATTTGAAGTATTATGTAGATTTCTATATTATGTAGATTTCAGGCACCATGTAGATAAAGGACTAATGTAAAGATTATTTTATTGTATATATTTCTGAATTAATTTTAAGCCGTTATACTAGGCTTCTGTTTTATGTCTATGGGCATTTTGAAAAGTGAAATTACATATATATTGCTAATCTAAAAACGTATCTTGAAGTTTGCTACAAATCAGAGTGTTTGAGATCACCTAGAAGGAATATACCTGAGACAGTCAGGATTGCCTGGGTCATGGTTAGGTGACTCCCAGCATGTCGGTGGATTACAGCCACACGTGTTGAGTTCTCATCCAGTCTGTGTGTTCATCATGGGTGGCTGCAGCTCCCCTGAAAGCTCACCTTCCCTCCGGGACCTGGCTGACATGGGTGCCTCTCACTAGAACAGTGCCTGTCACCACAGCAGAAGTGAAAGAGAGAAGACAGTTCTTAAAGCTTCTGTACATCACTTACCCTCACATTTCATTAACTAGAACCAGTCATATGGCCCTACCTACGTTTACTAGGACAGGGAGACAAGGAAGTATGATCTTTCCTCAGGGAAAAGGTACCAAATATTTGTGAAAAGTGAAACGTCTACCACTGTGAAAAGTCTACCACTCACTCCTTCGTTTTTTGGACATGCAAACATCATTGGAACAATTAAGGAACTTGCCCAGGATCTGGGCAAGAGCTGGTAGAGCTGAGATTGGATCCAGATCCCTGTTTCCCCTTCCTCCCAATGCTCTTGCATGTGAACTTGTAGACCTGTACAATGGCTACAGGCCATTGTAGCCAGAGTCACAGAGAAGGATGCTATCTGGAGAGGCTGGCTGCTCCCCAGGGCCTGTCTCACACATGGTGTCACTTTGACATGGTCAGCACATTTTTTCTCTGGATCTGTGGGTCCAACATTTGCTCTTGTTAAGATATCTTGTACCAGTCAGGAATCAGTCATGGAAGCAGAGCCATTATACATTTTGGTGTAAGGGATTTATATAGGAATTAGAACTTAAACCATGTGGGAGGATCTGGGAAAATGAAGGTCCCTGAGGGAAGCTGAAGGCTCAGAGGAGTCACAAACCAGTTACTCTGATAAGCCAAGCATGTCCAGTCACCAAAATAGGATGGTGAAGAGGTCTGTAGGAATCCCATGGGACGCTGGGCTTCTATGTGACTGTCACCCCTGTAGGACCACCATTAAGCACCTGTGGTTGTCCTGGGGCCATGATGGGTCAACTGGCTCAGGAACTGATGGAGAGTGACAGCAACCTGGAACTTATGGGCCCCTCTGTGCTAGTTTGTAACTGCATCTCACCATTACAACCTTCAGATTGTCATGGCTACTACTTCACCTCTGCGTTTCAAACCTAACTTGTAAACAACACAGGGCAAAGATTCTAGAAACATAGTTACAGCTTAACCAAGCAGACATAGACAACCTCTCACACATTCCAAGTTTGCAGAGGCCTAGTCAGACCCATGCTAACCCAATGTATTAGTTTCCTCCTGCTGCTGTGACTAATTACTACAAACTTTGTGGCTTACAACCACATGAATTCATTACCTTACAGATCTGGAGTTCTGAAGTTTAAAATGGGTCTATAACTAGGCTATAATCAAAGTGTTGGCAGGGCTTAGAGTTCCTTCTGGGGGCTCTAGAGGGGAATCTGTCTGTTGCCTTTTCCAGCTTCTAAAGGCCTCATCACTCTAACTTCTGCTTCTATCCTCATGTTTCCTTCTCTCAATCTAACTTTCCTGCCTCCGTCTTTTCCGTTAGGACCTTTGTGATTGCATTAGGCCCACCCGAATAATCTAGGATAATCTTCCTGTCTCCAAATCATTGACTTAATCACATCAGCAAAGCCCTTTTTGCCATGTAAGGTGACATATTCACAGGTTCTGGGGGCTGGACATGAATGTCTTTGGGAGGCCAGTATTCTGCCAACCGCACTGTCACGAGATCCTGATGGTCTGTAGCAGAGCTTGGCCAAATACTAGCCTGTAGGTCAAGTCTGGCCCATTGCCTGTTTGTATAAATAAAGTTTTCTTGGAAAACAGCCATACCCATTTGTTCATGTATTGTTTTTGGCTGCTTTTGTACCACGATAGCAAAATCGAGTAGTTGGAACTGAGACTGCAAGATCCCCAAGCCTAAGATATTTACTATCTGATCTTTCGTAGTGAAAGTTTCTTGACCCCTGGTCTGTAGGCCAGAAGATTGATTTGTTGATTTATAATAAGAAACTTGGCTACACAGCAGCTCCAGCAACTTTAGGTTTGTGAGATAATATTATTTCACAATGTCTAATCTGTGTGCAAAGCTAAATTATGATAAGGTTAACTACAATGCAAGAAAGCGCTTCCAACGGTTTGTAAGCCAGCGAACACTCACATGAGTTGTGAACATGGAGGTTACCACCTGAACTGTAACCGCGGACGTCCCCTGAGCTGGACACTCGTGACCGTGGGTGAGGCCATGCCTTCCCCTGGGACAGCACTGTAGAATTCTGTACAAAACTGATGCAGTCTTACACTCTAGATTCCTTTTTCATGCTGAAGGTTGCAATCTTTATTCCCACAGAGTAAAAAAAAAAAAAATTGCTGAGGCTATAGCCACACTCTATTCACCATAATTAGAATTTGATTATCACCTCAAATTCCTTAGCTGCCCAGGCAAAGGCTATAGCTTAGTTTAGATTGTTTTGTTTTATCAAGGGCTAATTTCATTTATTTTAGGTTAGTTTTATGTGATTTTATTCGCAAAGGTAATCTTATCTTCAAATTTTATTGATCACTCTATCCTCCATCCTGTACCATCCACAGATAAATTTTCCTTGGTATGACTTACAGGACTCTAACAGTATTCTTTTTTCAATCATACTCCCATTCCGTTAGTTCCAACATGGGGGAATGCTTTTTTTAAAAATGTTTCTTCCACCTGCAAGGAAACAACATAATTAACGCAGACATCAATGTACAGTTTTAACCTGGTTATATGGTTTATCTCTCTGTGCCTTGTAAGGCAAAACAATGGGATTTTGCCAGGTTAAGAGGTAATTGATTACATTTTTTCTTCAGTTCAAAAAAGTGGTAAACAGTACAGATTCCATTAACTATCTCCAGGACTTTTCATCATAAAGAAAAATCAAGATGCGTCAGGTAGAATCATTAATAACTTGGTGGATATTCAAATGCAATGATTTCTTGAAACTTTCATTCTCTACAGTTTTGACATCATTCATTGCTTAGCAGCACGATTGGGACAAGTGGGACTGTGGAGCAAACTGCCTGGATTTGAGTCTCAGCTCTCCATTTGCTGACTGTGTCACTGCAGCAAGTGATTTCATATCCTGAGCCTCATTCTTCTCATCTGTAGACCAGGGAAATTAATAGATTTTTACCACAAGTAGAATCACAGTAGTTAAATTAGTTCATACATGTCAGATACTTACGATAGGATAGTACCTGCTAATATACGTATTAATAAGTTTCTTGGGACTTCCCTGGTGGCTCAGTGGTTAAGAATCCTCCTGTCAATGAAGGGGACATGGGTTCAAGCCCTGGTCCAGGAAGATCCCACATGCCACGGAGCAACTAAGCCCGTGTGCCGCAACTACTGAGCCTGCACTCTAGAGCCCGCGAGCCACAATTACTGAAGCCCACGTGCCTGGAGCCCATGCTCTGCAACAAGAGAAGCCACCGCAATGAGAAACCTGTGCACCGCAACGAAGAGTAGCCCCTGCTCGCTGCAACTAGAGAAAGCCCGCACACAGCAACGAAGACCCAATGCAGCCAAAAATAAATAAATAAAAATAAATTTATTAAACAAAATAAGTTTCTTCATCATCAACAAACAAGGTGCTAAGTACTCTACATTGTAATCATCACAATAGCTCTGTGAGGTTGGTATTTTTTTTTTTAATTATAGTTGACATACAATATAATATTAGTTTTGGGTGTATAACATTGTTGATCTATATTTGTATATATTATGAATTGATCACCACTGTAAGTCTAGTTAGTAAACATCTGTCACCATACAAATTTATTACAATATTATCGACTATATTCATTGTATCCCTGTGACTTAATTATTTTACAACTGAAAGTTTGTAGCTCTTAATCCCCTTCACCTATTTTGCCCAACACTCCACTGCCCACCCCTCTGGTGACTACCAATTTGTTCTCTGTATCTATGAGTCTGTTGCAGTTTTGTTATATTTTGTTTTTTAGATTCCACATATAAGTGAAATCATACAATATTTGAATTTCTCTTTCTGCCTTGTTTCACTTAGCATAATACCCTCTAAGTCCACCCATGTTGTCAAAAGTGGCAAGATATCATTTTGTATGACTGAGTAGTATTCCACTGTGTGTGCATGTATGTATGTGTGTGTATATATATATATATATATATATATATGTATACACACGTATATATGTGTGTGTGTGTATATATATATATATATATATACCACATTTTCTTTACCCATTTATCAATCAATGGACACTTAGGTTGCTTACATATGTTAGATGTTGTACAGTGCTACAATGAACACGGGAGTGGATATAGCTTTTCAAATTAGTGTTTCTGTTTTCTTTGTATAAATACCCAGAAGTGGCATTGGTGGATCTTATGTTAGTTCTATTTTTTAATTTTTTAGAAATCTCCTTACTGTTTTGCATTGGGGCTGCATCAATATACATTCCCACCAATGACACACAAGGGTTCCCTTTTCTCCACGTCCTCATCAACACTTGTTATTTGTTGTCATTTTGATGATAACATTTTGATGACAGACATGAGATGGTATCTCACTTTGGTTTTGATTCACATTTTCCTGATGATTAGTGATATTGAACTTCTTTTCATGTGACCGTTGGCCATCTGTACAACTTCTTTGGAAAAATGTCTATTCAGGTCCTTTGTCCATTTTTTTAATCAGATTGCTTTTTTTTAATGTTGAGTTGTATGAGCTCTTTATATATTTTGGATATTAACTTCTCATCAGATATATCATTTGCATTCAGTAGATTGCCTTTTGTTTTGTTGATTGTTTCCTTGACTGTGCAGAATCTTTTTAGTTTGATGTAGTCCCTCCTAGCACATAAAATATCTGCTAAAAAATCAGCAGATTGGGGGTTCTCATGTATGTAACTAGTTGTTTTTTTTTCTTGCTGCTTCTAAGATTCTCTCTTTAACTTTTGACATTTTAATCACAGTATGTCTTGGTGTGGGTCTCTTGGATTCACCTTGTTTGGGACTCTTTGTGTTCCTGGACTTGGATGTCTGTTTCTTTCACCAGGTTAGGGAAGTTTTCAGGTATTATTTCCTCAAATAGTTTTTCTGTCCCTTTCTCTCTCCACTCCACTTTTCTGTCCCTTTCTCTCTCCACCCCCTCCTTCTGGAAACCCTATAATATGAATGTTAGTTCACTTGATGTCGTCTCAGAGATCCTTTAAACTATCCTCATTTTTTTAATTCTTTTTTTTAATCCTCATTTTCTAGATCTGGTTGGGTGATTTCCACTACCCTGTCTTCTGGGTTGCTGATCCATTATTCTGCATCCTGCATCCTCTCACCTACCGTTGATTTTCTCTAGTATATTTCCCATTTCAGTTATTGCATTCTTCAGTTCTGATTTGTTCTCTTTTATATTTTTCTATCTCTTCGTTGACGTTCTGAGTTTATCCCTTCTTCTCCTGAGTTTGGTGAACATCTTTTATGACTATTATTTTGAACACTTTTCTGGTAAATTGCTTATCTCCATTTCATTTAATTCTTAAATTATTTTATCTTTTTCTTGTTTAGCAGGTATCTCTTTGTCTACTCTTTTTGCCTAATTCTCTGTGTTTGTTTCTATGTGTTAAGTATATCAGCTACATCACCTGGTCTTGGAAAAGTAGCCTTATGTAGAAGGTGTCCTTTGGGGCTCAGTGGCATGATCCCCCACTGGTCACCAGAGCCAGGTGCTCCACAGGTGTCCCCTATTTGGGCTGCAAGCACCCTTCTGTTGTGCTTGGGCCATGATTGCTGCAAACACACTGGTGGGCAGGGATGGCCCATGAGCCATCTACCTGTGTGGCTTGTCTGTAACTGCTGCAGATGCCATGATGGGTGGGGATGGTCCCCAGCCAAGGTGATTGAGAGATATGGCCATGACTGCTATGGGTGTGCTGATATGAGGAGCTGGCCCCCTGGAATGGGAGCTGCTACAGAAGAGTGCTGATACCAGCCAGGGCCATCCACTGAGTGGGGTGGGGCAGGAGCCACTTTGGAGGGGCCAGCTGGGGAAGGTGGGTTGTGTGAGGTGAGTCCTCAGGGGAACACAGTGTTAGCTAGGTTGATATAGAAATGGTACCCACCAGTGCCAGGCGAGCTAGGTGGAAGGAGAGTGAAAAAAAAAAAAAATGGTGTTTGCTATCAATTCCATCCATGCAGAAAGTTCCACCAAACATCTGTCCCTCCTGCACATGCCCTAAAATTAGTCAGTGGATCTCCTTCTTATTTTTCAAGCTGCTGCCTCTGCACAGGGACTTGGAGGGAGTGAGTTTCTGCACAAACTCTTCAAGAACAAAGCCTCAGTTTCCCACAGCCTGCCATCCCTCCTGGATGTAAGCCCTGCTGGTTTTCAAAGCCAGACATTAAGGGAACCTGTCTTCCCAGTGCAGGTTCCCCAGGCTGGGGAGCCCAAGGTGGGGCTTGGACCCCTTACTCCTCAGCGGAGAACTCCATGGTGGTCATCTCTCCCACTTTTGTGGGTTGCTGTACCAGGGTGTGGGATCTGACTAGACTGTGTGTCTGTCCCTCCCACCCATCTCATTATGGCCTTTTCTCTGTATCCTTAGTTGTAGAAAATATGTTCTGCTGGTCTTCAAGTTATTCTCTGAGATAGTTGTTTTGTTTGTAGTTTTAGTTTTGGTGTATCTGTGGGAGGAGGTGTGCTCAGGATCTTACTATTTTGCCATCTTGATCCAGACCTCTCTCTCTTTTTTTCTTTTCAACAAAGAAATTGAGGGTCAGAACAGTTAACTAACTTGCTGAGGGTTGCATGCCTAGAAAATTGTGAAGGTAAAGATAGAATTCTGTTGTCTGGTTACAAAGACTGTGGACTTAACTCGCCAACTGTAAAACATGAATTCTTTGAATAGTACCTTGAATTTAGGGCCAAGGTACAGCATTCCTTTGCAGTTCGGAAGCTGGTAGTTGATTGAACACAGTATGGTGGTACCTCAGCTGACTGGAGCTCCTGAGAATACATTACCTGGACAGTCGAGCCAAAACCTGGACATGTCAAAACTTTTAGAATATTATTTGATATTTGGGTACTTGACAAAACTTTTAAAATATTATTTAATTTTGGTAGAACTCTCTGTAAAATATATTATACATTTCCCTGTCTTCTTATACAGATTATATTGAAGATGATTTAAGATTATATTAATGACTCAATCATTTATCACTATGAACTTCATTTTTATTCTGTCTTCTAATATAGGTACATTATGAGAGTTTACTGAAATAAAGAGGACTATTGTTGACATGGACTCTTACATATTTTTAAGTTCCTGTGCTTGGTTTGTAAAGTTTTAGATGTTTCCTGTCACAGTGGTTGCTACTTCTCCTTATCAGTGTACCTGTTTGGACTGTCAATCTTCCAGAAATCCACCAGAAATATCTATTGATCAAGCACAGCTGGGTTTATTAAACTTATTGTAAGATGAGAGACCGTAACCTTGATGGTCTTGGTAGTGCTTCGAATGAGGAAATTCAGGGAGTTTATGTACAGTGTAAGGTATGAACTGGGTGATTTTAAGATGGGTCTGACAAGGCAGGGAAGTGGCTGTGGTTTTGCAGAGGTTAATGCATAATAGCTTTGGACTGGTGGGCACAGTGAGGGGACAGATCTAAAGCAAGCCTTGATGATCAAGCCGTTGGTATTAATAAGCAGGCTGTTTCAGTTGGCTCATGGTTATGTTTTACAAGAATATGTATTTCCTGGAGTAAGAAGTTGTTACTTTTGCCTGGCTCCAATATTAAAATAGGCAAGTATGTTTGATTTCAGAATTGCATAGTACAAGGACAAGAAAGTAGATTGGTTTGCTTTCTCGCTTGCCTTTATGATTTGGCATTTCTATATGCTATGGAATGGGAAACATGGTAACTGGAATTGTGAGTCGACAGTCACTAAAAGTTAAGTGGGAGCCTGAGACACTGACTTGTGCCTGCGTGTTTTGTGCTTAGGCAGAAACCACTTGTTTTTTGCTTAATTCTTTGTTGGCTTCTTAATGTCATGTAAGCAACATTGTTGACTCACTGATCATTCGCTAGGCATCCGTTACTTTATTGGAAATGATGGGTTGGTCAGTTTTAGTAGAAAGTGAATCAAAGAGCTTTTTAGTCCTCAAAGTAGTACTAGTTGTTTTTTTCTGCTTTATTAATATCTTATTTGCATTATTATATTGAGTTTTTCACAGCCCTTAATAACCTTCTTTTTTGAATTTGAAAATTTATAAAGTAATGCTGCTTGGATGCAACGTTTTTGCTTTTGTTTTTTTTTTTTAACCATGAACTTTAGAAGGTCTGGGGGTTTTATCCATACTTTTAGAAAAGTTCTTCTGGAGTACTTGAGCTATACTATTGAAGTAAATAGTCTGAGACATTGGAATTTGGAGTGGAATGCATGGAAGATAAAGTTATTGAGCAAGTATGAAGTATATAATTAATATCTAAAATAAAATGTGTATTATTTTACATCTGTAGTCTAGTGATTGGAGAATAGTAAAAAAGATCAAAGGTCCTAATTGTGTAGTAGCAAACTGGGAAAAAATGAATTTGATCCATTATTTAAAACTTCTGGCTGTTTATAGTAATTTAAACCAATTGAATAATAAAATACTTGTTCTGGCCAGCAAAAATCCTTTCTAAGAATTATGTATGGTAAGAGGATATGAGAAACTGATCAAACAAGGGTTTCGAAGCCTCATTAACCATGGAATTTTTAGAGACGCGACATGGATATTGTAGACTTGGATTTATTTTGAAATGACAGAAATTCCCTAACAATATTTGAAACCTATTTTGGTTACCGCTGTCAATGTTTGCTTTTCTTGTCTTTACTTTTTTTTCAATCTCATATTCAGTACTATAATTTATTGGCCTCTGGCCCAGGGAGGTGGGGAACAAGCCTTCAGCAGCTTTTTACACTAAAAAGCAAATTCAAGTTTTATTATTGAATTAACAGCTTTTATGTAGGGAGAATTTGTGGAAACCATACTGTAGATGACAGTGTGGCCTCTTTTCTTTCTTTTAGTTAATTTTCCTGCTCTCGACTAGAATGTAGATACTTTATGTATATATATAATTATATATCTAAATTTACACTTAATAAAAAGTACATATATATGTGTGTATATATATTTATATGTATTTTATTAAATATAGGGGTTAAAAGAAAACCTGCCTGCACTGCACATCTGAGTATTTCTTAGGATGTACATATATGTGAAATACCAGGTGAGACAGGTTATGTCATATAACATGAGTTTTATGTCATTTTATGTCATATAACATGAGTTAAAATAAAGTCTATTTAGTAACACAGATGCCAAACTAAGGAAAGACAAATATAAGCCTCTGGGACCAAGTGTAGGTGACTATGCTCCAGTGGTTTATGAGTGTGGTCATAATATTGAATTCAACAATGCACAAACAGCATTTATTGAGAACCTACCTATTAAGTGCCAGGAACACATGCTGGGTACTGCAGATCTAGAAATAAATGACTTTGGTTCTGAAAATTTCACAGTACGTTGTCCCTTGCTATCCAAGGGGGACTGGTTTCAGTACCCCCCCACAGATAACAAAATCCACGGATACTCACATCCCTTACATAAAATGCCATATAACCTACACACATCCTTCCATCTACTTTAAATCGTATCTAGATTACTTATAATACCTAATACAATGCAAATGCCATGTAAGTAGTTGTAAATACAAGGTGAATATTTTACAGATATTTGCCTGCCCATGTCAAATTTAAGTTTTGTTCATTGGAGCTTTATGTAATTTTTTTTTGAATATTTTTGATCCACGATTGGTAGAATCTGCAGCTGCAGAACCCTTGGGATGGAGGGTCAACTGTATAAGTGAAAAGTAAAGCCAGTTAATTAAACAATATAAGTAATAAAAGTATCTAAATAAAATTGATTCTGCCAAAGTATAATATTCAAAACGTTAAAACTATGATTTTCACATAAATATTAAAGTGTCAAAGATTTTGTTCACCTCATTAGTTAATGAGAGAACCAACAAGATGATAGAACCAATTCAAAGAGCATTCGTGGAGCTAGATATTTATAGACAACTCAATAAAGGAATATTAAGATAAGATTGCTAGGTTAGATATAAAAGTAGTTAATTTCCTACAGAGCAATAAAGCATAATTTTTAGAATTATCATTTTTCCCAGATACACATTGTGTCTCACCTGAATAAAAATCTACAAATTAGTATGTAACCTCACTATGTTTGCTATCTTTTCACAGTAGTAATCAGTGAGTTGAGCAAAGCACATTCTCCTAGATGATTCTTCAGTGAGTCTTTGCCCCTGTGTGGCCTTGTGCTGCCCATCTTTTGCCTTATTTTTTTAAGTCTTGCATATTTTTTTATTAATAAAAAGTTTCAGGCACAATGGAATATGGGAGAGAGGAAGACTAGTGGGATTCAAAGTTAAGGAGAGAAAAACATCAGAGGTAAACCTTCTATAAATGAGGAGAAAATGTCCAGTAAGACAAAGTCTTTGGGGATGAGGGGGTTGGAGGGGCAGTGACAGGTAGAAGGAAGGGAGAAATAGATGAACTCTTAAGTGCCATTTCTTGAGCAGTTTTATATTTACTTGTGGGACGGATGAATCACTGTGACCAAGGGCCAACATATGAGAGATCCTTACTTGATACTTTATTGTATTTGTTGTGGTGGTGGTTTTTAAAAAGTCAGAAAATCAGATCATCTGTGTACTGGCACGGAGTTATGCATTAGTTGTTTTTAAAGTCATAAATTCATATGTCAGTGACTTAAAACTCTTTTAGAAGGAAATGCCAAGGACAATGAAAGCAGGAGATAGAGATCAGGATCCACCCAGGCACTGAAACTGAGCAAAGCCTCTAATTATTAGCCACACCCCCAAAATTCCCCTCTTTACCCCAGGAGCTTTTTCTTTCCCCGTTTTCTTTTTTTTCTCTTGCATTTGTTTCCTCTCTTACCCCAGACATGAAATGTAATCTGGGCGCCATCACCATCTACATCTCACTGGCTGAGCAAGGTGCGTCTGAAAGAAGCATCATCTACAACTTTCCTTCTTAGGTTGCAGGCAGAGAAGAGAAAGCACCAGGATGGAGCAAAATGGATTGGAATCTCTCTTGAAACACTTTTTTGTCTAAACGATTTCTGCTGTTAAATAATATATTGTTTACTTGACTTCACGTTTCTCTCTGATATTAATTTTCTTTTTACAAAACAAATCATATCCAGAAATGTGTGTTAATTTAAAATCTCTTTGATAGCTGAGCTTTCCCAGTGGGTAATAAACTATGGGCCATGGGGTTATTCAATCTTTCTTAGTATTATTTCCAAGGTGGTGGTACAATAATGACCACACCTCAAACTCTTGGCCTTGCTGTATGAGCTGCTGTGGTTAGAAATTTCCAGGCTCAGTTTAATGCAGCAGCAAACCAGGGGACCTCTAAATACAAAATAAATGAGGTGTTGCTCTAGTAATCCGTTTATATACAGCATTTATTTTAGCCTTTTTTTTTTTTTGACTGTTGACAATTGATCGTTAGATTTATAGTATTTAGCATTGATTTTGGAGAAGGCCAGTTTGGTTTTCCATATCAAAGCTGTCCAATATTTCGCTTTTCATGTGGTCCTTTAGGATTAATTAGAGAAGAATTTCAAAAGGGCCACTCCAGGATTTAATCTGTTAATAATATTTGTTTAATCCCCCCAAATTATGAATGCTTATTTTATTCATTTCTAATTGGGCAATTTCACATTTTACCAACAAGTACAATTAATAAGCAGGTTAAAACAAATGCCTTTGCTTTGACTGAGAATCTGAATCCTTTCAATAAAGAAACCCAGATTTTTTTGTATCTTGGGGAAACACACACACACACACACACACACACACACACACACACACAAACACACAGAATCTTTCCTGAACAATTTTTCTTTTAAGGTGACTTAGGCATCTTGGGTCTTTTTAGATGAATAGCAGGATTTGGGCTTGTGAAAGAAAGTCTATATCCTGAATGAAAAGGCTTCTATTCAGAGGGACCGATTAGCTATAATTAGCATGCAAGTTTTAATGATGCTGTATGGTGAAGCTGATTATGCCTGCGACACTGAGGATGCAAGTCACTTCTATTGCTTATTGTATGCAAATCTAGCCACTCAGCTTTAATTAGATGTTGAAATCCAGAACAAATATCAACAATTGCTTGAGTGTTAATGAGCAGCGTGAACTGCCCATCATGACTTTTTAAATGGCAGAGGCTTATAAGCAATTGATTTGGCCCCCACAAAATGAACAGGCCTCTTAGAACCCATACTTTGCACAACAAAGTCAAGGGTAGGCCAATCTGGCTGACAAAATTTCTGCTTCTTCCTGTTTCCTCTGATAGCGCCTTTTTGCTTTGCGAATATTAATGGAAGGTGGCTCTTGTAATAAAAAGGACGTTCAAAATAAAACTTAGTATTTTAAGAAAAGCCAGATTGTGGACTGTTTTCAATCAGATATTTGATGGTTTATAATCTGGTGGGATTCTAAAAGGTCAGTTAGTAGACTTCCTTCCAATTATTAACATGTTATGGTTTATATATTGTAAAGGGAAATCACTCTGTGAATTAACAGTCAGATTGCGACGTTCTTCGGCAACAGCAGAACCTGGGAAAATTGTAAAGTAAATGTAGTTGATCTCCTCTTCTTTCGCTGAAGAATTGCAGGGAAGAGGTGGAAAGCAGTGGCCATCTGATCACCCTGCAAGCTCTCCTCTGGTTCCCTGGTCCCAGTTTTCTCATCATGCTTTAGTTTGCCTGTCCTAAGGAGGACATAGTAAAAACACATTCACACTAAATGGGGAGTGACTTGCTTCCATTCACTTTTCCAGGACCAATTGTATCTCAAAATGGGACCCAGAGAAGGTAAATGCATTACCTGAAAGAATAGATGCTAACTTCCAGCCATCTGATGAGGAAATTTTTAGATGCCTTCCCTGTGCCCCTCAAATCCAGCCACATAGTGACCTGTCCCACTCCACCTAAACCGTAAGCCATCCTTTCTTGGCAATCTTCCTTCTATCAAGATGTTTAGATAAGGGTGTTATCATGTGACTCAGTTTTTCTATGTAATTTTAGCTGCATGTAGGAATAAAGATGCTTCTTAATAGCAGATCTAAAGAGGGACAAATCACAAGCAGGTTCCAGTTAAATTTGTATTTCCTGTAAATATGCCAACGGCACTGTACCACTGTACTCTCTTCTCTTCCTTCCTCCCTCCTCTCTCTCTCTCTCTCTCTTTCTTTCTTTCCTTCTTCTTCTACTTTTCCTGAACCTTCCCTCACTGGAAAGAAAAGACAAAAGGCTATAAGCATTCACACAGACATCAATCTGTTTTGAATTACCTTGGTATGTTAACAAAGAGAAAAAAAGTGACTAGCTACCATTGTTCCAAAGGTTGATTTCTGATTTTTCTAACTTCCGTTGTGTCTGGATTTCTCTCTCCATTTTTCAAAGAATGACCCTCAATAGCTTAATAAATCAGCTAATAAAATGTTTTAGCATCTGCTAAAGCTCCCTGAGTGTGTCACATGCTTGTTCAAAGGCTTTGTAAGGAAGCACAATGGAAGGAAACCATAGGCCATTGTGAAAAGCAACACTATGAGGTTTCAAAATACTGCGGAACCTACATCTTCACCTTAAGACTTTGCTTGTAAATATTTACATTGTTTGCCCAGATGGTGGCAGAATTGGAAAATGTGGGTAACTTTTTTTTTTAACATCTCTTAATAAACTAAAAAAAAAATTTCATAAGCTGGGATTGCACACTGTCACAAAAACATTGTGTTGATTTGAAAAGTTTTGTTGCTATTGTAATGTTCCTTTATCACAGCAAGAGGAAGTGAAAAGATACAAGTCTCTTCAGGTTCTGGGGATGATATATTTTCATAGTGCCGTTCACCTAAATAAACCTGAGGCCTTGGTAGCTTCCAAAATATTTCAATTCCAGGCAATGAACTTCCATTGAATACTTACCATGTGCCATACATAGTGCTGATGATTAAAGGGCCTCTCCTGTGTAATCAGGTAGATAAAGATTATACAGTTAAAGGAGCGAGGATGACACTCTTGCTAACTACCGTAAGCAGGTTTTGGCCAGAGTCCCCGATGGCGTCCTCACCAACCAGGTGGGGAAAGGCAGTGGCAAGATGCCTTCTTCTCTCACCTGGAGAGCTTCAGTTACCTCCTACCTGTGCTCCCTGCTTCTGTTTCCATTCCTCTGCAACCCATTCTCAGAACCATAAATGGTCCACATCTCAGTTCCTGCCACTTGCTTCTTTTTTTAATGGATCCTCAATGGATCCCTTAGACGAATCCACGGTCCTCTGTATCAAGCCTCAAATCCTGAAGATGGTTTTCAAGGCTGCCCATAATCTGGCTGTCTCTTGGTCACCTCAAAGACCCTGTCACCCACTACACTTGTTTGCATCCCCAATGTTTTGGCTCATCCACACAGAAATACTCACAGTTACCCAAATGGGATACCTGGGTCTGCCTCTGTGCTGTTCTCTATGGAAGAAAATCAGCCACTAGCAAGAGCACCATTACTGTGAGCCTCTGTTTTTTTCTAGAGTAGCAGGGCATGAGAAGGCTGGGCAGAGATTCTAACTGGAGAAGCAGGGTGGAGTGTTTATAGGCTTTAGCAGGAAGAGGGAGGAGTTATTCTTGGGGATTAGCAGCCATTGTTTGAACAATTTGAATTTGATTAGAAGTGGAGAGAGTAGGGCCTAAAGGCATATGCTAGAGACAATGGAAAAGAAGAGATAGTTGTGGGAGCAAGGCCATGCGAGGGCCTCAGTGGAAACCTCTCTATCCTTCGGGTCCCTCACATGTCTGTGTGCAGAACTGTCCTTCTATTCCTCTCCCCTCTGCGTCCCCACCCCTACCAGGCTAACTCCGCATAACCGTGGTTCAGAGGTTAGCTCAACTCAGAAGTTCTCCCCATGCTTCCTGGGAACTCATCCGCCACCCCCCACCTCCAGAGACCCCGAAGTTCTGTGCTCAAATCTGGAAGAGACTTTATCTCAGAGCATTGTAATTTGCTGTTTGCTTTCTGACTGCTGCAGCAGATTGCTCAGTTTCTGGAGGGCAGGGACAGCACTTTGGCTACCTTTGTGTCCACAGAGCCTGGCGTGATGCCTGGCACAGAATAGGATCTCAAAACTTTTGTCCAGGGTATGTAGTGAACATGGGACAGTGTCAGACATTCTCTTATAAGCATCCCGCCTCTGACCTAACTCCCGGGGGAGGCCACTATCCTCTCCCTCTGTCTGCCCCCTCCCATCAACAGATTTCTAGGCTTTTCTCCTTTGGATTTGGAAACTGGGCAGAACAAAGAAACAAAAATCAGAAGGTGGGAGGTGAGTGTGGGAAGTTAGTGAGAGAGGATAGAGAAAGAGATGGGGAGAGGCTGAGATGTGAAGATAGAGAAGGGAGAGTTTTAGATTTGTTTCATTTGATGTGTTCTGTTTGAGAAGGAGGTATCCAAGAGCAGTGCAGGATTTCAGAAAACTGTGGTAGAAAACAGAGGAAATGGAGTACAGGATGATTATTGAGACTTGCGATGTTGGTGGTATCTTTCAAGAAACATGTTTGAAAAATAAAAATTCTTCCAAATTAAAATTGTATTTAATTATAAATTGGGAATCCTCTTTCCTCTTCCTTCTCTCTTTCTATCCTCCCTCCCTCTCTCCCTCCCTCCCTTCCTTCCTTCCCTCCTGTTTGAACTGTTTCTCTGCATGAGTATAGGGATCAGACTATGAGAATCTAGAAATCTTAAGGGTTATGAATGAGGGAATGAATTAACTATTGAAAAAGTAAATGAATGAGTGACCATGTTTCCCTCAGGGTCATGGCCAAGATAGCAGCTGGAATCTCCACCCATGAACTCCCCAGAAAAAATGCCTTCCCTCCAGACCTTGGGAAACAGGAAGCATCAGACCATAATAGAATCGATTTTTTTCTTTCTGCTCATTGTCTCCTCAGAAGAGGAATGCTTTCTGAATTATCTCCCTTAAAACTCCAGAACCACAAGATTTCCATCAGCCTCCTCTGAATGGAGGAGGGTGGTAAAATTGTCAACAGCATTCATTTGCAAATCCTCTTGACTGAATATGTGGTTCAGATAGGAGCTTCTTATATATGTTTAAATTATTTTTGTCAGATTATAAATCATTGCTTTCACAGTTCTCCACAGGACACAGATAGCAATGTTCACTATTGAACCTTCCCACAGAGCACGTCCATGACTCTTCCTCACGCAGAGGGTCTGACTACACAGGCTAGCCAAGCCAACATGTCTCCATTTACCTTTCTCTTCCTGTGCTTAGACAAGACTTTCCCTTGGGGTCTGACCCTGTCTCATCCTCTCCCAGACTTCCATTCACCCATTCTTTAGCTGCCACCCCCCGACCTCCTACCCCATCCACCCATCTCCCTGTGGCTGCCTGTGGCTGGTTGAGATCCATGTATTGTTTCTAACTGAAAAGTAAACAGATAAGTACATTTTAAGGTGAAATGGCTAACTAATGATAAATATTGTCTGGCTCTAAAGGTAATTTTTTGGAATAAAGTTATAGTCAAGATTGGAAAATCACGGTTGGTGTGTATCAAAAAGGAACAGGAGAATGGTTCAAGATGGCAGGATATGGGGACGTGCACTCCCTCTTATGAGAGCACTGAAATCATGACTAACTGCTAACAATAATCTATAGGAAGACACTGGAACTCACCAAAAAAGATACCCCACAACCAAAGACAAAAGAGAAGCCACAGTGAGATGGTAGGAGGGGCACAATCACAATAAAATCAAATCCCTAACCGCTGGGTGGGTGACTCACAAACTGGAGAACAATTATACCACAGAAGTCCACCCACTAGAGTGAAAGTTCTGAGCCCCACGTCAGGCTTCCCAACCTGGGGGTCCAACAATGGGAGGGGTATGCCCAGAGAATCAGACTTTGAGGCCTAGTGGGATTTGATTGCAGGACTTCGACGGGACTGGGAGAAAAAGAGACTCCACTCCTGGAGGGCACACACAAAGTAGTGTGTGCATCGGGACCCATGGGAAGGAGCAGTGACCCCATAGGAGACTGAACCAGACCTACCTGCTAGTGATGGAGGGTCTCCTGCAGAGGTGGGGGGTGGTTGTGGCTCACCGCAGGGACAAGGACACTAGCAGCAGAAGTTCTGGGAAGTACTCCTTGGCATGAGCCCTCCCGGGGTCTGCCATTAGCCCCACCAAAGAGCCCAGGTAGACTCCAGTGTTGGGTTGCCTCAGGCCAAAACAACCAACAGTGAGGGAACTCAGCCCCAACCATTAGCAGACAAGCAGATTAAACTTTTACTGAGCTTTGCCCACCAAAGCAACAGTCAGCTCTACCCACCACCAGTCCCTCCCATCAGGAAGCTTGCACAAGCCTCTTAGATAGCCTCATCCACCAGAGGGCGGACAGCAGAAGCAAGAACTACAATCCTGCAGCCTGTGGAACAAAAATCCCATTCAAAGAAAGACAGACAAGATGAAAAGGCAGAGGGCTATATACCAGATGAAGGAACAAGATAAAGCCCCAGAAAAACAACTAAACGAAGTGGAGATAGGCAACCTTCCAGAAAAAGAATTCAGAATAATGATAGTGAAGATGATCCAGGACCTCGGAGAAAAGAATAGAGGCAAAGATCGAGAAGATGCAAGAAATGTTCAACAAAGATCTAGAAGAATTAAAGAACAAACAGAGATGAACAATACAATAACTGAAATGAAAAATACACGAGAAGGAATCAGTAGCAGAATAACAGAGGCAGAAGAACAGGTAAGTGACCTGGAAGACAGAATGGTGGAATTGACTGCCATGGAACAGAATAAAGAAAAAAGAATGAAAAGAAATGAAGACAGCCTAAGAGACCTCTGGGACAACATTAAATGGGACAACATTAAACGCAGCAACATTTGCATTATAGGGATCCCAGAAGGAAAAGAGAGAGAGAAAGGACCTGAGAAAATATCTAAAGAGATTATAATCAAAAATTTACCTAACATGGTAAAGGAAATAGCCACCCAAGTCCAGGAAGCACAGAGTCCCAGACAGGATAAACCCAAGGAGAAACACACTGAGACACATAGTAATCAAACTGACAAAAATTAAAGACAAAGAAAAATTATTAAAAGCAGCAAGGGAAAAATGACAAATAACATAGAAGGGAACTCCCATAAGGTTAACAGCTGATTTCTCAGCAGAAACTCTACAAGCCAGAAGGGAGTGGCATGATATATATAAAGTGATGAAAGGGAAGAACCTACAACCAATATTACTCTACCTGGCAAGGATCTCATTCAGATTCACTGGAGAAATCAAAAGCTTTACAGACAAGCAAAAGCTAAGAGAATTCAGCACCACTAAACCAGCTCTACAACAAATGTTAAAGGAACTTCTCTGAGTGGTAAACACAAGAGAAGAAAATAACCTACAAAAACAAACTCAAAACAATTAAGAAAATGGTAATAGGAACATATATATATATATCAATAATCACCTTAAATGTGAATGGATTAAATGCTCCAACCAAAAGACACAGGCTCACTGAATGGATACAAAAACAACACCCATGTATATGCTGTCTACAGGAGACCCACTTCAGACCTAGGGACACATACAGACTGAAAGTGAGGGGATGGAAAAAGATATTCCATGCAAATGGAAATCAAAAGAAAGCTGGAGTAGCAATACTCATATCAGATAAAACAGACTTTAAAATAAAGTATATTACAAGAGACAAGGAAGGAAACTACATAATGATGAAGGGATGAATCCAAGAAGAAGATATAAGAATTATAAATATGCACCCAACATAGGAGCACCTCAATACATAAGGCAACTGCTAACAGCTATAAAAGAGGAAATCAACAGTAACACAGTACCAGTGAGGACTTTAACACCTCACTTACACCAATGGACACATCATCCACACAGAAAATGACTAAGGAAGCACAAGCTTTAAATGACACAATAGACCAGATAGATTTAATTGATATTTTTAGGACATTCCATCCAAAAACAGCAGATTACACTTTCTTCTCAAGTGCACATGGACCATTCTCCAAGATACATCATATCTTGGGTCACAAATCAAGCCTCAGTAATTTTAAGAAAATTGGAATCATATCAAGCATCTTTTCCAACCACAATGCTATGAGATTAGAAATCAATTACAGGGAAAAAAACGTAAAAAACACAAACACATGGAGGCTAAACACTACGTTACTAAATAACCAAGAGATCACTGAAGAAATCAAAGAGGAAATCAAAAAATACCTAGAGAAAAATAACAATGAAACACGACGATCCAAAACCTATGGGATGCAGCAAAAGCAGTTGCAGAAGGGAAGTTTATAGCAATACAATCCTACCTCACGGAACAAGAAAAAACTCAAATAAACAATTTAACCTTAGACTAAAGGAACTAGAGAAAGAAGAACAAACAAAACGCAAAATTAGTAGAAGGAAAGGAATCATAAAGATCAGAGCAGAAATAAATGAAATACAAACAAAGAAAACAATAGCAATGATCAATAAAACTAAAAGCCGGTTTTTTGAGAAGATAAACAAAATTGATACACTTTTAGCCAGACTCATCAGGAAAAAGAGCGTGAGGACTCAAATCAGTATAATTAAAAAGGAAAAAGGAGAAGTTACAACAGACACCGCAGAAATACAAAGCATCCTAAGAGACTACTACAAGCAACTCTATGCTAATAAAATGGACAACCTGGAAGAAATGAACAAATTCTTGGAAAGGTATAACCTTCCAAGACTGAACCAGGAAGAAATAGAAAATAAGAACAGACCAGTCACAAGTAATGAAATTGAAACTGTGAATGAAATTGAAACTGTGATTAAAATTCTTCCAACAAACAAAAGTCCAGGACCAGATGGCTTCACAAGTGAATTCTATCAAACACTTTGAGAAGAGCTAACACCCATCCTTCTCAAACTCTTCCAAAAAATTGCAGAGGAAGGAAAACTCCCAAACTCATTCTACGAGGCCACCATCACCATCATACTAAAACCAAAGATACTACAAAAAAAGAAAATGACAGACCAATATCGCTCATGAACATAGATGCAAAAATCCTCAAGAAAATACTAGCAAACAGACTCCAACAACACATTAAAAGGATCCTTCACCATGATCAAGTGGGATTTACCCCAGGGATGCAGTACATGCAATCAATTGCATGTACTTCAGTACATGCAAATCAATCAATCTTCAGTACATGCAAATCAATCTTCAGTACATGCAAATCAATCAATGTGATACACCATATTAACAATTTGAACAATAAAAACCGTATGATCGGGCTTCCCTGGTGGCGCAGTGGTTGAGAGTCCGCCTGCCAATGCAGGGGACCGGGCTTCGTGCCCCAGTCTGGGAGGATCCCACATGCTGCGGAGCAGCTGGGCCCGTGAGCCATGGCCGCTGAGCCTGCGCGTCCGGAGCCTGTGCTCCGCAACAGGAGAGGCCACAACAGTGAGAGGCCCGCGTACTGCAAAAAACACAAAAAACAAAAACCAAAACCATATGATTGTCTCAATAGATGCAGAAAAATGTTTTGACATAATTTCAACACCTATCTATAAAAACTCTCCAGAAAGTGGGCATAGAGGGAACCTACCTCAATATAATAAAGCCCATGTATGAAAAACCCACAGCAAAAATCATTCTCAATGGTGAAAACCTGAAAGAATTTCCTCTAAGATCAGGAACAAGATGAGGATTCCACTCTCACCCCTATTATTCAACATAATTTTGAAAGTCTTAGCCATGGCAATCAGAGAAGAAAAAGAAATAAAAGGAATACATATTGGAAAAGAAGAGGGTAAGCTGTCACTGTTTGCAGATGACATGATACATAGATATACATAGATAATCCTAAAGATGCCACCAGAAAACTACTAGAGGTAATCAATGAATTTGATAAAGTTGCAGGATACAAAATTAATGCACAGAAATCTCTTGTGTTCCTATACACTAACAATGAAAGATCAGAAAGAGAAACTAAGGAAACAATCAGATTCACCATTGCCACAAAAAGAATAAAATACCTCGGAATAAACCTACCTAAGGAGGTAAAAGACCTGTACTCAGAAAACTATCAGACACTGATGAAAGAAATCAAAGATGACCCAGACAGATGGAGAGTTATACCATGTTCTTGGATTGGAAGAATCAATATTGTGAAAACGACTACACTCCCCAAAGCAATCTACAGATTCAATGCAATCGCTATCAAATTACCAATGGCATTTTTAACAGAACTGTAACAAAAAATCTTAAAATTTGTATGGAGACACCAAATACCCAGAATAGCCAAAGCAGTCTTGAGGGAAAATATCGGAGCTGGAGGAATCAGACTCCTTGACTTTAGACTTTACTACAAAGCTACAGTAATCAAGACAATATGGTACTAGCACAAAACCAGAAATATAGATCAATGGAACAGGATAGAAAGCCCAGAGATAAACCTACGCACCTATGGTCAACTAATCTATGACAAAGGAGGCAAGGATATACAATACAATGGAGAAAAGACAGTCTCTTCAATAAGTGGTGCTGTGAAAACTGGATAGCTACATGTTACAGAATGAAATTAGAACACTCCCTAAAACCATACACAAAAATAAATTCAAAATGGATTAGAGACCTAAATGTAAGACCGGACACTGTAAAACTCTTAGAGGAAAACATAGGTAGAACACTCTTTGACATAAATCACAGCAAGGTCTTTTTTACCCACCTCCTAGAGTAATGGAAATAAAAAGAAAAATAAACAAATGGGACCTAATTAAACTTAAAAGCTTTTGCACAGCAAAGGAAACTATAAACAAGAAGAAAAGACAACCCTCAGAATGGGAGAAGGTATTTGCAAATGAATCAACAAAGGATTAATCTCCAAAATATATAAACAGCCCATGCAGCTCAATATTAAAAAAAACAAACAATGCAATCAAAGAATGGGCAGAAGACCTAAACAGACATTTCTCCAAAGAAGACATGCAGATGACTAAGAGGCACAACATCACTAATTATTAGAGAAATGCAAATCAAAACTACAGTGAGTTATCACCTCACACCAGTCAGAATGGCCATTATCAGAAAATCTACAAACAGTAAATGCTGGAGTGGGTGTGGAGAAAAGGGAACCCTCTTGCATTGCTGGTGGGAATGTAAATTGATATGGCGATTATGGAGAACAGTATGGAGGTTCCTTAAAAAACTAAAAATAGAATTACCATATGACCCAGCAATCCCACTACTGGGCATATACCCTGAGAAAACCATAATTCAGAAAGAGTCATGCACCCCAATGTTCTTTGCAGCACTGTTTACAATTGCCAGGTCATGGAAACAACCTAAATGTCCATCAACAGAGTAATGGATAAAGAAGATGTGGTACATATATACAATGGAATATTACTCAGCCATAAAAAGGAATGAAACTGGGTCATTTGTAGAGACGTGGATGGACCTAGAGACTGTCATACAGAGTGAAGTATGTCAGAAAGAGAAGAACAAGTACTGCATGCTAACGCATATATGTGAAATCTAGAAAAATCGCAGAGATGAATTGGTTTGCAAGGCAGAAATAGAGACACAGATGTAGAGAACAAACGTATGGACACCAAAGGGGGAAAGGGGGGTGGTGGTGGTGGTGGTACAAATTGGGAGATTGGGATTGACAAGTATACAATTATATTTATAAAGTAAATAACTAATAAGAATCTGCTGTATTTTAAAAAAAATGAAATTCAACAAAAATTAAAATTAAATTACAGAAAAGGAAAAAAGAAATAAGATTGGATAATCATTAGAATGATTATCTGTTCTGCAAATTGTCCCCAGAGGAGGTTTGTTCATAGGCTCTGGGGCCACCTTCCTGTCCTTTAGGATTTGCTGTAGCAGCTGTCGCTATAATACTGAGGACTTAGATGCAACTTTTTCAATCTTGGGCAGCCAGACCCCAGAGAGATTTGTAAGGAAAACAGTTCATACTTTGCACACACCTGCCTTCTCAACCCCTATTGTTTTCAGTGGGTGCCCCTGAAACTCTCTTCCCCTTCACTTTTCCACTCTCTGCCCAGCTAACAAAGCTTCTGTTTACACCTTTAATTAATTAATTTCTTCAGTGTTTATTTGGCACCTAATAGCCCCCTGGGGGATAATAACACCTTAAGCTGTGATCTCATTTAAGAGAATCCGCATTTATTAAAAAGACTCTGAAAAACGTAAATGCTTTTAAGTCCCAAAAAAGTAAATTTCCAATGGTTGGCAACCTACCTGGTTGGGAGACACAAACGTAGACTATGAAATAGGAGATGTCAGCAAGCAGAGCCTAGAGGCAGATTTCCCATGAAGTTACTAAAGCTTCAGCTTCAGGGCCTACACTTGGACAGACCAGTTTTTATAAATGCATCTTCTTTTTGGTAAATAGGACTTCAAAATTGTATAAAACTCAGACCCCACAAAATATGGAACCCAAGTGACCCCCACCCCCCAAAAAATATCCCCGAAGGTTTATGAGGGTAAAAGCCACAGTTACCCTGTTTACCAGTTTCTAAAACGTCACTGGCATATCGTAGGAGCTCAAGAAAAATGTTCCGGATGTTGAATAAATGCATAATACATATAAAATGCCTAATTCTTTTCCTGGCGAATAGTATGGGCTCAATACATATTTGCTGAAAGAAAGATTACTTTGATGAGTGAATAAATTAGTGAATGAAGGTGAAAGGGAGGGGCACCCTAAATCTCTGTGGAGAAAGACGCCCTTTCTGTCCTAACCTCCCCCATTCATCTTAGGGGCAGCCAGGCTGGCCTCCCCACCCCAAGACCAGTTAGCCGAACATGGGTGAGCACATCGAGAAATAGTTTCAGAACACAAAGTGCCTTTTCCCCCAAGACACCATGTGGTCAACTGTGGTTAATAAACAGACTCTTGTTAACAGAGGTACAGTTATATGGAAACACTATACTTCCATCTATGAAATGCTAGATTTTCAAATTAGAGACTTGGGATTTGTTCCCAGTCCGCCTACCCCTAACATTTGTAATAAAGCACTGCCTAACACAGAATTATATTCTTAGGGAAAAATGAAAAACATGTTTGAAGAACTCAACCTTATTAACATCATTTTTTTCAGTAACAGTTACCATGAAACAGTTATGCATTTAACCCCTGTAGTCTTTAAGCCTGCTAAAATATCGAATTAGTTAATTAGGAAATTAATTATGTGCTAAATAGGGAAAATTTGAAAAGTGTCTATGGATGTATAAAACTGTGTTTAAAGTCAGCTTTTATTTTGAGGCCTTAGTGCTGTCCCAGTGTATTAGCATTTCATGATTCTTTGTATTCATTAAAATTTTTTTTCCCAAAAATATTGGAAAGTTTCCCAAAGTTCTCCCTTCCCACCTCCTGGTGTATATCAAACAGAATATTTGGACTTATCCAGTCAAATCATAGTTGGAATTGTTTTTTGTAAGAGAGTGGTTCCTTGGAAGTCATTCAGAAGCGAAGTATAGGGAAAATTATTTTGATTTATAGGGTCAGTGTTTCTCTGTCATAAGTCAGTGATAAGTAAACTGGTTCTCAGGAATTTCTTTTTTTGATACTTATAACAATCAATTTGTGAAGCATTTAGCATAGACAAAAAGATGTCTGTGTTAAGACCAAGGCCAAGTCCAAGACCACTGGTAAGAGGCTGCTCCTTTGTTCCTCTTCAGCACTGTCCTGAAGATGTACTGTTTACATTCACTATGTAAATGGTGGGAACTCACGGTCGTGAAGGCACAGAATGAACAGACACTTTCTGAATGCCGTATGCACATCGGAAAGAAGGCATTGATCATTTTCCGATCATAGGTCAATTATCTTTTCCAATTTGGGGAGTAAAATAATCTGTATCAGTTACTTCCAAATATAAGTACATTTCATATGGACTAGTGTTTGCAGTTGCCAATCCATCTTCTCATCCAATGCCCCTTTCCTGTGGTTCCCAGTATCCCTTCTTCTAGTTGGTCTGGACTTGTCATGGTACTTCTGTTGGGAAGTTTTTGCATTTGTTCATGCCGTTCCCTTGACCTTGAAAGGAAATCCACTATTTTCTGAGATCCCAAAAATTAAACTTTTCTACCCAAACTAACACCTTCCCTACAATGAATTGCCAAGAAAATGAAAGCCAACAAAGAAGGTGAGATTTTGACTTTTTAAGAGAACTGCTGACTAGGCATAGAAGAAAAAGCAATTTTGTCTGAAGGCCTAAAGATGGAGGGGGCAGTCTGGGTAGCTAAGTGATTGATTTCTCCACTGTCACTTAGAGCATCCGGGTACAATTGTTGGCTCTGACAATAGGGTGCTGTGTTTGCAGGAACATAGTGTATAGTGGATGGTGGGAGGATTGAGGTCTTGGAGTCGTCTGACAAAAGAGTACAATAGTGAACAATTTATGTAATACTCTGAGCTTTGGTTTCTTTATTTATGAAGGGAGAATACTAATATCTACCTATCCAGGCTGTAAGGATTGAAGACAATGTATGCCAGGCACTTTGTACAGTGGTTGGTTAGCATATAAGCACTAAATAAGCAGAAGCTATTGTTATCATGATGACGGCAAGGTCTTTACCCTTCTGTTAAGGGTGAAGTGAGCTAAGGCAGTTCTAAGGACTTCATAAAGCAGTGTTGCCTCATGACTGGTAAGAAGCAGGAGGCATGAGGAAAGGTGGTTATCCACCTTCCCCGTGGACAGGGAAGCACGCGACAGTTGTTACTGTATCTTTGTTTGGAAACAGGTAAGACTGGAACACAGCCATCAGGATAATTTGTAGTAGGCTGAGAGCCCAGTTGCAAATAAAAGTTTCACTTTTTTGCTGAAAGAGTCCGTTCTGACTGAGTCTGCATTTTGAACCCATCACAGTTAGACTCCAGTAGATTGATGTTCGGCTGCACTGTGGCTGTGTGTCCTTCATATCCACAGACACACAGAACCAGTCTTGGGACATAACAGACCCTGTGCTTTTGCAAAAGTGATTTTGGTCTTTCCTCTGGTCCCTACTCTAGATACAGTGTTGTCGAGTGTGCTCTCTTTCTTACTTCACTTGTGCTTCTCTTTCCCACTCATGTTGAACTGATATAGGGGGTATGTTAACCATGGGACAGTTATTTCTTGTCCTTTGGTATGAAGGACCCATATATTCTAACTCTTCCCACACTTCTCTGAAGTTTTGACTCAAGCAAGAATGAGTGGGATCCATTTGTTCATTCATTCATTCATACATTCTTTCAATATTGAACACTTACCGTGTATTAGGTGCTCTCCTATGTGCTGAGATAAAGCGACGAGCAAAGCAGACATAGTTCCTGGCTTCAGTGAGCTCATTCTGTCCTGAGAAAGATGAACAGTAATCAAATAATGCAAGAACTAAAAATGTTTCATTGCAAATTGAAATTTTTATAAACTTTGATTACTTTTTGATTTTAAAAGTAAAAGCCTCATTATAAAGAATTTAGAAATAAAGTAGCACAGATGGTTCCTGACTTATGATGGTTTGACTTATGATTTTGGGCTTTATAGTGGTGTGAAAGCTGTATGCATTCAGTAGAAACTGTGCCTTGAATTTTGAAATTTGATCTTTTCCTGGGCTAGCGACATGTGGTGTGATCCCCTCTTCTGATGCTGGACAGTCACGAGGGTGAACAACCCATACACTTAGAACCATTCTGGATCCAGACAACCATTCTGTGTTTCACTCTCAGTGCAGTACTCAATACAGTATGTGAGATAGTCAACACTTCATTATAAAATAGGCTGTGTATTAGATGCCTTTGCCCAACTGTTGGCTAATGGAAGCATTCTTAGCATGCTTAGGTTAGGCTGAGCTAAGTTGTGATGTTTGGTTGTTTAGGTGTAGTAGATGCATTTTTTGACTTACAATATTTTCAAATTCTGATGGGTTTATCAGGACATTACCCCATCATAAGTTGAGGAAGATCTGTAATCATTTTTATTTTTTTTTATTTTTAATTTTTTTAATTTTTATTTCTGGCTGTGTTGGGTCTTTGTTGCTGCACACAGGCTTTCTCTAGTTGCAGCAAGCAGGGGCTACTCTTCGTTGCGGTGTGCGGGCTTCTCATCGGTGGCTTCTCTTGTTGTGGAGCACGGGCTCTAGGTGCGTGGGCTCAGTAGTTGCGGCTCACGGGCTCTAGAGCGCAGGCTCAGTACTTGTGGCGCATGGGCTTAGTTGCTCTGCGGCATGTGGGATCTTCCCGGACCAGGGATCGAACCTGTGTCCCCTGTATTGGCAGGTGGATTCTTAACCGCTGAGCCACCAGGGAAGTCCCTGTAATCACTTTTAATGATGTAGTAGCACTGAAATATTTTATCAAAGTTCATTAGTTTCATAAAAATAATTCAGATTTTTATGACTTTGAAATCTTGCCAACCTTGCCTCATTCATTCAACAAATACTCGTGGCATCTCTTCTATGCCAGGTGCTATGTGGTACCATAAAAGGTGACGTGCAAAGTCCTTGCCCTCGTGGCTGGTGAGTTGTGCTTGTGTCCTAGATTTAAGTATCAAGAAAAATTGTATTATCCTAATGATGAACCTAAAATTTGTCAGGATTCTTGCACTGGATTAAGTGAGATTAAATGAGATAATACCTATAAAGCTCTTAGTACAGGGTCTCACACACAGTAAGTGCTCAATAGATGTTATTGCACTTTTCATTACCATCTTCATAAATACCATCATCATTATTAATTATTGCTTGTAAATAGAATTATTTCTAAACTGCTCCAATATAAGAATGTTCTCAGGAAATTCAAATGAATAATTCCCAGCAGGAGTGTTATTACGCTTTACTTTTTCTCATTAATTTCTCACTACCTTGTTCACGTTACTAAATTTGAAAAACGCCACTGTGTTGTGTTCTTAGAGATTGATTTGCATTGTTGATTGATGTATAATAATCAGACAGTGAATTGCGCTTTGGCTCTGAAATGTGTATTCTTTGAAATCAGGCTAAAGCCCTAACCTCCCAGCCTGGGGAATGGCTGAAAGTCCATTTTAACAGTCGTGGCATCTACAGAGAGGAGCCATGCTCAGCAGCCGAGCTTTCTTGTCAATCCCAGGTGTTTCTCCGAGATGCTTCTCCAAAGGTCATATGGGTAATTGTAAAGGAGGCAACTACGGTTCAAAATGCCATGGCCTTTCTGTTCATATGTGTCTCCAAGGACTATTTAGAGGTTTTCTTCACTCTGCAGGAAGACTCAAATGTAAGCCATTATCTACAAAGAAGAAAATATATTTTAAAGTCTTTTATAGCTCTTGCCTTTAGGAAAGAAGCTTCCACTAAGTACTTATTGCAGGTTTTAGGCAAAAAACTTAAACTGCTTTCATTAGCATTGAAGGAAACGGAACCCGGTCTAAGCACAGATACTGCCGTTTTTTATTTTATTTTTTTAGAATGCACCGCAAGTAGAGAGAAATGTAATGCAGCCAGAATTCCAGGAGAAAGCAGGGCACACTAGGCAACCATTTTACATTTAGGAAACATTTGCAAAACCCTGGGGCATGCATAAAGCAAGACCTGACGTGAGGACTCTTATAGTGAAAGTGTTTTGGAGTAAAATCATCAGGTTTAACTTGGCTCAGTTGTATGACTAATGAAGACCAATGAATTAACATGTGCTACATGTTAAAATTCTATCGTGAAAGAAGCCCAGCCGCCGTCATTTCTTTAGAAGGAAGTTGGAAAAGGAGAGCTGGTTGGATTGGAAGGGGCTGGGATCAGAGAAATGATCAGTGTTTACAGAACACTACTCCCTCCTCCAAGAGTTGATAGCACATTTTCATATCACTGCTATGGAGCTTGGGGGAGCCGTAAGGGATGTAACGAGGTAACGGACCTCCATGTGATGCCTGGGGGTCAGGTGTGCAGTGACCACTGGACTATTATTTCAGTAGCTCTTTAAGGACACCTGCTGTGTACAGCACAGGAACCTCCATCTAATTTAAACGTTTTATCACAAATTACTACAATAATATCTGTTCCCATTTATTAAGCACCTACTCTGGCCAGACACATTTCCTGTTTGTCTCTAACATTTACTAAGCTCTGAAAGGAAGGTGTTGGTTACTTCATTTTATAACAAGGAACTTGAGACTTGGAGAAGTTAAGCAAAGCACCCAAAGACAAGGGGGCTACTCAAAAGCTAGGCTGGACTCAGGGATCCTGTTGAGGTCTTTTTACACGTCATTCTTGCTATTGAATCCTCACTTTTCCTATCTGTTAAGATGACAAACAGCCAGCTGTCCCTCTCAAGTCAGGACATATCCAGCCCTGAAGTTGGCTTAGGTGTGCCTTTTGGTCTTCTTAGAAGGAGGAGTTCTCTTCCTTTACCCTTTCCTTGTGACTGGTCCCTAAGTCTGTTACAGTTCCCTTCTGGGTGCCATGCAAGGGCCAAAATCTTTATCCTTCAAAACTCTATAACCCAGAACATAATATATACGTTGTTAGGCATCCCAAAGGTAGGGTTAGTTTTATAACTGTAACATCACTGCAGTATTTCAAAATAGCTTGCTATCACTGGGACCCTGAGACCTTTTGCTCTGTCGTACATATGCATTTGTCACCATTCCCAGGCTTTTATTGGTACAGTTTATTTATTATTTTTCTCCCCAGGTGTACTTATTAAATACCATCCTGTTTATTTCTGCCTGTTCTCTCAGTTTGTAACTATAGAGTGACCTTGAAAAATTAGAAAAGTGAGCAGAAATCCCACTGCTTCAGAGATTCCTGTTATCTGGGATTTCTGCTCACTTTTCTAATTTGTCAGTCAAATTCTGCATTTTAACAAAATTGAAATTAAAGTTTGAGAGACACTGGCCCAGATTATAGGAACTTATTTAACAGATATTCAGTCTTTCTTCCTGCCCAGCCGAACTCTGTTCACCCATCTGCCACGTTGCTCAAGGATAAACTTCATTAGCCAACCTCCCATCAGGAAGATCTCATTTGTGTCATTGGCAAATGGCTTGTGGGTGGCAAATGGGTCCAGTTCTTCCCAATGAGACATCAGAGAAATAGGCTGGGGACCTCAGGGAAAGGATTTCTTCCTTTTTATAATTAGTCACATAGGACAAAACAGTTGCTTTTCTACCACTGGATATTATGGTGTCTTCTTATGGTGCCAGGAGCTACGGCAGTCCTCTTGCAACTATTATGGGATGGATGTCAAGGACAAACCTAACTGGCTGCAGATGGCAGATAGAAACTATAGAAAGTCAAAGCCACCTCATCTCAGGACTCCTTGCTTTTTGAGTAAACACATTTTTCTTGATGTTTAAGTTAGCTGTCTTGGGATGTTACTTGCAGCCAGAAGCATTCCCACTGATACCAATTATGTTCTTTTCTTGGTAATAAGTGTGTTACAAGAGAGAGCATCAGCATGTTTGCTAAAGGCAAGATGAATTATACCAATCACTCAGTCCACTGAAAGACTATTAGTTTGATTAGATAAGAAACTTACAAATCAGACTCTAGGGCTCTTTTGATTCTTCAGACAAATTTCTGTCTTCTATTACTTCTTCTCCTGCACACGTTTTTCTCCCTGTTCTCACATACTATTTTTTCTATGTAATATCTTGAAATATGTACATGCTTTAATATTTTTGAGAATTATGTTTGACTCCTCCTGAAAATCTACCATAGAGAGTAGGTGAGAGAACAAATTGAAGTTCAGAAGACAGTTTAGGAGTTGAGAGCAGAAAGGCCCAATAACTTGTTGTACAATTACTTCTTAGTTTTCACTTAGCCTCTTGATCCTTTTATGATGAGACTTACTCATCTTCCTTGTTTTTCAACGTTGGTCATTTTTAGACATAATTAACATTTAGTAGAAGTTTTCAAATAACTAGTAATGTTATTTCTTACATAGCAAAAGTGATTAATGTGATTTTTAGATTAATTTTTATCTTACTTAGGTGATGTTCTGTTAATAAAAGCTGATGTATGGGACTTCCCTGGTGGCGCAGTGGTTGAGAGTCCGCCTGCTGATTCAGGGGACACGGGTTCATGCCCCGGTCTGGGAAGATCCCACATGCCATGGAGCGGCTAGGCCCATGAGCCATGGCCACTGAACCTGCGTGTCTGGAGCCTGTGCTCCACAACGGGAGAGGCCACAACAGTGAGAGGCCCGTGTACCGCAAAAAAAAAAAAAAAAAAGAAAGCTGATGTATGATTTCTGGGAAGATTTGTAACCCCACACCCCCCACAGCCAATCTCTGATCCTGTATTGATTAACGGCCTAACCTTAAATTTGGAATGATTTTAAATCTACTTCTCTGGTAATAATGGGAATTGTCAAGGGTGAGATTTTTTTCAGCCACCTGGGAAAAACAAAGAATGAGTTCAATAAGTTAAACTCTTTTTATAGATCAGTAAAGCCAACTAGGTCCTTCTGTTGGAGAAATGCATATGAAAAATAATGATAAAGATTATTTTAGGAGAGTGATTTCATCAAGATGGTAACATAGTTTGTTCCCAACTTCAGTCTCCCTCACGAGAAGACCAACTAGCAACTATCTATAGACAATCCTAGAACCCAGAAATGATGCTGACACACCCGCTCTGGACCACAGAGATGGAAAAGGACTGCTTATAAAAGGGTAAGAGGAGTGGCTGCACTCTGACTGCATAGCCCTTCCTCCAGGCTGGAACAGTACCATACAGAGCCACCCTCACCCCTGGGCCTAAGATTTCTCCAGTGGGAAAAAGAGGGCTCAAGGTGAACATCCAGCTCCCACAGCATTGTGGTATGTTTCCTGAGAAGCTCAATCAGATCTCACCTCTTGGGGATGATGGGGGAAATCTGTAGGGATCAACCTCTGGAGATCAGATAGAGCCTAGAGATGGAAAAGGGAGAATAGGCTTACAGCAACCAGTGCTCAGATCTTAGTGGACTTGCAGTACTGATCAAACAGAGATCCCAGCCAGTGGTTCTGAACATCTACAAAGCCAGGCTGGTGGCCCCATCTGGCCAGGGAACTTGGTTGGCAGTTCTGCCCAATTTGGGTCCCCAGACAACAAGCTATACAAGCCATGGAGTCTGTTCTATAGCCTCTCCTGGGCAGAGAATCAAATTTGCAGCACTGTTCAAAGCTGAGTGTAGCTCTCAGTCCAACCAGACTAGGAAGCCTGATCAGAGAACCTGGGAAGCTGAGGAACCCATCATACAGTGCTGCTTGGGCAGGGAGCTAAGCCAACAGCTCTGCCACCTGTTGAGAATAGCCTTTGGCCCCATATAACCAAGTAGCCTGAACAGTGACCCTGGGCAGGCTCGATCCCTGCTTACAGTACCACCCAGCTCTAGAGTCCTACCTATATCCCTGCCTCACAGCAGAGCCCAACCTAAGGCTCTGCCCAATTGCTGAACAGAGCCTGCAGCCTTGTCCAGCCAACAAACGCAGCCAGTGGCCCCACCCAATTATGGAGCATAGTCTGTGCCCCCACCCAACAAGGGGACCTGAACAGCAAGTCTGCCTGACCACAGAGCACAGTCTAGTCCACCCAACTGTGGGTTACACCTAGGGGCCTCTCCCAACCAGAGAGCTCAGCCAGTGACCTTACCCAACAGGAGCACAGCCAGTGTTCTACCTGATTGTGAAGCTCAGGCTATGGTCCGACCTACACTGGGGCACAACCTGCAGACCCACTTAAACATGGAGGACAACTAGTGACACCATCAGGTCAGGAGAGATTGCAGAGCCCAGGCTGTAGCCCTGCCCAATCACAGAGTACAACCATTGGAATCACCCTTTTAGGGAACACAGCTTGCCACCTCACCTGACTACAAGTGATTGCAGAGCCCAGATACAGAGCACAACCAGCATCCCTGCCCAATCAGGGAGCCCACCCAGCAGTCCCACTTGAATGTGCCCATAGAACAGGCCCATTCTACTATGGAGCCCAGCCAGCAACAACCTCCTGACCTCAGAATACAGGTGGTGGTCTTGCCAACTAGAGACCCCAATAGCAAGCCCTGCTTGCACGCAGACACTACCAGCTGAATTGTCCAGTACCTCAGTCTTAACAGACTGGTAAAGGTCTTTGGATGCCAAAGTGAACCTGGAAGAGGAGACCACTTATTCAAATGCACAGTTTCCAGTGCAAGGAATTAAGGATCACAAAAATCAGGTAAACATGACACAACCAAAGGAAACTAATAAAGTTCCAATAACTGACTCTAAAGAAGAGATCTATGAACTGACAAAGGTTTCAGAATAATCCTCTTAAAGAAGGATTCAGTGAACTACAAGAACATACAGACAAGTAAAAGAAATCAGGAGAATGGTGCATGAACAAAACGAGAAATTCAGTGAAGAAATAGAAACCATCAAAAAACCAACCAAACAAACAGAAATTCTACATCTGAAAAAGGCAATGACTGAACTGAAGAATTCAATAGAGAGCTTCAGGATCAGACTTGACCAAGCAGAAGAAAGAATCAATGAATTAGAAGATAGGTCATTTAAATTATTCAGTTAGTGAAACAAAAAGAAAAAAGAGTGAATAAAGTCTACAGGACTTTTGGGACATCATCAACTCATAGAAACCAAGAATGGAATGGTGGTCACCTGGGTGGAGTGGGAGTGGGTGGGTGAAGGTGATCAAAGAGCACAAACTTCCAGGTATAAGATACATAAGTTCTGTGGATGTAATGTACAGTGTGGTGATTATAGTTAATAATATTGTACACTATATGAAAATTGCTAAGGTAGTAAATTTTAAAAGTTCTCACCACGCAGAAACACACATACACACACACAAAGTATAACTATGTGATTTTTTGGACTAACCTTATTGTGCTAACCGTTTCACAATATATACAGTATCAAATCATTATGTTGGACTCCTTAAGCTTACGTTATATGTCAATCATGTCTCAATACAGCTGAAAGAAAAGATTATTTTATTACTTTGTTTAATTTATTTGTATACAACCTAGTGATTTTTTAATATTTTATCATAGACAATTCCAAGTATATACAAAAGTAGAAATAACAGAATAATAAACTCCCATGTCTCCATCACATAACTTCAACAGTTATCATCTCACGGCCTAAATGATTACATCTGTACCCTCTCCCATGTTTTCTCCACCCGTGGATTACATTAAAACAATTTTCAATATGCCATTTGATCTGTAAATATCTCCATATGTATTTCTAGCAGATAGGATACTTTAAAAACATAACCATAATACTTTTATCATATTACAAAAATTAATATTAACTTAATTTTCCTTGATATCATCCAATAATCATTGTTCAGTTTTTTCTAATTGTTTTGTACCTCTTTTTTTACATTGTTTCACTCAGTCTCTCTATCTCTATGTCTCTGTCGTTCATTGCTATTTACTTATTGAACAAACTGGGTTGTTTGTCCTGTAGAGTTCCTTCTATCTAGATTTTCTACCTAGATTTAGGGATTGCATATCTAGTTCCTCCATCTAGGTTTAGATGATTACATCCCAGTTGTGTTATTTAATATGTTTCCTTGTTCGCTGTATTTTCCTTAAATTAGTAGTTTTATAGCTAGAGGATTGATCAGACTATTTTAGATTAAAATAAAAAAAAATTTGTTTTCAGAGAAAATCTCAGAGGCAAGGGTGTATTCTGTAAGGAGAATATATGAAGTCAATTTTTCTGTCTTTTTAAGATGTTTGCAGTCTTTGATGATGTTACCTTTCCTCCTCTGTATTTTGACAGCCGAGGTGAAATTTTGTCTTTGGATAAATAACCTGATTAGGTGTCGTCAGAGTTTTGGATCCTTCATTTTGCTGAGAAAATGTTGCTGGTTTGCTTATGAAATTTATCTATAGTTAGCCGAATAGTTTTTCTGACTGAATGAAACCTGGAAGTGAGTTGTTTTAATTCTCTGGATTATTGATATGGCTGTAATGTATCAATTTGTAGGTAGTGGCTAGAAAGTGGGTTAACAGCTCCACCACTGGCTGTGTGACCTTGGGAAGCCCCATGACTTCCATGCCATTCATCATTTGTAAAATGGGTCTAACAGTGTGTTCTATTTATCTACCTACCTCACAAAGACTGTTGCTCAATAAGTGACAGCTATTATGTTCATACTTTATATTGTGATTTATTTTGATAATGCTTAAATAATAATACAGTGTTGTCTGTCATATTTTATTGTTGATGGTATAGATTTTCCTGTATACGTGTGGCTGGGAGAACATTTATCTAATCAGAAATTTTGGTTCATTTCTCTTATTTTTATGACTAATGTTATGAAAATAGTTTAAAACTTTTAAATAGATAAAAGAAAGACTGCATGTTCTTTCTGTGTCATACTGGGGTATTATGTAATAGGCCCACCCAAAGAGAATCTCTTTTTCTGTGGGTATATATTGGGTTGGCCAAAAAGTTCGTTCAGTTTTCAGTGAGACACATTTTTCATTTTCACAAAGAACTGTATTGAATAACATATTCATTAACCGAACAAATTTTTTGGCTAACCTAATACTTTCCTGGGTTTATTTTGTTTGTTTCTTTGAATATTTTACATCTTTTAAAGGTAAATAATAGCTTGTAGAAAATTGAGGGTGGCACAAATAATTTTTGCCCCATAAAAATGCAAGTGAAATCTATCTGGTAGAAATGATAATCTTCAAAGTTTAGTGTTTAATTGTTAGCACAATAGCCAGTTTTCCATCTATCCTAGCAACCTAATTTCACAATTTTTTCAGTGCCAATATATACTCAGGCTCTCAAATTATCTTTGAGAATTTACTACCAGCTTTACTACCATGCTGTTTCCCTCATTAATGAGCTAAATAAATCTTTGACCCACGTTCACTTTGTATGAAAGCAATGCGTTTAACTTTTTGAAAATTATACCTCGATACTGTGTTTCCAACTTCAATGCTGAACTTTACTGGCCAGTTTGATATTAATTATGGATTCTAATTATACCCATGACATTTCTCTAGTACTTATTATCTTACCTCATTAACCCATCAGCAGCTGGAACCTATATTGTTTTCAGTTATTTAGCCAAAGAACTAAACACCCTTATTCACATCAAATAAACTTAAAGGTGATATCACTAGATTTCAATAGAGGTCATACATTATGATGTTTTGAATTTATGAATCTACTCTGTTTAGAAAGGCAAGGATTTCCTTCATGAGAGTCAATTCTCTCTGAGTATTTTTAAAGTGCTGTCAGGTGTAAGTTTCTATTTTTTGTAACATTTATTCATATATATATGTGACAATTGTAAATGTTTCATAAGAAAGTATTCAGGGCTTCCCTGGTGGCGCAGTGGTTAAGATTCCTCCTGCCAATGCAGGGGACACGGGTTCGAGCCCTGGTCCGGGAAGATCCCACATGCCATGGAGCAGCTAAGCCCACGTGCCACAATTACTGAGCCTGCGCTCTAGAGCCCCTGAGCCACAACTACTAAAGCCCGTGTGCATAGAGCCCGTGTTCCACAACAAGAGAAGCCCCTGTTCACAGCAACTAGAGAAAGCCCACGGGCAGCAACGAAGACCCAATGCAGCCAAAAATAAATAAATACATTTTTTAAAAAAGTATTCATAAATTCCTCTTTGCTGAATTATCCAAAGACTATTCTGTTATTTTCAGCCCAATTTCTATCCCATCTTTACCTCTTGCACTTGCATAAAGATGAAGGAATCTTTCCTGCTTGGAAAAAATTTTCAGTTCAACTACCTTCTTAAACGTGGAAAGTGAAGGGAGTGGGGAAACAGATGGAGGCAAGAAATTCATGAGAGCTGAGGAAGGGGAGGAGGAGAATTTTTCCGAAGGTTTGTGAGGGTGGGATCAGGGGGACAGGCAGCAGGCACCCAGGCCTCTGACTCAAGAACATACCTTGACCCTGGAGTCAAACCATATTTATCAAATAATTTTGTGGTGATTCCATTCTATACCAAGTATCTCAAAGTACATTAGAGGGCTTCCCTGGCGGCGCAAGTGGTTGAGAGTCCGCCTGCCGATGCAGGGGACACGGGTTCGTGCCCCGGTCCGGGAAGATCCCACGGAGCGGCTGGGCCCGTGAGCCATGGCCACTGACCCTGTGCGTCCGGAGCCTGTGCTCCACAACGGGAGAGGCCACAACAGTGAGAGGCCCGCGTACCGCAAAAAAAAAAAGTACATTAGAAAAAGGTCCAACATATTCCTTATTTCTAATTGGGCCATTTCACATTTTTGCCAAGTGCAATTAATAAGCAAGTCAATTCTAACTGGGGGTGAGGAGTGTAGCAAATCAACAAAGGAATAAAGATAGGATATGTTTATACATCAGGTGGAGATGAGGGTTATGAAGATATAAAGCAGGCTGAGTAGACTGGAGAGAGAAGGGGGTGCGATTTTACAGAGGGCAATGAAGTAAGCCTGATATTAAGGAAATACTGCATTCCATTCTAGAAACGTAGGTAAAGTTCTTCAGATTGAGTAGACCAAAACAAGGAGACATAACACTGAATAAAAGTTTCCTCTTGCTGGATCCCCGTGTCCCAGTGAATCTGCATCCTTCAGAAGCTGGTCCCGATAATAGACATTTTTTAATAGAATTATAGAATGCAGAAATATTTTTGAGGGTGAACATGGCTTGGAGATGCACATTAAAGAGGAGAGAATTACAGTGAGCCCTCCCTAAAAGCATTTTCTATTTAGCAAAAGAGAAATTATATGACATTTCCCTAGTCAAGGTTTGTAACAGTCCCATGGGATTCTCCGTGAACTTGTTTGCTCATCAGGGAAGTGAAACGTGAAGCAACTCTCTTTTATCAATTTGAGCTCCTTTGTCAAGGGACGATTATTTTCCCATAAATTCAGTTTAAAGGGAAGGAAACATAACTCACTTTCAAGGTCATCAAAAAGGATAAGAAAAGTTAGATCCTATAAATCAAAGTTTAATATGCCAAACTAAATGGCAGCAAGAAAGAGAGAGCGAGCTATTTTCTCAATAAATATTGTATAGATGCGCTTTGTCAATTAACTTTTTTTTTGTCTGTGAACAAAATGTAAATGTCATGGATAAATGATGGCTTTAATGATGTATTCCAGCATTGTGCTCCATGTTACCATGACTTCTTAACAAAGATCTTAAATCATTACGGGTCATATTTCATGATAATTAACTGCAAATCTGGTAATATTACCACTTCTCATTTGGCATGAAATGATGAGGGAGAACCACAAGGTTTATTGGAGGTACATGGCAAAGGACAGAGTGACTTAATGTATGTATATAAATCTTATAAAACTACCTATTGGACAGCATTTTATGACGGACATAAGTTTCCATTTACTCTCCACCAGTGATAGACAGTGAGGGCTGCAGTAGAAGCAGAAGGCTGAGCTGGGACATCACCCAGGAGAATAGAAGGGGCTCTTGGTTTTTTTTCCTCCTCTTATTCACTCTCTCTTGCAACAGGTAAACAGTTCCTCGTTCTTGCCTAAGTTTTGAACAATTAAAACATACTCTTATTAATTCTGTCTTATTAAATGTGCTTTATTATAAAATACGTAGTGCTGCTTTTATAATTAAGGAGCTATTAGCATTTGCCGTTTTAAACTACTGTTCTGTCTGTGTTTCTTTGAACTCTGAAATGTACAGCAAGCTCTTTCAAGATTCATTTTAGGGACATGAAAGATAAGGAACATTTTGTGTTGTAAATATTTTCATCCCAACTTGCTCTGTTTCAATAGAGAGACAGTGGTTTGGGGTAGAAAGGACACTTTTTATGGAGTTTGATGACCTGGTTTGATTTTTCTCTTTTGCTTATTCATTTTTTCGTGAGCACTGTATTAATCAAAACGTTTTCTGTTGCAAGTGACTGAAATCCAATCCAAAGTAGTTTAAAAAAAAAAGGACTGTGTAGGCTTATGTAAGAATGAGTTGTCCCAACAGGGCCATCTGTACCAATCTTACCATGTCTCAACTTTGCTTTCCTTAGTGCAGATTAATTTTTAGGCAAGCTCTCTCTACATGGTGGGCAGAATGGCAGCTCCAGACTCTTTGATCTTGATAGCTGGAGATCCTAGAAGGTGGCAGAGACTCTTTCTGATACTTTTGACTGAAGGCCAAGGGAAGACTCTGATTGGTCCTGCTCAGGCCAGCTGCCCATTTTCAAACTAATCCCTGAAGGTAGGAAAAAGAGAACCTTGTGCTTTGATGGGCCAGGCCTGAGTCTGTGCCTGCCCACCCCAGAGACCAATCACATGGTCTAAAGAGAATGAATATGAAATGGAAGAAGAGTAGTTTCTTGAAAAAGTAGATATTGAGTAGTCAAGCCATGGATCTACCACTTGACCTCACCCATTTGTCATTCTTTTCCACTGACTTTGAAAAATTAGACCCACCTTTAGGCTCTATCAGGTACTATGCCAGTAGTGATTTAAAGTTTTTTTTTTTTCTTTTTTTTAAAGAACATAGCTTCTAGGAATTTTAATTCTAGAGGGAAATAATTATATAAGAAAACACATGTAATAGAGTCAGATAAAGTAGTCAGTCAATCACCTCCCAAGTGAGGGCTCTTTTATGTTTGCTTGTTAGAATCAGGGAAGCCTTCAAAGAAACAGCTTAGAGCAGTGTTTGACTTCCACTCATTGAAAAGAGTGTGGATGGAGCTGTGAGAACATGCTCACACAAGGTTCTGGAGGGGTCCCCACTTCAATAGGGACAATCATAAAGAACAAGGGAAGTAAAGGGAGATGGAGCTGAATAGGAAACCAGAGGTAGATCTTGAAAAGCTCTTTACTATGTTGATCAAATGGGGTTTTGTCATTTTTTCTTTCTGTCATATTGGGGTATTGATCTGAAGAATAATATATACCAAGTGTGTACACTAAAAAGTTCACTCCTGTGGATACATGGAGGACTGTGTGAAAGATTTTGAAACTAGAGGCATGGTGTGTAACCTGACAACAATAATAAGAACCCAGCTTCCCAGGGCTACTATGAGGATGAGATGAAATAATGCAAATATGAAAGGATTTTGTAAACTTTAAAAGAGGGCAAGGTGTTATTTTAAAATATATGTAACATATTTGTAAATAATCTCTGTGGTTGCTTTTGATTCCATGAGGCTATCATTTTCTACCCACAAGAAGTACCCGTGGGACAGAATAAATTAAACCAGAAGTTTTTACTATCTACCTGAAATAAGCATTATTTACCTCAGAATGTCAGTCTCTACAAGCGTCATTTTCAATGTTCTGGTTTTTCTTCCATCATGCAGGGTGTTGTGGGGAGACGGGTGTGTAAAAGCCAGTTGAGTTTCTTATAAAATTGCAGACTTGGGCGAGAATGGTTTTGTTTAAAGCTGATTCATTGGGATTTCATAAGAGACGCTATTGTATAGGTACAATCGCTGTTTAGTGAGTTTCTTTATGAGACACTCAGGATTATGGATCCATAACTTGCATTCGTTGCAAACATTGTAACAACTTCCTTTGAGCCATTACAAATGAAGGTATTGAAAGGCTGTTAAGGATGCCTCAGAGCAGTGAAATCACAACAGGTTCATTTATTGGAGAAAGTACCAGCAAGATACAAGCCAGCATTACAAATCCAGGTCTCTTCTGCTTCGTTGTCACATTTAACTTTTTCCAGCCTTGCTGTGCAAATGAGGAGACTGTGATTTGAGTAGGTTGGAGACTCTGAAATCACATTGCAATACACCCATCCAGCCAGCCATCCATTCATCCACTCACTCATTTTAATTCCTAGGTGCTGGAGCAGATGCTAAAGAAAATAATATGCTATGCCTACAGAGTGTAACTGGAGAGACAGGTACATAAGATACATTTGCAATAAAATGAAAAAGTGAAATGATAGGTTAAGTGCAGATTATTTTGAATGCTGCTGGGAAGACATGGCGGTAGGATGAAGAGGCAATTGCTGAGAAGAAAAGAAAAAGAAAGGACATTCCAGGCGGCCAAATTAATAAGTGAGCGTTGTATTGCAAATTAAGTTGTGAATTCAGCTCCCTGGGAGTCACTAATGCTGGCAAATTCTATCAGGTAGCCATCTCCAGGATTTCTGATTTAAGGCAAATGAAGTTAAATGGTTGCTGCATAGTGTCCAACACGAAAAACCCATGTAAACCCAAGAGGCATGAGAGATGAAAAATAACAAGATGTTCCCAACCAAAGTTGGCATAACGGAATATCACCTGGTTGACCTTTGCTGTTGTCCTATGAGGGGTAAAGATATTATTCCTCATATGACTAAATCACCTAGCACAACCCTGGCACACAGTAGGCCTACAATAAACCACTGATGTTTTCCACTGATGGAATAGTGGCTTGGCACACAGTATTCAAAACTGGCAAAAAATAATTATTAATTGCACATCCAATAAAAAAATAATTGTATTCTCTTCCACCTCCTAACTCAATTTTACCCTGGGCCTATAAGACATTAACAATATATATTCATTTAAGCAAATCAAAAAGAAATTCAAATTTACTGTAAAAAAAATGTGTCAGACTCTGTTCTACAGGTACACAGGAAATAAAATATTATATTAGTTTAAAGGCAATCATGGGCTTCCCTGGTGGCGCAGTGGTTGAGAGCCTGCCTGCCGATGCAGGGGACACGGGTTCGTGCCCTGGTCCGGGAAGATCCCACATGCCGCAGAGCAGCTGGGCCCGTGAGCCATGGCCGCTGGGCCTGCGCGTCCGGAGCCTGTGCTGCGCAACGGGAGAGGCCACAACAGTGAGAGGCCTGCGTACCGCAAAAAAAAAAAAAAAAAAAAAGGCAATCATAACAGTTTCATGACCAAGAAAGAAAGGTAGGACATAGCACAGCTGTTACACATCAAAAGTTAATTTCTAATTTTTTGTGTTTATAAAATATAAATCACCTTTATTTCAAAAAATAATCACATAGTGGAACATCTGTGAATTAAACAGTATCAGTTGTATTACTACTACTAACAAATTCACTATGATTCAAATAAAGCTACTTTTGTGTAATAAATAGCAAAGAGCATCACAGGAAGGTAAAAATAAAATCCCTGTGATCCCTAGTAAAGTACCTGGTCCCTTGATAAAGTACCTGAAACTAAATAGCTTTTCTCTTGATTTTTCTGCATATTTTAATTGATACACTTCAGGTGAAAAATTCCAACTCTTATCCTCTCAAATTGTATGGCCTTAAACAAGCTAATTAATTTCTCTAATCTGTCAAATTGGGATGATATTAATGCCCACCTCATCTAATTTTGAGAACAAAATGAGATATTATATAAAAGGCACAGCATATGACCCCACGTGGAGAGGGTACTTAATAAATATTTGTCCCACTTATCCTCTCCTTTGCTTCATCATTCACATTAGCTTTTGCAATGTCTTTTGATTAATAAACAAAGTCAACCTTTTATCGTGATTTGCAGTATGTGGCAATTCAAACGCAAAATAAAAGGAATGTGGCTCAGTCAAAACTCTGGCTGTAATTCCTCAAGAAAATAACTCTTTTATGACCTTAGGCAAATCATTTAACCCCAGTGCCCTTAGCTATATAATTAGTTATAGTTATAAAACACTATATCATTACTATGAATTATATTACATAGAATAATTGATATAATGAGTGTTACTTAAAAATGTTATGCATGCCTTATATCAGTTTACATTGTTTCACTGTTTTTTTTCTCTTGATTGAATGCTTTGATCCAACTGTATTTTGTTTTCTAGTTCCTACTTTTTACATCTCAGCGGGATATTTTTCCCTTTTTTATGGATTTTAATTTTATAGGATCTTTAATGACAGGACTGGAAGGGAACTTACATGGTATCTAATGGGCTGAGGATGCAGATGCCACCATTTTCTGCTCCCGTAGTATGGTGGACATCACTTGACTGTCTTCAGGGACTAGGGACTCACTGATTCCCAAGGCCGTGTGTTCCTGTTTTCAAGAAGTACCGCTATGAAATTCTTCCTCATATTAAACCAAGCTCTGGCATCTTTCTCAGCTATTTCTTGCGAAAATTTTACTGTTAAGGGTTACATAGAATAAGTTGGTACTCTGTCACATGGCAGCCCTTCAGATATCTGAAAATGGGTAACATATATATCCCTAGTCTTTATTCATTCCTCATATGCAATGCTTTAGGTGTTTTAGAAGCATGTTTTTATCCAAAGATTTATAATTAGTACACTGCGACATCTCAGAATGAATTAAGTTTTATAACATGTTGCCTTTCTTATCACTGTATATACCGTTTGAAGACAAAGTATTTCTACAGGGACCTTGCATCCCATAAGATGCCGGCACTTAGGACACCTCCACTGAATTTGGAAAAATCCTAAAATCAAAAGCAACTAACAACAACAAAAAATGCTGAACAGGTCAAAGCTTGCTTTGTCATGCCCAAGGTGGAAAAAGATCATCCTTATTGTGTCTGAAGCACATGAAATAGAAATAACTCCTTGCTAATCGATGAGTATATGATCATGTCTAGGGTGGAGCCAGGAGAACAGGGAGACATTCCTAAAAGACATTTGTTGACCCCAGGAAAAGAGGCAAACCTCTGATGCAAAGATGGCAACCTGGAGGCCAAATTTGGCCACAGATAGACATATTATGTGGCTGATATAACGTTTAAAAAGAAAAAAGGTTGCTTTTAAAAATCAGGAGATTCTATATAAAATCTAGATTTCCAGCTTCTCTTGAGAAGGCAACACAGGGCACATTCCCACTAGTCAAGAGGCGGATAATAAAGCTGATAGGAAGGGACATCTCCAGGTGGCCACAGTGCCCACCTGTCCTCATGTGTAGTGTACGAGGCACAATGCTTCCATTTTTACTGTCTGCTTGATTCTCATGGGCATTTGATACCCAGTTATTTGGTGTCTCCAGGCCGTGCCTGCCTTTCTTCTTCCTGCCACATCCTTCCCTCTTCTAAACTCCCCCCCACCCCGCCCCCTTCTCTTTAATGCTTTATTCCACCCAACACAGCACACACGTGCAGACTTTCTCAGGTGTAATTCTTCAGGCAACACAGGGCTCCTTTGATGCTCAGATCTCCTCTCACAGATGCTGAGATTTCTCACTGCCCCCTTTTCACCTCCGGTCTTGTGTTTTTCCAGCATGTTTTCCCATCACGTTGCCGGACCAAAGGTATTCTCATGTGGGACACACTCATTTCTAACAGTGCTCACGCTGGGCTGCGGTGAGGGTGCAGCTGTGTGCACTGGCTGAAACCTCTGCCCCCGCCTTCCCTTCACATGTGGAATCTGACACTCTTGGTCTTTAATCACAAAAAGCCAGAAGCCATTTAAACGGTCTGCCTAGCCAGTAAACACACAAAAAAACACTTAAACTCTCATTAGTAATCAGGGAAATGCAAATGAAAACAACAGGGAGAAGTTCCCCAGCCATCGGGCTGCTTATTACTCTTTATAACTTTTGAATATCTAATACATTTCAAAACAACAAAATATGGAAAAAGAAAATAAGAACCTTTCAGGCCTTTCCTTTCTTCCCGAGTGCACAGTCTGTTGAGATGGGTATGAGAAGGGGGATGTGTTGATAGGGACTTTGAAAAACAGGTGCTGGACCTGGTACCCAAAGATTAGATGGAGGGAAGTTTCTCTTTATAGAAGTGTTTTTTTAATAACTGACAAAGCAATGATAGAATGAGGCAGTCACAATTTTGCAACCCTAATAACTTAAAGGATCTGGGCAACACTCATCCATGACTGCCAACATCACACACACACGCACACGCACATACACACAACCCCCTAGACCTTATATGACTCTTTCACATTATTACTTATTATTACTTACAGAGTAGTTTAGCCACCCCCATTCCCCTAAAAATAAATGAACCTAAATTGAATCAATCCTCTAGATATAACTACCCATTTACAGGAAATACGGAGAAGAGAGGAACATGTTCAATTACACTATGGGGCTAACGAAATTCATACTGGAAAATCACAGACCAAATGACCCAGCTTTTTCAACATATAAATTAGAGGAGGGAGGGAGAGAGAGAGAGAATGAGAGAGAGATAGAAAGAGAGGGGAGTGGGGTGGGAGAGAGAGAGAGAATCTATAGAAAATAAGACTTAAAAGACATCCCATCTGAATCAAATATTACAAAATATCATTAGTTCATTCTGCTTGATACTATAAAGAGATTGCATAGAATTATTCCCCACACTTCTCTATTTGTTTAGTTTTCATAATTGTAATTACATTGTTTCTTATAATCAAGAGCAAATAAGCATAAAAGACCTACCAACCACTTCCAATCAAAATTCAAATTTGGATATCATGTCATATACACATAAAATGTTTAAAAATATAAATTTTATGGTACAATTTGAGCCCTAACAAGGCATTTAATGATCATGAGGAATTACTGTTAAGTATTTAAAGGTGTAGTAATATAGTGCTCTACTTATGCCCCTCCCCTTCCCTTAGGAAAAGAGTCTTTTTCATTTACAAACATGTATTTGGGATATACATCAGTGATACAATATAATATCTGACATATGGTTCAAAAAATACAGGCAAGAGGGAAAGGGGTAGAAGCGTAAATGAAATTTTGATTTTGTATATATTGGAAATATTCCACATTAAAAGTTGAAAAACCAACAAACGGAAGAGCAGATGCTGGGTGGCCATGCCCCCTGACACAATCAGAGTAGGGACAGTCCATAAGAATTCACCTGACTCACCACTGAACAAGGCCCCGAGGGACCCTCACACATGGGACATCTGGAGGGTGGGATCCTGGTCTAACAAGACTGTACCTACCCAACCTGGAAAGGGATGTGGTTGTTTCTGATCCCAAAGAAGAAAATCTCATTTATCTCCTTCTGCAGCGTTATCAGAAAATGCTCTGCAGCACATAAATGGCAATTCCATAAATGGATGTTAATGAAATTTTAATGAATTCGAGGTGCTGGCATAGTATACCCCTGCAGAGCTCAGTTAAAAAAAACAAAAGTGCTGCTTTAGTGCTGAAAGCTTACAGATGACAACAGCAGCTCTCAGACTAGAATGAAGGTAGCCTCAGTTGGGGGTGAAGATTTTTCTCGGCCTTGTAAAATTCTGACCTTGATTTTCCAGGACTCCTGGAGAGTCCTGGAAAAGGAGGCCCTGGGAGCCCCATGATCAGACATCCTGGGGTTTCAAGGGCTGGACACCTTACACAGGAGGAGAGATTCATGAATTCTGCTCTCATCTGCCTCTGGATACTGGGCTCCCTATCAATATCAGGGATATTGGATATTTAATTCTTTATTGCAGATCGTTTCTTTTTGCCCTTCTAAGTAGTCTGTAAATTCTATCCCAGAGGGGGCCTTGGAGAGTTATTGCCTGTTGATACACTCACCCAATTAAATGCTGAGTGTTCTTCCTTCCACGCATATGGACTTTGGCTCTGGGCCCAGAAGACCTGAGTCAATTTCAGAATCCAGTTGTTACAGTGCGTTTGTATTTTTAGAGAAGAAAAAGGTGTGCATCCTAAGATCTAAAAGCTGCCTGCATTTACATTCCAACTTTCTTTGTAATTAAGCAGACCACGAAGATCAATACAGAATTTACTGGCATAGAGGAGCATACTGGAATGATTTGGTGAAAGAATTTTGCTGCACTGACAAAGCGAGGGCAGGGGAGGTGTTCACCAAACCATCTTTAACTGGCTGGATGTTTGTCATTTGTTTTAGATTCCATTCTCTCTCTCTCCACTTTCCACCCCAGACCAACCTTGAGCCACAACCCTTCCGGAACGTTAACCATGCCCCATGGCCTTGGAATGCACTTTCCACAAGAGAACAATTTCCCACTTCTACAATGCTAGAACAATCACGGTGCACCGTTAGACACCCCTACATGACTTTGACTTTGTCAGAAGAGAGTAGTAATTCTCCACTGACAGCTCCCAGTAACTGAAAGTATAATCAAAGCCAATGCATTATTAATGGCTCTTCTTTTTAATGACTCAATCACAGTGTGAGATGCTGTTCAAACACTTTATTTTACATATTTTTTCCTCTTGGAAAAGTCTGCCCACAAATTAAGGAAATACCATAGCTGAATAAAACCAGAAATATTGTGTTGGATATTCTCCAAACAAATTGTCCTTCAAAGAGTTTGCCAAAGTAAGCTCTGATCGCTTTTTCCTGACAGGTGGGGATCAGGTAAATGATAAACTTGGATCTGGTTATCTGAGAGCACAGATTGAGAGCTGGGCTTTGGAATCTGAGAGCCTTGATACATCTGGCAGATGTGATCTTGAACAAGTCCTGAAAAAGCTCTAAGTCTCGGTTTCTTCCCCTGTGAAATGAAGCTAATGATGCCCTTGACACAGGCATTGTGTGAGGATTAAATGAGATAATGTATTGGGAAGTGGGTTGTTGACTTCTTATTCTGGTTCCAAGCCCCAAGAGAGAAGACAAGGGCGAGGAGAGGAATCTTAGCAGCTGGTCACCCATACTGCTCTGAGCTCTTTGACAGGGTACCAGGACAGGGACGATTTGCCTTCCTTGTTTCCTTCCAACAAGTGAAACAAGCCAAAATATAACTACGACTCTTGGCTAATTTATTAGATGCTGTCGGGATCCCACCCATATCCTCTTGGACCACCAGCTTCACCTCCAAATCTCAGCACCTGCATCTCTTTGTCTGAGGGCTTTTCCTGCAAACTCTGCCCATGCACACTGCAGGTTGGACATGCCAGGGAATTCGAGGGCCCTGGGAGCAACCTACAACCAGTAAATGATGGAGGTGGCGCATAAACAACCCAAGACCCAAACCCTGTAGGTGGGATAACTCTGAGGCCTATCCTACCCCATCTCCCAGCGTTCTCCAGTGAGATCCAGCCTCAGTTGCCATCACGATAACTTGCTGGATAAGGTGCCTCGGCAGCCTTCCCTCACTTCCCTGCTTCCTTACTGCTCTTACCTGGGATCACCTTTCAAACAAACGATTTGCCCCGGAATCTTTATCTCAATATCTGCTTCTGGAGGGACCTAAACTAAGACATATTATTAGCTAAGACTGGCTTTGACCAGCAGCAACTGGTACTGAGCTTGTAAGCATTTTTGGAAAATACAGTCCAGCTGTAGTTAGTAGACCTAATTCATGTTTTTGCTACACATTTCAGATAGACCATCAACTCTGGCAGAGAGTTGATGGAATGTTTTTCCCCATCTTTCAGGTGACTGTCTTACTTCTTCTCCTCTGAATGGTTGAACCTCCACCCAGGCCCTGGACTGTGCCCTCTCTTGCCTTCTCGGTAACTTCACTCCTAGAATTATTCACCTCCTTTACGAAAACATCAATGTCTTCCCTTATTACAAAGTCATTCCCTTTGGGATATAAACAAAAACAATAAAAATCAGAAACAAAAAAAAAACCCTAGTGACCCCATAAAACCTTCCACCTCATTCCCTGTCTTTTTGTTCTTTCACAACAGAACTGAAATCATTATCTCTACTATTATCTCCACGACTTCATCTCCCAGTCTCTCTTTGGCCTGCTCCAACCAAGATGTTGCCCTCATGATTCTGCTGGAACCGTTTTGATTAAGTAGCCAGTGACTATAGCTCACAAAGGCCAGGGATCACGTTTCCATTCTCATCTTACTTGGTCTCCCAGCAGTTTGTACCACAGTTGACCACTTTCTCATCCAGGACATCACACTTTCTTTGTTTCCCTCCTGCCTCACTGGCTGCTCCTCCTCAGTCTCTTTTCCTAATTGTTTCTTCTCTTCTACCAGACCTCTGAATGTTGGAAAGCCTGCCTTTCCGTCTACACCTATTTCCTTGGTCATCTCTCCCACTGCATAGCTTTAAATCCCATCTCCGATATGTGCATCCTGTCTAGACTTCTCCCCTGAGCTCCAGGACTTATGTATCAAACGGCCTGCTCAACATCTCCACTTGGCTCTTTAATAGGTATCTCAAATTTAAAATGGCAAAAAAAGACACATATATATGGAATCTAAAAAAAAAAATGTTCTGAAGAACCTAGGGGCAGGACAGGAATAAAGACACAGACGTAGAGAATGGACTTGAGGACACGGAGAGTGGGAACGGTAAGCTGGGACGAAGTGAGAGAGTGGCATGAACAGATACACACTCCCAAATGTAAAATAGATAGCTAGTGGGAAGCAGCCGCATAGCACAGGGAGATCAGCTCAGTGCTTTGTGACCACCTAGAGGGGTGGGATAGGGAGGGTGGGAGGGAGGGAGACGCAAGAGGGAAGAGACATGGGGATGTATGTATATGTGTAGCTGATTCACTTTGTTATAAAGCAGAAACTAACACACAGTTGTAAAGCAGTTATACTCCAATAAAGATGTTTAGAAAATAAATAAATAAAATGGCAAAAAAAGAGAGAAAGATACTTCTCAATGTCCTCCTACCATTCCTTCCGCATCTTAGTAAATTGTTCCATTATCTATTCAGGTGTTTAAGCCAAAAGCCTTAGCTCTTCTCTTTCCCTCATACTTTACACCAACTACATTAGTAAGTTCTTCTGTCTTTACCTTCAGAATTATCTCAAATTCAATCACGTGTCACCATCTCCACAGATTTCAGCTTTGTCTTTCCCCAACCAGTCTGACCTACTCAGGACTTTTTATCATTTCCCGTCTCCACTGAATACATGTTTGTTGATTGATCAACAGAGCAGAGAAGCAATTTAAATTTTGAGTTGGTGTGTGAACTAAATGTTGAGGGAAGGCATTATCATTTCGTTTACAGCTGTGTGTTTGTGAGCAGTTCATGGTCGACTATACACTGTATACAATTCCTCCATCTCTTCTTTCTTCGTATCCGTTCCCTTTGCTCGTGCTTCATTTATCTTATTCTTATTTCCCCCCGTTGACTTTCCTCTGACCTAGATCGTGCCATTATAAATTACCTTTTATTTTTTTCCAACATTGCTAACTTTTTATTATTTTTAATTTTAATTAATTTATTTTGGATCGCATCCTCCTCTCACATTTTGTCATGGGGAAATCAGGTGCTTTTTCAAGGATTAGTCATTGAAAAGTTGACAGTGAAGTTGTCCTCACCCCATACCTAAATCAGAGTCTTGTGAAAGAAGAAATTCTCTATTCCAGGCAGGATCATAACATTAACAGAGCTTTTGATTTCTCACGTGTGTGGCATTGAACTAGACCCTTTAGTGGTATAATGATGATATCAAACACAGTAACTTAAACAAGGTATGGGTTATTTTTTTTCCCTCTCTCTCAGGCAAAAGAAGGCTACAAAGAGACAATTCAGGATTGGCATGGTAGCTCCATGATGCTATTGATATTTCAGCCTTCCATTTTCTTAATCTGCTATCCTTTGCATGTGGTTTCCACTCTCTAGTTTGCCTTGTGGTCTTAAGATAGATGCCACAGCTCCAGCCATTAGGTACAAATTCAGAGCAGGAAGAACAGGGAAGATATATAAGTAATTTGCTAGCTGCATCACACCCACTTTTAGAGAACTGTCTTAAAAATACCCCAAAAACTTATTACCTACATCCCATTGGACAGAATTTAGTTATATTGTAAACCTTACCTGTAAAGGAAACTGGAAAATGTAGTTTTCAAGCTTAGGACACTGTCACCCCCAATTAAGAGAGGAATCTATATAAAGAAGCATGGAGAAAAGATATTGGATAGCCATACTATAATAATAATTATGATAATGAGGAATAAGTATTGAACACATTAAATGCCACATAACCACCAAGCAGCCTCCAGAGGTGAGAGGAGGAATCCAAGACTTCCAGACACAGGTCCAGTTCATGTAGTTACATGGGAATGATAAAGACTGTGACTACTGCTTGTCTGTGACTAACATTTAATAGATTACCTTTTAAAAATGTGAATTTTAGTTGGGGTCGTGCCTGCGGGTTGTTGGGTACATCCTACCTTTACTTTAAGCCTTTATTTTATGTTTTAAAAGAGCATTTATGGAACTAACATGATGAAGAAGTACCTGGCTACCAGTTACTGAGTACCTCCCATATTCCAGGCGTTTTATGTTTTATATCTTTCATATACGACGTCACTTAAACCTTGCACAATCCTGCAGTGTGTTATTATCCTCATTCTACTTATAAAGGAGCTGAGGTCCAGAGAAGTTAGGCAATTTCCCCCAGTTCACATAGCTATTAAGTGGCAGGGATAAGAATTTGAACTCGTTTTTGACCCATTAATCTATATTCTGACCCCTAAACCCATCATATACCACCTACTGAAATAATCAGTGAGTCTATAGTTGTGATATTGCAAATAACTGAAAGTGATAAATTAAGAACCTAAAGCATATGTTGACCTGGGTTTGCTGTTTTTTTGTTTTGTTTTATTTTTTGTTTTTGTTTTTGTCTCTGTTTTCTAACACTGTTGCCTCTGAGGCTAGGGCAGGAAAATAATGTATAATAGTGTGTGTGTGTGTATGTGTGTGTGTAGACTGGTAAATCCATCCTAATTTATTTGCATCCTTTCTTCTGCTGTTTCTAACTCCCACTTTTGAAACTATCTCAAGAGTCATTATCTAGGGACGCAGCTGCTCACAGAACAAAATAGTCAGGGTCATTTAAAATCTCTTAGGCAGAGAGCATTTAAGTTTTCTTGTCTCTGGCTACCAGTAACAAATCTTCATTAAATCTTAAACACAGCATAAACAAAGCAAGAACAGATTGTGACTGCTTCCTAATTCAACAATGAGAGATTACCACTTTGCAGATACTGTTAAATGTTGGAACGGATCCCAAGGAAGTGATTTTAAGGACCACAGTATTTTCATGTCTTTGGCCTAAGTCAGATTTTCCTATAGGAATCGACATTGCCAAAAATGTATGCATTTTAAGGCTGTCTGGACAAAGATTTATGCTTCTACAGCTGTCTTCATTATCACCTATGCAAGTCAATCAATACTGTCTTAACCCAGTAACATCCCTACTGATGTTTTATGTATATTTCACACACCCACCTGTACGATAGATAGAAGGAAGTCATTGCAGAGGTAAGGCAAAGCACATGTATTAGGACTGAGTTTGAGATGCAGCCGTTTTGTTGCTGAGCCCAGACCAAGACAGGTCTTGGGAAGGAATCTGGAGTCTGCTTCAGTGAGGGAGAAAACTTACCTAAAGAGAATCTAGTGCAAGGGTCAAGGCCACATTCAACTGAAAAGAGAGGAAGGAAGCAGAGTCTAGTTTGTGTGTGTGTGTGTGTTACAGACCTTGGGTTATTTGAAGACAGCTGTTATGGCCTTTATAATATGATTCACTCACTCTCTCTTAGCAGAGTCCCTGATATCAATATCTCTCATAAAATGTTGCCCCCCAAACTGAGCGTGATATATGGCGCAGCCAAAGCATGGTGACAATGGTGAAAACTATTGACTTTTTTTTTTTTTTTATTTAGAGAATTTAGCTTAAGTCTTGGCTTTGCATTACCTAAAGGCTTCGATATTTGTTCTTCATAGTTAGCCCTCGCAAAGGAGCTCATCATTTCAAAACAGCGATTCCCAAACTTGGCCGTTCACTGGAATCACCTGGGAAGTTTCAAAAATAGTGTTTACTGTGTCCCACTGCCAGAGACAATGATTTAGTTGGTTTAGAATGTGGCCTAGGTTTGGGGATTTTTAAAAGATCCCCAGGGCTTCCCTGGTGGCACAGTGGTTGGGAACCCTCCTGCCAGTGCAAGGGACACGGGTTCGAGCTCTGGTCCGGGAGGATCCCACGTGCCGCGGAGCAACTAAGCCCATGAGCCGCTACTGCTGGGCCTGCGCTCTGGAGCCCGTGGGCCACAACTGCTGAAGCCTGCGTGTCTAGAGCCCGTGCTCCGCAGTGGGAGAGGCCACCGCAGTGGGAAGCCTGCGTGCCGCAGAGAAGAGTAGCCCCTGCTCGCCGCAACTGGAGAAAGCCTGCGCACAGCAACCGACCCAATGCAACCAAAAATAAATAATAAATTAATTAATTAATTAAAAAGAAAGATCCCCAGGTGATTTCAAAGCGCAGCCAAGTTTGGGAACCGCTGTTCTAACCCTTTCTGCCCAAAGTGTGGTCCATGCCATTGGTATCATTGAGAGCTTATTAGAAATGCAGCTGCTTGGGCCACCTAGACCTTCTGAACTAGACTCTGCATTTTAACAAACCTGTTCCTGGTGCTTGAATTGACTTACTCTCTCCACTCAGCTATCTAGTCCCTAGAGAGGCCAGAGGATGGAGGCTGCTTTCCTGGAGGGAGGAAGTCATGTGCTGGTGAGCTTACCCTGCCTGTGGCAACACTAGGAGAAAGGAGAACGCATTCCACTTAAGAACAACTTTCAATGTGGGAGACCTAGCAAGATGGTAGCCAGCGGAGTCACTCCTTCCATTGGGAGGGAGGGCATGTAATTTCCCCAAAGTGGTTTCCTGGAAGCTTTTTCTATTTTAGGGACTAAGGTGAAAATGCACGGAGAGGCTATGAGTCATTTCCCACCCCCACCCCGCTTTCGCGTGACTAGGACAAGGGAACAGATATCTGACGGGCCTGACAAAGGGTGCTGGTGAGAAGGCCGTGGAGGAGGAACTAGACTGGTGAAAAGGAGGCATAAGACGGACAAGCGAGGCCTGAAAATAAGCGGTGCCCAGAATAAGAGGGGGCAGCTGCAAGAGCAGCCAGGGGTGGCCAACAGCTCACATTGTCCCCAGATGATGTTTGCTCCCCAGTGTCTTCTTTTACTCAGGCACTTGGGGTTTGCTTTGGTGTCCTGACTTCCAGAAAGGTCACCACAGTTATGTAAGCATCACATCACTGGGTGAAGGTTAGTGAGGGTAGTGGTTGGCTTCATTGGATCAGTGGCTGCAATTTTTTTCCATCCAGGAATCTTGAAATGATCTCTCTCAAAGGAGCGATTTGTCTTTCAGGGACATTAACAAAAGAGGGTCCAGGAGAGAGAGGACCATACTCAGCTCTTCAGCTTTCCACTGCCAGCTGTTCTAGGACCTGGCCTTTCTCTCGCATCTGTCTTTCATCTTAACTTACACATATGCTAAGTTGGTCTTAAACTCAGGAAGACAGAACAATGCAAAAACACAGCCACCAACATAAAACACAAACATACCAAGCATAAGGAAACGCAGTCTTAGCTCCCCTTTCCCCTGCCAAACCCACAGTCTGCTCATTGCCCTGTTTCTTCTAGAGAATTGTCAGCAGTCCTAGCACCACTTCCGCACCACACCCTTGCTCTTTGCCTCCTGGAATTTGGCTCTTCCCCAAGTGGTCAACTGAAACCTCTCTTCCAAAGGGCACTTGTGGCCTCCTCTTCGCCAAATCCAAAAGCCTTTTCTTAGCTTCAGCTCCTTTAGTTTCCAAGGTCATTTATTTGACATTGTTGAGTATATTTCCTTTTTTCCCTTCAAGTGGTCAAATATGACCCTGGGTGAATAAACTACACACACACACACACACACACACACACACACACACACACACACACACACATTTACACAGATATGTATTTTTTATTTTGCTTTGTAGAAATGGGATCATATTTTATAATCCTCTCTGCTTCTTGTCTTACTCACTTAACAGTTCACTGTGGAAATCCCTTCAAATGAGCTGGCATAGAACTAACCTATTCTTTTAAATATTATGAAAGTACCACAAAATTTGTAGCCATTCCCCTATTGATGGATATTCCAATTTGTTTTCAGACATTTTCCACTCTGGGATGGTGATTTCATATTATGGGATAAATTCCCAGTTGGGGGATGGCTGGATCAAAAGATATGTGTATATTTAATTTATATTTAATGTGTACATTAATTTTAATAGATATTTCCAGATGACCTTCTCAAAAGCATTTCACATTTCCACCAGCAGTGTTTGAGTAGCCCTTTCCAGGAGCATTATAGCCTTCAAAAAGTTTTTACAAATCCGTTGCATTTCCCCAACTACCATAGAAATTGAGCATCTTTTCAAATGTTTATTATTCATTTGGATGTGTTCTGTGAACCTATTTATATCCTTATTCCAGTTTCTTAACCTCCCAGAGCTTCAGCTGCTTCACAAGGTTATTACGAGGATTAAATAAAATATTTATATGAAGGCTTTGCCCGAAGTCTGGCACAAGCAACACGCTTGATAAAACAGGAGCTGGTGTTCATTGTTTTGGATTCCTTTTTCCTTATTTAGTTGTTCTTCATCCTCATACCTTTAAAATGTATTGATAGCTATTTGCCAAAATTCTACTGTCAAATCCCTTTCTTTCTGACACTCTATACTCTCTCTGTCAACAATCTCCGTCACTTCCACAATTTCAACTTTACTAATGTCTATTCTACTGAGAGATCTGAATTTCTAATTCTGATTTATCTTTCAAGTTCAAAAGGAGCAATTTCAGTATCCTACTGGACCCTGTACTCCCAGCCTCTCCTCCCCCCAAACAGGCAAAGCAACCTCCTAAGTGAGATTCATCATCTTCCCACCTCTGCTTCCTGTATCCCTAAGGGCACTGTTTCCTCCAAGACCTTGGGACTTGAAATCTCCAAGTCACCATGCTGCTTTGTCCTAGATGTTCATTTCAGTGGCAAAGCTCCATAAACGAAACCTCTATAATGACTCTTATATCCATCCCCTCTGTTCTCCTCCCACTGTTTCTACTCTAGTTCACTACCTCAACAACAACTAAAATAGCTAACTAAGCAGTCCTTCTTCTGTCAGCTTCTCACTTCTCCAGTCCATCTGTTATATGACAGACAAAATATTCTAAAACAGTAGCAGAATCATGTCACCCCCTTAAAAGCATTTACCAGTCTCTTCTTTCACAGAAAAAGGTTCACATTGGTCTTGGTGGGCACTGTCCCCATGCCTTCATGTACCCCATTTTTTCATCACACAAGTTTCCTTCCTCTCCACCAATATACCAGGCTTAAGCACACTCAGGTGTTTTTGCTCTGCTGTCCTGAGAGCCTAGCTGCCTCTCATTTCTCCACCTGTTGAAATGCTATTTCTTTTCCTCTATTGAGATCCTCCTCATTCACCCACCTAGATTGAATCAACTACTGTAGCAATTTCCTGCAGCATCTCCCAATTTAATTGTTCTGTAATAATAATTATTATAGTAGGTCATTGACATGATTCTTCTTGCTCCATTAGATTCTAAGCTTTTTGAAGGGCAAAATCTGCTTCTTGTTTCCAATTACGTTTTCTTTCTTTGCTGTGTTTCCCCATCGCAGTTTCTTATCTGGTACCTTATAAATGCTCCTTCCTTTTTTAAAAAAAATTATTTTATAATAAATGTATGACTGAGGTTTGGGGTTGGGGACAAATGGAATGAAACTGGAGAAAGCTTTGCCAAGGACCAGTTGTCTTAGATTCCCGTAGATGGCAATCAGAGGCAATGGGACTTGTCCATCCCATGGGTACCTTCTGTTTGCTCATGTACAATAGTATATGAACACATGTTGTACCAGTTGGCCAACATTTACAGCCAGAATATTTCTCATAAGCATCTGGCTTTTCTCAAAAGAAGGATCATTGGCAAGAGTAGATCTTTGTTCTTTGATGGCAAAATTGATGGAGATGAGCAACTGCAGCCTCCTTTGGGCTGGCACAGGTTCTCATCCTTGCTTTCACCCTACCTGGGCGCCCACACCCATGGATAGTACCTGCATGAACCCTGCAGGCATCTGATCCCATGATCACAGCACTAACTCAGTGTGGGACCCTGGGCTAGTCAACTGACCATTGGACCTCATGTTCTCATCTGTATAACGGGGGGTAAACCTGATTATTCTAAATCTTTTATTTACCAAAGTTTTCTTTTACTCATTTCTTCCCCATAGAACTCATGTTTAAAAATTTTCTCTGTGAAACAATGCACCTATTGAACCTACCTATTTTTTTCCATTTATGCTATCTTCCTTTTCCATATTGAGTCATATTTTAACCTTTAGTTCATAATTATCTGGGTTATAATAATATACTGAAATACCATAATTTTCTATCATGCTTGTTTTGCTAACTAATCTGTAAAGTTAAGAAAGCGTATGAATACTTAAGTAGTCTTTATTGCTATTGGTTGCTAAGTTTTGTTTAGTTCTCTCCTTTCTATTCCAGACTGTTACTGTGACAACCTGGTATGGGTCTCTGGGAACAATGGCTGGATCCACTAGCTAGTAGCTCTGGCAATTCCTGTGATATCACTGGGAGCCAGTCAGAGCTATTACAATGTCAGATTGATAGAATTACAGTGTATGTATTTATGTATATAAATATATATTAAAATATATGTGTGTGTATATATATACTAAACATATATATATATATACACTAAACATATATATGTACTAAAAAGATATATGTATATGCATATATATAGAGAGAGCAACAGACAGACAGACAGAAGGAGGAACTTTTAGTAGCAAGTGTGGTAGCCTTATTATGATTGCATGGATAATGCTTATTATTGGAACAACCAAATAAACAACTACAGACAGTGAGGCATAAGGTAGAACTTGAAAGCTTCCCACTCCCTTCCCAACCTCATTCCTTAATTGTTTTAAATATAATTGTCTGATTCCTTTTTCTTTCCATGTGCACATTTTTAAAAATTTCAAACATGCTATAAACTCTATTATTCTGTTTGCTTCTTTTCCTCTTACTTCCCAATATGAGTTAGATATCCCTCCATTCCAGTACATTTTCATCTACCTCATTCTTCTTAATTGCTTCTTATCATTACAATGAATGTGAATATCATAAGATAAGGAATACCTTTGCTACCTTCCACTCAGATGGAAAACTGCAAGAAATACTCCTGTGTATGAGAATCTTTCCTTGCTGAGAGTATGGAGTTACTCCTATGCTCAACAATCAGCAGGAGTGAGTCTTACACAACACATGTGAGGCCAACAAGAATGCAGAGAATAGTGAGGAGGATGGGATCCACTTCACTGATCCCTCCGCTTAGGTCCCATGTCTCCTAGGGAAAGGCTGCAGACATCTTTTCCTCCAATTCTCTTTATCCTCTTTTCCCTCTGTTGGGGGGAAAGGAAGAACTATATTGGGGAGGACATAATTATCTGCTGATTCCCAAACTAATCTTGGCATCCTCCCAAGTGACCAGAAGAAATCACTGCTCCCATTTGCCTTTCTGAAGGATCTATAGATCTGGCAAAATACCACCGTTTGCCTTTCTGAGGGATCTATACATTTATAGATCTGGCAAAATACCACCACATGCCCTGTCTTCATCCAGTGTCCACAAGCACTAATGACTTTATCACTTCATTGACTTTTTAATGGATTGATGGTTTAATTTAAGAAATATTTATCTCTGTTTACTTTGTGTCAAGAACCATGCTATGGACTGGGAATACAACAACAAATAAGACAGGAGACCTGACACAGGAGGAAACAGACATGGGACAAGTAGAATATTATCTTTTACTGTGTATAGATACCATGGACCACAGGGGAAAGAACCAAGGATTATGTCTGCAGAATTAAGGGAAGGCTTCCAGGAGGGAGTGACACTTGTGCTGGGTATTGAAGAATGAGTAGGAGTTCATCAGAAAGAGAAGGAAATAGGGATATTAAGCAGAGGGAAAAGCATGTAGGGGAGAAGCTTAGAGGTATGGAAAAGTATAGTGTATTCAGACAAAGGTTTAGAGTCTGATGTGGCTCAAGCTTGTGCCATTTGGAGACGCCTCAAAGCAGCATGAATTGGTTGACAGAGCACAGGCTCAGAGGCCAAACTAACCTGGGTTTCAATCTCATTTCTGTGTTTTACTAGGAAAGTATCATTGGTTAAATTATTTAATCTTTCTAAGACTCCATTATCTCATCTGTAAAATGGAGATGAAGTTTTCATCCATCAGCATTGTGAAGATTCAATGGGAATGTGTACAAGGGGCCTGGCACAGAGCTCAGGAAAGGGTGAATTTTCACCAGGGCTTTTCCTACTTCCCTTACTAGGTAGAGAGATAAGAATGGCAACTGGCAAAACTGCAAGTAGGGTTTGGGCTCAGTACTGAAGATCTCAAATACTTTGCTCCAAAGTTTGGATTTCATGCTGTCTGATCAGCTTTCTTTAAACCAGCCAGACTTGCCGTGAGTGCCGCATTGCACTCATTGGTCTCATTCCAATCAAAATAAATCTTATTTCCTTGAGGGCTGCCAATCACAGCTGTGTACCTCTGGTATCTGAATAAAGTACTTTGCTTGAAGGCATGACTATAGTAAAAAAGAGAATGATGCAAATGAGAAAAAAATAATCTTCAGCAACAATTTCAGGAAGTGTTAACTAGCCTTCAGGAACTGAGGGGTGAGAAAATGGGTATTGCCTCACATGCATGAATTCGGAGGACAAAACTGCGTTGATAATTGAGTTAGGTCTTCAGTGATTACAGCATCTTGCAGAAACAAAAAGTTCCTCAGCTAAGGCAAAGGTGAAATCCAGTCAACCAGAAAGAGCTTGGTAAATGGCCTTTGTGTCCTCAGACAACACAAAGAAATTCTCAGTCCAAACAGGAAGGTCAGCTGTCAGCACCCCATTTCTCAGTATATCCCAAGAGAACCTACATGTAGTTTATGTGACCAAAGGAATTCAGGGAAAAAATTAGGATATTTCAATAAATAGTGGCCAGTAAGCAATGGCCAGCATGGTTTCACTTTCCATGTGTTTTTATTGCCCAGTAAACCAAAGAGAAAAAGATATTTCCAGAATGCAAAGGGGCTGATAATAAAATAGTAGGCCAACGATTTGGAAGAAAATTATGAAAAAGCCACGTAGGAAACAAAATATTTTAAATGGTTTAGGATGTATGCTGAAAACTATGCAATAGTGGTTAACCAATAGTATTCATTATGCAAAAAGGCACAATTTTAAGGATGTGCCAGGTAGTGATGTTTAATAACAACAACAAAATTGCAAACAATGACAGGAAATGATTGAACAAATTAATGTTCCTCATTTGGTGGAATTATATGCTGCTATTAAAAGTTACATTTTGGAAAACATATTTTGGTGACCAAGGATAGTTTCATCAAAGTAATTTAAGTAAACTAAAATTAATGAAAGAAATAAAGATAAGGTGACTACACATAAATGAAAAAAAATTAACTATAGAAAAGGTATAACAAATTAAAGAAAAGAAGACAAACTAGGGGAAATATCTTTGAAATGCTTATGAAGAAGAGCTACAGGAATTTACCCTATAGACATGCTCTCACATCTTCATAGCAACATATTCACATATACACTTTTGAGATAATTGGAAATTCAAACCCTGAATATTTGGTGATATTTAGGAATTTTTGTTAATTTGTTCAGATATGATGGTGCATTTGGTTTTAATTTTTATAGAGACATAATCAGAAATATTTATATATACAACTCACCATACCATATACAAAAATAAACTCAAAATGGTTTAAAGACCTAAATATAAGACATAATACCATAAAACTCCTAGAAAAGAACTTAGGCAAAATATTCTCTGACATAATTTGTAGCAGTATTTTCTTAGATCAGTCTCCCAAGGCAAAATAAATAAAAAGCAAAAATAAACAAATGGGACCTAATTAAATTTAAAAGATTTTGCACAACAAAGGAAACAATCAACAAAATGAAAAGACAGCTGACTGATTGGGAGAAAATATTTGCAAATGATGTAACAGACAAGGGGCTAATATCCAAAATATGCAAACAGCTCATACAACTCAATATTGTAAAAACAAACAACCTGGCAGGTAAATGAGCAGAAGACCTAAATAGACATTTTTCCAGAGAAGGCATACAGATGGTCAGTAGGCACATGAAAAGATACTCAGCATCACTAAGTATTAGAGAAATGCAAATCAGAACCATGATGAAGTATCACCTCACACCTGTCAGAATGGCTATCATCAAAAAGTCTACAAATAATAAATTGCTGAAGAGCATGTGGAGAAAAGGGAAACCTCCTAGACTGTTGGTAAATTGGTGCAGCCACTATGGAAAACAGTATGGAGGTTCCTTAAAAAATGAAAAATAGAGCTACCATATGATCCAACAATCCCACTCCTGGGTATATATCTGGAAAAAATGAAAACTCTAATTTGAAAAGATCTGTGCACCCCAATGTTCATATTAGCACAATTTACAATAGCCAAGACATGGAAACAACCCAGTGCCCATTAACAGATAACTGGCTTAAGACAATGTAATATATATACATATCTATATACAATGGAATACTAACTCATCCATAAAAAAGAGAATAAAATATTGCCACTTGCAGCAACATGGATGGACCTAGAGAATATTATACTTAGTGAAGTAAGTCAGACAGAGAAAGACAAATATTATATGGTATCATATATATGCAGAATCTTAAAAATAATACAAATGAATCTCTACATAAAACTGAAACAGACTCACAGACATAGAAAACAAACTTATGGTTACCAAAGGGGAGGGGGAGGGAGGGATAAATTAAGAGTATGGGATGAGGGCTTCCCTGGTGGCGCAGTGGTTGAGAGTCCACCTGCTGATTCAGGGGACGCGGGTTCGTGCCCCGGTCCGGGAAGATCCCACATGCCGCGGAGCGGCTGGGCCCGTGAGCCATGGCCGCTGAGCCTGCGCGTCCGGAGCCTGTGCTCCGCAACGGGAGAGGCCACAACAGTGAGAGGCCCGCGTACCGCAAGGATTTACTCTATGGCATAGAGAATTTTATTCAGTCTCTTATAATAACCTATAATGGAAAATATCTGAAAAAAATATATATATATAACTGAATCACTTAGATGTATACCTGAAACTAACATGATAGTATAAATCAACTATACTTCAATTAAAAAAAAAATATGATGCCTGGGATTTGTTTCAAAATAACCCAGTGTTTTAGGAGCTAGAGGAGAGACTAGAAGGGAAGGGTCATGATTAAGATGAATTGATAATTGTTGAAGCTTTGTGATAGGTACACAGGAGTTTAGCATATGGTTTTCCCTATTTTTGTATGTGTTCAAAATGTCGCATAATTGTTTAAAGCAATGTACAGAAAAGTGTGCCTTGTATGCCTCTGTTTATTAAATTAAAAGACATATGTTTGTGTGTATTCATTCAATTATGCTTGTGTGCGTAGAATAATATAAGGATGGAAGAAGGTAGGAGCATCATATATGCATATGCTTTATAAATACATACACATGTGTATATGAATGTATACATGAGCATGTATCTTTATTTATGGGTGTGCGTATATGTATTTATGTATATGTGTGTTTGTATTTATATAACTTTGACATCATTTTCTTATCAAGTGAGATCAGAAATAATTTTATACTATGCTTTTGTAGTTGTTTTCTCATACTGTTCAGAACTTAATTTTCTGAAAAGACAGTCATATATTTTTAAACAAGTTTTCTGTGGGAAAAAAATGGAGAATGTTTCCCTTTTAAAAATTGAAATGCAATAACTGAAGTGGATTTCTTATTTGAGTAATGTCTGGATTGTTGCCCTCCTGCTTTATGGGGTCTCTTCCAGTGCTCTCACCTTCTCTAGGGGCTTTCTTCTCACTTCTTTCCATGAAAGAGTCAAGGAATAAAATATGTTCAGCTGCTCACTATACTCCTGCCAACCACTACCGTGTCCACTGGGTGGGATGGGGGTGGGTGTTATAGAGATCACTGAAGCTATGCATGTATGTTGGATCAACCACATTGGATCAAATTCCTGAATGTGGTCTTTTCCCCGCTAGTAATGCATTTTGGCAGACTAAGAAATACATATTTTCTTATCTATTTGCAATGCTGAATCAAGTAAAAGGCAACTTAAAAATGATAAAAGAGCTTCAAGGCATTTGTACTTGACCTTGCCTCACACCCGCATCTCCCCCAAGGTTAGTAGAATTCTTGAAGCCCCTGTTTCCAGTGAGGGACCCTGCTTCCTGATTCTGCAGGGAGAAAATGAAACCTTATTCTGAAAGAATTGTGCTTGTCTATTCAAACCTGTCTCGAACTCCCTGCAGGACTGGTGCAAGGTGCTTGTCTTTGTTTTGCATAACTTAGAACTCAGGATGATAAAGCAATGGGCATTTCTCAAAACTTTGTAAGACAAAGGAAGAACCTGTAGGCACCTGGAGGAAAAAGATTATGGTTGACACAAACAATATGACACTGAAAGCCTGGGAGAAAAAGTTCAGAAGGAAGTTTCTATGGGAAATGAGGGCATTCAAAAGTACCTGTGTGTACTGAAGAAATTAGAAAGCCACATGCTTGCCCAGTGGTGGACACATGCTCAGAAGAGCCCTGAGAAGACACTGAGCTTTCAATTTTGTCAGTGCTATAGACTCCGTGCAAGCAGGGAGTAAAAGTAAGGCGGAGTTCTAAACAGCGTGGCTAAATGTTGAAGGAGTGACAGAGCCAGTGTTGCTAGGGGGTTTCAATGTCAGATTTAAGTAAGCATAAGAAAGAACCAGCAAACTTGAAGATAAATCAGTTGAAATTATTCAACCCTATAGAAATAAAAAAGGATAATAAGAGAATATTTAAACAATTGTACATCAACAATTTAGATAACTAAATAAAATGGACAAGTTCCTAGAAACACACAAATTAACAAAACTGACTCAAGAAGAAACAGAAAATCGGAACTGACCTGTAACGCCTAAGTAGATTGCATGAGTACTTAAACATCTCCCAGCAAAGAAAAGTCTAAGCCCGGGTGGTTTCAATGGGAAATCTGCCAAACATTTAAGGAAGAATTGACACCAAACCTTCTCAAACTCTTCTAAATAATAGAATAAGAGGGAACATTTCCAAGACTATTCTATGAATCCAGCTTACTCTGATACCAAAGCCAGACAAAGACACCACAAGAAAAGAAAATTACAGACCAATATCTGTTACGAATATAGATGCAGAAATTCTCAATAAAATGTGAGTAAACCAAATCCAAGAGTATACTAAAAGGACTATACACTGAGATCGAGTAGAATTTATGCCAAGAATGCAAGGGTCATTCAACATAAAAAAAATCAATAAAATATACCACCTTAATAGAACAAAGGAAATTTTTAAAAATGATCATTTTTGTTGATGCAGAAAAAGCATTTGACACAATCCAACACATTTCATGATAAAACCACTCCAAAAACTAAGAATTGAGGGAACTTTCTAATATGATAAAATAAAATTAAAAAAAACACAACTCAATACTCAATAATGAAAAACTGAAATCTTTCCCTTTAAGATCAAGAACAAGACAAGTATGCCTGCTTTCAACACTGCTTTCAACATTGCACTGGAAGTTCTAGCCAGAGAATGTAGGCAAAAAATTAAATAAGAAGCATCTAAATAGGAAAGAAAGGAGTAAAACTATCTGTATTTGCTGTCTGTTGAAAATCCTAAAAATCTGCAAAAAAAGAAAAATACTAGTATTAATAAATAAATTCAGCAAAGTTGCAGGGTACAAGATGAACACTAGAAATGAAAACCTGAAAAGAAAATTAAGAAGACAAAATTTCTTATAAAATAGCAGCCAAAATAATAAAAATATCCAGGAATAAATTTAACCAAGAAGGTAAAAGACTTGTATGTTGAAAACTACAAAACATTGCTGAAAGTAATTAAAGAAGATGTAAGTAAATGGAAGGACAGCTCAAGTCCATGAATTGGAAGATTTAATATTGTTAAGATGGCAAAACTACCCAAAGCTAGCTAGAGATTCAATGCAGTCCTTATGAAAATTCCATTTGCCCATTTTTGCAGAAGTGGAAAAGCCAATCCTCAAATTCATAAGGAATTGCAAGGGACCCTTAATAGTCAAAACAATATTGAAAAAGAACAAAGTTGGCATACTCAAACTACTTGATTTCCAAACTTACAGCAAAGCTACAGTAAAAAAAAAAAAAGCAATGTGGTACTGGTGTAAACATAGACATATACCAATGGGATAGATTTAAGAGTCTAGAAATGAACCCAGACATCTAAGTCAATTAACTACTTGGCTATGGCAAATGAGTGAAGACTATTCAATGGGGAAAGAACAGTGTCTTCAACATATGATGCTGGGACAACTGAATATTCACATGTAAAAGCTTGAAGTTGAACTCCCTACCTCACACCATATGCAAAAATTAACTCAAAATGAACCAAAACCTAAATATAAAGAACTAAAAACATAAAACTCTTAGAGAAAAAAAAGGGGTAAGTCTTCACAATCTCAGATTTGGCAATGGTTCGTTACATATGACATCAAAAGCATGAGCAACAACAGAAAATATAGATAAATTGGAATTCACTGAAGTTAAAATATTTTTATATTAAAAGGCACTATCAAAAAAGTGGAAAGACAACATGTGGAATGGAAGAAAATATCAACATTTTCAAATCATGTATCTGATGAGTCTATTATCCAGAATATATAAAGAACACTTACAATTCAACAACAAAAAGACAAAAACCCAATTTTTAAAAAATAGGTAAAGGATTTAAGCAGACATTTCACTAAAGAAGACATGCAAATGGTCCCTGAGAACCTGAAAAATCGCTCAACATCCTTAGTCATTAGGGAAATTTAAATCAAAATCACAATGATATACTACTTCATACCTACTAGTATGACTTTAATCCAAAAAAGCCCTGAAAATAACAAGTGTTGGTAAGAAGGTAGAGAGATTGGAACCTTTGTAGTTTGCTGGTAGGAATGTAAAATGATGCAGCTGCTGTGGAAAACAGTTTGATAGTTCCCCAAAAAGCTAAACAGAAAATCACCATATGACCCAGCATTTCCACTTCTAGACAGATGTCCCCCAAAATGGACAATAGGTACTTAAACAAATGCTTATACATTCATGTTCATCAAAACACTATTCACAATAGCCAAAAGATGGAAATAATCAAAGTGTACATCAGTGGATATATGGATAAACAAATTGTAGTATACAATGGAGTATTTTTCAGCCATAAAAAGGAATGAAATACTGATACATGGTACTTTGTGGTTGAACCTCAGAAAAATTGTGCTAAGTGAAAGAAGCCAGACACAATAGGTCACAATATTGTATAACTCCATTTTTATGAAATATCTAGAATATGTAAACCCATAGAGACAGAAATCAGATTGTTTGTTGCCTGGGTCTGGAGGAAGGGTAAATGGGGAGTATTGCTTAATGAGTATGGAGTTCCTTTTGGGGTGATGAAAACGTTGGAACTAGATATATGCGTGGTGATGGCACAATATTTTTAATGTACTGACTGCCACTCGATTGTTCACTTTAAAATTGCTAATTTATGCGACTTCCCTGGCAGTAGTTAGGACTCGGCACTTTTACTGCCAAGGGCCCAGGTTCGATCCCTGGTGGGGGACCTAAGATCTTGCAAGCCACGCAGGACATGGCCAAAAAAATAAATAAATAAATAGGCTAATTTGTGTTTTGTGGATTTAATTTCAATTTAAAAACAAAATAAAACACATTTTTCTTATTTCATATACTAATGACTAGAGTATTTAGTGAGATGGAATAGATTTTAAAGTCTTACAGACTTGGGTTCAAATTCCTGGTTCATTTATTTTACCCATCTGATAAGTTAGGATAAAAGTACCAGTACAACAAATTATTATAGTTATTAAATTAGATAAACAAATGTATCAGTGAAGCTAGCTTCAGTAGCAAACAAATCTCCAAATATATGTGGTTTATCACAATATACATTATTTCTCACAAATGCAACAGTCCTTTGTGTGTTCATGAGTAGGGGAACCATTATCCATGGTCATCAGGGACCCACTCTCTAGGTTTTTGTAGTTTCATTTTCCATCAACAAACAAATGGATAAAGACATCGTAGATCACTTGTGGAAAATTTTTATGAAATGGTACTACATAGTGGAATGCATCCCTTTCCCCCAGATTCCATCAGCCATAACTCAATATCATTGCCGTGCCTACCTGCAAAGAGGCTGAGAAATGTAGACTAGCTATGTGTGGGGAAAAAAAAATTTGGTGAGGACAAAGCCACTTGGAATAATGTATACCAATCCTCTACTTCAGTGTCTGATAAAAGCAGGCACTCAATAAATGTAAGCTCCCTTCTTTGTGGGTAAGAGAAAACCCATCACAGCTTCTGGATGTGTGTCTCAAAATGCATGCCTGAGGAAAGACCATTAGTTGTGGCACTGTGGCAAAGTCAGTGGATGTGGCTGCCAATGAGACATGCAGCAGAATTCTTTCTGGGCTCTGTGCCTACTTGCTCTTTTCTTCTTTTGTGCCTTGGAACTTCCCTTGGCTTTGGTCCAGTTTAGTTTCCAACGTCTAATTTGGGATTTGCCTTTCTTTTCTCTATTTTTTCTTTTCTGCTCTTTATTTATTTTTGGCTGCGTTGGGTCTTCATTGCTGCGCATGGGCTCTCTCTAGTTGCGGCGAGCAGGGGCTACTCCTCATTGCGGTGCACGGGCTTCGTATTGCTGCAGCCTCTCTTGCTGTGGAGCACAGGATCCAGACGCGCTGGCCTCAGTAGTTGTGGCACGCGGGCTCAGCTGCTGTGGCTCGTGGGCTCCAGAGCGCAGCCTCAGCAGTTGTGGCGCATGGGCTTAGCTGCTCCGTGGCATGTGGGATCCTCCCAGACCAGGGCTCGAATCCATGTCCCCCGCATCAGCAGGCGGATTCCCAACCACTGCGCCACAGGGAAGTCCAGGATTGGCCTTTCTTAAACAGCTTGCCCACCTCCAGCTTCTATATGCTGCAGCCCCTTGATTTTACCCTTTCAACAAACTGGTCCTGGTCCTTAAACTCCGCTTCACTGTTCGTATACCTTCCAGTCGTATCTTGAAGACTTCCAACTTGAACACATTAATTTATTCTTGATACGATTGTTAAAATTTCTGTATCTTTCCACATCTTATAATTAGCTTAGCTGATTTTTAAAGAAACCCTCTAAGAATTATTTTTATGAAGGCCATCTGGTAAAACAAATTACTCTCCAAGGAATGTTAATCAGACTAATTGTTAATTAAATGTCTCCCTTGATTGTATCAGTTATAGATTGGAAAGTGTTTGTGATGTACATTAATTTTTGTGAAGACACTGAAAAACATTCTTTTTTTCCCCTTCAATGGAATAAGTGAACCAGTTTGCATGTATGATGTATGTGTGTGGTGATATTAGAAGATGCACTTTTCCATTTTTCAAATGGATTGGTTGTTCTTAGATCAGGTCACTACACATGATCCTGGAAATTTTGAAGGCTGAAATTTATTCTAACCTATTGTTAATGTTTCAGCTTCACGTTCTTCAAATAGTTTTGTTGTTCATGGAGTTTGGGAAATATGTTTTTTAGTAAATAAAACAATTGCCAGTAGATTCAACTCAATCAAAGTTGGCGAATGGGTTTAATTTTATATGCCAATGGATTGATAGTAATTGCCTTGCGTATATTGTAAAGAAAGATTTGGAGGCTGGTTAAGGAGGGGACTATTTACCGTGCACACACTATGCCTTCCTTTTTATGACACTGAGTAATGGTTCACAGGAGTGAAGCCATAAAGAATGAAAATCATTTTTGCTTGACAATGACAATGTGAATCCTAAAATAAGATAAAATTGATTAGAATCAGAAAAACTGTAGAGAAAACCCCAGTTTGTTACTGAAATCTCTTTGTCCCAAGGTAGTTAAGTGAAAGAATGACTGAAAGCTAACATCTACTCCCCCAACTCCCAACTCCTCCTCCCACCAATTTTGCTTGAGTTAATTATTCATTCATGAAAATGAGTGAGCATTTTTAGTTACAGTAATTTAGGTTTTATGAAGTACTTCTTCCTGTGGTTTTTAGTTACAGATTTCGCATAGAGTATGAATGACCTTTCTGAAAGCAGTTGCAACCCATTCTCTCTAATTTTGTCTTTTCTTTCGTGGTGGATTGTTTCCAATTGTATAAAACCTCAGGGGTCTTCCTTTTTTATTTCGGATTCCCCTTTAACAACTGAAGCATGAATAAGATCTCCATACTAGGAATATGACAGTGAATCTATAAAACTTATTTATAAGAAATGGAATTTGGTATCAAGGAAAAAAATATATATATATTTTTTCTGAGGAGTCATGTCTGAATTCTAGCCCTGCTTCTCTGTCACTGAACCCTAATTGTCATTCTATGGTCCCCAATGACTTCAACGGTAAAATAAGAGTTTAGGGCTTACTTTTCAACTAGAATAGTGCTACATTTTGACATTGACCTTTTGACCTTCTACTTGGGTAAATTGCCTAATTCACCTTTGTTACTCATTGAGCACAAGGGGGCAGTAATTGGCAGATTGCTCCATTTACAGTATTTCCCCTTGACGGTCAAATTCTCTGTCAGCTTGGAACCTTTATTCTTGACTTTTCTGCCATCACTAACAGCTGGATTTGACAGGAGCATTGTCTTGCAGTAACATTCTACCCTTAAAAATGAAGTCTATACTACTTATAGGAGCAACATATAGTATTCAACTTTTACAATAAAAAATACATGCAATTTACTTTATCAGTGTTGAAATAGTCAAAACTTTGAGACTTTTTTTATTTTCTTTTCCCTGAAAATTTTGTATTTTTTGTAAGGATTTAAAAAAATTATATATAAAAACCCATAAGTACTCTCAATCCAGTGAGTCTAAAACTGAACTAATTTTGCCTCCACCAATTGCTGTTCCTTTGCAAATATTTCTTATCTTGGTAAATGATGCCATCATCCAGCCTCTGGCCCAAGCCATAAACCAGCCTCCGGCCCAAGCCATAAAATTCTGAATCATCACCCTTAGCCTTTCTTTTCCTACTTCCCTCCATCATTCTGCCTTTTATCTAATTGATTCTATAAATCTTGTTTATTCTACTTTCTATGTATTTTTATCATCTGTCCCTTCCTCTGCAGTGGATGCTTTTATGACACTAGTTTATACTCTCATCTGGACCATTGCAGATGTCCCCAGATCGTATCCCCAATTTTGAATCTCACCATGCTCCTTCCTTTAACCTCACCCCCAGGCAACACCTGAACAGATACAGTGAAGACTGCAATATAGGCCTTGTACATCCAAATTCTATGCTATTTCCTTTTCATCCCTTTGCCTTTATTCTAAAAGCTACCTAAATAGGATTTTAGAATGCTGTCTGTGTTCCTTATGCTTGTGTTTCTTCTGCTCAATGTGATCCGAAACAAAATCTATACAAGGAATCATATCAATGCTCCAGGAAATAATCACCCCACTGGTTTTTATTTCTTTCTTTTTTCAGCTTTACTGAGGTGTAATTGACAAATAAAGTTATAATTTATTTAAAATGTACAACATGATGATTTGATGTAGTATACATTGTGAAAGAATTCCCACAACTGAGTTAATTACATCCATCACCTCACATGTTTACTTTTTTTTTTTTTTTTGATGGGAACACTTAAGATCTACTCTCTTAGCAAACCTCAATTATACAATACAATATTATCAGCTATAGTCATGCTATTATAAATTAGATTCTAAGAACATACACATAAATGAAAGTTTGTACTCTTTTACCAACCTCTCCTCCTTTCCCTAAGCCTCAAACCCCTGGCGATTACCATTCTAGTCTCTGTTTCTATGAGTTTGATCTTTGTAAAAAATTAGATTCCACATATGAGTGATACTATGCAGTGTTGGTCTTTGACTGGCTTGTTTCACTTAACATAATGACCTCCAGATGCATCTATATTGCTATTTACATTCTCAATGGCAATGTACAAGTGTTCTCTTTACTTCACCTCCTTGCCTACATTTGGTTTTGTTTTGATTTACAGTTCCCTGATGAGCAGTGATGTTGATCACATTTTCATGTATCTGTTGGTCACTTGAATGTTCTTTGGAAGTATGAAAACTGTCCTTAAATAATTATTTCTGCCTATGTGTAAAAAGGCATTCATAAAGCTTTCTTCCACAGGCAAATTGTTAGTTCTTGGACTTGTTGATAAAAATGTTGGCCCTTTTGTGGTAGTAGCTGATGGAAAATAAGTGTATCCTAACAACCTGACAATAGAAGAAGTCTAAAGTGTGAGGTTAGGATAACATCAGATCTTTCATCCCCTTGGTCCTTGTTGTCAATACCTCTGGTTGGCGAGGAAGGTATCCACTTCTTTTTGCCAGGGTTCTATATTTGTACCTTGCAAATCTGAACATTTGACTACAATCAATGACCTCTGAGGTATAAGAGAACATGTTCTCAGTAAAGAATATTTACAAAGTGAAAGCTGCAAAACCTTGTTATAGCTATGGCTACAAACACATGTGTGTTTGTCTGTGGCTTGTCCCATTGGGACCTCTCCACCTTATTAACTCATTCTTTTTTTATTTTAAAGTATGTCTTCTCATTTATGCTTCATTCTCAGTTTTATTTGAGGTGATGGGGAGGTAGGTTTTAAGGCAGCTCTGGGAAGGCAGGTGTTAAATTCTGTATTGGTCCTTGGTAACCACCACGGTAAAATATGCCAGTATGTAATGGATGACTTCAGTGCTGTGGACAGAGGTGCCCCAGGAGAGAGGAGCTGTGTGTTCCAGAATCCAATCAAGCCATGGCCTGCCTGAGTCCTAACTTACGTAGTGTAATCACTTGTATCATTCATAGCATGTCCTTCATTAATCAGAGCTCATGCAGGCAACAAGGGAACAGGGGTTCCATTAGTGTGACATATGGTGGCCTTCCCCAAGTCTTGGATGTTTTGGAAGACGGTCTCAGGGTTTGTTCCAATCATACAAGAGCTGCTTAATGACTTAGATTTTAGTACACTTTTTTCCCAGGGAGTTAATATCCTCCCAATTTCCTCCTTAGTAATTGTATTTTGGTTCTTGACGTACCCTGTGATGTTTTCATATCCATCACATTCAGTTCCAAGCTGCTGCTTGAGTTGCTGCTTCATATTGGCTTCCTTATATCTGCCTCTAGAGAACAAATACGAAAGAGGAAGAAACTATCTTAATTGTAAAAGTGATGAATGAGGTAAGCGATCAGGACCATTTTTCATATTTTCTAGAGAAGCTGAAAATACATTTAGATTTGTTTTCAGAGCAAAATGAGAAAGTTATTTTGGAAAACAAATGTTATAAGTTTGGTCACTTTGGAAATTTCTTCACAGATACTTATCTTGGTAACAGCATTTATCTTTGCTAGTCTCATATAACATTGTTGTTTCCTTTAAAATTGGACATTTTCATTAAGTCTAAATATCCCAGCTCTATACACAGCCCCAGATGTTCATAGATATATTTTAGCTTTAGTTTTTTACCTTAATGGATAAACTGATACAAAGTACACTTTATTTATTTCACACAATTTTAATTTACATTATCTTAAATTTCTTATCTATTATTGTTCTTTCTTTTCTCCTTCCCTCTCCATATGTTCTTAAACATGCATTCCCTGGACCCATTTCTAAAAGTAAATAATATGGGATTCTTTGATCTTTCACCTCTCTCTCTTGGAAGAAAATTGTTGGGTTCCAGGACCTAAAATTCCACTCACAGTGCGGTTGGACAAGAATAGGGCTTTAAGAAGACAAGCAACAGAGGACTGTGTATCTTGATGAGGAAGAACTTCTTTCATGTCTGCCCCAGTCTCCAAGACCACGCATGTGCAGAGATAGCACGGGCAGCTGGAGAATTAAGACAAGAAGGCCCCCAGGGGCCCATGGAAAGGCAGGGAATATCACACGTTGCTGGGTGCGGTAAATTGGCTCAACAGGGAATCTCCCAAATTACATGACAACAAGAACATCAATTAGACTGTAATGTGGTGGATGATTGGATTCTGTTTTCTGCCCAACCCCTACTCTCAACTTGGAGCAGGCTAACGCTCTTTAAAATATAGTATTTTTGCATTTATACTATGTGTCGGGGACTTTCCTAGGTGCTCGGGACATATCAGTTAACAAAACGAAGTTATCACTTCCCTTGGGGAGTTTACATACAATAAATAGTAACCATAATAAATAACTAAATTACGTAGTACATTAAAAGGTGATAAGTACAATACATATATATATATTTTTTATTTATTTATTTTTTTTTTGCGGTACGCGGGCCTCTCACTGTTGTGGCCTCTCCCGTTGCGGAGCGCAGGCTCCGGACGCGCAGGCTCAGAGGCCATGGCTCACGGGCCCAGCCACTCTGCGGCACGTGGGATCCTCCCGAACTGGAGCATGAACCCGTGTCCTCTGCATCGGCAGGCGGACTCTCAACCACTGCGCCACCAGGGAAGCCCCACAATACATTTTTTTTAAAGTGAAGGTGAGAAGGATCAGGAGGGCCAAATGGTTGGGGCTGGGGTTCAGGGTGGGAGGAGAATTTACGCTGTTTAATAAGGTGGTTAGAATAGTCCTCTTTAAGAAGGCAATATTGCGATAAATTCTGGAAAGAAGTGAGGTAATTTGCCAAGTAGATACCATGGAGAAGAGCATTTCCACAGGTAGGAACAGTAACTACAAAGCTGTGTGTGAGCTGCAGCAGGAAGCTGCAGGACACAGTGAGCCAGAGAGAGAGAAAGAAAATAGGGGATGAGGTCCCAGGGGTAACCCAGGATCTGATCCTGTAGGGCCATGCAATGGCCTTGACTTTTACTCTGAGTGAAACAAAGCAGTGTCAGGATTTTGAGCAGAGGAGGTAGTGATTGAGAATAGGGGGAAGGAGGCAGGGGGTGCTGATCAGGGGTTATTGCAGCGATCCAGGTAGCAGAGCATGGGGACATAGTTAGTGTCGCCATCTAGAGGGGAGATGAGGGAATATAAAGGAGGTGGTCAGGTCAATTGGGGAAACAGCAACCATTGTCTGGGGTATTATCCTGAATTAGAATGGAGAAGCAGGAGATTTCTGACATTATTGCTGTTGTTCTGGAATTCCCGTTTAGGCACAGGACTTGGAATCATCCCCATAGATATTTAAATCAGAGCAAACAAGCATGACCTGGTGGTCAAATCAGCCTAGACAGGGATAGATTGCATTACACAGCCTTGCCTAGAATCCCGTGCTGGCTGTCTGGGCTGGCTGGCCCTGGTCATTTCCTTAACCTTACATTGACATCCACATTGTATGCAGTTGAATTCTTTGGAATTCATGTTATGTTATGATACAGCTTTACTATTTGTATCAAAAATGATATAGAGGTTCTTATTTCTGACATAACCATTACACTTCTAGAAATTTACTTAAAGGAAATTATTCAAAATGCAGGAAAATATATGCCCAAAGATATTTACCAAGGTGTGGATATATATATATATATATATAAAATATAATAGTGACAAATAGTGATAAATCAGAAACAATCTAAATATACATATACCACAATGGAGAAATGGTTAAAATACTATGGCATGTGTATAAGATAAAGTATTATTCACCACTGAAAGCAATTTTAATTATAGGAAAATTCTTGTGAAAGTTACCATTAATGAAAAAGATTAGAGAAGGTCCTAATGTCAGGGCCAAGTTCAGGGCCCCCGTGGGCTTGCTGGGGATGGAGATGGTGTGTCTGTAGTGACTTAGTGTGCTATTTGAAGTCTAGGGCTCCCTATGTGCCCCTGTGTGCTGCTTATCGGGCAGCTGAGTAGGACATACTTTCCCAAGTATTGGGTTGGCCAAAAAGTTTGTTCGGGTTTTTCCGTAAACCCGACAAACTTTTTGGCCAACCCAATAGTTCGGCCTGAAAGAAAGGGTCATATCATTTGAAAAGATTATCATGGAAACGAATATGTGATCACTTAAAATAAAATCTTTCAGTGAACTCCCAGGTACCTGAGAAATACACTTTTCCCTCTGAGAATCTCTCGATGGTCTGAGAGTCTATGTCAACGGTTTTCAAAGCAGGCCTGTAAGCTTGTTAGAGGTTCAAACTCTTGGACTCCACTCCCAGAAATCTGTGTTTTAACAAACCTTCCAAGTGATTCTTAGCCCCACTTAAGTTTGACAAGCATTGTTCTATGTGAAGTACTTAGAAGTGTCTGGCTTTGTTACATTCTTGGCTCGGAGGCAGCCCAGGTTGCAGACAGCTGTTCCGTGGAAGCTGATGGAAAATGCAGAAGAGCTTCACCCCCTCCCTGAGAGAAATATGTCCTGGTCATGGTGTACATTAGGGGTTGAGCATGTGGCAAAGGGCTGCACAGAAGGTAATAAGCAGCCCATTTTTATGGAAATGAAAAATATAAGACTATTTCGTATTTCAGATTTTACCTCCAGTGAACCCAAACTGATGTTCCATGATCACAGCAAGGAAAAAAAAAATGCCAACAAGATAACCTAACTCAGAAACCTGCAGTCTTGATAGGAGTGGGGAAGTCAATACAGTCTTCCTTTGGTATCCACAGGGCATTGGTTCCAGGCCCCCCAGGGGTACCAAAATTTGTGAATGCTTAAGTTCCTTATATAAAATGGCCCAGTGCACTGAATAACATCAGCTGGAGCTGTTAAATCATCCTCTATGATGTAGTTGAACCATCAGGTTTTATAAGCTCAGAAGGCACCCCAAGTTTATAGCCGAAAGATGAAATTACTCTTCTCAGCAAGCTACCTCCTGCACTGAAATAATTTCATAGATTGGCCTGTGTGTCTTCTGCCCCTGGTTATCTCCTACCTGTGGCTTACCTAAGAGCCCCTACACGTGCTACTGTCATTTTTCCTCTCTTTGAAAATAGGGGCAAAATACTTCAGCTTTGATGCTTTATAGGAACAGACAATTGTGATGTGTCCTTAATATGAAAAATCAGGCAAGGTTGTTAATATTTAATTATCTAAACCAAGTGCAGTAACACATGGGAATGTGTTTATAAGTTTGGGACGAGGATCTGACTTTAGTCTTCCACAACTTTCCAGATGTATTTTAGTTATTTTATAGAATTATGAGTAACTGTTGAAATCTACTTGCTAAAAAATTAAATGGATTTATAATACAAAGAATTCTTTTTACACAAAATAATATTTGTCTCTTATAGATTTTATCTTCAAATTTTAAATGTCTGTTATCTGATGAAGATAGGCTTTATCATGAAGTCTACTTGGTTGAATTATTAATGAACCACATGCTGACTAAAGTTGATATGATTCTTTCATGTATCAGAGTACAGTACTCATGCATTTATAATGTACATCAATTTTTTTCCTAGAAAATATTATCTGTGTGAAAATTTATGCTTTTAAAAGAAATAGTTAATTTCAAAGAGATGCCTTGGGAATTTTGTCTTAGGACATTATAAAAGTAAAAGAAAATAACTTAGCTTCAGATGATTCATGCTCAGTCTTCAAAACATAAGCTCTAAGCCATGTAGAACCTCATTTGGTCCATTGCTCTAAATAGTATCAGATGGAACCATATTCCTAAAGATGGTCTTTCTTTCAAAACTTCTCTTATGCCATTTTCAGGAAATTATATGAATACTCTTTTCCAAGCTTTCTGAGAGCATCAGTTTGCAAGGACATATATTCATGCATATGTGCATGTATGCAAATATACATACGTAGATACATACCTAACTTCTCTAGGGTCATTTTCAGACAGTAAAACAAATCAAATTTTCCTGTCCTCCTGACTCTCTATGTGATTTGTATAGGTGTGTTACTCCAGCAATAATAATTAAAAAGAAAATAGTGTTTTCAGGCCTGAACGGGCATCTCCCTAGTTCCCAGAGGAATCTTACTCCTCTATAACAGAAAAAAGCTTGAGATCATATTTAATAGGTAAAAGCAGGACCTCAATCAAGATGAGTTCAAAAACCTGAAGAAATGGGTTACGATTATACAGCAAATGGGAAAAGTTTGAACTGATTGAGTAGACTCCAGTGCTGTTGACATGGGAATCCCACTTTTGTCTGGGTAAAGCCAATATTTAAAATTTTCTTTTGTATGCAAAATAGGCAAAATTGTATTTGCTGATGAAATAATGCATTATTTAACACAGCTGAATAAATCCATTTAAATCATCAGGGAAGTGCACATAATAAAATGTTTGTATTCCTTCAGCTTAATCAATTCTCAAGCTTCTATATGTTCTAGATCTATAATTCCATGCACTTGGGAAAAGGAAGCCTTTATGCCCTAAAATTTTGGCACAAGTAAAGTCTGTGCTAGGATACAAAACAGAGATTTGAATTTGGGCCTCACAGGCCAACATTAAGAATAAAATAGGGCTTCCCTGGTGGCGCAGTGGTTGAGAGTCCGCCTGCCGATGCAGGGGACACAGGTTCGTGCCCCGGTCCGGGAAGATCCCACATGCCGCGGAGCGGCTGGGCCCGTGAGCCACGGCCGCTGAGCCTGTGCGTCCGGAGCCTGTGCTCTGCAACGGGAGAGCCCACAACAGTGAGAGGCCCACGTACCGCAAAAAAAAAAAAAAAAAAAAAAATATATATATATATATATATATATATATATATATATGCAGTGAATTCATGTGATTAATTTATAATTCATTTAGGTGAAAATGAGCTTTACATGTGGAATTCTTAATACAAATAGAGAGTATTCATATTTTACAAGGAAGGAGTATGTTCCTCTGTTGATACCCTCCATGAGAGGATATCCGACAATGTTGATGATGATGGTGATGATGATGATGGTGATGATGATGATGATGATGATTTATTGTGATCTTCTCCTGCTGTCAGCTTGTCAGCTTTCCCTTGTAGTTGCTTTGGTATGTTTTCCTTCTATCGGTTTGTGTAAAGAAGCCAGCCCTCTATGACCCTTGTATGATAATGAGTGTCCTTTCCTATTTGGGATGTAAGCTAAGATCATAGCCCTTTTTGCATAGGAATTGAGGTTACTAGTCCATGAAGTTAGAAAGGAGGTGAGGTTACTTATAGGAAGAGACAGGCCTTCAAAAAGGCAGTGGAAAACTCAGAAGGCTAGCTTTAGCCAAGAGGGAGAGGAAGCTTGAATTCTTCCTATGGGTCCCACTTCTCTTAGTCTGGGATCAGCAATGTCTGGTTGGAAGAGGATGAGCTTGATGACTAGATACTCTTTATGCCTGAACAATATGGCAGAACTTTTGGATAATTGGAAAAACTTTTAAAGTTTTCTTCTTTCAAGTAGGAATAAAAAGCTATTCATCTAGAGCAGTAGTTCCCAGAATATGGTCCTAAAGACCAGCATCAATCTGGAACTTCTTAGAAAAGAAAATTGTCAGACCCCACCTCAGACAAACTGAATGACAGACTCCAGGGGTAGGGCCGGGCAATTTGTGTTTTAACAAGCCTCCAGATGACTAATGCAAGTTCCAGTTTGAAAATCCTTGCCTCTTGTCTGCTTCCCCTTCCAGCTAAAGAGCATTCAGGCTTCTGCCCTCATTTTCTTATCCTCCCTTCTCTTCCAAAGGGGACCATTTCCTTGACAGGCTGAACTTTTAGTCAGTTTAGACTTTTGTGATGCAGAATTGAGAGGAAGGTCAGAACTAGCAGAGGAATTTTCCCAGAGTTTGGAGATCAGTGCTGGGAGAGGATTTGCATGTATAGGGGGAATAGACATATCACTGTAGAGTCTGAAGTTGTCTCCAGGTTTGAATCCCGGCTCTGCCACCCAAAACATGCATGTAATTGGTCCACTTATTTGGCTTCTCCAGGACTCAGTTTTCTTATCTGTAAAATGGAAATAAAGCAGCAGTAATAACTTAAAGGGATATTGTGAGGATTCAGTTAGCTAATTTATATAAAGAACATGGAACAGTGTTCAGTGTTCATTAGCTCTCATTGTTCTATGCAGTGCATTCTCTTCATGGTGTTCAAAAAAATAAAAACAGAGAATATCAGTGACTCCAAAAATTACTTTTGGATTGCTGGATTCATTGCTTTGCTTTAAAAACATGCTTTTTGAGACTGGACCACATCGGTCACAGCTTTATGAGGGTTTTATAAAAATATATTGGTCTAATCAAAGCAATGTTACAAGGCATTCACAATCCAAGGCAGAGGAAATGTCCTGTTGCTACAAAGCTGTTGTGGATTCTCAGTTAAGTGATGATTCTCTCTCTGTTGCAAATCTCTGACGAAGGTCTTCTCAAAACAGGCATGCTGGGGCTTCCCTGGTGGCGCAGTGGTTGGGAGTCCGCCTGCCGATGCAGGGGACACGGGTTCGTGCCCCGGTCTGGGAAGATCCCACATGCCGCGGAGCGGCTGGGCCCGTGAGCCATGGCCGCTGAGCCTGCGCGTCCGGAGCCTGTGCTCCGCAACGGGAGAGGCCACGACAGTGAGAGGCCCGCGTACCGCAAAAAAAAAAAAAAAAACAGGCATGCTAGTTCTCTGTCCCCAGTTTCCTCATTAAATCCAAACTTCTTGCATTGTAGTATGCAGGCCTTTTATTTTAAAGCTGGTTTCTTAAAGACATCAACTAGTTTTATATGTGTACAGTTTTTGAAACATGATTGCTTTAGCCCTTCATTGAATACCCAGTGGAGATGTCTATAATAACTCTAGAAATCTATTATTTCTATAATAACTCTCTAAGTTTTTTTTTTTCTTCTATCTTGTAAAGTTCTATTGGCCAATAAAGAGGTTATCTTGACTCACCAAAATAGACTTTTGTTTCTGATCTCCCCTCTGTATTACGGCAAAATAGTAAAAGGTCATGTGGGGTAGTGGAAACAGCAAGACATTTGGAGCCAGAGACATGGTTCTGACTTGACCTCTGATTAGCTTCGACTCAGGAAAGTCACTTATCCTCTTCGATCAATTTTCTCACTTAGACCAGTTTTTCAACTGGGATAACAGTGCTTCTATAAGGGATGATGAGGAGCTCAAATGGAAGAATAGTGAATGCCGTTTTAAATGGCAAAGTACCATTCTAATGTTAGTTATCGAAAGCTGATTATAGTTGACATTCGTTGAGGGTTATTAGGAGCTGGGCACAATGAAAAGCCTTATATACGCATAATATCTATATTTACTTACATGCAGGTATAAAGCATTACTGCGATATATTTAACGTTCAATTTATTAATTAGTAAATAAAGCTTAGAAAATGCAATTTTCTTAATCAATGTTCAAATCCTGATTAGAAACATTTTCAACTTCTGACTGCACATAAGAGAAAAACTCTGCCTGAAACAATAAGGAAATGTACTGTCTCCTGTGTCAAGAAGTCCAGAGCAACAGTGGATTCCAGTGTGTCTTTGGCCACATCCTTTGAGTCCCCACCTTTCCTGAACAGCTTCACAGAAGGCTACCTGTGTTAGAGATTTCTAAAGCTGGGAAGGACCTCAGTAGTCATAGAATCCAGAGCTATTATGGTGATGAAGGTCAGAATTGGACTGGTTCTCAGAACTAGCTTGTTGGAGCACTGGGTATAAGATTGGGGATTCTGCTGTCTTCGTCCAATTCCTGATTGGAAAACAATGCTGGGCCCTGGCGGTGAAGTGACTAGACAGCCAGTGTCCAATGGGATGTTGTTCAGTAGTTTGTGCAGCACCTGCCTCTTCACAGCTTTGAGGTAGGACCAGCTGTTGCTCCTTCTTCCCTCTACAAAGAGATTGAGTCCTTCAAGGGCGCCTTTGTTGTTATTTTTCAACCCGGAGGGCAACATTCTATACACATGCTGTTCCCAGGTAATTCCAAGTTCTTTTTCTTACCACGAATCTGCGTGTCAGCAGATTTGTAACTCCATCCTAGAAACAGTCTTGTTCGTCTTTTCGTCTAAGATGCTAGTAGGCTTTCCATTTTGCTAGGGTGATTTTTCTTTCTGTTCCCGCTCCTTAAGGAGGGGACACATCTTCTTGTTTTCTTTGAATTCTATGTTTTTAAATCTCTGTACCAAAAATGTGGCCCTACGGAGGCATGTGAATAATCAATACAGTGGTAATACAAAAACAGCTCACCAGACAACTTGCTAGAAGGAGATTTCTGGCTGTGGTCATGATAATACCAGATGCTCTGCAGCATAATTCTCTTAAAGAATGTCAATGGACAGCCTTCCCTCCAATGTTCCTTCTGTAGCAAAAAGAAAATATAAACAACACTTAGGAAGTTGAAATGAGGTTCTTGAGTCAAACACCAGCACAAGTGTTTGTTAATGTGAAGCCAGGACAAACTGTGTGTAGAGCAGGTCAGATTTTGGACATTGGTCCCCTCTGCTCACCATTTTTCCTGCCCAGCTAGTTTATCTGCCTTTCCTGGAAAATGCCTTGCACTTTCTGGCCTCCAGATCTTTGCTCACTGTGTTTCCCTCACTTAGGGTGCCTTCTTTGAGTAGCTCCACCTGTCTGAACCCCACCCTCTCCCCAAACCAGTTGGAAATGCCCTCCTCTTCATATCTCTTCGGACATATCCAGGCCAAAAAGGACCCCAGATCCAATTCCGTTTTTGCCCTTTCTTGATCACTAATTAAACATTTTTTTTCCATAAAATTAAACGAGACCTTGTTAATTTAAATGTTTAAATCTTGTCTCCGTACTTAGATTATAAGCAGTTTGAGGGCATAGGCCCCTGTCTTGAACGTTGCCGCTGTAATGTCCCCACAACCAATCCTGTGCCTCTGGATGAAGCACAGTGAGGTGGAATCCTTAATAAACTTTTTTGATTGATTGTATGATGAGAATCTCATAGTGCAGATATTTTAGAGTAAGAAGATCATTTTGGTTTACCTAAGAGGAAATTACACATTAGGACCAACCACGAGTTTTTAACCAAAGAAAAAAAATGATGTGAAGTTTATGTTTTGTTTGCCGTAAATATGTTTCCCTTTTAAGGCTTTTCACAAAGATTAGCTGGTCTTGTGTTACCTCTTTGGCCCTCTTCTGCCTTCCCCTCTCATCTCTTTCTGCATCACCCTCACATGGGGCAGGGAAATGTTCTTTTTAATGGAGCGTCCTCTAGGCTGCCCTCTATCCCCTCAATGTATTTATGTATTTTTCTTCTTCGAAGGCCTGGGAGGAATTCAGCGACATGGCGGTAGTCATGCTTCTTCAACATTAAACCTTTACCTGTGTGCATTCTGCTTGGATCTGCCCAAACCCTGAGTCTCTGCTTGGTCCTACGGCGTCAGCTGTCACACGGGCACCTTGCTTCCAGTTTGGCCTTCGCTCTCTTGCACATTCAATTTCTCCTTTTTAACCTTAGCACTGCTGGCTTTCAAAAATTGATTTTCAACAGATCTTTTGATTTTGATAATCTCCCAACATATTGTGGGTGTGTGTGTGTGCGTGCACACGTACATGTGTAAAGGTGTGTGTGTGGGGGGGGGCTTGTTTTTTTACCAAGGTAATTATTGAACTACCTTGAGAGAGCTTAAGTAACTAAACAGAGCTATTTCCTTGAGTAAGGGGATTATGACTGAACACAACTCTGTTTTTCTCCATCCTTGTCTTTAATTTAGTTTCTTCCCTTGTTTCTTCTTTCTGAAACATCCACAACATTTTTGACCTGGAACTTTATTCCCTCAACCATCCCTATCAATATTGTACAGTTTTGAACTCAGGAGGTCATAAAGCCATTAAATAATACTGAAAACCCTTCAGTGGCTTTGAAATACTTTAGAAAATATACTAAGAACTCTCTCTCACTCTCAGATTAGCTAAAAATTTCTATCCCAAGACCATTTATTTCTCCTTATCTGCCTCTCTCCTCTCTTTTCTGTACATGTAGACACAAAACCCAGTTAAGCCATAATATGGCCGTGTGATTTTGATTCTACCCTTTATGACTTATAAAACATGGCTTAAAAATACCTTATATTGTATTTATTCAGTCAGATTTTCTCACCCAGCTTTTCTTTCAACCACGTTTTTCTTTTGTATGCCAATGTGTTTCTTTCCCAAATGGTCGAGCCAAATCTTTTGAGGTCTCCTGCTAGCTCTGCCTCTGAAGCTTTCACTTCAAAGTACCCCACCTGCCATGGCTGAATCACCAACAGTCCTTTGCAAAAGGCCCAGGATTGTTTTCTTCTCCTTGGGTCTGGTTATCCGTCCGACCCAGAGGAGCTTATGAGAACTGGCAACCTAAGCACAAGGTGGTAATAACAACAACTGATGTTTATCAAAGACTTAATGTGTGCCAGGCACTTTTTTAAAGGACTTTGCTTGCATTATTTCATTTAATTCTCAGAATAACTCCATGAGATATTATCATAGCCATTTTGCAGGCAAGGAAACTGAGGCATAGAGAGGTTAAGTTTCTTGCCTGAGGTCTAAAAGACTTCTAAAAGGTAGTAAAAGTTTTGCAGTGGGGACTGGATTATGAACACAGAAGGTCAGCTTCCAAAATTTCAGTACTTAATTACTCTGCCAAATGATGCATTATATTAATACAAGTATGCCCCCCCTCCTTTATCAAACTCCGATTGTAAACACAAGCATTATGGTTCATTTTAAAGTATGATTCTAGGATTGGGTTGTTCGTTTTTTTGATATTGAGCTGCATGAGCTGCTTGTACAGTATGGAGATTCCTTAAAAAACTAAAAATAGAACTCCCATATGACCCAGCAATCCCACTACTGGGCATATACCCTGAGAAAACCATAATTCAGAAAGAGTCATGTACCACAATGTTCATTGCAGCACTATTTACAGTAGCCAGGACATGGAAGCAACCTAAGTGTCTATCAACAGAGTAATGGATAAAGAAGATGTGGCACATATATATAATAGAATATTACTCATCCATAAAGGGAAACAAAATTGAATTATTTGTAGTGAGGTGGACGGACCCAGAGTCTGTCATACAGAGTGAAGTAAGTCAGAAAGAGAAAAACAAATACCGTATGCTAACACGTATATATGGAATCTAAAAAAAAAAAAAAAAAGGGTTCTGAAGAACCTAGGGGCAGGACAGGAATAAAGACGCAGACGTAGAGAATGGACTTGAGGACATGGGGAGGGGGAAGGGTAAGCTGGGATGAAGTGAGAGAGTGACATGGACATATATACACTACCAAATGTAAAATAGATAGCTAGTGGGAAGCAGCCGCAGAGCACTGGGAGATCAGCTTGGTGCTTTGCGACCACCTAGAAGGGTAGGATAGGGAGGGTGGGAGGGAGATGCAAGAGGGAGGGGATATGGGGATACATGTATGCATATATCTGATTCACTTTGTTATACAGCAGCAACTAACGCAACACTGTAAAGCAATTACACTCCAATAAAGATGTTTAAAAAAAATAAAGTATGGTTCTAATTTTTCAGTTTATAAGCACGACATTCATTATTTAGATGATACACTTTGGAATGGTATATTCTGTATACTTGTACATTTCATCCTGCAGACACTGAAGCTTGTTAATATCAACCACTGGCTTTACCGGCTCCTGCAAATAAGTTCATTTAATCCATGATAGCTGACCTCTAGCAAATATGTCATTAGTAGGAAAAATATTGTAGTAAGGGATATTCACTGTGTTTAGAAACTCAAAAGAGGTATTTCAGGTGTGTGTATGTATATATGTATACAGATGTATGTACAGATAGGTACCTTTGAAAACCGTTTTCAGTTATTAACTCACTTAGTACATAGTGGTAATGGAGTTTCATCTATCATAGGTGATGTGTTGGGTTGTATGTATCCTGATGTTCAGGTTATGTTTTTAAAGTAGTTTGGCAGAGATTAAGGTATTGACAGATGGGTTGCAGCTTTGGCAATTTTCACTCTAAGAAATCAATTGACAAATCACCAAAGAGCACAATATATTACCCATTGGCTGGTAAGTCATGAGCCCCTGAGGCTGTAGCTCATCCTGGTTGCTGGCTGCTTGCTGACTGTAGGGCAGATGGAAGAGCTGGCTGCTAAGTCGTTTCTAGCACTTGAAGCCCAGCATGACCCGGGATCCGGAGCACGGCTGGAAAAAATATTTCTCTAGTAACTTATGTCGTGCTTATCAGTGAATTTACGTAGCCCAAGAGAGAGCTATTTTGTTGAGATGACTTCTTAACAAGTCAAATTCATGTTTCCAGTCAATTTCTAATATTGTGATTATAATTGGATGTTATTTGAACCAGTTTCTATTTATGGAAAACTTAGAAAAATTAATTGAAAACATTAATTTTCTGATCTCAAGATTATTGTTGTAGTTTTGCTGGCAAAGCTGATGGTAAAAGTGCAGCTACATATCATGCTCTTATTTGGCCTGATTTAATGATGCCCCTCCCCCCCAAATTATGTCTTGTTTTACCTCTCTTCCATTACAGTGTAGTTTTAATAATGCAGTGGTAAGTGGAGTATTGACCAACATTTCCTTTGTCTTATAGCTACAGAGAAAAATAAGCTAGCATGGACTCGTTGGCTCCCATTGTCTTGGTAAAATAACCAGGATATAGGGTTTGCTTTTCTTTTTTCCCATCTGTCAACTTTTCTTTTCACCTCTCCTTAGGGTAAGCTTGACTCACATTGCTACACTGAATTTTGATGAGTCTACAACGGTACTCTGCTTTAGTTTCCTGGCTTCAGAGCCCTGGGAAAGATGAATTAGCAACAGAAGATTACTTGGTGAACAGGAGATCATGAAAACAGAAGCGAGTGTCCTGGGGCTCTTTCCTCCAGACCAACCCATCCTTGTCTCACAACAGACACAATTTTCTAGACTAGGCTTTTCACACCCTTTCAATTCAGTATCTTTCTCTCAGGATCTGTGCTGAATGACAGCTACAAATCCTGTTTGACTACTCACCCTCCACACACATAATTTTTCCCTCCATGCTTACTATTCTCTTTCTGTTCACATGGTCTTTCTTCAAAATACAGTTTTTTAGATTTCCTTTTCATGAAGTTACAATCACTTTGTACTCATATCTTGCAGAAAATATACCAAAATTATTTTTAGTAGAGAGTTGGAAAAGATACAAATCCTTAAATCTCTAATTGACAGCATCAGGCTCCTTCTATAGATGATGAATCACTTACTTTTTTGAGCAGAGACCGCTTCTTTCATTCTACAATGATGCATGAAGGACCTATTTTATGTCTTTGGGACATAAAATAGGAAAGTATTAACAAGTAGTTTGCATTATTTTGATGATATGATTTGTTCTTTGGTAACTTTTAAGTTTCTGATATTACTTACTAAATATTTAAGCAAAGCCCTATTCATGTAGACACCATCGTCAATTCATGTTATATTAAATAGTAATTTAAAAAATCCATTAATTTATACCAAGATAATATTATAGTATCTAGTAAGTTACCTTAATATGATATGATTCTGCTGAGTCCAAGACTACCTCATAAGAAAATGTACAGCCAAGGGAAGAATGTAAGAAATATAAGAAGAATATAAGAAATCTCCGGAGAATTTTATATAACTGGGCTTCACTATTGGTAATGCATTGCCCTGAAGCCATCTTCAAAGAACCTTTCTGTTTAATAATGGCTTCAATATCCATTAAGAAAAATGTTGGCAGCAAATCTAGAAGATGAATTGAGGACTTGTTCACTTTACAAAAGCAGTTCTTAAATATACAAAAGCATACACCTCTAAAACACTGTATTTCAGCCTCCTCTAATATTGATTGGTAGGTACTTCCAAGGGTGGGCGGGGACAAAGGGAAGGAGAAAAAGTATATAAATTTAAAATTAAGGCATTAAGAGTGATTGACAGTTTGATATGCCTCTAACCTAAATGTACAACATCAATTATATTATAATGTAAATCAATAGAAAAATGTCATATGATTTATAAAATGATGGTGAACGTACAGCCTTTCGAAATGCATTTTTCACGCAGATCTAAGTAAGTTGCGCAGATAAAACTAGGCAAATGACCTCCAGAAATAAGAGCTGAGTTTCTTAATTTAGGGTTTGTAAAGTGTCTACAATATGGGGGGACTTTGTGGGAATGGAACCCCCTAAGGAGTAGGCAGCATTCCTATAATAGGAACTTGAGTCCCAGGGAATCTATTAATGGAAATCAATGGATGTGTGGAATCCTTAAAATCATGGACAGAATTGTACGTGATGGGGACAAGCTAAGGAAATAGTTTAAGTATTTCTGTTTTTTTCTCCTCATCTGAAGAGGGTCTTTTATTAACTTCTATTAGATAATAGCCAAGGATATTTGATTGTGTTAAAAATAGCCGAGGACTAAATCATTTTAACATCGTGAAAACAATGTTAAAACGTGACATCAGACATTAAAGGGATGAAGGAGATGGCAAGAAAAGAGTGGAGATAGGAAGGGCAGTTTCTGGAGGGCTGAACTTTATTGATGGTGAGGGAATAAATGTGACCTCATTTTGGACATCCTCTCCGTCCCCCACCCACTCTGATATAGCTGTATGAAGAGTAGAGGGCTCTTGCTTTAATACTGCTTTTTTCTCTTTGTGATTTCTACCGCATCATTTAACATCTTTCTCTTGTTGTTTCTTCATCTGTGCCCCTGGTGTTTTGCTACTGACCTCCCTTGGAGGGATGTTGTAAGGCTTAAATCATTCATGATTATGAAGTGCTTTGGAAATAGAAAGGATTGCTTCAGCGCTAAGTCAGATGCAGCAAGGAATTGCAGCATGCACGATACAAAGAAAAAGCCATGTTGTCCGAATTCCTTATGGAGCCACGGATCAGCCAGGCCTCCTACTCACATCACGGTGAATTAGGAACACGGACTCGAAAGCACATCTAATGCTGCTTGGCTTGTGCATGCTTCTGTTACAACATTATTTTGACATTTTGCGTGTTCATTTGTTGGACTACTTTAAACCCTTTTGTAACCAGAGAAAATCAAAGTGCCTACTACAAGCATTTTCTGAAGATGGTGTCAACCTGATTGAGGATGAAAAATTGATCTACTGGATAAAAATTTTGGAATAGCATGTTTATTTTACTTGTTTGGCCAGACATAAATAGGGCAATGATTCGGGAGAAGTTTTCATTAAAACACATTGTTTATCTAATACTTTGACAATCATTGATATTCTCTCTCTCTCTTTCTCTTTCTCTAGATCTCTCTCTCTCTCTTTATCAAATCTAACACTGGCTGACTTCCAAACTTTGGTATCACATATAAGAAAACAGAGACCACTGGAAGTAAATAATCCAGCTAGTTAGTGCTAGGATTTAGACTAGAAACCAGGTATCTTGTCTCCTAGATCAGTACTTCAATATATGTGAGTATTCCTTGATCATTTCTAAGAAGAATAAGTAACTTTAACAAACATTCATTCTTCCTAAAAGGACCAGCTTTTCATTCAAAGACCCCAGGATAACAGTTATTTGTACAGCTGACCAGCCATGCATTTAGGGTGTGAGAGAAATCTGCTGTAACATCTGTCGTGTCACCAAACACCAAGATTGAGTTCTGTGATCTACTTGGTTTGATGAGATATCCCCTCTTCCCTTCCAGCCTACATAACCCCTTCAAATACGACTTTAACAGATAGATCAAGGCAGGCACAGGAGTAACCACACTTCCAAGCATTTTCTTTTTATCAATGTATAGAAAAATGTAGAAATAGGATTGGGGGCAGCAGTCTAAATTAGCTCCTGAAGTTTTAGTTTTCTAGGTATGCATAGTTTCAATGAGATTCTTCTAGACTGAATTATTCAGGTGATAGCAGAAATTTTCCATTATATTCCACATACAAATCCTGATGCAATGATGAATACCTACATATCAATATAATTCCCTACCCCTTTCTTTTTCCTTCTTCTCTCCAGCTTCTCTCCCACTTCAGAAACTCATACCTCTAACCTTTTAACTAGCTCTTGTCCTCTTCCCCTTGATACTCCTTAATCTATATGCTCTGTCAGATTGGATAAGCCAAAGTGAGAAGGTGTGGGTAGGACAGAGATGGGAAGAGGCAAAGCTCAGTCTTGTAGGTACCGTACTGGGTGATGGAGAGGGCCAGAAAAAGCTCTCCTACACTACAGGCGTGGGGACAAAGAAAGCGCTACTCCTGTTAAAAGACATTAATAGAGCAATCGGGGGGTTGACTGCTCAGATGCAGCAGCAGCAGGGACCACGTTGTCCTAAGCTCTGAGTCTTAGTTTGTTTTATGTAGAAACTTTTGGTGTGTGTTCCTCCAGAGAACATCAGCCTTGAAAATCAGACTCACAGTGGACTGATTTCTGAATCTGCGTGCCCATTTATTCAACTACGATGTGGCCAATCTGGTTTTGCAGCCACAATGGCCCTATCTGTTTATTCACCCTTTCTTGGTGTTAATGGCCCAAGATGTGGAATTAGTGACTAAAAAATTGGTGACCATAGAAAAAGGATTGGAATTTTTAGTGCGTTATTTAACCTGACCTGTAATGGAGCCTAGAAAATCATTCCCATCCCTCCGTGATGATCCTGTTATAATATAATTAACTGTACCACATTTGTCTGTTCATTCATTCGATATGTGTTTAGTGTGCTTCTTCAACGTGTCAGTCACTGTCCTAGGTTCTTTTATTTATCAGTGAGCACAATAGGCAGCCATCCTTGCCTTTAATTATCTATATCCTTCTGCACATACTTTAAGTCTTCTAGACTATTATTTCCATTAGCTCTAAGATCAGCATAGTTCAGTACTCATCTTTTAGTTGCATGAATGAATCAGGACTGACTCCTTTTGGCTAAATCCTTGTCCTTTGACATTTCATTTCCAGGCTCTAGATCAGTTGCTGTCCAGCAGAACTTTGAGTGCTGGTGGAAATATGCTCTGTGCTGTGTAATATGGTGGCCACTAGACACATGTGGTGTTGAGAACTTGGAGTGTCGCTGGTACAACTAAGAAATTGAATTTTTAAATTTTATTAAACTTTAAGTAACCACACGTGGCTGGTGACCATTGCATTGGGCAGTGCAGCTCTAGATGACCCATAGCTCCCTGTTGTCTCTGTAAGATTAGAAACTGCTGCTCCTTTGGCAGGTTGCTTCTCAGGAAACGGTGCAGTGGGCCATTTTGGATGTCCAGGGATCCAGAAACCAGACTGCTCACATGTCAAGTGTCAACAAATAAGAAGGTGCATAGCCAGGCAGGGGGAGTTTGCTCTCTGGAAATGATGTCAACAGGTAGCCACCCATGGGCATGTTTGCCACTTAGAAGTTCTTCAAGATCTCCAAACAGGAAAAGATGCCATTTATTACCAGTGTTCATGAGGTCGGGGCTAAACAGAGATCTTTAAACACTGGGTTACATTTCCGGAACAGAATCCCTTTTCCTGGGAGGGCTATTGAGAAGGAGACAAGACTCTCGTCTGTAAGAAAATGTGACATGGGGCTGGATTTTGAGTTTAGGAAACCAAGGCAGCTACTATGGTGACCAGAATTGGAGTATCAGGAAAGAGGCAGATTTCCAAATAAAATAACTTATTCTCAAAATCATACGGTGAACAGCAGCAAAGTTCACATGCTGTTGAGTCCAGTGAGCTAAACTAGCTCCTTTTATTTTTCTTGCATGGATCTGGCTGGGCTGGGAGGTGGAGACCAGATTATTCCATCTGTTGTCAGGGAAGGAACTGGGGGAAGAGGCAGCAATATGTCCTCTTTGCTTTCTTAGAGATTCGGTGTGTCTCCTTGAGGGTATTTAGAAGAGAGGAATCATCTCTCAGAAAGGATTTCAATATAAATGCATTCTAAATCCTGCCAAGGTAGCTTATATTAGCACTGGTTAATTCTCTCCATTTATGATAATCATCTTAAGCTTTAGTTCCATGACCAACCACAGTGACGCCTGGCAGAGATGGAATACTGTAGGATAATGAGTTACGAAAATCCACTAGGCATCCACAGCCTGAAATCTTTGGGACAGAGACCCAAACATTCAAAGCAAAAGGGGCAAAGCTGACTTGGGCAGCTGAGCACAGGGCCAGGTACTAGAGAGAAAAGCAAGGGTTCAGGCTAAGAAAACCCTGAAACATTCATTTCAGCTATTTGATCACTGCCTTGACAACTCTTTATTGGACCAGTTTTGGGCAAGGTGACTCTGTCCTGGGTCATTTTAAAGGTCTTTCAAGGCCACAGGTAATTTGGAACTTGCATCTCCCTACGTAAAATTATTTCTCAGAAACCATTGGGCTTAAATGGATTCTCGTTCTGACTCTGCCATTTATATAGTCTCATCGGTCAAGACATTTAACTTCCCTTAACTCGAGTAGCTTCACACATCACAAGATTCAATTAGAGTACATGAGGTCCAAGGTATTATTTTTTTCTGGATAAAAACTGCCTATCTTGGCTTTTACTTGTTAGAGATGGAAATATAAACATTTTATACTTATTTTATCAGCTGGTGAATTACCACCTGGGTTGGTACAAGAGAGAAGGTATCAGAATCCCAGGGAAGTGGCTATATTTTGATAAGCCATATTCAGGATTGTATAAAATTATATTGGGAAAAATTTAAGTACAAGCCATCTAATGAATGCCTGATTACATTTTCTCATGGTACACATTGTCAGTCACTTCATTTTAAGTCGTGACTTAAAATTGTAACCCTTTCCTTCATGCACTGGCCTTCTTTGCCTCTTTTTTCTCCCCAGTTCTGATCACTTCTAATATACTATAAAATTGACCTATTCATTTGTTTGTTGACTTATCACTCTCCATTAAAATGCAATCTCTATGCAGGAAGGGTTTTTGTTTGTTTTTTCATCGGTTATCTTCTTACTTAAATTGCTTCTGGCATACAGCATGCACTCAGTAAATCTATGCTGAATGAATGAATGAATCTGATTGGCTGGTAGGGATACATAGAGTATAGACTCTAAAACATGAGCCTTACAGGTAGTACTTTCTTTAGGAATTTATCGGGATTTACTTGGGGAGTATGACAGAGACTAATGAATGCTCACGTAGCCCCTTTCCTTTCCTTCCTTGGCATCCAACTAGACCTCATTTCCCATCCACCCGTGTGTTAGATGACAACGTGTGATAGTGTCCTGGCCAATGAAATGTGGGTGGGAATTACATGCACGACTTCCAGATCTGGCTGTGACAACCTGCCTTCTTGCTTCTCCATGCTATTTTCCTCTCCCAGCTGCCTGGAATGAAGCCGATCCCTAGGACATCCTTCGACTTCTTTGTTAAAGGTGCCCAAGTGCACGAGAGGGAAAGCTCTGTGTCCCTGAGGAGAGCCACACAACTGGGGAACCCTACTCCCCTCCACCAAACACACAACTGGATTTTAATATTAGCATTGTAACAGTGTAGGAAGTAAGCATGTCTGTATTAAACTATTGAGATTTGGGGTTTGACATGTTACAGCAGCAGTTAGTGTTTCCTTAACCATGACCAAGAGATTTTTATATTTATTAAAAGAAGGACTCAAATTTTAGAAGAAGAAACATTGCTATAGAGTATGATTGTGTTACAGAAACAATCTCAGCATTCCCATTACAGTCCAGTGTATCAATTTAAGAAAAGAATATCAACTTTAAAATACAAAATGAAAAAATATGCTTCTGCTTTTTCTAATCAGTTAACGGACATGTTTTCATTTTTAAAAACTGGATTAATCTCCTTCATGGGAAAGAAGCAGTAGGCTCTGGAGAATTTCAGCATACACTGAGATAATTTTTTTACTTGGCCTTTACATTTCTTTCAGAAACCACACAGTGTGTTGTGTTTCAGAAACATTTTAAATTAATTGAATGTTTGTGTCAACTCGTTCAATTCAATAGTGCCCCCATGAGAGAACCAAGAAACATAATCTTTTTTCAGTTTATTTGCTCTAAGTTCTTCTCTTTTTTTATTTATTTGCTGGAGTTTTTCATGTCTCTCATGTCTGGAGTTTAAATTGTGGGCCATATGTTGCTACCTAAGTAAACTGGCACATTGGTTTTTTTGTAGAGACATTCATCTTTTCCAATTTTTCTCTCCCATTAATTTTGGAATTTGTAGTTCAAGCAGTTTCTTTCTTGGATCAAGCATTAAAAAATATGGCTAAATAATGAGTCTTAATTTTAGTGGATGAAATGGTCAAAGTGGAAAAGCTTTCTAAGAATTTGTTTTCTTTTGCTGAGGGTTTCTTTGAGGGGCCTCATCTTGGCTGGAACAAGACGTTATATGGTAATGTCCATTTCCTTAACAGCCCAACTACCATCCTCCACCATCTTGAGATAAGTTTCCGATTGCCTATAGCTGGGAGTGAACTGGGGCTTCCTCTTCCATCAGCTTGAAGTGAGTGTATACTGTGCATTATGTATATAATTTTCAGCCCTGGGTTTAAAAAGTATAGGCAAAGAAAAGTCTAATGAAACTGACTTTGGTTAACTTGGAGATGTGATTAGCTGACAGAGTAAAGGAAAAGGATTCCTTTTGGCTGTCAGAAATATGGTTCTCCTCACTTTCACCATCCATTTCTATATCATTATAGATTTGGATGCTGGTTTACAGTAAGGCAATGATCATAATAGGAAGATTGCTCCCTGTCACCCTGTAGGACCTCATTTAGACAGGTTGGTAGGGCTGGAAAGGCTCAGGTAAAAATAATGACTAAACATGTTTATATTTGACTTTTCTTTGTGATTTTTTTTTTTTTTAAATTGCAAGTGTACTTCCATAAATAGAGTTAACTTTTAGTTCTCACCTGGATGTAGGTAAATGGGAGGAAGTGATGAGTGGAAGGAGAAAGCCAGCTTGATGTTAAACATTCCCATAACCTTTAATCACAAATGCAAATTGGTGTTTACTCAGATAAGAAATGGAAAATTCTTGATCTCATATAGGATCATATATCAGGATTTGAGTACTATGTAGATCGATCTGAATGTGTGTTCATCAAAATACTGTGAGTTATCATTTTATTGTATATCATACCAGAAACCTTCATTTTAAATCCATGTGCACATGTGGACAGCATGCTAAAATAGTCTTAAATTGTGAGTCAAAAAATCAATATTTTAAGAATTTCTAAATAGTATTCATTGAAACAAGTTAAACTTAAAGCAGGTTCTTCATAACATGGAGAAATCAATGTGTACAATAGTTGAGATTGTTAATCTTTACATTTCTACTTTGAACAACTTAATTGGTAACAGTTTTTCTTTGCCCACCCACTCCAGGGATTGGCTTCCATGGATTTATAATAATAGTAACAGAAATCTCATCTTTTAATTAATGTATCATCTAGACTACTAAAAGGAATTTCACCTGTAAGTTCTGTGTATTTGCCTTTTTGTAAGCACTATTTTGGAAGGAGTTAACAGGAAAGATTTTTGCTGTTTTGAGTAAAGACAATTAAAAATAAAATTTTGTCCCTGATTAACCCTGAGGATTCACTAGGCTCTCTGGCTATTCTCTTCCAAAGAAATGTGAGGTGGGAAGTACAGGGCGAGGATGACATTAAACTGGGGTTAAGTGACTCTTTCATATCTATGCTATGACACAAGAGGACACATTGGCACCCCTGAATCTCTAAGACTGGGTTGTTGCCATAGGCTGGGCAGAAGAGAAGGGAAAGAACTAGTTTTGGAGACTGATAGAATGGAGTTTAAATCCCATTTTAGCATTTGCTAGCTACAGGGCTGTGGACAAATTATTTAACTTCTATGACCTTTATGTTATTTTATTTTTATGGTAGAAAATTTATTTATTTTACTGAATGGATGTGAGGATTTAATGAGGTAATATGAAGAAAATGTTGATACAAATGTTGGCTTAATTTTAGCATTAGTTTCTATTTTTAAAATATTTCATATTGTGTAGTAAAGGATGAACTTTGCCCCAGGAGAAGATCTGGCTTTTTCCTTTGGCTCCTGGGAGGTAATTCTTGTTGCTTGGGAGCCTTGGGCTGGCCAGTTAGTAACATGATTTTGGGTGCAGGGTGGCCACAACCATATAGTCTTGGGGTGGAACTGGGCACACCTCACAGTTTTAGGATGGGACTGGATGTGCCACATGGAACACCATGCAATTTAGTCAATCATTATCCTAAGAGAGTAAATCCTATGAGTTCTCGTCACAGGGAGATGTTTTTTTCTTAGTTATTTTCTTTCTTTTCTTTTTATAGTATCTATATGAGAAGATGAATGTTAGCTGAACCTACTTTGGTAATCATTTCACAGTGCATCTAAATCAAGCCATCATACTGTATGCCTTAAACGTATATAGTGATATATTTCTCAATTATTTCAACTCAATTATTTCTCAATATAACTGAAAAAAAAAAGAGTCATTTAGCTAATATTCTACAGTTTGGAATGCTGTTCCATTTCAATCCAACTGATTTGACACCAACTGGGGTACTGCAACACAATTCTCACATGAACCACCTGGAGTTGGTGTCAGACTCCACAAGTTAAAGCCTCAGGTCTCCACAAGACTCCCCTTACTTCAGATGTCATCCACACTTTGGCAGTCCCCAGGCCACCCTCACTTGTGACCAGCTAGCTATAAATTCTGAGGTCCTCATGACCTACTCTGATTTGATAATTTGCTAGACTAATCATAGAACTCAGGTAAGTACCATATTAAGGATTACAGTTTTACTGTAAAGGATGCAAATCAGGAACAGCCAAATGAAGAGACACATAGGGCAAGGTCTGGGAGGGTGAGGAGTCATGGAGCTTCTGTGGCCTCTCCTCATAGAATCCAGGTGCGTGACCCTCCCAACACATTGAGGTGTACATCAACCAGGAAGCTCCATTGAGCCACAGTGCCAGAGTTTTTATTGAGGTTTCATTATGTAGGCATGCTTGATCAAATCATTGGCCACATGACGTGATTGAACTCAATCTCCAGGCCCCCTTCCCTCCCCAGACTCCCTTCCCTCCCCAGAGGTCAGGCTGGCCTAAAGTTTCAACCCTCTAGTCATGTGGTCTGTCTTTCTGGTGACCAGTCTCCATCCTGAAGCTATCTAGGGGCCCATGAAGAGTTACTTCATTAGCATAACAAACACACTCCCATCACATAGGAAATTCTAAGGATTTTAAAAGCTCCATACCAGGAACTGGGGGACAATGACCCAATATATTCTTTATTACATATCAAGTATCTTTTAGGAGTTAGGACAATTCATCTTTCGTTCTTGAGAAATCATTACCACCCCTCCACCACCACATAATGATTGATGACCCAATGGAAAGAACATTGGGTCTAACTTCATTCCAATCTCTTACAAACTCTGGTTTCTGTAACTAATAAGCAATGTAATTCTCCCCAAGTCCCCTCACTCTTCTGGCTTCTGTTTCTTCTTCTCTAATGGCTCTTTAAATGACATAGAGGTTTCTTCTACTCCTAACCATCCATTGCTCTCCGGGTTTTTTTTTTTTTTTAGCATGGCTTATATAATAATTGGAGGCTATTTGTGATTTAGCTCAAAGCTCAGGAGTCATACTTTCTGGGTCCAAAGCCCACATCTGCCATTTTCTAGGTGTGTGACCTCTGGCCATTTACTTAAGCTGTCTGTGCCTGAATTTTCTCATTTATAAAGTGGTGAGAATAGTAGTGTCTCCATTACAGTGTTGCTAAAAGAATAAGATGTGATAATGCAGGTGAAGACTTTAGCACTGATTTGGCAGAAATACAGTAAAGACTCAATAAATGTTCTCATAAGTAATTTATATTTTATAAAATTTTTACATGATTTTAACTCAGTCCTCTCTGGAATAAAAATGAATGCATCAAGGATCAAGAGAACTTCACTTGATTCTTGACGAGAATATCAGGCATGTTATCACTGACATACAATTTAAAAAGTACATATATCCAGAATTTTGGGGAGGAAAGGGGTATTATAATTCATCCTGTAACAAAATACTTCTGCTATAGGTTACCTAAATTGCTGTGAAGGAGAATGTCTTATGGATGTTTATACTGTCATGGAAGAATGACAGACACACTGAGTTCAGAGTAAAACAAACTTATTGTATGTGGGTCAGGAGAGGATGACAGAGGTCTTAGAAAATCCTTTACGTGAATGGAAGAACTGAGGTAGCAGTTATACAGTGATAAATACAAGATGAATGTGTATGCAAGTTCTTGACTATAAAACGAGCCTGTATAACTAGTTAATGGAACTATCTCAGTAAGAGTTAGGAAGAGTGGATTTGCCTGAGAACAATTCTGGTGTTACCATATTCTAGCCCTGGGGCTTTGACCTCTGTAACAAGTTCTAAAAACAGCCAATGTGAAATACCACTACTTGACTGAATGAGAAGGGTTAAATTATATGATGCCATCCTGCAGATGTCAGTCATTTCTATCTTTTTCTATTTGTTGGCCTACTTATTATAAATACAATTAAAAGTTTATCTTAAAATTTAATTTACTTTTTAGTAAACCTAGAGGACAAGAATATGTCATGCTTAATAGGAATTTCATTTTTTACATTATTTTTGCTTTTTGAAATTTTGGCCTAAAATAAATCAGTGTTGCTGTTATAGCATGTATACTAATTTTTTTTTTTTTTCTTGTGGTATGCGGGCCTCTCACTTCTGTGGCCAGTCCCGTTGCGGAGCACAGGCTCCGGACGTGCAGGCTCAGCGGCCATGGCTCACGGGCCCAGCCGCTCCGCGGCATGTGGGATCTTCCCAGACCAGGGCACGAACCCGTGTCCGCTGCATTGGCAGGCGGACTCTCAACCACTGCACCACCAGGGAAGCCCATGTATACTAATTTTAATTTTCTTCTCTTGTGTCCATGAGACACAAACACTTATAGAAATAATCATGAATATTAATATTACCAACGTCCAGATAATTAATAATAATTCCTACATTGATTACATGTTTATCAGATACATACATTTATAAAGTTCATTATCTCTGTGTTTTTATTTCTTCTTATCTACATTGTTTTTAGTATGTAATACATGGAACTCTTGGACAAATATATAAGTAAGTTTAAAAAGCCTAAACAATATTTTTCTGAAGTTGAGATAAGTTGATTTATCAAGGTAAAGATGATATCCACATTCTTACTCTTCACTCATTCTTTCATGCATTCATAAGCATGAAGTGATGATGGTGAGAAATTGACAAGGATATAGCATTTAGCAAGAGGGATAGGTCCTGTATCTGCATTGCTGTTATCAAAGACATCACATGTTGAAAAGTCTTAAGAAAGTATGAAGTGTTATAGGAGTTTGAAGAGAAAAAATATTGGGGGGGATGAAGTGATCAGAAAAGGCACCTAGTATATTGGATGACTGATTAAATAAATGAGTTTTCCAGTGACACAGCTCTACAAGAATTCCAGCTGCTTCTGGACAACTGTGTGATCAACATTTGTAAAGTTTTAACAAATGGATATATTGTAAATATTTCTGAATTTAATGGCCAAATAAAGAAATTGCTTAACAATATATCATCATTTTATTCACTAAATAATGGTATATGGATAGATACAGATATAGTCTTCTGCAAGGGACATTAATTACTTAGAGGTCAATGACAATTTATTCCTCTTTCAAATATTATTGTATTGCTGTGGATTCGAAATAATTTCATATTAACGACCTATTGAGGTGAAAGTTTTATTGGCTCTTCTTCAAGGAGAACAGTGACCTAATTTTTCACTTAGAAAGGCTACCAAGTTGCTCTTAGAGTTTAATGGATTCAATCTTAGAGAATAGATAACTAAGGAACCTATCTCCTATATTGGTTCCTTTATGATTTTCTTATTCATTCACTCCACAGTATATATATATACTGATGATTTGATCTTATGAATCAACCTTCAACTGAGGAACCTCTTCACTCAGAATGGCAGATACTTGGGAAATATTTTCCATTTTCTTGGCCATCTAGGAGGACTCAGTTATATGAAATAATATTCTGGCAGCCACAAAACTACCTGCACCATCCAAAGTAGCCAACCTAAGGAACCTTTAAAGAAATGCTATCGAAATAGTTCTCAGTCATATAGAGGTTCCTTTTTTTCTTTTGTGTTCTCCAGATTTTGATGAGGAGTTTAGATCCACTTATAAATTATATAAAATACAATTGATTTTTATATATCGATCTTGTATCTTGTGACACTGCTGAATTCATCGATCCTCTGAGGGTTTTTGTGGCTTTTTTTGTGACTCCTTGGGATTTTCTATGTGGACCATTATGTCATCTGCAAATAAGGACAGTTTCTTGTCTTCCTTTCTGGTCTGCATCATCTTTATTTTATTTCCTTGCTTTATTTCTCAGTCCAGGAGTGGTAATAGTGGGCTTCCTTGCCTTATTCCAAGTCTTAGGGGGAAAACATGAAGTATGATGTTAGCTGTAAGTTTTTGTTAGATGGATCTTATTAAGTTGAAGAAGTTCTCCTCTTTGGTTTTCTGAGAATTTTTATTGTGAATGATGTTGAATTCTGTCCAATGCTTTTTATGCATCAATTGATATGATGATGTGTTTCTAAAAAATCTGTAAATGTGGTGAATACATTGATTGGTTCAGAAGAACATTTTTAATGTTTATTCTATTTGTGATTAGAAATTAGTCATTCTTGCTCAATAAACAAACATTTCATCTGTGATCAACTAAACCGTTGAATGTGCATGAAAGGAAAAAAAAAAGATAAAGCTATGGAATCTAATATAGTGTTAATATTAGAAATAAAGAAAAAGAGACCCATAGGCATTCATGATAGTACACAGGTTAACTTAGTTTCTATTAAACTATATTACTATATCCCTGGTATTTCTTTCTTTGTTTATTTTCTGCTACCACCTCTTCTTCTTTGTGAAGCTGGGTGTTCCGTGAATTGAGAATGCCCATGGAGTCCAGATTCAGGAGACAAGTGGCCATCTGCTTATTTAGTGAGGACACATTTAATCATGTGCTGTAGAACCATTCTGTTAATAGAAGACCTAGGAGCCTCCAGTTTCAGCATTCTGTCTCTGACAGGGTAGAGCGAAGACAGCGTGAACATGAAGATGAAATAATATCACTGTGTAGACCTATGCATGGTGGAAAAAGAACATTTAAACTTTGTAAGAAAAAGTTTCAGAAGACACAGGATAATACGTTGCTTTTATAGGACAATGCCATAAATTGGGGGCAGAAACGACCAATTGGGAGGGTTTTCTTGTACCATTAGCTTTGACCGAGTCAAGGAGATAAGATGGTGCCCACTGTGATTGATCAGGAAAACCCACTGTATTGTGGCTCATTTGTTGCAACTACATAAACTCCACTGCAGGCAAACATTGCCCATCCAGCCCTGACCTGTCCGACATGCTTAGATTGTATTGCTGCAAGAAGAAAAGAAAGAAATATGGATCCACAGATTCATTGGAGAGCAATAGAAGCTCAAATTTAGCGTACTATAAATAAGTGCTATAGAGATGGAAGGCAAGATAGATTATCATTATTATCCAGTATTTTTATAACACTTTATATTTTGCAAATGGCTTCACAATCCAGTGTAATGAATCTGCAGGGGGCTGGTGGAGGGAAATGTTGCAGGTTGCAAGGAGTAGCAGTTAACACATCCATTAACAGTGCTCCACATACATTCTTATTGTCTGGATTGTTCACATGAACTCACCTCTCTTATTTTCTCTACAACATTTTTTTGGTAACTTTGGTAAATACTGATAAAATTTTAATGGATATGTTTAAATTTCTTTGGTTTTAAATTTCCTGGTAAAAGCCTGACTTTCTGTGAATATGTTACTGCCTAGTATACAAGCATGAGAACTGGGTTAAACTAAGAACTTTTTTATTCTTGATAAAACAGTGACCAGCAAGGCCTTCATGACTGTGCTTATTATTTTTCTTTAAAAATGTCCAGGCTTTTTAAATTTTTCTGTCTCCTCCAAGCCACCTCCCTATTTAAATAAGCACAAATGCCACTGTACCAAGGTATGTTAGGGACCTTATGTGTATTAGCCGACTGTCCAGTTGGGAGTGCCACTTTGAAGCTTCCTGCCCTATTCTTCCTGTAAATTCTTCTGTACTTTCAGCACAAGTGCCTTGTTTTGTTTTTACTATGGAAAGAACTGTCACTGTACCCAGGCATGTCCCCTCTGTTCTTCCCCATGTAAAGATCCTTTAGCTCATTATGCATTCAGTGTTGGGGGAATGGTTGCTGGTGGTTCTGTTTCTCTTGCTTTTATTGATCGTCCCTCCATCAGCCTGTATCAAAGTCTTAATTCTCATAGGAGTGGAATTCAAGAATTTCCAGAGATTTACTTAATAATGAATTAATGACTGAGTTATGAGTCATGTCCATGATTTGTCAGATGTCTTCATCAGATCATTGCAAGTATGAACACCTTCATGCCTTCCCTTCCTCTCTCATAGCTTAGAATGTGGATCAAGGACAGTGCTTGGTACATAGTAGGCCCTCAACGGGTATGTGCTCACCAATGAACTGAGCTCCTCCAGGGATCCTTGTATGAACTGGAGGTTGCAAAAGCATTACCTTTAAGTTTAAAACCTAGTGTGGGCAATGTGAAAGAAAAATTGCATGAACTAGGAAATGTGTTTGATCCAATTTGTTTCCTCTAAAATTCTAGTAGCTGTAGAATGGGAAAAAAATGGAAGTCTCAAGTGAGTCTTAGGAGAAAAAGTTAAAAAATAACAAAGTTTAATCTGTTCACAGCTGTTTTACTAACAAAGGCAGAAAGAAATTCAACAGTGCATTTGTTGGAAAGAATCACATTTTACTCTGATTAAGAATATGCTGAGACTTGCTTTTTAGGGCAACTTGATAATTGTACCACACATCACTTTTTAAATAACTGGAAAATATGTTCTGTGCTTCTAAATTATACTTTGAGGGTCAGAAATTTAAGGCAGATGTTTTAAATCAAAGGCAGTGCTTTGTAGAGAATATACTTATATTTCTGAATATTGAAAAAATCTATGTAAAGATGTTATAATGAGAAAAGAAAAAAAAAACTTGTGCCTTGTTCAGTAAGTAACAAACTCAGAGCCTCTCTATCTGAACTTCTGAGCCTTTTTAGTAAAAATATGAGGAGGCAAATATTTTTTATAATAAGCAAGATTTCTGCTTTTATGCTTTTAATTACAATGAGGAGAGTTTTCTATTTGATAAGAAAAATTACATTTCTTTCAAAAGAGCAAATTGATCACACAAAATTTTAACCTGGTTGCAGTTAAAGAAAAACAAAGTTGTCTAAAGTTATATCCACTAAGAAAAACCCTGGAATGTATTTATCTTACCCTCAACTGGTTTTACAATGTAGAAAATAAGGGAAACAAATTGAAATGTCAAGGTCCAAAGGTTACTGTTAATTTCAACTGGACAAAAAAAAAACTTTTCTTGCTTTAAACTCAAGAAGAATCTACTCAAGTAAATAAAGATTTAAGGCCTTAAGGTGATGTCCAACAGGTAGCCAAACATAGAGGCAGAAAAATGGAGGAGGATATCCTAAAAGTTTTAGTTGTCACTTTTGAATGTAAAATTCATCTTCTCCTGAACATTTTCCAGCTTGGACCAGCTTTTTGTGTCCAGTGAGCCCTCGTTTAAAATATGAAGAAAATTAAGTTATGGAAAATTTCAATCACCTTTTTATTCAGTATTTTTTCCACTAGCTTCTTACCTAACTATACCAGAAACTTCTACCATGTTCTGTTCCTAGTGCTGTTAATATCAACTGTCAGAAAATTAAAGTGACATTTTTGGAGGAGAATGAATATATTGATAAGAACATTTTTTTTTTTTTTTTCGGTACCTGGGCCTTTCACCGCTGTGGCCTCTCCCGCTGCAGAGCACAGGCTCCGGACGCTCAGGCTCAGTGGCCACGGCCCATGGGCCCAGCCGCTCCGTGGCATGAGGGATCTCCCGGACCGGGGCACGAACCCGCGTCCCCTGCATCGGCAGGCGAACTCTCAACCACTGCGCCACCAGGGAAGCCCCATTGACATAATTTTTAAAGAAAAAAATAAAAATCATCCAGACTCTCAGTACTGTAATTCAACTCTTCTCCTTCCTCCTTCACCCTTCTTGTGCTATCTGAGCAGAGAAGTAATGTTGACATCTGCTTTTGCACATTGCATCCTTGTGTTGTCACACCCATCATAACTTTGGTGTTTAATCTTGAAACACTGTTTCATCAATTTAATATCCATAATCTATTAACTATTTCCCTGTCTGGAGACATGTAACTTGTTTAACTTTTTAAAAATATTGTAGAAAATTTTGGAAACATTGTTTCTGCACATAAACTTTTTCTTCTTTTGAATTATTTCCTTGGAATAAATTTCCTCTGGGAGTCAAACCATATGCATATTACTTTTTCATTTTTACAATATTATTTTCTGTAGTAGTATCAATTTACAGTACTACTAGGTCTTCATTAACATGAGTTTCCCTTTAGAAAAACAGCTTTTCAAACACCATTATATTAAGCCCAAGGAGCCAATAAACACTTCCAAGATCACTACCCAAAAAAGAAAAAAAAAAAAAGGTAAAGAAACCCAGCATCTTTTAAGTTAGTAAGACTTTTAAAACTCCTTATTCTACCTAAGGAAGCCTCTGAATATAAAATTTTGTAAATAGGAGGATTATTTAACGATATATGTTTTGGATGTAAGGAATTTGACATTTCTTGATATTATCTATTTCTCATTTTGCCTTAATTCTTATGCATTAAAATAGTAAACTGTGTATATCAGAAATCACCTTAGTATTATCACTTGGTATAGGTTGCAATAAGAAGATAAATATCTTCATGAACTGTATTCCATATTTTTTTCCATTTTCAGAGGTCTGTTGGTTTTTTCTAAAATGTCATATTGGCGGTGAAGGGATCACTTTTGCCCTCGTTTGTTTCCAGAATAGTTTCCCAACCTAAAGTTTTCTTTTAGCTGGAGGATCGCAAAACGTTATTTCTCAAAATATAGAGAACACAAGTACCTTAGGATGAAATTTCCATAAAGAAAAGAAAAGAAAAACATTCAGTAAAAGTACGAAATGGGTTCTTAACCTCAAAGCATCTCAAAATATGGTCTCTGGACTACCAACAAGCACATCATTTGGAAACTTGTTAGAAATGTAAAATCTCAGTTCTACCCCAGACCTACTGAATCAGGAAACTCCAGAGGGGGAATTGGCAATCCATATTTTAACAAGCCCTTCGGGTGGTGATGCCAATCACTAAAGTTTGAGAACCACTGCTTTAGCTTCTTCTTGGCAATTTATAATGTTATTACCTTATTAAAGTTTCTGAGAAGGGCTGGAGAGGAGAGAAAAAACACATACCACAGCACAACAAAAATCTCTAAACCTTGTTTGCCCAAAATGTTGACCATGGTATACTTATGTTTCATCAAACACCACACTCCTATAGAAATACAGTGAGTCTCAGTTCAAATTGCAGTTGCTAGCTTCAACCTGAGTTGTCAATACATTTACATGTGTGCATTAGTGTTTGATGTTTTTCTTATGAGTAGACCATGAAGAAAACCATAGCCCTTTCTTAATCATAGCAGGATACTTTATTGCCTGCTGAGTTGATTCACCTCTGCTATCCCCCAGCACTTGCCTGTAGTGTATATCTTAATCTTAATATTAATATATCTGAGCATGTGTGTCTTGTATGAAATGTATCATAATGGCTCCTGTGTTACCAAAACTGATAGGAAAGACTCTATTTGCAGTTGCTTACTATTAGAGATGATTGTGTATCTGAGTAAGAAGTGAGTGATAATATTCAGTGAGTGAACAGATCCTAAGTAAAATAAATTCAGAGCCTTTGGACCAAATACTTATTGCCTGACAAGGGGAAAAAAAGCCACATTACAAAATGAGAGTATAAAATTAATAAATAAAATAAAATAAATAAAAGGGAAAGTTGGAAATCATTATCTTTATATATGCTGAAAAGTTACAAGATGAATCTTCTGCCTATCGTTTGTTGCCAGTTCAAAGGTTAATGGGAAAATACTGTTTTGATAGCGAACTTCTGATGATTTAATAATAGTGATCAAGCTTTATGCATTTTATTTAAACATCTATAGGCAACATCCTCTTTTAGTAGCTCTCTCTATACCTTTTGCAAAAAAAGGGAAAATGTTATGTCTTATCTCAACAAGAAAGTCTTGATTTGTATATGTTTTATCTTTGCATGTCTCTTATCCTGTGAGTTTAAATTACAAAGACATTCCATAGTTCAAATGAGCATGAAGTTGTTTGGTAAACTGAGATTATATAGCTGCAGAACCCTTGGTAGATGGTATCTATAGATAGAGGTACCTAACATGGAAGGTCTTCTGAACAATATAAATGGCCCTTTTTCAAAAAGAAGTGGAGAGGAGGAAAGCCTACAGCGTTGATTTAAAAGACTCTAATTAGAATTAGGTTCCAATAATTAGATCCCAGTAGACTGAGTTCAGACTTTCTTTTCCCTCAAACAAAACATAGAGTGTAGGATGTCATTTCTGCAGGAATGAAAATAGAAATGGAATTTTAAATGAAGATTGTGAAGCGAAATGAGACATTTTAATTCTTGCACCTGGAATCATTTCATAATGAAATGCAAATTAATTCTAAAAATCTCTGACCTCTGTTTTTGCTGATTACAGCCTAAAATCATTCAGTTAATTCTTAGAAAAAGAGAAAATGCATGTCAAGATGAAACTATTTAGTACATATACCTTGAATTTCATAATAAAGTTATATGATTGACTCCAGGGTTGAATGATTTCACATTTCTATTGTGAGCAAAGATCAAAGACCAAGGATGGAATATTTGATATAAATTGGAAGTGAATCTACCACGATTATTTGAAATTGTTCATTGGCTTAAAATTGTGCTTATCCTTCACCAGTGAGCTCTTATGGGTTGTTTACTTATTGTAGATTCTTTATTTCTAAATTTCCAAAAGAAGTAAAACTTGAACTTCCTTTTCAGCTTTGAAAAATATAAATCTGAGTTCCGTTAAGTAGCATTTAAGAAAAAGGCTGGCAGTTTCACATAGATGTTTAAGTAAGAGTTTATGTTTTTGTGATATAGAGTATATATGAGTTGATGGAGGGATGAAGGACTTTTAAATCTCCTGGAGTCTAGCCCAATTACATCTTGCTTTCTTTATCATGTTGACTGATGTTGTCATCAGTTTATCTAGCAGGGAAACAAAAACTGGAATGTCATTAAAAATGTGCACCACCAAAAAATTACTATATATTTAGATGAACAAATAGAATATTCATCGATATTCATAAAACAGTTGTATAAGACTGGGAGACTAGAATATAAATTTTGGATCTAATGAAAAGAAGTCTTCTTAATTATTTATACCCACACCTCCTTCTAAAAAGAATTTGAAGCTATTTGCAATAAGAAAATATTGACTTTATTTTTTTAACCTTGAATAGAGATGAAAAATTGGAACGTATGCAAAATGAAAAAGCATAAGGCAGGGTGGTAACCCATAGATCTAATATATTATAATTTCTTCCACTGCAGGGGGCACGGGTTCGATCCCTGGTCGGGGAACTAAGATCCCACATACCACACGGCACAGCCAAAAAAAAAAAAAAATATATATATATATATATGTATATATATATAATTTATATATATATATAATATATACAATAATTTATGTAAAGTTAGACTCTGAAATCCTTGTGAATAAAAGCAAATAAAAGCTCTATGTTGATATTGTCTTAATTTTTGACTGTAAATATAGTGAAAGTTTTGTTAGGTCTAAGAGTATACAGTATGAACACATTCAATAAATGTTTACCGATGGCTTTCATCCATAGGTCACCTGGTTCAGTCATCAATATCTGAGTCATCTTTTAAAAATCTCTCAGTGTTTTCATTTTATTCTTAAATCATTCAGAACCAACCAACCAAACAAACAAACAAAACCTGATACTTTATTTACTTCATTTTATTTCACTGCTCAGCTTGTTAATATTGGAAACCTGAGCAGTAGGATGGTTTAGTGATTGACTGGGCTCCCCATCACAGCTTGCTTTTCAATATAAGAAATTAGAATAACGGTTTTCAAATCTTGTCGCCTAGAGCAGCGGTCCCCAACCTTTTTGGCACCAGGGACCAGTTTCATGGAAGACAGTTTTTCCTCAGGTGGATTGGGCGGTGGGGGGGGCCGCAGTGGGGGGGATGGTTTAGGCGGTAATCCTAGCGATGGGGAGCAGTGGGGAGCGGCAGATGAAGCTTCCTCGTTCACCACTCACCTCCTGCTGTGCGGCCCGGTTCCTAACAGGCCATGGACTGGTACCGGTCTGCAGCCCAGGAGTTGGGGACCCCTGACCTAGAGTCCTCTTAGAGGTTTCGGTAGCCATTTCCTAGGTAAGAAGGAGGATGTTTTACCCAAACTACTTTACCCAGAACAACTTAGCTTTTCTTTTTTTTTTTATGATGCTGGATTCTACTCGGCTTTGCTTTGAAACAAAGTTCTGCTGAAAGCAATTTGATAACTGTGCTACTGGATAAGGAATTTGTAGCTGATTCTGAGGGGTAGGTTTGTGCAACCTCTAACCAGGGGATCCTAACTCAGATTGATGCTTTTCAGAATGTTTGCAGTGTTTAGGATGGTGTTTAGAATGTTAGTAATCCCCTGAAATTAAAGGAAAATTTTATATGTTTTACTTGTAATGTATCTGGAGGGAAGACCAATAGTTTTCTTTGGTTCTTCTTGTATTATTATTACATTTCAGAAATGCACAAGGAATACAAAAGAAGCACCTAGAATTAATATTAATTAATTAATTTCTTAATAAAAGAAATAAAACATAATAGAAAAAGTTGAAATCCCTCCTTTAAGTCTTCCCAAATATATTCCCTTTGTTTTCTCCCCAAAGGCGTGTACTGTCTTTAATTTGATGTCTTTGATTCCTATCTGTTTTCTTACACTTTTACTACATATGTAAAGTTATTCATTAAAGTATATATTGTATTGATATTCATTATAGTATATATTATATTAATTGCGTGTTTTTGAAATTTTTCATAAATTTTATACTCTGAATATCATTGATCATCTATTTTTTCTCACATCACATTTTATTTTTGATTTCCATGTTGATACATATAGATTCTCATTCATTCATTTTAATTGCCGGCTGCAATTCCATATCATGAATATGTCACATTTAATCAATTAATTTAATCTCTATGGGAAAATATTAAAGTGCCTTCTATCCCTTCACTTTGACAGACAGCATGGCAGTTAACATCCTTGAACACATGTTCAAGGGTTAAACTAGGCTGGGTGTATAACTAGAAGTGTACTTGAGACTCATAGACTATGAATTACTTCAACTGTATTCATAAAAGCCAATGTATTATCCAAAGTGGCTGTGCTTATTTACACACTCCCTAGCATTGTATTAGGGCTTATGTTTTCTTGCATTCAACAGTGGCATACTCAGACTGTTATTTCCAGCCAAATGAGTATGAAATAGCATCTCATTGCTGCTTTAATAGGAAGTTCTTTGATTACTAGCAATGTTAAGTATCTTCCCAATTTACTTACTGTCCATTGGGTTTCTATTCTGTGAATTACCCTTAATGAACATTGCTCATTTTTTTCTTGTTGTAATATAGGAATTCTTTATATATTTTTATATATGTTTTGCCAATTGTGTGTGTTGCTAACTTTTTTTTCTCATACTACAGCTGTTCTTTTAAGTTTTTCCATGGAGAATTCAGCATGTTTTAAATTTTATTGTCAAAAAATGTACAGAACCTTTTCTTTATAGTTTCTGCCATTCAGACCTTATTTTAAAAATCCTTCCCTATTACCATTTTATAAAACTATCCTATCAATTCTATAAATTCTTGTAAAAAGGTTAAAATTTTGGCACTTATATTTAGACCATTAATCCATCTGGCCTTCTTTGATAGGCCATATTTTTATAAATGTACAAATTTATTTCTATGACCGCTTTTTGATACATTGATCTATCTCTGCTCCAGACTTAAACTGTCACAATGACTCTTGCTTTATAATCTTGATAACTGGAAAGGCAAAGCCCCGTATTTCTTATTTATTATCTTCCAAGTTGATTTAACTATTCTTGACTTTTCCTCCTCCAGTAAAATTATAGGATAATTTGTTATTTTTAAATGAGTTTCTTTGGGGATTTTTACTGAGGTATCATTAAATTTGTAGATTAGTTTGATGAGAATTGATAAGTTTCTTAAATTGAGTCCTCCAATCCATGAACATTGTATACTTATGCATATTTTTACATTTTCCTTGGTAAATATTTGTATTGTTTTTTTTAGGATAGCTTTTAATATCTTTATCTTTTATATGTATGGGTTGTAAATTCATTTTAACATGTCTGAATTTGCTTTTATTTATCTTATTCTGGTGTATATGTTTTTGTTCTTGTTTTTTCCCCAAGATGGGTACTCATGTCTTTCTTCAGTTCTGGAAAATGCACAGTCCTTATTGCTTTTCTTCCATTTTCTCTATTCTTTTATTCTTTCTGGGACTCTTGCAAGAATATATCTATATCTATACCTAGGTTTGACTATATTGTCAGATATACATAAAATCTTGCAAAAGTTCCAGGAAGAACATATATTCGTATATGTAGTCATATATGTGTGTGTATGTGTGGATGTATGAATATATCTGTGTATCATCTTTCATAGTTCCTGAAGCTTTTTCATATTTTCTAACTATACCATCATAGTTATAATAGTTATATAGTTACATGACATTATAGTTATATAGTTACCATTAAAGATATACTAGTTATATCTTTATATAATTGCCTTCCACTTAAGATTCATTTGAAGTATGGATCACAGTTGTCCCTGGACCCAGCTTTCCCTGAGTCTATGCATTTTTCCTCTATACAGTTAGGTTTGAAGATTATAAACATTTGATTTAATTTATCTTTGGAAATTCTACTCCCAAAAGAATAAAATACTAAAATAAAATACTATTCCTGAGCAAGAGGAATAGTTTCCTTCCAGTTTCATCCTGAATCTACCCACTCTCCCACCATACATATACATAAACACATGTACATATTGTATTGCATTTGTAACCTTTAGAGATCCAAGTTAGAGAATTGGCCAGGATGTATATTAATGACTTTTGCTGCTAATAGTACAGAGCAATTTTTTTTAAAAGTCATACAGTTTAAAAAAAAATTTTTTTTAAAGTCATACAGTTTGCCTTGAGGGGATTAGTTACCATGTAAAATATATGACTTTGCCCCAGACAAGTACACAACAGAGGCCAAACAATTATGCATGGATGAAGATGGATTCACAGCTTAAAAGAAGGGATTTTTTTTGTTCAGGAAATGAGCTGCCATTGGATCAACTTCTATTAGTTCCTGCCTCCACTTATGTACCCTTACATTTTGCAAAATATGCCACTCTTCTATTATTCAAGTAAATGCTTCTACTGTCCATATAAATCATCCATCTTGGTGTCACTAAATTATCTAATTCAGAAAGTTTATCTATCAAGGGCTTCTCAGTTGATTGCTAATTTAAATCTATTGGTCTACCCAGCAGCAGAACGTTTTACAGACATAATAAAGTCATATGGATTATAGATAAACTCATGAGATACCTGGGACTTGAAACTGTCATCCCTATGTGGTGCCAAATAATACACTGTTGATTTGGACTGTCAAGGTGGAGAAAATTAAGCCTTGCCAATCCCAGCTAGTGTTTTAATTGAAAGAGCTCCAAGAAAGACTCAGGTGCTATACTTCCGTGGCAGTTTGGTAAGGCAGCTGCTAATTATGAATCGAGAATGATAACAACCTTGGGAAAAATCTCAGGATGCCAAGATTCACCCATTGCAGAACTAGAGTCTCAGCCAAATAGTAATTGGGAGGTTATTAAAAAGACTGACTACTAAAGTAGAGGTACCTGGACCAGATGACTCTCAGCTTATTCTGAACTTTGAGTTAACCAGAAATTGTTTATAGTTATGTTTCTGGAGATTTTGTATTCAACTCTTCATTCCCTTAAAAGAAAAACAAATCAGGATTTAAATAGAAGTTGACAAAACAAGGAAGAAATGGGACAAGCTCTTATTCTATGCCTATTGCATGTTGAATACTATGCTAGGCATTTTCATATTTTAGCTTATTTAATTTAATTCTCACAACTCTGTAAGGCTAGTGTTATCCCTGCTTTACAGACAATAAAGTTGTGTTTCAGAGGGGTAAGCAAATTTCTCAAGGTCACACAGCTAATACAGGTGGTCTCCAACTTAGGATGGTTCCACTTAATGATTTTTCAACTTTATGACAGTGTGAAAGCTATATGCATCTAGTAGAAACCATACTTTGAATTTTGATCTTTTCCTAGGCTATCAACAAGTGGTACTGTACTCTCTCATGGTGCCAGGCAGTAGCAGCAAGCCATAGCTCCCAGTCAGCTGTGCAAGCATGAGGGCACACAACTGATATGTTTACAACATTCAGTACCCCGACAAACATGTTGTTTTTCACTTTCAGTACAGTGTTCAATTAGTTACATGAGATATTCAACACTTTATTATCAAACGGGCTGTGTGTTAGATGATTTTGCCCAACCGTAGGCTAATGAAAGTGTTCTAAGCACATTTAAGGTAGGCAAGGCTAAGCTATGATGTTAGGTGTCTTAAATGCATTTTCAGTTTATGATATTTTCAACTTGCAATGGGTTTATCAGGACATCTTCCCATTGTAAGTCAAGGAAGATCTGCAACCATTCAAATCCAGTCTTTTTCCAAAGTCTGCTTACTTTCTTCTACACCAACAGTAATAATGAATATTTGTGTCAACATATGTTCATCTTAATGCTGTCTCAATGCTCCTTTACTTTTAAGTGTTATCTAGTTTATCTGAGAACTTTTTTGAGACCATGTATTTCATGTTTACAAGGTGATTCTTGCATGTCTGCCTGTCCTTGAGAACTTGTTGGTGGGTGTAAGAGATAGGAAATGTTGTTAGTAATTGTTATTGATACTTATTTTAGGATTTCTCACTCTGGCTACTTTGAAGGGGATGGGATTACACATGGATAGGAACACCAAGAGGTGAGGAATCACGGGGTCCAGCTAAAAGTCTGTCCAACCCAGTCCAGTTAGGGAAATCTGTGCTCAGCACAAAGACCACAGCACCTATATGCATCACCTCTGGATAACATAGTAAAGTTCTGTAAAGCCTGAAGATCATCAAAGAGAAAGCTGAGACAGATTTTAGGACAAATGGGACTATAAAGCAGGGGTCCCCAACCCCCGGGCCACGGACTGGTACCAGTCCGTGGCCTGTTAAGAACTGGGCTGCACAGGAGGAGGTGAGCGGCGGGGAGCGAGGGAACTTCATCTGCTGCTCCCCATCACTCGCGTTACCTCCTGAACCATCCCCCCTGTTCACCTCCCCCAAATCCAGGGAAAAATTGTCTTCCATGAAACCAGCCCCTGGTGCCAAAAAAGTTGGGGACCACTGCTATAAAGTATCATTCTATTTAATAGATAAGAAAATGCAGAATCAGAGTGGCCTATCACTGTATTTACTGCTGGAAAATAAAAGTGAAGTACAGATTTCTCTGTACTCTGTTTTTAATTAATTAATTAATTAATTATTAATTTATTGGCCTCATCATCTCTTAGTCGTGGCACACGGGATCTTTCGTTGCAGTGCACGGGCTCCAGAGGGCATGGGCTCTGTATTTGTGACATGCGTACTTAGTTGCCCCTCGGCATATGGGATCTTTGTTCCCCCACCAGGGATTGAACCCGTGTCCCCTGCATTGGAAGGCAGATTCTTAACCACTGGACCACCAGGGAAGTCCCTGTACTCATTGTTTAATATCGAAAGTTATAGAGGATCCCTTTGGGTTTTGATAAAGGTGCCCCATCCCATATTAGATTACTCTACCACCAAGATTGTGAGAAAACACTTGTTAAACTACTAGAGTTGTCTAACATGCTACTACAGAATTACTTTTGGCCTGGAAATGAGAGACTAGAGAACTATAAAATTTGAAATCTAGATCAGACCTTTGAGATCACTTCTATTTTACAGAGGAAGAAACTGTGAAGTAGAAAAATAAATGAACTAGTTCAAGGCCAGACAGTTAGTTACCAATAAGACTAAGACTGAAAGTCAAATCATTTGACTTCTAGCTCAGTGATGTACCCACCATGTCAAGTCCTGTTTTCTGTAGTTTTGTAGTTCTTATTTCTAATGTTCATTTGCTTATGTGTATTGCATTTGAACAATATAAAAATCATCTTTATTAGAAAACAGTTATTTCTCTGGAGTCTTTTACTAACCATCAGTGTCCATAGAGATAATGAAAGCCAGAGGCCAAAACAAAACAAAACATTAAAAAAAAAACCAAAACACAGCTTTTACTTTACCATTAGCTGCTTACCGCCAGATAAAATTGAAAAGTGAAATCTGAAAACCTTTAAACTCATGCCTTACTTCCATTATGAAGGAACTAGTACTTCTCATTATCTTCCAGCTCCCAAGTGCTCCCTGTGTGAATTCAAACATTTAATCCATGTAAGAAACATCGCAAGAAATGCCCACAGTCTAATACGTTTCCAGAATGGGAATATTTTCCCTAATACATCGTCCTCCTGGGTAAAGAAAGAAGCCCTGTTCTTGCTGGTCTGAAACTTTGAGAATAAAACAGTGATCTTCCTTGAATTGCTTCACAGACGTTGGGATAAATATCTTTGCAGAGTGATTATAATTCCACATCTAGCCTCCTACAGGAAGGTCTGTGGTGAACCACAAATATGGTATCATTAGTCACTGAATACGGCAATGAGGACAGGAAGATCTGAATGGCAGGGTTATAGAGGGGGAGGATAGATAGGCGGAGAACCATGAGAAGGCAGTTTTGGTAACCCTGGCAAGAGGAAATCATGCCATGCCAGACTCACAGTGGGGGAAGGAAAAGGAGGGAGCACATCCTAGAGACGATTTAAAGGAAAAGTTGAGAAGACATATGACTGACAATGTATTGGAACGAAGACGATAATTATAATGATGTATCTTGCATATTTATAAGTTACATTATACATTAATTTGTGTTCCAAGGAAGTCTATTATTGTATCACTTATTAAATTATAATATAGTATTCCTTTACTTTGAGAGGGTAATTTATTTCTTAAAAGGAGAAATAAACTATCATAGCATTAGTCCTTCTAAGTAAAAAGTTTATTTACCATCAAAATTGATGGCATGTGATCACCTCAACAGTTAACAGAGTATATGTGATCATTGATTTTTATATATTTGGAACTTTATAAAATAAAGCAAATAAAATCCATACAGAAGAGCAAAAACATAAGAAAACGAAAAAAGAAATTGCGAAGGATACGTGAGATTATCTCTACTATACACTGGGAAACTACCAGTATCCTGAGAGGAGAACTCAGCACAACATGGACCAGTTATCGGACTGCAAAGATTACTGCATGGTGCCTCTCATTTCATGGTGCTCAGCTGCCACCGATGTGTGGGAATTCTACAGTGATCCTCATGACTGTGACGAAATTCCATTAAGCCAAAGTATTTAAAGCCAAAATATGAAAGGAATAGATGTAGATGCTGAATTCTCATAATCGGATTGGTTATATCAATGGCTATGACTTTATGTGAATGTGTTACAAATCGTACCGTCATAAACTATACTCACATGATATTTTATGTTTATAAATTACATCCAGCCTAACAGTTACATAGGCTTTATTATGTGGATAGCATCTTCACATATCTTTCCACTGGTCTTCAAATGCTTATTAAATGAAACCATATGAAATTTCCAGTACTTGATCATTTTTGGTCTACAAAAACGAGAATTTCACATGGTTTCATCTAATATATGCCACTCTCAACTTGACATTTCCTCTTGGCATTGTCATTGCACCATCCAGCTTATCAAAGTACAGTCTTTATTGCTTCACTGAAACCTCTTCCAACCACAGGGATCCCCATTTGAACATATGATTCATTCAGTTGCTCACGCTTTAAAAACTTGGGCACTGTTCTCATTTTTTCCCTTTCCCTCACACTTTACATTAAATTCATTTGTAATTTCCTTCAGCTTTGCCTGGAATATATATGTCTAATTTGTCCACTCTTCTCTGTTTTCATTGTCAACAGCCTAGTTTGTTATTATCTTTTGATTGAATTCATGCAAGAGAATCCAGCTAGTCACTCAGCTTTCCTCTCTTGCCTTCTTCTAATTCATTAATTTTTTTTAAATTTAAAAATGTAAATCAGATTGTGACACTCCCTTGTTTAAAACTCTCCAAGGACTTCCTGTGACATATAGCATAAAATCCAAACTACTTACAATGATTTCAAGGCTCTGTATACCCTGACCCAGCTAATCTTTCTGATTTCTTATCCTACCCTAGTATTCATCACACTCGAGATACATTGAAAACAGATTGGACATCCTCTCTTGGGACCTCTGCTCTTCCCTCTTTCCTGAAAAATTTCCCTCCATATCTTCACATACTTGGTCCCTTTTCATCGGTCATGTCTCAGGTAGAATGGCATGTCTTTAGTAAGGTCTTCTCTGACAACATATCCTGAATTATCACCCCCATCTGCCATTCTTTATCATGTCACCATTTTAAAAACTCTGCAGAACACATCACTATCTGAGGTTTCTTATTCATTTCTTCTTTCTATAGCAGGATGTGAGAATGAACTTTAATTTGGGAACACTCCTTTACAAAGTGAACAAGTTGCAAATACAGTTTCAAAGTAAGACTTGGGAATCAGGTGGGTGACTGTAAAAATTCCTTACCCATAAAATGAAAATTAAAGAATCACAAAAATGGAGATTAAGAGATGATCTGGGGAGAGTTTTTTTTCTTAAGGTAGTCATTGGAGTGCTTTTATTAAAAATTAAATTATATAAACTTATAATTAATAACTTATTAAAAACAGAGATAATAAATATGCAAAACCCATCACTTCTTAATTATTATTATTTTTTTAATCTATGTTCTTGATGTCACTTAAGTCTATTATGACTGTATATTGGAAACTCGATATCTGTGTATCTGTATCTCTCTCTATATAGCGGTATATATAAAAACTATGTTTTTGGTGACATTACATTTATTAGTGGTTGAAATTAGCTGTGATGGGAGTGTTTACATCAAGAAATTGGCAAACACTATACATAATTATTTCCTTTATTGTTTGTTGATAATTTTGACATAAAAAAGTAATCAAGGAAATGTTAATAATGCAGCCTAAACTTAAACATGTGTCAGGCCTGTAGCTTTTTGTCTTAGTCTGTTAAGGCTGCTGTTACAAAATACCACAGGCTTGGTAGATTCTGAACAATAAGCGTTTATTGCTCATAGTTCTGGAGGCTGGAAGTGTGAGATCAGGGTTCCAGCATGGTCAGGTGAGGACCTAATTCTGGGTGGCAGACTTCTCTTGTTATCCTCACTTGGCAGAAGGGGTCCTGTGGCTTTGTGGAGTCTCCTTCATAGGAGCACTAATCCCGTTCATGAGGGCTTGCCCTTTGTGACCTAATCACTTCCCAAAGGCTCCACCTACTAATACCATCACTTTTGGGGTTAGAATTTCAGCATATACATTTGGGGGCGCACAAACATTCAGATCACAGCACTGTTACATTATGAACTGTCACTTTCATATTACTCATTAATGTAAATGAAAATATCAACCAATATTCATGTTGCAATTATACTTGTTTATTGGTTGCAACTGTAGGCTGCTCACAGATAACAAAAGTTTAGCGTAAATTGATTAAATCATTCTGTGAGAATTAGTTGGCCATGTAGAATTTACAATAAATACTCTTGTGTTTTTTTATTATTCTGTAAATTGTGTGCTATGCCTCCTCTATATCAGTAAACTTCATAATAAACTTATATACAGGTATATATGCATACTTCTGTTTTTTAGAGAGAGCTCTTTGTTAAACATTTACCAGCACAGCACTGTGCTAGACCCTCTGTCTGTCCCAGAGGAAGGCAGGTTATTTCTCTTTTTACCTAAAGTCAAGAGAGGGACACTTTCCTAAGACCACTGAGAGAGTGTAGACTATGACCCTCAGAGTTGGGAAAGGGAGGCTGTGAATTGGAGTCATCCTCCTCTTGGAAAATCTAAAAGCTGAGAGATAGACTTGGCTGGCTGCTGTAAGAGAAGGAGTAAAGGAAGGTTGCTGTTAGAGACTCACCAGCGTACCCAGTCACGATGGGGCAAAGTTGGACCATGGACCAGAGATGGGCCTCAATGAGTCAAATCAGGCACAGGATCAACTCAGATCCGGACGAGTAAAGTGAATTGCTATGAAGAAGCTAGGAATACCCTTGGTTTTCTTGAACCAAAGAAGGAGAATTCCAGGCGAGAAGTCTTCTACCGGGAACTGGGAATCTCTGAAGACCCCCTTAATACACCCAACAGGGAAGAAGGCAGCTCTGAACGCCTAGAAAAGGAGAATATATTGCCAGTTTGTGGCAGTGCCAATCTTGTTAGGACATTGTTGCTCTGTTTCCTCATGTCTGTCACTAGGTTAGCAAGTTGAGGGACGAGGAGGACAAGTATAAATTGGGGAAAAAGAAACAAAGGACATCTATCTACTCTCCTTCCCCAGCAGCTGGCTTCTCACCTACGGCAGGTCTGGCTGTGGTAAGGAAAACTTCTCCACTTTTCATCAGGTTCACATTTGATCATTACACGACACTGGATATCAAAGGAACAAAAAAAGACCCAACTCCCATCAAACTGAAGGACAGTGGGGGACAAATATATGACTGCCTTAGTAGTTCATCCCTAGAAGTCTTTCGTGTTGAATAAACCAGGCATATTTATTTAGTATATTTATTGTTTTCTCTCTAAATTGAAAGCTTTAAGAGAGCAGGGACCTGCTACATAGAGGGCACTCAGTAAATATCTGTTGCACGAATGAATGTACAAAGGGGTAAATGAGAGCTTATTGGTTATTTTTTTTGGCAAAGTGACTCAGAGAAGCTGTGTAGGTAAATTGCTTGTAATATACATGTTCTCTTGTTAGAAAGAATAAAAAGCGTGAGAAAATACAATCCTGAATGATTAGAAGGAGGACAGAAATGGGTGGACCTTAAGAAGGGGCCACTGTATGTGGGAAACCGATTCATATGGTTTTTGATCAGTGGCATGGAGGAAGAGCTGGTCTGTCCACACACACAGGCAAGGTGTGTAGTCAGTAGTTTGAATAGGAAACTATATTCTGGACGAGGGGGAGACAGATTGGCCAAGAGCAGAGATATTGTCAAGGGATTTGGAAAGTTCTCTGAATCTGAGGAAGAGAAAAGGAGGAACATGAATTCAGAGATATGCAGGGGCAGAGAAACCCTTAGATAAGGTAAAGCTTTATAAATGGCCTTCAGATTTTTATCTTCATTCATTACTCTCCCCCTACCCTTAAAAAAAAAGACAAAGCTAAAGCTCCATGAAATCTTTAGTCTAAAATGAAGAATTAGAAAGATCCAGGATCCAGAAAGTAGGAGCTTAGTTTCAGTGGGATGAAGAAAATATAAATTTTAATAAACTGAAATTTGAACACAAGTTGTATGAAAAGAACTAGAATTTGACTCTACATATTTAGAAATATTCCCAACTATTTTCTAAGAAATTTCCACACATGATTAAGGATAGAATTGGTAAGAAATTTGTAGTTCCTGTTAGAGCGAGCCAATGTTGGCTAACATGACCTGCAATAAACCAGGTGCTGTCCATCCAGCAGGTCAGTCCATCCAGCAGCCCTGAGAAGAAGCTACTGCCTTTGCAGTTAAAGGACTCGGAGAGGTTAAAGCTCCCTGACTTCCCTCAGTTAATAAGTGGAATTTCAAATGCAGGTTGAACTAACCTAGTGTCCAGGTTCTGTTCACAACAGCATTTGTTTCCCGGTAAGGTTTTCAACTTTATTTTGACATGATGTTTCTTTTGGAGTTAATGTTTTTAAGGGGCAAAATGGATGAGGCATATTCCGCTGGCTTTCATGAGCATCAACCAATTGGATTTCCTTGTCATTATTATGTTTAGTCCTCTGTGTGCAGACTCGTGACACCGATCTACAGGAAAGCTTGTGTTTTCTGTTGTCACGAAGCACTTCTGAGAAGTGAAATATGATGTGTGTTCTCTTTTGAAAACAATTGATAAGTTTCAGGTTGAGCAGAAGTGTTTTATTTTCTGAGGCACTTTCCTATTCATCATAAAAGGAGTTAAAATAGTGTGTTGGTTTCGGTAATCCAGGTCCATTCCCTTTAGTGGACTTTCTTTTACTAATACTTCTCTACTTAAATTCTTATCTCAAGAAGTGGCCATTAATTAGCTCTGGGAGCAACTTAGTCATTTTGTTTTTCTGGGAAATGGGAAATCTGGTAAATGATTTGTACTTCTGCTTTGTCAAAAACATTTATTTTTCAAAACCACATGGGGACATTTAATGGCACTCCATAAATTTCATGCATTCACTAACATTGGAATGGAGGCTTTGGGGACTGCATGCCCTTCTTAATGATATGTTGGCTTGGCCTCAGGAACATGGCTTCAACTCAGTTCTTAATGGACATTAATCCATAGTGTATAAGCTTCAGGTAGAACAATTGGTTATTTGTATCTTTCCTTTTCTGGAAAGGCCCAAGTCAGATCCAAGGAGGGAGAAAATAGAAACTACATAATAGTAACTATAGCTTTGAGAAGAGTAGCTATGGCTTTCAGTTAAAAATATTTCCAATCAACTGTTTGAAACCTCTTAACATTGAGATCAAAGGATGCATCCTGCAAACCTTTACATACCCCAAGGCACTAATTCTTTAGTTCACCCATTCATTCATTCAAAAACATTTATTGAACTCCTACTCATTGGTCAGACAGTGTCAAATGCTGAGGCAGGACCCATACTTGTGAAAATTGCATAGTTATATAGTATCTTCCAAAGCATTACTAATCAGCACATTTTTACAATTAAAATATGAAACGAAATGCGTGGGATCCACATGCATGTCTCCCTTGGAAGAGGTTACGTATGCTAGCAGTAAAGTTGACAAGACACCCATTCACCTAATTCTCACTCTTACTCGCATCTTGGCAAATAGACAAGGGATCCTCCCAAAACTGGGCTAGGGTATTTTTTGGTTTTAATTAAGCAAAGGAAGACTTCTCCCCTTAATTGGCCCACTTACTTGACAAGTCCCTGTGAATCTGTGATATTTTGCAGGAAATAAACTGCTAAATCAGAGTAGAGGAGAGACAAAGAAAATATTGGTGCCACAGCTACAGAGACTATTCTGAAGGTTCTGTAATCAATAGAGCCTTGAGAGACACAGTCAAGATAGATTATTTCCAAATGTACACAGGAGGAGAACGTGGGGAGAGAAGGGGAGGTTTGGAGCTGAGATGGAGGACAGGGCAGGTGGTATCTATACCTGACAGATTCAAGTTCATGCTAACCCGCTGAAGACAGAAAGAGAATCTGTCTTGAATAATTTTTGATTTAAGAAGGTAGAACTTTGACCTCATAAAAGATGGAGGTCAGTGAGTTTCGGAATAAGATGACTACTCTTTGGACTCAAAACTACGGAAAGCATTTTCCTGTAGAATTAGAATGTATCCATTTGTCTTTAGCAGGAAATAAATGAAATTATTTCAGAACTGTGTCCCTGAGAAGGCCTGAAGCAATCATATTTGCAGTGTATGGACTGAGTGACATGATTGCATAATTCAGTGCGGTCTGGATTATTTGAGCAAACCACGGGACATACTTGTCTGTTTATTTTCCTACGTTTTCTTGACATTAGCGTCTAAGGTACTACCCCGAAACCTATCTTCACATCCTGTTGAGAATGTACATGGACTGACATAAATTATGAACTTCTCCCTGGACAGGTCCATGAATATTCTGTGCATTAGTATGGCTTTATTTGTTTCCCGTTGGTTATTCTTGGTCTCTTTCCATTAAAGAGAAGTCTACTCTTACTTAAATTTATGTCTTACAGTGAAGGTGAGTTTAGCCAACTGTTCTTTGAATCTATTTAATCCTAAAATTATTTCTTTAGGAAAACTTTAATGTATCCTCAAGAGTCTCTTTTCCTGAAAATGTGAAAAAGAAACTTCCCTTAACTGAGCATAAAATAACAGTTCTTAATCTTGAGTTGTTCCATAAATGACAGTCTGTTCTATAAGGTTACTAGGTCAAAGTAGTCAGAATCTTTGGTGGTTTTTACAGACTGATACTTGAGGGTCTGAAAGACTGCTTTGTTTCAGTCCCCCATTGACAAATATTAAGATGTTGAGATTCCAGAAGTGACTACCTAAAATGCAGGGAGATGACAGCTATTGGGATATGATCCGGAAGTGGCCATAAAGTGAAAAATCACATGTATTTTTCCTGTGCTGTCCCAGTAGAGGTGTTCTTAAGCAAAACAGATTACATGTCGTAGTTACTGGCAAAAGGAGTAGGCTTCAGCACCTTTGCCCTGAGCTGTATTATGTTTGTAAGATCAATGTACACCAATAATAGCCCATTCTCTCCTGTATTATGTTCTGCTTCATATGGTTTTCAGAATTTTAAAGTTAGAAGGGATCTTAAAAATAATTTTGTACAAATCCCTCCCTTTAAAGATGAAGAAAGTAAGATGCAGAGAGGGTAAGACCTGCCAAGGCCAAACCACTTATAGCAGTAAAACTTTTAAGAGTCTATTTGGGAAATTCCATTATGATTTCAGTGGATGTCACTAAAAGTACTATTGAGATATTCAAAACCCCAGAGTCAGGGAGTGATCCTGAATTGCTGGGTCCAGGGCCGATGGAAATTCCACTGAAGCTGTAATAGCTTACTTCAACCCCATTGAAATGCATTGCAGTCGTTGTCTGAAATGGTGAGACTATTAGTAGCAGAACATGTTCCTTCTGGAGGTGGGCCTAATGCCCTATTCATTTTTACCCCCTTGGACAATAAAAGTAGTGCTTGAGGCCATATTGACCAAGTCATTGGAAAATCAATTGTTATTGAGTTAGAGCTGAACACAAAATTTTGAAAAGTGTTTAATTTATTCTTTATATCATCTATTCTTTTAATGTTCTTGTAATCTGTGATCCCTGGCTGACTTGTCTGTGATTCCTGACAGGAAACTTCATTCTCAAATCCTTTTTTCTCCTTTTCCCCTGCTATCCTTCCAAATAAGAAAATCACTTAAAGGGAAAGAAAAACAAAAGCATTCAGCACAGTGAGATAGGAACAATGCAGCCCAACTATTATCAGAGTAAAGCCTGTTTCCCTAACTAATCAAAATTCACAGTCAGTGTGAGGAAAACAAAGCCAAACTAGCAGAAATAATACAGTGTGACTTAGGAGAGACTTAGAATGCAGTCATAGCTCATAAAATGGTTATTCAGAAAGAAATCTGATGGCTGCAAGGTGAGAAGTTAATGCGAGCTCAGAACGGAAGCTTAGGTCGCTGGGTGCTCTTCTGTTTCTGAAAAGTTCACCTGAAGTCAGAGTCCACTTTCTTCCCCTTTCCCTCGTTTTTCTGTCCGCCCGGCCTCTCTCCCTCACTATATTCCTTCCTCCTCCTTCTCTCTAGCTTCTACTGCTTCTTCCTTCCTTCCTCTCCTCCTCCCTTCTTTCTTCCTGCATCCCTCTCCTGTCTTCCTTCTCTTTCTCACTGCCTCCACTTCTCTCTCTCTCTCCCTCTCTCTCTCCATTCCACTTTCCTTCTCTACATTCAAGCGCCTTTTCTCTCTTAGCTCCATCTTTCCTGTCTTCTCTTCTTTTCCCCACTTCCCTCCACAAACATTTCCCCAAGCTCTTCCTTTGTTTTACCTTCTATACCAGGTCCTGGGACCACATATAGTGTCCTCGCACTCCAGACCCACAGGCAAGGGCGACAGACAAGTTATCAATACTCAGATAATGTGCGAAGTACAAAAACTCAGGCGTGTTTTAAAGTGTTATTGGAGAAGAGGTTTCTCTAAGCGAATCCAACCTGGGAAAATCTGGAAAGGCTTCTTGGGGGAGGGAAGACAGGGGAGGCTGAGGGGTCTGAGAAGAGGTTCTTGCCCTGGGAAACAGCGTGTGCAAATGAGGGGATGGGAAGAGAGACAGAGAAGCAGAAGCAAACACAAAAAGGAGAAAAGGGGGACCAAAAAGGTACATTATCATCATTATTAAAACCCCAAAGGGACTGTCTCATGGCCAGAAATATTGTAGTAAATGACTCTTCCCCAGGGATCTGTGAGGATAATGACTCTTTCTTTTTTTTTAAAAATAATTAGTTAATTTATAAAATTGAGGTATAATTGACATATAGCATTGTATCCATTTCAGGTATACAACATAGCAATTCAATATTTGTATGTATTGCAAAATGATCAACACAAGTCTAGTTCCCCTCATCATGCCAATTTTTTTCTCCTTTGTGATGAGAACTTTTAAGATCTACTCTCTTGGCAACTTTCAAATATGCAGTACAGCATTGTTAACTATAGTCACCATGCTGTCCATTAAACCTCCGTGACTTAGATAATGGCTCTCTCTTGGTTAAGCCCAGGAGTCTTCCCTATATTAAAAATATTTGATATTCAAAGTATTTAACAACAGGCACTGACCTATCAGAATGGCCATAGGCTTGAAGTGCTGAAGCAGGTCCTGGTCATAGAAGCCTCATTAGTTGCTTGATTAAGGGTAGTCATGAGCATTCCATGGGAGGGTCTTGGATTGGCCAGGACTATTTGATGGGAATTTAAGGAACTTGGGGAAGCAGCTACCACCACAGGGGTATTCTAGTATTTGAACTACCAGTATGTACACAAGCAGCCAAAAATAAGCCCAGTCTGCCCCTGAGGTCCAGGTCAATGTTCTAGCCCCACCCCATGGTCTCTGGAGGCCTCCACAGGGGCTTAAGTCAGATCTTCCCTTCCAGGAAGAGCATGATGAAGAAGCTAACCAGATCTTACCCTCACTCACTGTAGCAAGAGTGACTGTTCCTACAGAGCCCCTTCCTCCTTCTCAGGCGTGATTCTCATGGAATCAACCAGAAGGCTGGAGCCTCACACGGTTAGATCATGTGCTGGTCCATGGCGGCACCAACTCAGCCCCCAGGACTGAGGTAGGAGAGAAAGTAGATGACTGGGGGTGTGTGTCTCCAGGACTCCCAAAGCTCACCAGGAGTAACACTGGCAGGAAGCCGTGCTATTTATAGCCCTCCTTCCCTTCTCCTCCCCCTCCTCCCTGCCTCGCCTACCGTATTTGGTCTCTCACCCTGCCACACTCTACCCCTTTCCAAGCTTCCTGAGAACAAATGTTCCTGGTACTGTTTACTTCCGATTCATCCATTCATTCATTCAACAGCTCTTTTGAGCACTGAATGAACTGATGAGTAAATGAACTTTCCTCTGCCTCTACTCTAGCTGTGGAAACAAAAAGAATCCATATTGGAAGGAGAGAGAGATGGTCCTCAAAATCAAAGGGACAACTCTGGAATCATTTCCCCATGGCCATCATAGTTGAGCCCCAAAGCATAGCAGTAGAGATGATTTAAAGTAAATGTAGGGGCTCTGGGAGTAGTAAGCCCTGTGCAGTTAGAACAAAATCCAGCAGCTTTACCGTGGCTCATCTCCGTCATCTGGCCATCATCTAGCTCTGTAAACTCGTCTCCTCCCACCCGCAACCATCTCTGTTATGCTAGCCACGCTGGCCATATATCTGCCCTTTGTATTGCAGAGACATAAAATTTGCCACCCCAATATCTGTTTCTTCGGCAGGAGGATTAATTTAGTCTGATTATTTTTCAAAGAAGACTCAGGAAGTCTTTCTTCTTACTTCCTCAGGAATTTAGATAAAGGACCTATTCCTGGAATAGAGCTATCACCAGAGCCACCTGCCAAGAACACGGGCTAGCGTGGTGTGAAAAACTAGGCAGGGCCTAGATATCAGAGTCTATTCTATGTCCCATTGTCTCTGCCTGACCCAGAGATTTGCTTTTCCACCTCCATGTAAATTGCCTTCCTCCCCTTTGAAGTCCGAAACCAATACCCCTGACATCCTCTTTTGGTTTTTAGCTGAAGATGGTACTTAGGATGCGGGTTTAGTCCATTTGGGAGTGTTACTCAGTTCTCCTGTGTCTCTCCCATGTATACATGTTATTAAACTTTTGTTTAATTTTCTCCTGTTAATCTGTCTCATGTCAATTTAATTCTCAAACCAGCCAGAAGAACCTAGAAGGGTAGAGGAAAATGTCTTCCTCCCCGACAGTGATAATACACAACCAACATACCTGCCATTGGGCTGTTCTTGCTATCGCTGTTCTTTCTGCTTAAAATACTGTTCTCTGGGACTGTCTCAGGGCCAGATCATTTCACCATTCAGGTCCAGCTCAGATGTAAGCTTCTCAGTGAGATCTTCTTTGAACACCCTACCATATATAGCCCCACTCTCCCCGCTTGCCCAAGTTCACTTGTAACATTCCCCAGCTTTGTTTTTTCCTTAGCACTTATTACTATCTAAGGTAACATTACTGATTTATTGTTTCCTTGGTTTTCTCTTGATTTCTCTCACCACTAGGATCTAAATCCCTTGAGAACTGACACCTTATAGGCTATGTCCTTAGCATCTGGAATAGGGCTTGGCACATAGTACGTGCTCACGATTTGTTTAGTGAGTAACTGCATTAGTGGGTGTAGACAACACCAAACTCTCTATGAATTAAGTGGGTATCTGTGGCCTGCCCTAGATTCCTATCCATCATTTACAAATTGATTTCTTTGGAAAAATATGTTCTAAGTTTCACCAAATGGCATTATAAAAAACTCTTTTGAAATATAACCCATTCATAAATTTCAAAATTGCTACATTTAATAAAACAACCAGAAATGAATCATTTGGATAAACAAACATTTTGAAATATAACTACTCCTAATTGATTGATTGCTCATATAAATTCAGCCTTTTGCAAAACAGATTTATTTAAATCAGGGAACTGAAAAAAAATAGGAGCTCAGTAGCTGGAGCTGTGTATCACCACACTTCCTAATTCATGCTATTTTGTTGATATATCGTTCGTTTGGAAGATGGAGAGGGTACCAATGTCTGTGGGTCCTAATATCCTAAGGCAGTGCGGGTGTCCAACACCACTTCACTTCATCAAGCTGGTATAAGATATACAGGGAAATAACGTGAAAACTGGCTGAGGCACCTAAGAAAATAGCTAGAGGTAACTGGAGAATTTGATGGTAGATGAACTCTACTGCTAGTAAATAAAAGTGGGCTAACAAAAATACTGGGCTGGATCAGCTGAAAGACTCCTCCATGCTTACAGGTTTGAATGATCATTCTAACCTTTTTAAAGAGGGACTGAGGATCGTCTTAGGCAGTTTGGTGCAAGCATTTGCTCGATTTTGTTCTATCTGTGCATTTGTTTTTATATGTGTTGCCTTTTAAAAAGTAAAACATTTCTTAAATTTAATTTTTATTAAAGTATAGTTGATTTACAATGTTGTGTTAGTTTCTGGTGTACAGCAAAGTGATTCAGAATATATATATTCTTTTCCATTATGGTTTATTACAGAGTATTGAATATAGTTCCTTGTGCTCTACAGTTGGACCTTGTTGTTTATCCATTCTGCATATAATAGTTTGCATCTGCTAATCCCAAACTCCCACTCCATCCCTCCTCCATCCCCCTCCCCCTTGGCAACCACAGGTCTGTTCTCTATATCTGTGAGTCTGTTTCTCTTGTAAGTAAGTTCATTTGTGTCATATTTTAGATTCCACATATAAGTGATATCGTATGGTATTTGTCTTTCTCTTTCTTACTTCATTTAGTATGATAATCTCTAGGTCCTTCCATGTTGCTGCAAATGGCATTATTTCATTCTTTTTTATGGCTGAGTAATATTCCATAATGTATAAATATACCGAATCTTCTTTATCCATTCATCTGTCTATGGACATTTAGGTTGCTTCCGTGTCTTGTCTGTTGTAAATAGTGCTGCAGTGAACATTGGGGTGCATGTATCTTTTTGAATTATTGTTTTCTCCAGATATATGCCCAGGAGTGGGATTGCTGGATCACATGGCAACCCTATGTTTAGTTTTTTGAGGAACCTCCATACTGTTTTCCACAATGGCTGCACCAATTTACATTCCCACCAACAGTGTACGAGGGTTCCCTTTTCTCCACATCCTTACCAACATTTGTTATCTGTGTTTTTTCTGATGATAGTGATTCTGACAGGTGTGAGGTGATATTTCATTGTGGTTTTGATTTGCATTTTCCTGGTGATTAGCAACATTGAGCATCTTTTCATGTGCCTGTTCGCCAGCTGCATTTCCTCTTTGGAAAAATGTCTATTCAGTTCTGCCCATTTTTTAAACAGGTTTGTTTGATTTTATTTTATTTTTTATTTTTTGCGGTACGTGGGCCTCTCACTCAGTGGCCATGGATCACTAGGCCATGGCCTAGTTACTCCACGGCATGTGGGATCTTCCCGGACCAGGGATCAAACCCGTGTCCCCTGCATTGGCAGGCAGATTCTTAACCACTGTGTCACCTGGGAAGCCCCTGTTTGATTTTTTTGATGTTGAATTGTATGAGTTGTTTATATATGTGGCATATTAATCCCTTGTTGTTCATATCATTTGCAAATATTTTCTCCCATTCAGTAGGTTGTCTTTTCATTTTGTCAGTGCTTTCCTTTGTTGTGCAAAAACTTTTGAGTTTAATTAGGTCCCATTTGTTTATTTTTGCTGTTATTTCTTTTACTTTAGGAGACAGATCCAAAAAAATATTGCTGTGATTAGCGTCAAAGAGTGTTCTGCCTATGTTTTCCTCTAGGAGTTTTATAGCATCTGGTCTTACAATTAGGTCTTTAATTCATTTTGAGTCTATTTTTGTATATGGTGATATAGAATGCTCTAATTTTATTTTTTTTTACACTTAGCTGTCCGAGGATTTTTTTGTTTGCTGTTTTAAGTGGGAAAAATATGGAATGGGGAGAGAGAGGTACTCCTGATAGGTTATTTAGTTAACCTTTCTATATGATAAATGTCAGTAGTATTCAAGAGACCAGTTATTATATACTTCAAAGCAGGTATAAGCAGGTATTTCTTATACTTATCCTTCAAAGGAGATTTTGATAGTTGGAGGAATTACAGAAAAATATTTTTATATTATATATATAAAAAAAAGTCCCGTTCTTGCCAGTGTGGCTTGGGTTCACTAATACCTAATTATATACCATCACTGATTTTTATTATGATTGGTTTTCTAATGGGTGATATTAATATTCAGTGTTTTAATATTTGGCCACTAGTGTGAGGAAAAGCCAGTAATGTGACACTAGTATCATATTTAATGTGATTTATAATTTTAATTTTAAGGTGGCTCTTGATCATTCTATATCTTTAATATCACATTTCAAGATTGTTAGACTTTTTTTTTTCAATTACTTCTGTTTTTGCATAATTGGTATCCTTTTACCTCATCTCATCTCCCTTAGGTGAGTAATAATGTGTCATTACACATCTCCACCAATGGGGAAAACTGAAGATTCAGAGGTATTAAAGTGATTTACCTAATTTTTTGAAAGCTCTTTAACTTCTGTTTGGAGTACTGGTGCTTTCCTTCCCCCTTCTCTGTATTTCTTCCTTTACTTTTCCCTTCCTCCCTCTTTTCCTTCTCCCCTCCATCTCCCCCTCCTTCCCTTTCTTTCTTTTCCTTCCCCTTCCTTCCTTCCTTCCTTCCTTTATTTTTTCTCTTTTGAAGAATAATATACTGTAAGAAAAGTTTTCTGCTGTTTTATAATAGGAAATTATACAGTATAAAGTTATGCTTTATATTCAAGGAAAATTCTAGGGCATGTCTTACCCCACTCTCAGTTCACGGTGCTGGTAAGGAGTGTGGAGAGGGAGAGATAAGAGGCGATGGCAGAGCAGCTGGAAAAGCACTGGGTGAGGAAGCCACAATCCTCAGGCAGCTGGTCTCTTTCCTTGTCTGGAAGCCAGATTTCAGTCTAAGATTTCCTGTAACTTTCCCCTCTGTCTTTGTGGCAGAGGATGAATCCCCTGATTCCTAAAGTTGACATGAAGTAAAGAGCAGCATGGTCTCTTGTCAGATTAACGACAGCGCCATCCTGGGTGCTGCGGTACTGTGATAAGTGAAATCATCTTAGATTATTTCATGACACTGATTACAATAAGTGTGATTGGGAGCGAACAGATGGTGACAAAGGGTAAACTCTACTCATCTAAAACCTAACTCAACATCTCTTTCTCCAATCTGACTCTCTCTCTAGACTTTTCCGTTTCTCTTAGCGGTTTCATTATTCTTCCTTCCTGTCATCTGGGCTCAAAATATCCAAGTTATCTTTGGCTCTTCCTTCTTTTCATCCCAAGTCAGTACATAAATTTTTCCTTTCTGTTTGAGAAATCTATCTTTTCCACTCAAAATGTGAGCCTTTGTCTGTCTTCCCCCAACCCAAATTCTTGAGGCTTTTTCTTTCCTATTGCCCTGTGTCTGGATTTTTCTTTTCAACTGCATTCCAAAGTCCACTCTTAGTTTAATCGACTACCCTGACCAAATCAGCCTTTGCCCCAAATCCTTCGGTGCTTTTCTATTAGATACAGAATAAACTATAAACGTCTTAGCCCAGAATGTAAGGTCTTCCACAATCACTCTTCATTTGTAAATCCCTTCACACAGTCCTTGTTCTAACAAGGCAAGCCTGCCAGTACCTTCTTTCTTGACTACTCCCTCTCTGAGTAGTTGCTAAGAGGATTCTCTCCGTGAGCAATGCTTTCCTACCTCCCCTCCCCTTGTTCTGCCCCCTCCCCCCGCTACACACATACACTTGTGCACACACACCTGCCTATGACCCTCCCTCCATATTACTCTCTGAATCATAAGTTCCTGGTAAATGGTTTGATGGTGATGAAAATAAAGAGAAAGAATAGAATAATTTCAAAGGGAAAACTTCTGGGGTGAGTTTCTAACCAAAAGGCACGTGGTTGGAAATGACATACTTGCCCTGTCACCATTCACAAGAGATTCCCTGAATGATGCAAGAGGGAAGAACTTCTCTTCAGGTCCCTTAGTCTAGCAGTGGAGTAAAAGCAACTGAAATATATTCTTGGCACAAAGAAAAATTATGGAACTCTTTATGAAACAAACAGTTTCTCCTTTTAAGCTAGGAGCACATAGAGGAACAAGAAAGGAAGCCAATTTGGGTCTCTTTTCACATCAGCCGGGAGGCAAGGGCAGCAGCTTAGTCCTTGGATAAGACGGCATCCTTCTTCCATTGCTTACTTTTCAGACTCTCGTAGACCTCCAAGATTCCTGTGGCCTGCCCGCTTCCATCTCTTTCCCAGGAGTTGTGATATTTAGAGTGCTGGTCAACAGAAGGGCATAATTGATCCTGTTTCACGTCTTAAATTCTTCCCATAGCACAGCCTGATGAAAACTTGACAATATTAAAAGCAGATGGAGGAGCCAAATAAACCAGCCATCACTCAAGGTCTCCACATTTTTCAGTCTAAGTTATTCGGAGGGACTGCCTTCACCCACTTTGGGGTGGCTTTAGGAGAACGAGACCTCAGGGCAGAGCATCTTACATGCATGTTCCACTCTGCTACTTTGTTAGAGTTTCTGTCAAATCCCTAATGGCATCCTGATTACAGAGTCAACAGTGCCCCTGCTGACAACACGGCTCCTTCCCTCCTTCCCTCCTTCCCTCCATCCTTCCTTCCTTCCTTCCTTCCTTCCTTCCTTCCTTCCTTCCTTCCTTCCTTCCCTTGGAGTTAGAGAAACCTGGAAGTCCAAAGTCCCCTGTAGGTTCAACTCAATGTGTGTTTTGGAGCAAAGATGCCAGAGCCGAATCTCTTCAGGGTCATCGGGTTTGAGCAGAACAGATTTTACTAATACCCAAGTAAGGAACGCTTACTCTGCAAAATGGTGCCTATCCTCCAAGTGCATCAAGGACACTAACGACCCTCTCACCCCCACCTCTGACCTCCATCCTTTAGATGGGCAGTGCAGAAATGAAACAAGGTAACTAAAAGGTATTCTTTCTGCTGTGTGATTTGATTCCACTATCAAATCCTGGAGAAGACCTCATTTTATTTGTCCTTGACTAGTATGCTCACCACATTCCACCCCCTACTATATCCACCAAACAGAATGCTTTCAACTTTCAGGTTTCAAACATAAACAGAACACAGGTATGTGCTAAAGAGAATGCATTTGAATGTGGTCCATTATTTAGCAATTGCGAGCTTCCAATGCTTTTTATCTTTCTATTTTCTGTTTTTGGAACGGTTTTTGGACCTAAAGCAAACATTAGTTATTCTTCTTGTCTTTTCGTTTTGTTTTTGGAAAATGTTTCTGTTATTACATTTATCCATTCATTCATGTATTCATCATTTATTTAACACAAGAGTTGGCAGACATTATCTATGTGAAGGGCCAGTTAGCAAAAAAATAGCAAACATTTTAGGTGTTGCAGGTCTACAGTCTTTGTCACAACTACTCAGACCTGCTGTCAAGCATGAAAGCAGCCATAGATTGTACATAAACAAATGGACCTGGCTGTGAGTCAATAAAACTTTATTTACAACAAACAGGAAGTGGGCTGTTGTTAGCTGACCCCCAATGTAACACACTGATTAGCTAGCTCCTGTGTTCTTATTACTGTACTGGGTTCTGGGGAACAGAGATGACTAGAACTTGGTTCTTGCCTCAGAGTTCTAACAGGTTAATATTTCTAGAAACAAGGCTGGCATTCAACCAAGTTACTTTTGGTGTCTGTCCATCCCTCTGCTGCCCTTTTCCCTGCCAGTGTCTCAGGCCTTGTGCTGCCCACCCTGAGATGCCATTCAGAGTGTCCCGGTTTTACATACATTCTCTTCTATTTCTCCCCATCACAATTTGCTGGCTCTTAGCACATTGACCTCACCTAGCCAGAGGACATAATAAAATAATGTACATTGAGGAGTGAACCACTGGCAATAGTTTAATGTGTTCATCCTTTAAGAGTATTTATATATGAAAAGAAGATTTTAAAATTCACATATGTCTACTTCGACTTGTAAAATACCTGGCAGAGGGCTGGGGGAGGGTCAGGTAGTTCATAACGCTACCTAAACCCCACAGCGTCAGTGACCACAAGTTTTTTTCTGTGGTAATGAAGATAGACAACATACATTGAATCAGTATCACAGAAGTCATTATTCTTAGTGCTTTTCAGGTAAGATCTACTTTGAGCTTCCTAATAACCCTATAAATCAAGTGCCCTTGTTGTTTTGGCCATTTTACAGATGAGGAAACTGGAGTTAAGAGAGACTAGATAATTTTAAAAGTTACACAAGTCCTATGTAGCCCAGATTGTATTTAAACACAAGGATGTGCAGCCTTAATTCTGTAGCCATAAAGAAGCAAGACTTCTCTAGGTCAGAGATGGCTGAGCTTCATCATAGGATCTTATAAGATGAAGGAGAATTAGAGATGGTTTATTAGATCGTTTATTAGATTGTTTATGATTGTTTATTAGCATCTTATACTTAAGAACAAGGAAACTGAGGCTCAGAGAAAGTTTTGAGTTTGATCAAGTAGTTGCAGACTGCTAGAATTAAAATGCTGCTGTTCTTAGTGTTTAAACAAAATTATTTGTTTTTGTTAGTTTGTTTTGCGTTTTAGTACTATATAGCATCTTGACAAAATAGCAAAAAGAGAACATGAGTTCGTTAGAAGATGATTTCTTCCTGCCGGGGTCATTAGTAACATGTGCCACTTCGCTCTTTGAAGCATCCACTCATTATCAATCATGGGCATGTTGGGGTCACCTCTTTGTCCCCCACCCACTGGGTGAGTGAGTGCCCACAGTGCTCTATTGAGTGGGAGAGGAGAACAGTGCCTTCCTTCATTAAAAGCTTACTTCTAGATACCAGGTCTGACTATACCTTCTCTCAGTTTCTCAGAGGGTAATTGAAAGCTCTGACAAAACACAGTTAAGGCAAAAGATAGCTGACTATTTTCTAAGAATGTAAAGAATCTGACAGTCTACTTTCTGTTGTGAATCCCTGTGCATTAGAGCCACAACTGCTCAATTAAAGCAACCATCATTATGCTAAACTTAAGGTCGTATGACACATTTTCACATCTTATTTTTATTGTGGGTATAATTTTATCCTCTTGTGTTTTCTATGGGTACATTATCATAATTTTAAAATCAAGGAGGATCTTAGAAGTAAAAGAAGATCTAAGTATCATATATTCTTGGGATATGGGAATCTGATTGTGCAAACTGTCATAAAGTTAATGGAAACTCACAGCCTCGATCTGCAATCATGTTAAGAGTTTATCCTCCCAGTGTCTTCTCATGAGGATTGGTTTACATAAAATCAGGATTAAACAGCAGAGATATTCTCACCAACTCCACTGCTGGCTTAATTTTCATTTGCAAAATAGAAATGTTGCACAGAGAGAAATGATCTCTACAATATATAAATTACATGTCAAATCCCTTCTATATATGTCAATTTAGTAAACTCAGAGCAGAGAAAATCCACAAGTTCTTGCTATAAGGAGTATACAGACATAGATAGCTTTGGTTAACTGCCCGTATAGAGGGTCCAGTAACTCCTAGTGGTACTAAACTGACAAGGCAACAAGGGGTCTGAATATTCTGGAAATGCAGAATGTGGTGGTAAAAACTGGGGGACTTTGAAGCTGACTCAGGAAGGACAATAAGCAAATTGCTATTTATCCCTTACCCCCACCCAATTTTTGATTTATTGAGACTTTCCACTCCATCCCCTTCTAGATTTATTGAGATTCTTAGGTAACCATTACTTTATTTGTGTTGTTTGGCAAATGTACTGTCAACTCATATCATTCTCTTGATTTTTATAGAAGAAGAAACTGGGACTCAGGAAAGTTAAGTGCTCAGGTCTACATTGTTATTAAGTGGTGTAGCTGGAATGTGAACCTGGGTGTTCTCATTCTAACCCGGATACTCTGTCTACCGGATCAGGCTGCTCTCCATTTTGGGGGTTGGGGCACAGGTAGAGGTGAGACGGTGGTGGTGGTGGAGGAGAAGGAGGAGGATACTGTTCATCTCTCCTCACAGATGCTTCTAAGGATACGAATAATGGGATTATGGTGTCAGGAGTAGGCTCATCTGTAAATACCAGTTTTCTCACAATTCCAGAGTTAGGCTGTCCAGGGCAGGTAGAGCTGCTCAACATCACTAAGAGAGATCTACGCAGCTTCTCTCTTTCTGCCCTGCCAGCTTTAAGGTGTTGGTTGTGACCTCATGAAGGTAGAATGGCTGCTGTAGCTCAACTTGTCACAACTGTGTTTAAGCATCCATATCTTTGCTTTTTTTTTTGCGGTACGCATGCCTCTCACTGTTGTGGCCTCTCCCGTCGTGGAGCACAGGCTCTGGACACACAGGCTCAGCAGCCATGGCTCACGGGCCCAGCCGCTCCGTGGCATGTGGGATCTTCCCGGACCGGGAAACGAACCTGCGTCCCCTGCATCGGCAAGCGGACTCTCAACCACTGTGCCACCAGGGAAGCCCCATATCTTTGCTCTTAATAGGAAATGCAGATGTTTACCCAGAGCACCTAGCTCTTCAACCTCTTTAGTTATAATTGCATCATATGATCACTCCAGTGTTATGGGAGTGGTTATCTCTCCTGGGGCTGTGCACACTGCCATTCCCAAACAAACAGGGTTCTGTTAGGCAGAAGAAGAGGAAAATAGATATTGGATAGGCAATACACATTGTCTACAACAGTTACTGTTAGGGTACTGTCAGCCTCCTTCTAAATGCCCCAGTCCAGAAGTTTCATTGACAACACTTACCCTAGTCTCACCCTGGTGATTTTGTTAAGCTTCAGGGAAATAAAATGTAGCGGCTCTTCAAAAGAAGGTGTTAGACCCTGATTTACTGCACAATACATTGTTTGCACTCCTGTAGCATTTTCCCAAAAAGAAAAATAAACCTTGCCCCTGAGGCCTCACTTTGTGAAGAGTATACCTAGCAGGGAATACTATTCTATCTATTCTGTTTTCTTGAGCATTTCCTGAACATCCCTCTTTAGTTATTTTATTATTTCTCTAGGACTTATATAATTTTAGAAATCATTTCCTCCTATTCTTGTGTGTTATCTAGTCTTTAGCATAGCTAGATGCAAGCCATCCAAATGATGGAATTCTTCTTTACTCTCTGGGAAGAATAAGTGTTTTAAATGAATGAAAGAGTATTCAAAATTTAAGTTGCTGTTTCTAAAATTAAGGATCAATACTTAAAGCCATTCCCCATTCAGGACCTTCATGACTATATTTTCTGGCCTTGAGAAATGTATATTTAAGGGTCATCCTATAATTGCATAAATACACTGAATTGAAGGCATTTTAGGAGGCCCTTCCTAAGGAAGGCAGAAAATCTGAATTGGGGCCTAACAACATTCTAGCTCTGTTCCAGGTGGCTCTTCTTCTGCTGTGAGAGGGGTCATTGTTTCGTGTCCCCTTTGCCCTGGTGAACCAGCAATTGTGGAAGCCACCCAAGCTGAGTGACCAGTGGAAATGACTGTAAACAACTCTGGAAGACCCAGGGTCACTGTCCTCCGAGAGAATCCACTATGAAAGAAACTGAGAAATTGAAAAGAAAGTGACTTTTCCTTCACTTTGTTTTTCTGCTAAAGGCTCAGAATAGTCCTGTATTTCCCCCTTGCATTTAAACAACAAACCTATTTAAATAACCTAATAGAATATAAACCTATTTTCTTTAACTTGGTCTGTGTATTCTCTCAGGCTGAGCTAGGACAGCAGGCTGCCCCCAGTTTATCTCCTGCTTCTGTAACTGGGCACCGTTGGAAACCCTAAGACTCAGGAGATGCTTCTCTCTTTTTTTTTTTTTTTGCCTCAGGTTAGGTATCTTTTATTTCTGACCTCATGGTTTAGTTGCTTCATCTTCCTGGAAGTCTCATCACACATTTTAATTTTTCTGAGAACCCTTTTGTGGTTGAACTATTTGTTGTGAGGCTGGGTCTAGTTCATTGTTCTATCCTCAAGGCCTAGTTATGTGTCTTTTATCCAATGGGAAGTCAGTACATGTCTTTGGATTGAAATTGATCTTGTGAGGGAAGCTGGGTCGGCAGGATTCGCTTCAGCACAAAAATAAGGAACGAGGAAGCTTCTGAGGGCAGTTAGCGGCTGAGTGGGGAAAAGGATGAAAGTTCCTTTGTTCTGGGTTTTCTCTCCATTATTTTGAGATGCCGTCATACAGGTTGGCTTTGGTTATTTATTCTGTTCCATTCCAAGTAAAATAAAATGTTTGTGTTTGGAATTTTTCAGCATGCTCTGCGAAACACGGAAGTGACTCGGTTTAGCAAGAGTTAAAACTCTACTGGTTTGCCTCCAGATTTTACCGGGTGGCATTGGCTAACAGGATACAGAGGTATTCATGGCAGGTCTCTCATTTGTGCCGCCTGAGAGAGGAAAGGGAAAAAGCAGCAGTGTGGTGCCTATGCTAAAGATCTCGGCATACACTTGTCCTCTTTGTTTAGCATGAAGCCAGTCACATGAGATTAGATTCACCACTGGTGACTTGGGTAACAGATCTGGAGGGCTTCTTAACCTCAGGGAAGAAGGAATCCAAGTCAAAGTTGACCAACCATCATTCACAGGGACTTTCATAGGAATTTCTTCATCAGTAAAATTTGACAACATGACCTCCAAAGTCAAGCCCCCTTATTCCAATGACATGGGGTATGATTGTTCGGTGGTTAAAGCCTGGAGCCAAAAAGCCTGGGTGCAATCTCAGACCCACCATTGACTAGCTAGATGATATTGGGCAAAGTACCTGACCTCTCCATTTTCCTCATCTGAAAAATGGGGATAATTGTAACTACTCCATAAGATTGTTATGAGGATTAAATTGGTTAATATTTGTAAAGCTTTTAGAATAGAACTAGGAATATAGAGTACATGCCTGTTAATAAATTATCAGCAAGAATAACCAAGGGCTTTGAGGCTGATTACAGATAACAATAGGGAAATTGTAGGCACAGGATCCACCAGGTAGAGTTGAGAGACAGACAGAGGTGACCCAGCTGACAGATGGAAACCTTGAGAGAATGTTCTCAAAGGTAGATGGTTGAGATACAGACCAACAACTGGTCAGGGCCTCCTGCAAGCCTGGAAATAGCAAGGGCTTTGTGAAGTCTCTGGATACCAAGAGCTTTACATTTCCTAAATATAATGTATTATTTTTGAGACGGTAAACTTTGCCTGTGTTCTGCTGGATATTTTCCAAGCTGTGCTTCCCTTCTGGACCTTTCATCACCTCACACTCCTTTGGGCATTTTCCAGGTTTTAGTAACCTCCCTTGACAAGAGAAATGTAGTTCAAGCTCTCAGCAGTGGTCCAAGCCTCACAGATGTTATGGGTCAAGGTGGATCAATTACATTTCCTAAGGTTCTCTTCACTGGGTTGTGGGACTGAGTGGATGGTACTATAGATATCTATCCTTGGAAACTAGCTGGTTGAAGTTTCGATAAAATTAGAGGAAGATAAAAGATAAACTTGACTGTGTATATCCTTTCCATTTTATAAACTGCCTACATAGTAAGCACACTGACTGGCAAGAATTAGACCCATAATAAATGCAATGCAATTGCCCATTACTTGCATAATTGAAAACTATAAATATTTTAAATAATAAAATTGTGAAAATTTCTCTATTAATGCTCTGAGAATGTCGTAAATCTGTAAAGACTAGTGGATTCATAGGGATGGTTGAATATGAAATCTTTGCTTTCATATCTTTGAGATCAAATATTTTTCTGGGATGTTTCAAAAGGCTTCAAAATTGAAAAGCATGAATATGTAAATAGTTGCGAGGAATGAAGCCCAGAAGAGTGAGTGCAGGGTAGTCCTTCTGGGAAGATGTATTTAGGAAATGGGGGAAGAACAAAGAAAAAAGAAATGCAAAAATAGAACTAATTTGATACTGCATGTATGTCCTTCTCCATTACATCTTCTTTACCCCCCCTACCAAAGGGTATAATTTGATGTGATTGAGTAAGGCCTTTTGCTTTAATTAGGTATCTTAGTCTTTGAAAATTGAGAATAATCCCCAATGTGTATGAAAGCCATGAGATACTTAAATATTATGAGATAAATACAAGAGCACTATAAACTAATATCCCAAGGCAGGTCCTCTTAATAGATTTGTAATACTCATACCTAGAGGCAAAAAGAGAAATAGTTTCTGTTCTAATATTTTTATAGTTCAATCTTTAGTAGTTTTGCATACCTAAGTGTGTAAGTGTGTATCTGTATTATATAACTATGGCAGACTCTGTTAGTTTTAGATGTAATATCCACGTTTACTTCTTCATTAATAATAAACCCAATTTTATTTGGGATGGCAGTTTACCCAGCTATTTAAAAAAAAAAAAAAATCCAAACATGTTTCCCAGACTCATTTTCAGCTAGGTGTGATTGCCATGGTTCTGGGCTATGCAATTGAAGTGGAAGTTTGCTGGAGATTTCTAGCACATTTTTGTTTCTTGAAATGTGGAATGCCCCTCCTTCCTTTTCCCTTTGGAACTCAGCAGTTGAGACTGGAGGTGGAGACCATTGGGATGGAAGACCCGCCCTAAGGGTGGCAGACAAGAACAAGAACAATCCCAGGGCACTGATGAATTTGTGGAACCAACTTCATCTGGTATGAGAGAAAAATAAACTCATTTTTGTTTAAGTCAATCATATTAGCTATTATAATAATACCTACAAAAGAACATGTAGGTCAATAGAACAAGAAGGGGAATAAGAACAATTCTCATTCATTCAATATGCCCTCCCAGGACTTACATGGGCATGTCTCAGATTTGATACTATTGGGTGGACATAGCTATTTGGAAATTTCAAGGAGCTCCAACTCGCACTACAGTAGAGTATTTTCATCTTCATAGTGCTTGAAAGTATGGTAGACACACTATAGAGAACCCTGGTGTATTTATTTTTAGAATAATTCATTTTTTTTGGGGTGGGAATATCTTGACAGAAATGTATTAACAATATTTTGATTTATATAAAAATACATTTAACTTATTTATTTGATTTGATCCTTCCTCAATATGTTTATTCAGTATTTTATGTTATAGTTAAAGGGAATCTAATTGGCAAGATTATTTTTGATGCTGCTGTGTAGATAAGAGGACACATTTTAAAGCAAATTGTAATTAATAAACCAATAGATGTTAAGTGTTTAAGATACTATACTAGGGAACAGGATGTGTTTGACATTTACAGCAGGATCAGGCATGCAAGGTGCTATTTATTTCTTACCTACTCCAACCTATGGGGCAAGAGGGGAAGTTGATCTCTTCTGGGTACTTCAGAAAGCTACTATTCCACCTGTCTGTAAAAACTCTGTTCCTTTGATATTTATGTAATTGAACTACCTTGTCTGCTATCTACCAACCTTGTACACACTCACCTCACTGACCAAAGATGTGGCCTAGGATGCGCAGTCTCCCCTCATCAGGCCTCGCTCTTCCCGGACAATTGGAATCTTTGTGCGTAACCCTCCTCAGCATCGTGTCTCATTTGCTGGATACCTTATCATTCCATCCATGAATACTTCCAAGTGTACCTCCCAAAGATGAAAACACTACTGAGAAACATGTTCATAGTACATGAACACAAACAGATATTCAGTCGTAGTTCACATGTTTTCAGTTGTCTCGTTGGTTTTGTTTATTTGTTTAAAAAAGATCCAAATAAGGTCCATGTGTTGCATGTAGATGGTATGTCTTTTAAGTTATTCTTTCTCTCTCTCTCAAATTTTCATTGAGATATAAAATACATAGAGAGAAAAATACACTAATCTAAGGTTTACAACTCAATGAATTTTTGTAAAACTGCCATTCAGATCAAAATATAGAACATAGTCAACACCCCAGATTTCCTCATATCCCCTCTTAACCTACGTGTCTCCTGCCAGAGATGACCATTATTCTATCTTAGATCTACTTAATCTATGAGTCTCCTCTCCATTTCTCTCCTTCTGTCTCTTTCTCTTCCTTCCTTCCTTCCTTTGTTCTTGTAATTGTTTGTTGTGTAGAGTAGCTCATAGTTGAGATTTTGCTAATGACATCATTAGTGTCATTTAACATGTTCTTCTGTCCCCTATGTAGCCTGTATCTGATATACATGGCTAAAGGAGATCCAGAATACAGATGCATGCACCCACACATACGTAAATATACAGACATATTTGTGTATATATCTATGTATACATATATATATATACATACACACAAATACACGTACATACACATACACCATTAACTTATGAAGAATTGCAAAATGGTGATATTCTAATTCTATCATTCCTTCTTTATTTATTGTTTGCAATCATCTATAAAGAAAAACTTCCCTTCATCAGCTATTAGGTTACTCAGAGTTACATCTCCAACAGGAAAGGCAAGAAAAATGCCTCATACTTTATTTACCAGTTTTCAAAGTAGTGAGTTCATTCCTTAGTAATCTTCAAAAGTGACCAGTAATTTTACATTTAAATACCATTAAGAAAAACGCACATGGATTTAACATGTTTTGTGTGTTCCAATCCATTGCACATATTATTATAAATACTACAATTGACCCATTGTTGGCCCAATAACAGCCTATTCAAATGGACTCTCAAGTCTTTTAAACATGATTCTAATAGTTTTTGATAGCCTCTTTGCTCTCTGGTGTGACAAGATGTTGCAGGCTTATCTTGTACACTTCCTGCCCCAGATCTGGAATCAGCCATTTCTCCAAGGAGAACAGAAAAAGTGATATTTTAGGATGAGAAATAAAGCCAATAATCCAGCAGCAAAACATAACAAAACAGAAACTGATGACATAGGAGACAGAGGGAAGAAATGCTGGCATGTCTCTGGTAAAAGGATTGGACTTTAGTGGAGCACACAGCTACTCCTTCTATAATAATATGAGTGCATTAGTCAGGGTCCTCCAGAGAATCAGAAGCAATAGGAATATATATATATATATATATATATTATTATTATATATACATTACACACATACAGAAAGAGAGAGAGGGAAAGTCTTAAGGAATTGGCTCCTACCATTGTTGAAGGCTGCCAAGTCCATAGTTCCAAAATCTGCAAGGCTAGTTAGCAGGTTGGAGACCCAGGAAAGAGCTCATGTTGCAGCTGGAATCCAAAAGTAAACTAAAGACAGAATTCTGTCTTCTTTGGAGGACCTTTGTTTTCTCTGAAGGCCTTCAGTTGATTGGATGAAGTTCATCCATATTACAGAAGGTAATCCCCTTTACTCCAAGTCTACTGTTAAAAATATTAATGCCATCTAAAAAACACCTTCACACATCATACGAACTAGTGTTTGACCACACAGCTGGGTATCGTGGCCCAGTCAAATTGACACATATCAATTTTGTTTATCTCCTCAAAGAACCAGCTTTTAGTTTTATAGATCTTTACTATTGTTTTCTTTGTTTCTATTTCATTTATTTCTGCTCTGATCTCTTTGATTTCTTTCCTTCTACTAACTTTGGGTTTTGTTTGTTTTTCTTTCTCTAGTTCCTTTAGGTGTAATGTTAGATTGTTTATTTGAGATTTTTCTTGTTTCTTGAGGTAAGCTTGTATTGCTATAAACTTCCCTTTTAGAACTGCTTTTGCTACATCCCATAGGTTTTGGATCATCGTGTTTTCATTGTCATTTGTCTCTAGGTATTTTTTTTTTTTTTTTTTTTTTTTGCGGTACGTGGGCCTCTCACTGTTGTGGCCTCTCCTGGTTCGGAGCACAGGTTCTGGACGCGCAGGCTCAGCGGCCATGGCTCACGAGCCTAGCCGCTCCGCGGTATGTGGGATCTTCCTGGACCGGGGCACGAACCCGTGTCCCTTGCATCGGCAGGCAGACTCTCAACCACTGCGCCACCAGGGAAGCCCTCTGGGTATTTTTTAATTTCCTCTTTGATTTCTTCAGTGATCTCTTGGTTATTTAGTAACGTATTGTTTACCCTCCATGTATTTCTGTTTTTTACTTTTTTTTCCCTGTAATAGGTTTCTAATCTCATAGAGTTGTGGTCAGAAAAGATGCTTGATATGATTTCAATTTTCTTCAATTTATTGAGGCTTGATTTGACCCAGGGTGTGATCTATCCTGGAGAATGTTCCGTGCACACTTGAGAAGAAAGTGTAATCTTCTGTTTTTGGATGGAATGTTCTATAAATATCAATTAAATCTATCTCATCTACTGTGTCATTTAAAGCTTGTGTTTGCTTATTAATTTTCTGTTTGGACGATCTGTCCTTTGGTGTAAGTGAGGTGTTAAAGTCCCCCACTATTCTTGTGTTACTGTCGATTTCCTCTTTTATAGCTGTTAGCAGTTGCCTTATGTATTGAGGTGCTCCTATATTGGGTGCATATATATTTATAATTGTATATCTTCTTCTTGGATTGATCCCTTGATCATTATGTGGTGTCCTTCCTTGTCTCTTGTAACATTCTTTATTTTAAAGTCTATTTTTTTCTGATACGAACATTGCTACTCCAGCTTTCTTTTGATTTCCATTTGCATGGAATATCTTTTTCCATCCCCTCCCTTTCAGTCTGTATGTGTCCGTAGGTCTGATGTGGGTCTCTTGTAGACAGCATATATATGGGTCTTGTTTTTGTATCCATCCAGCGAGCCTGTGTCTTTTGGTTGGAGCATTTAATCCATTCACGTTTAAGGTAATTATTGATATTTATGTTCCTCTTCCCATTTTCTTAATTGTTATGGGTTTGGTTTTGCAGATCTTTTTCTTCTCTTTTGTTTCCCGCTTAGAGAAGTTTCTTTAGCATTTGTTGTAGAGCTGGTTTGGTGGTGCTGAATTCTCCTAGCTTTTGCTTATCTGTAAAGCTTTTGGTTTTTCCGTCAAATCTGAATGAGATCCTTGCCAGCTAGAGTAATCCTGGTTGCAGTTTCCTCCCTTTCATCACTTTAAATATATTGTGCTGATCCTTTTGGTTTGTAGAGGTTCTGCTGAGAAAACAGCTGTTAACCTTGTGGGAGTTCCCTTGTATGTTGTCATTTTTCCCTTGTTGCTTTTAATAATTTTTTTTGTCTTTAATTTTTGTCAATTTGATTACTATGTGTCTCGGCGTGTTTCTCCTTGGGTTTATCCTGCCTGGGACTCTCTGCGCTTCCTGGACTTGTGTGGCTATTTCCTTTCCCATGTTAGGGAAGTTTTTGACTATAATCTCTTCAAATATTTCCTTGGGTCCTTTCTCTCTCTCTTCTCCTTCTGGGACCCCTATAATGTGAATGTTGTTGCATTTAATGTTGTCCCAGAGGTCTCTTATGCTGTCTTCATTTCTTTTCATTCTGTTTTCTTTATTCTCTTCCATGGCAGTGAATTCCACCATTCTATCTTCCAGATCACATGCATTCTTCTGTCTCGGTTTTTCTGCTATTCATTCCTTCTAGTGTATTTTTCATACCAGTTATTGTATTGTTCATCTCTGTTTGTTTGTTCTTTAACTCTTCTAGGTGTTTGTTCTTTCATTCTTCTAAGTCTTTGATAAACATTTCTTGCATCTTCTCAGTCTTTGCCTCCATTCTTTTTCCGAGGTCCTGGATCATCTTCACTGTCATTATTCTGAAATCTTTTTCTGGAAGGTTGGCTATCTCCACTTCATTTAGTTGTTTTCCTGGGGTTTTATCTTGTTCCTTCATCTGGTACAAAGTGCTCTGCCTTTTCATTTTGTCTATCTTTCTGTGAATGTGGTTTTCCTTCCACAGGCTGCAGAATTGTAGTTCTTGCTTCTGCTTTCTGCCCTCTGGTGGATCAACATTATTAAGATTAATTAAAGAAGAGTTCATAAATGGAAAGACATCCCATGTTCATTGATCGGAAGACCTAATATTGTTAAGATGACAATACTCCCCAAAGTGATTTACAGATTCAGTGTTATCACTATCAAAATTCCAACTGCCTTTTTTTTTTAGAAATGGAAAAGCTATTCCTAAAATTCATATAGAATACCGAGATAACTCAAAAAGCCAAAACAATCTTTTCAAAAAGAAGGATAAAGTTGGAGGATTCAGATTTCCCAATTTTAATATTTACTGCACAGTTACAGTAATCAAGTCAGTGTAGTAGTGGCATAAGGATATATATAGATAAACAATACAATTGAGAATCCAGAAGTAACACATATATGTATATGGTCAATTAATTTTTCACAAAGGTGCAAGACAATTCAATGGAGAAAAAATACCCTGTTCAACAAAAGGTGCTGGGGTAAATGAATAACCACATGCAAAAGAATGAATTTGGACCCCTTCCTCACACCCTATACAAACAAAAAAACTCCAAATAGATTTGAGACCTAAATATAAGAGCTAAAAGTATAAAACACTTAAAAGGAAACATAGGTATGAATCTTGTGATGTTGGATTAGAACAGAGTTTCTTAAATATAACACCAAAAGCACAAGCAACAAAATAAACAATAAATAAATTGGACTTCACTAAAATTGCAAATTTTTTATGCATCCAAGGACAATGTCAAGAAATTAGAAAACAACTCATAGACTGCGATAAAATATTGGCAATTCATAAAACTGATAAGGGTTCTAGTATCCATTCCTCCAATTCAACAACAAAAAGACAAACCACACAATTTTTAAAAAAATGGGCAAATGACTTCAATAAACATTTATTCAGTGATACACAAATGGCCACTAAGAACATGAAAAGATGCTTAGCATCGTTAGGAAAATGCAAATCAAAACCAAAATGAGATAACATTTCACACCTAGTAGGATATCTATAATCAAAATAGCATCCAATACGTGTTGGGAACGATGTGGAAAAACTAGAACTTTTGTACATTACTGGTGGGATAACAAAATGAGGCAGACTGCTATGGAAAACAGTGTGGAAGTTCCCTAAAAAGTTAAACACAGAGTTACCGTATAACTGAGCGATTCTAATCCTACATTTAACTGAAATCATTGAAGACAGGTATTCACACAAAAACTTTTACGTGAATGCCATAGCACCATTATTCATAATAACTAAAAAGTGAAAACAACCTAAATGTCTACCACCTGATGAACAGATAGAAGCAAAATGTGGTATGTTCATACAGTGGGATATTGTTCCATTCTGATGGAATATTATTATCATAAAAATGAATGAAGTACTGATTCATGGTACAATGTGGTTCAGCCAGAAAAATAGTATGCTAAATTTAGGAATCCGAATACGAAAGGTCATATACTGTATGACTGCATTTACATTAAGTGTCCAGAATAGGCAAATCCAAAGACAGAACATAGGTCAGGCACAAGACGAGAGGAGAATGGGGGGTGACTGCTAACGAATAGCAGGGCTTTTTTGAGTGAAGGAAGTGTTATGGAATAGATAGTGGTGAAGTTTATAACAAGTTTGTGAATATACTAACAACCACTAAATTGCACACTTTAAAATTGGTGAATTTTATGGTATGTTATTTTTATCTCAATAAAATTTAAGAGGAGACTGATTGAGCCAGTTATGATGCTAAGTTCAGAAAAGGCAGAAACAAATATGGTCTTGTCTCAGCCCTCAAACACCTCATACGGCACAAAGGAGACTTACAATAGAACCAGCGCATCCGTGTGGAGCAGCCTCCAGCAGCGACAGGAAGATACTCCCAAATGAGATTCTGCTTAGGATAACAGCAAAAACCCCTAATTAAGTCTTTCTGCCCTCATTGTGTGCCATGCTTCTCATGGAGTCTGAGCTCCAGCCCATTCTAGCTCCTGTTGCCTTCCCCAGCGCAGGGCCTTTGCACATACATTCCCTTCCCTAGGAATGCTGTTCCCTTACACTTGATCTAGTTAATTCCTCCTCACCTTACAGATCTTAGCTCCCGTGTCATGGCCTCAGGGAAATCTTTCCACCCTGACCTTCATAATCAGGTCACATTGCCAACTGCACACTCTCTTGTCTTACATTTTTCCTTCCCGCAAACTTTTACACTTGCACTTTCACACCAGTGTAGTTCCTTCATTTAATTATCTTTTCCTGTCAGATTTTGAAGTTGTTGAGAGTAGGGGCCTGCATGCTTTTGCTCACGCAAATAAGTTCAGCGCTTCTCAGTGTCTGGTACAGTGAGGTCTCAACGAGTCTATGATGATAAGCTTAATGAGTGAACACAAAGAGTGGCCTATGATCTACCCAAGAGAATCTGAGTTCTGAAAGGAGAGGTTAGTCCCCTCCGGCATTGAGAGGTCTATTCACTGCTGCACCCTTCTTCCCTTAAGTTGCCAGCTTTTGGTCATCTTATCCTCCCAGGACCTGCTGAGGTGGTTTGATGTTACAGTTATCATTTACATTTGAATCACCTGCAATGTAATGTGAGTATAAGATGACTAAATGATGGCAAAGCTCAGCGCAGGTGGCCAGCATTGTTTTATTGGGCTGTTAGGTCATATCCAATTTGCTCGTTCAAATATTTCACCATCTTCTGCTACCAGGTCTATAAATGTCAAATAGTAACAACCCTTGACCTCCTGGCTCCAAGCTAAGAATGCTTCCAAATGAGTCTCACTGATCTTCTTTCATAAGAGAATCTTTAATATGGATTAATCATATTATAAGGATGTATTTGCTCTTTTTATTAGAGTCCTTGGGGAATGTCTTTTACTGGTGAAGTGTTGTCTTACAGAGTAAGAAGATCAAACTGGGTTTTATTCTTTAATTAAAAGAAGATGAAAAGTTTTGCTTAAAATATTTTTTTAAACGCCTTCAACTTGGGCAGAAAGTGCAGGCATGTTTCATTTTGCACTTATCCAAATTTTACTAGTCTTGGCAACTGAACTAAAAATGAGCCTCATACCTAATGGAACATTTGTAGAGAAGACAAACAAATTGTCCAGAATAAACAAAGCCAGCATTTATTTTTAATCGATAGCGGCTGAGCACGGGGAGATGCCTTTAGTTCAAGGCACAGATCGAACTCATTAAGTATCCTGGGACTCCCATAAATCATGGGATGTGTCGAATATCGAATTAAACCAAACAAGACAATGGGTCGGGATTCTTGCCTCCCATCAGGCATAAGCCGGGTTGGCAGAGAGACCCTTAGAGGGGCTTGAGCAAGGCTGTTTTTCCCCTTAGTAACTCCTGAGCCTACACAGTTGTCAGCATAGGTGATTTGCCTGTTCACAGGCCAAGGACTAGAGCCAGATGGCCTACGCATGTGTCCTGGCTGCTGCACTTCCCGGCCACGCCTGGCAGATGCTGTCAGTGCCTTGCCCTTGCCACTCAGCCTACCAGGGATGTTACAACCCGGTTTCTGTACTGTTCAAGGCGGCCTGCATTTCAGGCCTGGAGAGTTCTCTGGCCGAGAGGGTGTGTTTGGCTCAAGTGCAGGCAGGCCAGAAGTTCAGAGAGTTAGCCCATCAGGATGGGAGCTAGTCAGGGAAATACCCTCTCCCCATCACCGCTCAATGGAAAACGCCAAGTTGTGTTCTGTGCACTTCCTCAGAGCACCCCCTGCAGGAAAGAGTGCCGGTCGCCCAGACTAGTAACCCCTTCATTCGTGTACGTTTGCTGCTTTCCTCTCTCCCTTGTCTCACGCGTCGGTCTACCTCAAGGTACTTCTGAAATCATCTCCCAGATAAAACACCTTTTCCAAAATCCTGGTTTCAGTGTCTGCTTTTGTGGGAACCTGCTGAGACACTATGCAGCTGTGGGCTTTTTACGCTTGGGACAGCATGAAGGAGGTCAGAGGTGACTCTAGAGGCAGACTAGCCTGGTGGTAAAGAGGGCGTCCTCTGCTAACGGATAAACAGCAAGGTCCTGCTATAGAGCACAGGGAACTATATTCAATATCCTGTGACAAACCATAATGGAAAAGAATATGATAAAGAATATATATACGTGTGTGTGTAGATGTGTATAACTGAGTCACTTTGTTGTACAGAAGAAATTAACACAACATTTCAAGTCAACTATACTTCAATTAAACTTAAAAAAAATTTAAAAACAAAAGGTAGCATATAGATACCTTTAAAAAAAAATAAAAGAGGGCATCCTTTAGAGGCAGAGCGCCTTGTCCATCCTAGCTTGTCCAGTCACTGGCTGTGCGATCTTACATGAGACACTGAACCTCAGTTTTCTCATTCATGAAATGGGGTCAATAACAAAAGTAGTACCTACCTTATAGACTTGTGGTGAAAATTGAGTAATCCATACAGTACTTTTGGAATACTGCATAGCACGTGGTAAGTGCTCAAGGATGGTTATCTGTGCTTATTAGAGTCACAGGACATCAGACTAGAAAAGAAGTTTACGTATTAGCCGGTATGCCTTCCTCATTTTCCATGAGGCCCAGGGAAACAGAAGAGGTTTCCTCAAGGTCTCACAGCTAATTAGCGACAGCGAGAACCAAAGATCTCTCAGCCCAGTGTCTGATACCCCAAAATCCAGCTTCAGAACAGTCATACCTCCAAATATTCCATTAAGACATGGGACGCAGTGTGGCCATTTAAATTTGCTGAATTAAAAACAAAGAAACACCAGAAAAAACAAACAACAACAACAAAAAAACTTCTAGGCAGTGCAAGGCAGGAAATATGTAGGAATTATAGAAGATTTCAAGAATCTCATGAATTTGAAACTAGAAGTTTATTTTAAGGGAATTAAAAAAATCAACCCTGCAATGCCATAGGCAGAATGTCTTCGTGGAGAATGTAGGATTTAGACACAAATGCCCTCTTCCGCAGAGTTTATGACAAACCTCAGCTTAACCTCCCAGTCCGGCCAGATGACAGGTCTGGCTGCGCAGTTGAAGTCCTCAGAGTATTTGATATCATTTATCTGATTATAGCTCACAGCCTTGGTGGTATTTGCTAGCTTTTTGTACAAGACCTAATAAAATACATGTTTCTATAACAGTTCTTGGCTTTTTAAGTCTCTCTTTGTTATTCACTGCTTTAGGCAAGCCGCATCTTCTCATCTTACTTTTGACCTTAAAACCATGAAGGGGCAAAGCACGAGAACATACCAGAAGTGAATCGGAGTAAAGACCTCCCTAAATGAAAGCTCTCCCTCCTGTACAGCCACTGAGATCAGTGGAATAAAACCGCATTAAAGATGACCTCTGGCCCTTCCCCTCCAGAGACGACATCTTTCAGCGGCAGTGAGCGTGCCTCCGTATAAATACACAAGACATTACAGGGAGGAGAGAGCTCTGTGGTGCCAAGACTTGTAAATATTTGTCTGAGAGTCGTGTTTCTATTATCTTTGAGGACGAAGGAAATCTGAGAGAATTTCTTCAAAGGTGAAGCAAGTTGGTTTGTGAAAATGGTGTCATTTTATCTATTCTGCTTCAGGGAAGTTTCTTTGGTCTCAAATACTCGCCACCAGATCAGCAGTTCAGGGAATTTTTGTTTCTTCAATTCTAACTACATATCTTGCACACCACTCATTTTGCCAGTAAGGGATTATCTCTGATATCTCCTTTGCTTGTTAACTGTCCCAATATTAATACATTTGGCCTCGTTTCTTGTCTACCTTTCCTTACCTACAACTGATAAAGCTGTAACAAAATCAATTTATTATTATTATTATCATTATTTTAAAGCTTCCATGGAAACCAGTTCTGGTTTGGGATATAGATCAACTTTGTACACATGGACAATCTTTGAGCCTTTGTGCAACAATATAACCTCTACTCAGGACCAAATGATGCATGATACCCATACATGATTCTTCTGGTTAATTACCGTGATTAGGCGTCAAGCTCCCCTAAGATTTCACTTGTGTACTTCCTTGCCTTTATTTTCTGTATATTAAGTTGCAGGGAAGGTTTTCATTTTGCAATTCATTTTTCCTCTTGAATAGTGATTATATGCAGTTCCAGGAGTCACAAGGCTGCAGTCTGTAATTCTTCCAAGCAGCAGAACAAGGGTGTGGCAATAGAATGCGGAAATAGCAATAAAGGGAAAGGGCTATTTGTTCACGTTTCTGGGAGAATAAAGATGGCTTATTTAAAGCATGTGCTTAATATGGGCAGATTGCATGGGGTACGTACATCTCAGAATTGCCCCACCTGATACCTGTCACCTTCTTTTCTTCACCCATCCTGGCCAGAGAGTCACAGGGGCTTGCGATGAGAAGGCACTGTCATGCAAGGGAACAACAGTGAACTTTAACGTGCCATGGGTAGAGCATCAGCGTAATTTGCTACACACCAAACTACATATAGTGACAACTGGTTGAGCTAAGGAAACAAATCAGGGTGCAACCTTGGAACTTGGGATTATTAAATTGGCTGTTAATATCTGGCCCCCATGTTTTGTCTTGGTCTGGGTCTGTTCTTCTTTTTCCTCTCATTATTTTCTTTAAAAAAAATGCATTCTTTTTTTCTTTTAATTTCTCAGAAAGATTGAAAATAGGTAAATAAAAATAATTGGGAAATAGTAAAGATACTTGTAAACAAGAGAAAATTCTTAACCAACAGACATGAATAAATGTAATGGAAGAAAATTTTCATCCAGACCAGAGCCTTCCCCTAAATACAACTGTTGAATATCTCTAGCTTTCTAGTTCTTACTGCCATCAAATGGATCTTGATAAGGAGAAATATACTGTATGGTAGCATTAATTTTTGAGCTGATAGTATATTTTGTAACTAGATTGAAAAGGAAAAAAATCAGGTCTCCCCTGCATTAACGAGTTACTGTTCTTGGGTGTATTTGGGGAACACCATCTGTTTGGGGATCTCCTGCCTGCTCCTGAGTCAGACCCTCCAGCACCCACTCCACCTTTGTTTCTGTGTTTCTGCCCACAACCTTTAGCTTCATCAACAATTGTTAAGTCCATTTGTCAAATATTACTGGCCTCTGGTAGGGGCGAAAAATAGAAGGAAGGGAACATTTTCGCATCCATATCAAGCTCTATGTTACAATGCAGGCACTTCTCAGGCTGAATTCTGTCGCGCGTACAAACATCCATTAGCAAGCAGTCACAACAATAGTCATCTAGTCTAAAAAAGGTCATTTTGAGCAGCCAATCCTGAAGGTAGATGAGGCCGTGGACTCGTCCATTCAGTGTGTGATTGTAACATCAGTTAGAGCTGTGGACCTCGGCGTGACTCTCAAGCTTTTAGGTGGTTGACCTTGCCAGATTCTCATGGATGTCTCATACAAAGGTGATGGTGCCCATACAATTTCTCTGGCTAACTATCATATCTCATCTTACCAATAAAGAATTACTTCTAATATCTCTGTTCCTTGTTAACTAACCCTCTACTGTTCAATATTGATAGCTGATATGGTTGATGTAGCCATCTGTGGAGGGTGAATACCTGATTAGGGTACTTAACTAATTGCCTCCAGGGTATACACACACACACACACACACACACACACACACACACACACACACACGCACACACACACACACAGACCAAATCACAACCTGGACAATATTCCAAAACAGAAACTCTTTAGAAATCATGACTTGCCTTTCTTGGAAAAATATTTCATCAATTTGAAATTTCCTGTGGTTGTTAGTCTGAAGTTTTAGTAAAGAGAATCTTAATATTCTTCATATATAGTATTGCTTCTTTTACTTTGTTAAATGGCTTACTTTAAAAATTTGCCAGAACTGATTTTGTCTGATAATGAAAAAAAAATTCAGATTTCGAAAATCCTGTTCCACATCCCCCCATCTCATCCCCCTTCTCAGGTAAATTTTGAAAAACTACATCTTGCTATGGATGTTTTATTAAAGTTTCTTGAAAGTGTAGGATAAAACTATGATCACATGAGTTTGAATAAATATTATAGAAAAATCCAATTTCCTCATACATCACAATGACATTTAGTCTAGTAAGTTCGTATTAGAACTGTCCCCAAATTACTTAGCTAGTGTTTCACACTATATCTAAAAACTGTGATGATTTTGTGCTTTGACTACAACTGAATTTTTTGACCCCATATGGAGCTGTGAGAAAAATATGGCCGAATGGGAAACACCAATGTTTATCACTAGCTCATCCTTCATTTTCCAACCCATAAAGCCCATCTACTACTTGCTGAAATGGAATCCCAGTCTACAAGAGGACAGGTCCAGAAGGGCTAATCCTGGATGCTGCAAAGCATCATGGGAGTGGTGTTGGAAGTGTCTATGCTGGCTGCTGCTGTGGGTATTCTTGTGCCTCTTGATACACCTGTGGCTGCATGTAGGTTCTCAGCACCTTTGAATATTCTCCTCCCTGCCTCCTCCATTGTTCCTAATGCTATAGCTATCTAGTGGTTGACAAAGAATGCCTGAAAAGTTCAGATGCTAAATCAGTGGTAATTAGTTTCTCATTATGTTCCCAAGGGTGCAACTGCTGTTGGAAAAAGAGCTGTAAATAATATTAGTTGTTGCTACCAGTTGGAGCCTCAGAACAACCTATAATTTTATTTGTGTTAATGAGACAATTGACCTGTGGAGAAGAGTTTAAGCAAGTTTGAGGGGATTTAAAAAAAAACTGAAATAAGGGGAGAAAAGATCAAGGGAAGACAATTCAGCCCACTTAATAGAGTTAATTAATACCCTGTATGTATTGCCTTTTGACCGCGCCATGTCTTGTCAATCAATCAAAATGTAGTAACTAAAACATCAAAGCATATGGGCTAAGTGAACAAAGCATCAGCACAGTGTAGGTTAAAGAAAACTTTTGTCTAAAATCATTTCCATTTGATTGATTTATCCAGACACCTTCATCAATTTTCTGAAGTTGTGGGGCCTTTGTAGACCCAGACTCTGTTTTCCAACTGGAAATTGACAGCTGTCTGAGATCTTAGCACAGACACTATGTCGTTTAAATTATGGAGAAACCTCAGAGTAAAATTTCAGGCCTCTTAAAGCCAGAAAATGGCCCCAGTGAGATCACCCCCTGATCAGTCCATTCTTCTGGGAAACTTAGGAATTATTATGTCTAATGACTTTGCCAGTGGTTCTGGCCTGTGTAATTAAGATCCAAATATAACTCTATGTTCATTCTATAACTAAATTTCTTATCTGGACAAATGACCCATTTATAAAAGCTCATAAAATATCATAAAATTACATACTTAAAAATCTCCCTAACAAAATGTACCCAAAGATGTTCACATCTGAATTCCTAATAATTTTCCAAAAATATCCCTTACCACAAGTGACTAGAAAATACTGTATATTATCATTCAAGAGGAGAAAAACAGAATAAAGATCCATAACTATAAACAAGTACCTTTCCTCGATTTCATTTAGTGACCGTATTTGCATTTTTCTTCTATCATTTCAGTTCCTGAATGTGACAGCAGAGTCACCATCAGATCAACATAATCTTGCAAGCTTGTGCATTCACTGCAGAAAGCAAAATGTCATGACATTTCCTATAGGAATATAAAATTTTTTTTGCAAGTTTTGCTCCACATAAAAAATGAATGAAAATGAGGGTCAAGATTCCAGACACTTTGGAATTCTGAATGGAAAGACTAGAGTAACTGGACTAAGGAAAGTGCACCATAACGAAAGAAAAGAGACTCTTGTCTTTCCTTCCCCTTCCTAACTTTTCTGAAGCTATTGATTAGGAGCTCCAGTCCTGTAAGAGTGGTCCAACGTGCCTTGTTAAGGATGCCTCCACTGTACCAAATCAAAACAAGGAAAGAGTGGAGGCAGAGGTAGTAGAAGAGGAGGAAATGGCACAAAGGGGAACATTTACATGTGATTGGGGAGGATTATTAAATATTGGGGTGAGAGTTCAGAGAAGCTTTAGTGGAGCATTTTGAAAATTATAAATTAACTCGGGGCTTATGTTTCAATCTGAAGGCAAGACATGAGAATTCCTATGTCATGGGTATTTTTCTTAGTCCTGAATCATCCATGCCTTCTAATTTTGACCAAGTTCTTAGAACTTTCTCAGATCCCTAAATCATAGCCTTTAGAGCAGAAATAGTCTCAGAAATCATTCCACAGGGCATTCTTCCCAACCCAAGAAAGTATCCATTTGCAATTTTGACAAGAAGGGACACCTCAACTTCTGTCTTAGTGGGAAAAAAAGCACCTGACATACTACATGACTTCTTCCTCATCAGGTAGCATATTCACAACTACTGCATATGTACACACATGTGGTTCACATCAGCAAATGAGCCCCAATCAAGCAGTCACTTACTATAGTAGTTGGAGATATCACTGAGAAGCTGGATCAAGCCTTATCTGAAGCTACACATATCACTGAAATGTTTAAATTATAAAAAATTATATATATTTTTTCATTTTGAGTGCAACTTGGAGTTAAGTTTCCTGTCATTTGCACCATAATGGGTTTTACTGATATAGAGGTAAAATGAGAAGAGGGATCAGTGTGAAATTTCAGTGAGTAATGGTCTGAACTCTTGCTACTCAGACTGTAGTCCCAAGATCAGCAGCATAGGTATCTTCTGGGAGCTGTTAAAATGCAGAAGCTAAGACCTCAGCCCAGACCTACTGAATCAGAGCCTGCATTTTTAAAAAGTTGCCCCAGTCATTTGTCTACACAGTAATGTTTCAGGACTATTCTAGTCCAAATTGGAATACTTTGACTGTGGGTCTAAAATATAGAAGTGACATGGACAGATAGAAACAAAATAGTCCCACCAGGAAATAACTGAGACTCTAATGTTGACATTCTGTTCATGTGAGAAGAAGGATAAGTGTATTTGTCAGGATGAGAGGAGCTGGGTGTTTGAACAGAGCAATTTTGTGGGAAAGTACAAGGGTTGGGGGAAGAGCATGGGCTTCATCATCTGACCTCTTCCTGATTTATTACTAACTTCTGTGTAGCTTTGGAAGATCTGCCACTTCAGGTACCCATGTATTACGTGGGAACAGTAATTTCCTCCCTGTTTTCCTCAGGTTTCAACTCATGCAGTGTTATCTTGAAAAGTAGCACTTGAAATGGTATTATTGTCTAGTTCCTTGCCACTGTCAATATACACAGACCAGCAATATTACCATCACCTGTGAGACTGTTAGAAATGCATAATCTCAGCCTGCCCCAGATCTACTGAATCCAAGTTTTCACTTTAGCAAGATGTTCAGGTGGGATGAATTGGGAGATTGGGATGGACATATACACACTACTATGTATAAAATAGATAACTAATGAGAACCTACTGTATAGCACTGGGAACTCTACTTAATGCTCTGTGGTGACCTAAATGGGAAGGAAATCCAGAAAAAGAGGGAATATATGTATACATATAGCTGATTCACTTAGCTGTACAGCAGAAACTAACACAATATTATAAAGCAACTATGCTGCAATAAAAATTTAAAAAGAAGAAAAAAAGATGTTCAGGTGAGCAGATACACATTGACATTTGAGGAGCACTGGTCCATGTACTTTCTGAGCCAGTGAACTCCCCATCCTAGGCGAAGTTCAGGTGGAGCCTGGGTGAGCCTATCAGAGATGACGGAGAAAGGAGCAATGCATGGGCTAGTGGGAACAGACAAGTACCAGGAACAGTAGCACCTTTGGGATATCTGTGCTTCTAGCAGAACACTGAAAACCAGTACAGAAGTGGGAAGTGTGCCAAAAAGGCATCATTTGTAGTTTCTGCAATTAGATATGAGCTAGAGATCACATGACAAAATGTTGGTTGAGACAGGAATGCATTTCATAGGGTGAAGGAACCTTGGACAGCTCTTTGTAACTCGGGGGAAATAGATCTCTAGTGCAGAATCATTGGCTTCTTACTGTGTCCTCAAAAACATTCCTCAGTGACATCTGTTACTAATGAAACTATTTTTTCCATGTTGAGGATGTGTCCCACTTTCAACAAATCCCTCCCCAAAGAAACTGTAACATGGAGGGAGAGGAAAAACCGTGGGCAGAAATCCTTTCACACACTCGAAAGGAGTATAACTCTTGGCTGCAATAAGTTCTATCTGAGACAGAGTTACAACCCGTTATGGGTGGTTTTTATTTTGTTTGTCCTTAAGAAAGATGCGATTATAACGTTGTGGTTAAAAATCAAGTCCTTTACTTTGTGAAATCAAACTTTCAATGAAGTCAAAGTCTACCAGAGCTAGTGGTAGCTGAATCAAGCTACTATCCCTAAATCAAGAATTATCCCAAGCATCCTTTCATCTATCTATCCTTCCATCCTGCCACCCTCATCCCATCCATCCATCCATGCATCTATCCACCTATACCTGTGTGAGTTCCTCATTGCCTCTCTAACAGGAATGATGACTTAGTGCATACACTAAGTCAACTCCCTGAGAGTTGAACAAAATTTAATCTAAACTATTTTTTAGTAACTCACAGGTGTGTCACACTCTGCACAACTTGGTTTGTTCATCTCCCAGTACAGGAGCCAACACTGACCCTCCGTGTACACGGCAAAAGGCCAGCTGCCTGCTTCCTTCCTTGTGGTTCTGGGATGATTCTGGTTGGATTAATGCAGTGATCACTGGGAAATGTGTACAAATAACTCACCTCCTGCGGCCTGAGCTGTCAGACATCTCCTTGCAGACTGGCTGCTCCCCGTCTTGTTATTTTTGCTCATTTCCATAATAGAATTTGGTTGATAAAAGTCTTCACAGTGATCGATGGTCCACAAAGCACAGTCATTTTCAGGCCATGAGTAACAGTTCTTGAAATTGGGAATTATGACTGTAGTCAATTTCCTTTTCCTTTTCCTTTCTTGCTTTCCTTTCCTTTAGTCATTCCTACAGGGTGTGTCCTTTAGACACCTCTTTCTTAGTCATTATCCCCTAATGAGTTCCCTTGTTAAATATAAAGTGTGTATCAGGCTTGACTAATGTCTTCCTTTGTGACTAAGGAAAGAAGAATGTATTACCTTTACATATTGATTCAAGCTGCATAATCATAATTATTTTTACTTAAAGTCCTCATTCTTTACAAACCACGCTGTAGACCCCAAGCAACTGTCAAGAGAGTCTCACCCAACTCCCATAAATACGAGAGGGAGTCAGGTGTTTGCACAATTAATTGAGTGTAAAAGTGCCTGTATTCATGTGGAAAACCATCTCTTTTTCTATGTGGTGATTTCAAGTTCACACCATGAAATTATGGAGGGGTTGAAGTGGAATTGCCCAATTTGTGAAGAGAACATGCTGACATTTTAAGAGATGGAACAGAGCTGTCAAAAAAATCTACAGGCAGGAAACCTGCATATGTGTTGGTAATCTAGCAATCTGCTCCCTGTCTAATAATGTGTTCTGTGACAGGTTAGTAAGCACAGAAAAGCAAGGAGCTCAGCACATCCCAGGGGAGCGAGTCTGTGTTGGATATGAGGAGGATGCAGCCTGGGCTACAGTTGTCTGGTGCAACGGTGGGGAAAAAGGCATTGGTTAGAACAGAATAACACAGTGGTTCTCAAAGTGTCCTAATTTTCAGTTAACACTGTGGCACTAATCTTCAGTGTGATGGCAGATTTAATACTGTTGAGTTCTGGTAGCCAGGGCCTAGAAGTGTTTTCATACTGTGTTGATGTCGAAAAAGAGCTCTCATCTCTAACCAGCCCTTCCTCAAGGACCGGGGATGTTCAAGGCGGATTCTTCTCTCATCACCTCCCCCTTCTCTGTTGACCTTACTTACTCTGTTCTGCAGTGGAAAGTGCTTAGAATTTTGAGTCAAAAGATAAGGGCTTCTGTCTGAGCTTTTCCTCTTAGTCACTGTGTGACTTTGGGTAGCTTTCTCACTCCATCAGGGGATGATAATAATATTGCTTCCCCTCAGGCTTCTCTGTTGTTATGAAAGACAGCAAAGCCCATGTAAAAACAACCGGGGAGCTTTAGAATTTATTAGACGGTATCTTTATTTCCATATATTTGCTTAAGCCACGAGAGGAGGAGAACCTGATAGCTGAAGCTACTGGACATCCTGGTATCCTTTTCCATGGTCTTTTGGTAAATATTGTTGACTGTGTATTATCTCTCTCCCTTCTCACAGCCGTTCAGTTTATTAACAGATCCTTAGGGAGTCTTGGAAGAAGAGTGGAAGCACAGGTTGGCTGAGAAATGGTTGAGTTATTCTCTCCGTTGTGCCCAATCCATGCATAGACTCTTAGAAAATATCACCTCACCACCCAAGTGTGTCAAGGCTTTGGGCTGCTCCTCTATGAGACCATCTGTGTTTCTTGTTTTGTGGTTGTTTGTTGGTAATGGATTTTCTTAACTGTTTCCTTTGGAAGTCACTTCTTCAACTTTCTAATTAAGAAAAACATGGAGATGCAACTTATTATTAAGGAAGCCAAGGATTGACTCAAAGTCAAGAATAGATAATAACCCCTACTTGGGTTTGTTTAACAGAAGTTTACATGGTGCACATTCTTTATGGGGCCTTGCCCCAGGCATGGAAGACAGAAAGTCCCAGGACCGCTGCCTCCTCCCTGCATGGTCACTCTCTGAATCCCCTCCGGTTGTCTGTCCCTGACAGCCGCTCCTTGGTTTCGAGCCAGGTCTCTATTGTTCAAGTTACTCGTGATCTTAAGGATGCTCTCTCTTCCCTCTTGCTTCTTTACAAGGATTCACCTGCTTTCACTTCTCTCTCTTACCAAGACTGACCAGAAGTGACCATGGGCTCTGTTTCCTCTGAGATTCTCCCAAAATCACCTGTCAGGTTTATTTCACTTTAGAAGTTCTACTGCAGCCGCATCAACCTTACTAACAATAGCAAATGTCTGCGCTGGTTCCCCCAAAGCAGTCTCTGGGATGAGGATCTGGGGGAAAGGGATTTGTTAGGATAATCCCAAGAAAAAAAACAGGTGAGATGTGAAGACTGAGACTGGAAGGGAAGGATGGATGTCAGGCTGTGTCCCAGGTGACTGCAAAGTCCCAGGGTGATGCTCCTCAGATGATGCAGGTCACACCTCAGCTTTGTCCCCTCCAGGGCAGAGATGCAGGAGTATCCATTACCCTCTACACCCCACCCATCAGACATTGATTGGTTAAGGGCTGCCCTGGAGGCATTTGATTGCAGATCCCGGGAGCTCTGAGTGCATTGGCAAAGCGCCCGGCAGCCCGAGGGCATCGCTGTGACAGCTGCTGTGTGTGGGGCTTGCCTCTGGCAGGGTTGGTAAAGGACAGGACACTGACGGTGTCCCAGACACGCTGAGGAAATCTCCAGGGCCCCTAAGTCCTCCAGAGCTCCACCTACAGCCCTGCGCTCTTTCCAGCGGGGCTCTGGTCCCTCAGTACTATGTGTATAGGGCGCCTCCTTGTCATTCTGGCCCCCTTGTCAGCCAGGAAGGCCCCTCTGTGCAGAAACAGGCAGGCCTCGCGATGGCTGTGAGCTTTGGGCCTTTCAGTCTCAGTGGGTAATTTACTTCTCAGGGGATCTGAGATGATTGACTGTTATCTCAACTTCCCCAGCTCTACCCAGGAAAAGGTCACCTAAGGGCATCCCCTCACACCCACCACCTCTCAGTGCCAGGGATGCAAAATGAGCCTAGTACATGTACTTAATTATGAAGAAGATGTGGGAGCAGATAGTTCCAAAAATCGAGGTGATTAGAGTTATGGGGAAAAAAACATCATGTTAGGAATATTTTGTTTCAGTAGGAGCTTCCACATTGCACAACTAGTTTGCTATTAATATGAGAAGGGTTTTTGTTTGCTTTCCTTTTTTTAAACTTTTGTTTCTTCCCGTTGCTTCTGTGTAAAGGGAGTTTACAGATGTAGACATGTTGGAACAGAATGCACCTTCTTTTGGGTTCATTGGGTTTATGGGGATTTGCTCTCCTTTTCACATATGTATAGTTTCCAGTAAAACATTCCTCCCAGTCACTCGAGAAAGCTCAGGCAAAAGGCAAGTATGTTCCCTTTGCTGGTTCTGACATTCTGCATCCTAATAAATTCATGGTGGAAGCAATCCAGCTGTCTTTTTGGAAAATATAAAGTTTAGAAGAGGACTGTGAATATTCATGGCTATGTAATAGTTTGTTTTATAGTACGTGGAGTTGTAGTTATAAACACAAAACCAGCTGGCAATAAATGACTTTATGACAGCTATTTCCAAGGTATAATGAAGAAAACAAAGTTATTGCTTATAATTATGGTGCCTGGGTGAACCTGCACCACGCACTCCAAACACTACTCTGGCCGTTTCCACATGATCTCATTCACAGGCTCCTTTAAATGACCTTGGCCTTCAGGTTATTTAGCTTTGGGGTTGGGAGTGCACTGATAGTATCTGCATTTTCCTGTGCAATTTGTTAAAGAGACAGCATCCTTTTGCTCTATTCACCCATGTAATGGGGAAAAAAATTGGAATTATTGACTCTTCTCTAACTGTTGGAGAGATTTTACACTGAAAAAATATTTTGGAGAGAGCAGTTTGTCAGTACAGTCAGCCCTCTGTACCCATGGGTTTCTGATCTACAGATTCAACCAACTGCAGATCAAAAATATTAAAAAAAAAAAATTCCAGAAAGTTCCAAAAAAGCAAAACTTGACTTTGTTATGGACCAACGACTATTTACATAGCAATTTACATCGTATTTACAACTATTTACATTGCATTTACATTGTATTAGGTATTATAAGTAATCTAGAGATGATTTAAAGTGTATGGGAAGGTGTGATTAGGATATATGCAAATACTACACCATTTTATGCAAATGACTTGAGCATTAGTGGATTTGCGTATTTGAGGAGGGTCCTGGAAGGACTGTATCTTCAAAATTTTAAACTTTTCCTTTAACTCAATGGTTAAACAAGTTAATTTTTATCAAGGAATATACCCTACCAGAATATATTAGGTACACAGAGGCATCGTCAAGAATGCTTATGGCAGGGTTATTATAGTAGTATTTACAAACAACCCACATGTTTATCATGTTAAGTAAACATAGTTTCCACGCCTAGAATAGTATGTAGACATTAGATCATCGTACACTGACATCGAAAGTTCTCCAAGATCTAGTGCGTGAAAAAAGGTAGCCTCAGAAGATATAACACAACATATGTTCCAATTTTTGTAGAAAAAAAAAAATCTGACTATGTTTGTATGGCCATATAACTCAATTATTAATTCATTCATCCATTCAACAGATATTTATTGTGTCAGGCCCCATTCTAGATGCAGTTGATACAACAATAAGTAAAACAAAGGTCTTCCTGGGTTTTGCCTGCCAGTGGGGGGTTGAGGTCGAGGAAGCAATGAACAATCAAGCACCTGTGTGTCAGGTGGTATATGTAGGAGTCAACGAGATCCAGCAGCCTAAGGGAAGAGAGAGGAATTTAACTCGAGGCCAGAAAGAACCTCACTGAGGAGGTGACATGTGATCAGGGATCTCAAAGGAAGTGTGCCCGACAAAGGGATCAGCTAGGCCAAAGGCCCCAAAGCAGGACTGTGCTTTCTGTGTTTGAAGAACCAAAGGAGACCAGCATGGCTGGAACTCTGTGAGCAAGGGGACAAGTGGAAGGAAAGGAGGGTGGAGAAGAAGCCAGGAGCCAAATCACGGGGAAATTGGACGCCACGCTCTCCTGACTTCACATTTTATTAAAATGTGATGTGAAGGGACTAAAGCTTTGAGATCAGGAAAAAGACACAATCTCAGGCTTTAAAATGTAAACGCCTGGAGTGGTGTGATGCTCCAGACGCTATTGGTCACGATGGCCCAAGAGGAAGGTTTTCTAGTTAAATCCAAGAAAGAGAGGGTGAGGCTGTAGGAGAAAGTTCTCACTGCTGTCTGCCTATGCCTGCCTTCTTTAAGCCTTTTGAGAATTATTTATAAGTTCTTTGTATAATTCACAAGTATTAAAGGTAAAAAATCAATAATTCCTTACCCAAAATAAAGCAATATCTTAGCATTCTGTTCTGTGACCTTGAAGAAGTTCACTTTCTTAGCTTTCTCTCCTCCACGTTTATGAAGAGGGGGGAATAGGTTCTTTATCACAGGATTGTTCATGAGAATGAATCAGACTCTCTGCAGAGAGCGTTTAGCCCGTGCTCGGCACATTGGAACAGAGTGGTCGCCCTGATCTCTGGGGGACACGTTCCAAGACCCCCGTGGATTCCTGAAACGTGGATAGTACTGAACCCTATATATACTATGTTTTTTCCTGTACATACATACCTATGATAAAGTGGAATTTATAAATTAGGTACAGTAAGAGATGAACAACAATAAAGAATAATAAAATAGAACAATTATAACAATATACTGTAATAAAAGTTATATGAATATAGTCTCTCTCTCTTTCTCAAAATATCTTGTACAAATGTAATGCCTTTTCCATGTTGACTAAAAACTTACCACGCACCACGGCTCTAACTTTTGCGGTTCGATGTGCGACAGCAAAACTAACACGGATTCATTTTTCCTTCTTCACAGTTTTGTGATAGAAGATTCGTTCTTACCCTGATCTTAGCAACCTCAGCACACAATTGTTTTTTTCTTTCCTTATTGACTCGAGAACTTTCACCTTTTCACTAAGGGAAGCACTGCTTCTCCTTGGCCTATCTGAATTGCCAACATCACTACTTTTGTGTTTTGGGGGTAAAATAAACATTACTTCAACACAAGCACTGCAATACGGCTCTACTCTGACAGCCTAGCTGATAAACTGAGGTGACTGACGGGTGGGATACGTGGATGATTCACGTCCCAGGCAGGATGGAGTGAGATGGTGCTAGATTTCATCACGCTACTCAGAATGGAGCACGATTTAAAATTTGTGCATTGTTTATTTCTGGAATTTTCCATTTAACATTTTTAGACTGCAGTTGACCACGGGTAGCTGAAACTGAGGAAAGCAAAAACACAGATAAGGGAGGGGACTACCGTAATTCAAGAATGACAGCTATTGTTGTTGCTAGGCTACCACCTCCCATGTCAAAACACCATGAGGAATTCGGGATGCTTCCCAGGATGGGAAGCATAGTCTACAGCCTTAAGGATTTCAGTGTTCCTTCAAATGTGCTTGAAACCAACATGCTGGGCTAAGGAAGTATTTTCTAGGTGGCGGCCCAATCTGTAATTTCACAAAAGAAAATTCCTCTCTCACTCTCCAAGTCAAATGATTATTTTTCTTTTCCCCAAGAGAGAGGTGCATGATGATTTGGAAAACAAACAAACAAAACTGGCTAAAAGTCAAGTGCTATAAAGTTTCTGGTGGCTGTAGGGTCGGCCCTGATTAGCATGGAGATGTCCTGCTCCTGGAGCTTGCAGGAAGGGGAGTTTGGAGCCTTACAAATTCAACTGATGATGTCATTCCCCAAGTGCTACAGGTGACTGCAGAGTTATATGCACTTAAACCAGGTTAATTGGCCTGGGTTTTGGTACAATCTATCATTCTTCCTTCCACAGGCGAGGATTTTTGTGGGAGGTGGTTATGTTAAATATAACTTTGAAATAAAGAAATCCCGTGCTACTCAATTCTGGTGGCCCCATCAGAAACTTATTATGGCAAAGAACACAGACTCTGTGCTGTAAAATCCCTTAGTTGAACTCACTTGCTCTCTCTTTCTTTCCCAATCTCTCTCTCTCAAGTAATAAAAAGTGATTAATACTGAGATTTAGTTTGGTTGAATTATATGCAAAGTTGTTTTACATACAATGAGTTTTTTCCATGATATTGCAATCCCATCTCTGCTTTATCATTGCCTTTTTGTTTGAATTAATGCAATAATACTACCAAGGGCATCCTCCATTACACAACTGTTTGCCTTCACATTCAAGGCGACAGTGTCATTTTCAGATGAAGCTATTTGTCCTTGTTAAAACAGGCAAGGCAATTGGTACATTCAGACTCAACTATTAAGTTGCATGATTGATTCCAAGTTAGAGCTGGGAGCTGAGGCAAATGAAAGTTGCCATTAGCTGTTCAGTGTGCTCTCTCTTCTGCTAGATCTGATGGGAGAATGACTCATAATTCTGTGCCTGAGAAGGAAGCAAAGGGGAATGAACTCAGATCAGTTCCCCAGGAGGCAGACTCTGAGATGGAGTTTAGGTTACAGGATGTTTACTGAGCTGTGCTCTGGGAATCAACACCTGGAGAAGACAGGGGATAGAAGTAGGAGGGGCAGAGGGAAAGAAGAGCTGCCGTGTGGCTCAGTGACGGGCCTCCTCACCCCGTTGGGAGCTCTGGGGCTGCAGGGCCCTTCAGTGCTACATTGATTTGAGCCAAGATGACCAAGCCCTTTATACTCTGCATTGATTATGGGAAGGGGCATGACCCCAGTGAGGTGGGTCTTTGCATCTGACACAGTCCCTGAAAAGGTTAACAGTTGAAGGCTGTCTGCTGACAGCTCTGCTGGGGTCTAGGCACTAGATTCTAGGGCAGTAGTCCTCAGCCAGGGGTGATTTCGCCCCCTAGGGGACATTTGACAATGTCTGGAAATGTTTTTGATTGTCAGGACTGGGGACCCTGCTCCTAGCAAGTGGATAGAGCGCAGGGATGCTGCTAAACATCTGACCATGCACGAGGCAGCCCCCAGCAATAATCATCTGGTCCCAAATATCAACAGTGCCAAGGTCAGGAAGCCTTGCTCTAGGGCAACAGATTCCCCCCCACCCCAAAGCAGAGCCTGGTGGGCATCACAGTGGCCACCACAAGAATCAACATTAATTGAGATATTGTTACTTGTCAGCCACAGTGCTCTGTGTTCCTTATTCCTTCTCATCTTCCTGCAAACCCCTTAGGAGAGCCTTAGAGTTTTCATCTACTGATGAGGATGCTCAGAGCAGTTAAGTAAACTCCTCAACATCATGAACGGGAAGGACCCCGAGGTGGGATTTCAAGCAGACTGGCTCACGGAAAACATTCTAGTATCTTCTAGTTTCCGCTTGATGGCTTGATGCAGGTGTTCTCAAACTTTTCTCTTTGTCTACCCGGAGCACAAGATAGATGATGTTTACGTGTTCAGTTTGCTTCCATGGAATTCCTGGGGCACCAGCTATAAACTCACGTCTTTCTACCTCATTTAAAAGACACAATGACGCATAGCACAGGGAGATCAGCTAGGTGGTTTGTGACCACCTAGAGGGGTGGGATAGGGAGGGTGGGAGGGAGGGAGACGCAAGAGGGAAGAGATATGGGAATGTATGTATATGTATAGCTGGTTCACTTTGTTATAAAGCAGAAACTAACACATCATTGTAAAGCAATTATACTCCGATAAAGATGTTAAAAAAAAAAAAGGCACAATGGAACATGAGTGAGCACGGGACAAATTACAGGGATGACTCTGAATCCTCTCTAATTTGTATTTCTAAGCAGGTCATTCCTGAACTTCTGACCCTTACTGTTAGTAAGCATGCAGTTGCTTTCCACAGGCAGAGTGCAGCTTGTAGATAATCTTGGTGAATGCCTGTAAAAAGACTACAATATTTCCAGAAGAATTTGTTCCATACTATCTCTTCATGTTTCTATGTCATTGGATGGATTGAGTTATTCAAAAACATTCTTCAGAACTTATTGGCACCTCAAGAATGTAAGGAATCAAAGAATTAACTCATTAATTCACTTAAAAAATAACCCCTACTCCATTCCAGAAACTGTCCTATTTTCTCATTAGAAACAGTAGTATTTACTAGTGAAGGAACAGAAAAAAAAAAAACTCTCATTTCACAGACATATAGGTAAGCTTAACAGAGTCAATTATTACTCTGTCTAAAACAAAATCATGTAAATTTTAACTTTTTAAGTAGAACGTCCAAGTAAAGGGAATAAACATATATTCTATAAAAATGTTAAGGAAAATAAAATGTAGTACACATTTAACCCAAAGATATAAATAAAAAAGGCTTAAACATTTCATTATAGTTGAGCCCAATCATAATGTTAGTTATTATGGTCAATAGCAGATGCAGTATTTTGAATTTCTAGTGCAATATCAGTCCTTTTAAAAAAAAATTCTGTCATTAATTCCCACAGCATACTTCTATATGGTAAATGTTATCTGCATTTTCATGGGAAAATCCAAAGATGAAAACAACTTGATCAAATTTATACAAAGGTACATTGGCAGAGGACATTGTCATACTCAGATCCCTTTCTATTGTTAGAAAGCTCAATTTTGACTTAACTCTATTTACATTTGTTCATTCACTCTTTTCATCAAATTCTTTAAATATTGCTGAGTAAAATACAGTGTCTGAGTCAATTTGGGCTGCTATAACAAATTGCTGGGTGGCTTAAACAGCAAACATTCATTTCTCATTGTTGAGAGGTCAAAGATCAAGGTGCCAGCAGATCTGGTGTTTGGTGAGAGCACACTTCGTGGTTTGCAGATGGCTGTCTTCTCATTGTACTTCACTTGGTGGACAGCAGAGCGTGCTAGCTATCTTCCTTTTCTAAGAATTCTAATCCCATCATGGGGGCTCAACCCTCATGACCTAATTAACTTCCAAACATCTCACCTCCAAATAACATCACATTAGAGTTTCAGCATATACATTTGGGTGGACACAAACATTCAATCCATAGCATATGGCATAAGCAGTGGTTTGCCAGCAAATGTTTAAAAAGTGACTCAAAAAAATTAGTGTGCATGTCTGTCAGTTTATTTTTAAATTTTAGTGATACAAAGAATGTATAGCACACAACTTAAATATAAGAATAGACTATAGGGGCTTCCCTGGTGGCGCAGTGGTTGAGAGTCCGCCTGCCGATGCAGGGGACGTGGGTTCGTGCCCCGTTCTGGGAGGATCCCGCGTGCCGTGGAGCGGCTGGGCCTGTGGGCCATGGCCACTGGGCCTGCGCGTCTGCAACGGGAGAGGCCACAACAGTGAGAGGCTCGCGTAACGCAAAAAAAAAAAAAGAAAAGAAAAAAGAATAGACTATACAATACCCTCTGTTAGAAATTCTGTTTAGCCAGTTGATTCTTACAGAATCCTTTTGTTAAATTTTATCAAAATTTTGTATCCATAGCCAACTTCTGGTTTCAGTTGACCCACATGTATAGTGCACCATGAACATTGATTGATATTTTCAGATTTTACATCACCAACACGATGTCACTTAACACAGAGCTGAGACAGGATGCCCAGTAGCATACTGGTATGTAGTATTTCCACCAGACACGTATGACAGACATAGTCATCTTAAAAGCAGAGGTAATAGTAACATGCGGCACAAGGAAGCGATGATGACTATTTGTTTTAGATATGACTTAGCTCATTGAAGGTTTATGTGATTTAATTTCTTAATAATTGTTTAACAGTTCGTTCCCAAGATTCCTGTAAATTTAACTGTTGGTTTTTGTGAGCTGGCATAATTGCTGGTAAAGAAAATTTTTCAGTTAATCAAATATGCCATTTCCAGGATGTCTCCTATTCCAGCTGAGTGGGGTTGAGAGCTCAGAGTATGTGGGTAGAGGGCATCCCATTATCAAGCAAAACAGGTGTTGAAATAGATGCTGTCAGGTTCGAGCAGAATCGTGCCTTTAAAATTTATCGTTATTTTTGTGGTTTCTTCACAGGCATTTCCCTGCATCTCAACAGGCATTTATGGTAAGTGATCTATCTTTTGGTAATGTTTATATTTCTTTATTTTGTTGTTAAAATCAAGGTTAACAGGAAAAATAAGAGGTTCTCTGATGGATATAGTTTGCTGTGATTTAAAGAGACTCAAAGTGCAGGTCAGATCCCATTGAGGAATCTTGAGAGGCTATTTGGATATTTTGTGTTGTTGCATTTAGTTGTATTGCATACCATGTGCAATGATTAGATGCACTGCGGCTTAACGTCTTTTGTTAGGTGAAAATTTTGCTCTAGTAGGATCTGACCTCTAATAGTATTTTCTTTAATAAAGTCAGGTTTTTCTGTTAGATGAATCATAATGCATATAAAACCTAACATTACCATTATTTTGTTGTGAATTACAAAATAATAGAAGTGTTAGAATGCACACACGTATATGTCTGTATGTTTAAATTAAAAAAGCCAAATATGTGACAATAAAAACAAATACTTTTAATAAGATGCAATTTTTTTTCTGCTATTGATAGATTGTTTTAAGTAGTGGCTGCTTCACTCACAGATGGAAGCAAAATGTTTTTATCATTACTTGTTTTCACTGGACTAAAGCTCTCTAAATATTCTTCTACCTACAATGACATATCCCTATGCTTTTTATCTCAGGCCGTTAATAAATCTGTTTTACACATTCAGGTAAAACAGAGTTTTTCGTTTTAGGGTTTTCTGATCAAGCAAAATAGATTACAACATTTCTGAGCTCAGACTTCTCACATGGAGACTCTTAGATGAAAAATAAAATAGGTACAAATGTTAAAAATTATTTAACTTCATCACTATAGGGGAAGGATAGCTAAAGTGATATCAAAGGTAGGAGACTTATTTCCTCTTAATGTGGTATTTTTTTTGAAGGTTTTAGTGAGAATAAAGTGGAAAATGGAGGCCTGAATCAAATTAAATGGGGAAAGATTTGGCGACATTATTTAAAAATTTAAGGCGTGCTTTTTTCTCTCTGGATTCCACTATAGCCTGTCTTGGTGGAAACACATTGGACACTGGGCTGGTGGGCTAAGCTGGACCATCTGCACCATTATCCCCATCATGGCCACTCTTTCTGCCTCACAGATACCCAGTTATAACTCTTACTTATATATTTGCTTAAAGGAAGTAGTACATGCAAAGTTTTACTTGGTCAAGCACCCAAATCTTCATTTCACCTTGTCTAAAAGCAAATCAGACTCCACCACAGAGATGGTTCTGATTTTTGAAAATGTTCTCTCATGACAATCTTGATTTTCCTTGATAAAAAAACGAGCAAAAACCCAACTGCCAAAAACAATCCTGTGTCATATTGTCGATGTCCATTGTGTCTCTGAGAATCCTGTGGTAATGTACAAAGACTTTCAGAAGCTGAATTTAACACGATGCATTAAGAAAGGGGGAAATGGCAGGAAAAGGAAATAGAAAAGTAAAGGAAGTTGAGGAGGGACACTAAAATGGAAGGCTGAGAGAGCATAGTAGAAACTAAATCAAAACTAAAGTGGCCCTTGGTTAATTTCAATCCCTGAAGGACCGGGATTCCTCCTTACAGTAACATGGCTCAGTGTATAATAACCAGGTCAGTACAGCATTGTGTTGGGTGGGAGGGGAATATGGAAGACTGTTGAGAAAGGCACTGATAGGGAGTCATGTCACAGCCTTGGAGGGTTTCCACCACATGAGCTCAGTCAGTTTTCACAAAGCTAGGTCAAAAATATAGTTTTCAAGTCCTGGCTACTCACCTCTCTTCCCCTCTAGTTTCTGAGTACATTTCAAAATGAGGCTGATACCTGCAAAGTCAGGTGCCATGTTGTCTTTGGTTAGATGCACCTGTGCTTGAGACCTAGAATTACTTTTAGCTCCATGAGATCTTTAATAATGTTTACATTACTCCAGGTCTCTTTATGAACTATTTAGCATTTTGCAACTTGAAAATCATGCCATATGTCCCTTGTGAAACTATAGCTTTCTGATCAGCCCTTGATTCTCTCCTAAGTACTCATATTTTATGGATCAGTTGTTTTCTTGCTCTTATTCAGAACTTAGTTTCGCCTCCTCTATTATCTAGATCAATTTTACTTTTATCTTTACTTATTGGCATTTGAAAGAATACTTTATTTGAAGAAAGTGGTCCACAGCTAAAAAGAAAAAAAAAATTAAAAGCAGGCAAATAATACTCCCAACACTTTGTAAGTCATGCTTGGTGGGTTACGAGCCAATATTCAGAGCAGTCTCCTGGTTCCAGGCCTTGCCTTCTTATTCCATATTCTAAACCTCACTACATGAATTTTTCTAAACTAACGCTTGGTGCATGTTTTGCATCTGCTCAGGGGCCTTTGATCATATTCTGTTACTTGTAGACTCTTTCTATGCTGAACAATAGGCAATTTATGTATCTCCCTAAACCAGCGCTTTCAAAATTTGTGAAGAGGGGAAAAAGAATCTCTTCCTGAGGATGTGAGTTGCTGTGCCAAGAATTTTATATGTACCTTTGCCTTTGCATCTTGAAAAGGGGGAATTTACTTTGTAGTATTTCCTAGGGTTAATTGTCCATAGAAATTATTCTTCTCTCAAACTTTCTCAGGACTAGTGTTTTCTCCAGAATATAGTTTGAGAAATTTCTTGACATCCACCCATTGTGGACACATTTTCTCTTACACACAAATGAGCTGATGAGTCTCAGAACCTGGCATGTGCCTTCCCAGGTCCAATTCTGTGCCCCTTCCTTATAACACACCCACAAGCACCAAACTCACACACACCATCACCACCACTATTCTCTACCCCAATCCCCAAACAAAAACACACCACACACACTTATATAGCTTGAAGCTTGATCTCTGAGAAGTCTTCCTTGAATATGCCAAATCTTGACGGTCATTACATCTTTTGAACTCTTTCAGCATTTGTAATCTGGACAATTAACAACTACCTCTTCATATTGTTCCATAGATTTTTTTTTTTAAATATATCCTGTGTTCATAGCCAATCCGGAGCTTTTTTCATGAGCAGGGATTCACTTGTGCATATTCTACGCACACCCACCATCTAGCATTGTGTCTCCCGGAGAAGCTCAGGAAATAATTGCTGTTTGATGACAACAATAATGATTATAACCCCAATTGTTGCCTAACTGATGATATAAGAAGCAGAATTGTTGATTGGCAAGATAACAGGCAGAGAAAGCTACCTGGTTGGTATTTTCTTAGTGGGTAAACATCTCTATTTTAGGAAAAACAAATGTGCTCCTAAAAAACATTCTCAAACTAGGAATGATATCTGTAAGCATGGCAGTGTCCACCTTCACAAGGGGAAATGAAAACTCAAGAATTTGTTCATTTAGAATACCAATACCATATCTGTATGTCTTCTTTGGGTATATGTATAACTGATTCACTTTACTGTACATCTGAAACTAACACAACATTGTAAATCAACTATACTCCAATAAAGTTTTCTTAAAAAAGAAAACCAAGATAAATACAGCACTCTACTTCACTTAAACAAAACAAAACAAACGCTTTGTTATTTATCATAGCCCATGGGATGATGGTTTCTCAGGGAGGTACCTGTTGCTCTGAGGCCCTATCCCGACTTTTCCTGACATGTCCTAGTCCCAGCCCCCTCCCCATCTGCTGTAATTTCTCAGATACCTCTTTGCTTTGGATTGACCTTCACTTTTAGATTTATGTCCCCAAAACTCAATGCAACTCTAATTCTTCTATCAGAACAAAAATTTTGACTATGGTAGAGCCATCTTTGGAAGGGGTTTGAGTTATTTAATTGCCAAGATGATCTCATACCAGGGCAATGTCAACAGTAAGCATTTCCATTTTGTGGAATCATCACCATACTCCAAGCACGTCTGCAAGGATCTGGGCACAACAGTATTTCCGGGACACTGGAGACCACGGCGGAAACCAGTTACTCTCCCAGCCTCTCCTTAATCCTAGCCTTTTGGAGACAAAACCATCTGTACCTTTTTGCAGAACACAGACTGAAAAATATCTGCCGTGGGACTCAGCCCGATTTCAGGGAGAAATACAATGGGAGCAGGCCCCGCCCGCTCTCAAGTTTCCCTGGACGAGGAGCCAGAATTTTCCAGTCTGATTTTCAGCCACCGCTGTTGCTGCCCCAATGTAATGTTTCCAGGATGGTTCCACAGGGCACCAGACCGCCTGCTTACACTCAGGTTGAAAAGCCACATTTGGTAAAATACCAAAGCAAGGCCTGTGTTACTTTTGGAAAAAGAGATCCAGATGAGGCTTACAGGGTCTTTAAACTCCCAGATCCCAATTAAAGGTTTGATTTGGCCACGAAACCGGACTCAGAGGGATAGATCTGAACTTCCCTGATGAACATTTCAGATCTTGCGTGTGCCTTCTGCCCTTTGAGCCCAACTTGGATACTCTGGTGCTAATAAGTTTAACGCAAGAGGCTAGACATGATGCATAGCAGTGGAATTTTTACTGAGAAGTGAACAGCAAAAAGAATTTTCGTCTATTTTATGAGAGTCGATATAGTTAACAGAAATGAAGTCCAGGTGGAAAAGTGTATCCCTTGAGTAATTGAGAAAATATTCTTTCTGGAGGAAAAAAAAAAAACTTCAATCTTCCTTTCCAGGTACAAGATGGTGTTTTTAGAGAGGAAAGAATTTCAGACATTGAGTTATTGGCTGGAAATCTGTGGGAAAAATTTAAGTGCAGCATAACTTAGTGAAAACAGCTCCCATATTTATTCATTAGATTTCTGTTATCAACGTGGAAGGCCTGTTTCTATCAAATCACCCGGTCTCCCTCTGCTTTCCATGAAATGCTGCCAGAACACAACTTTCTAATTGAATCCTCCCTCATTTGCATTCAAGTTCGCTCTTCTGCTTCTAACTGGTAAAAAAAAAGGAGATCTACGTGATGTTTTGTTAACCTTATATATACTTGGCAAATATTTTTATCACTACATATGTCTAAATTCACAGACATGACTTGGAAAAAAACCAAAGCGTTCTGCAATGGCAATGCTAAGGGCATGCCCTCTGTCAGGTTTAAATGCTGACAGGTTTCAGAGGGTGTGATAACCATGGCTGTGCAATTCTGGGCTTGCTGGAAGAGTTATCTTATGTAATGCACTTGGAAACCAGAGCAAAATTGACAAAAATGTGTGCCCCTCCCTTTCATCCCCCTGAAAGCTCCCCTCCTCCCTCTGGCTTTCTTCTCTTCCCTTTGATATTTCCATTTGCTTTGAAAACTTCCTTTCAGGTGGTCTAATGATGACTCTTTTTTCTCTCATAAATTCCCTTCTATGACATCCTGTGTTTTTTTGTCCTGGGAACATTATTCCCGCTGTAGGAAGTGTTATTGTTCTTGGCAATCCTTGAGTTAATTGCTGGCCCTCAAAGGGAAGTAACATTAGCATCAGCATACCTTACTTCCCTTTGGGAAAATACAGTGCGGGGGACAAACCTATCTTAATTCTATCACATTTGAATAATATTTTATGAACTGATCCTTATGAAGCACTGGAGAAAGAGTTTAACAGACAATGAAATTATAGCTATTGTTTCTAATCCTCTGAGTGCTTACCATTTGAATAGACAGTTCTAGCAAATTCAGTCACACATGTACACATTTATACATTCATCCCACAAAATGTGGTACAAACTCCCCTTTTACTCTCTCTAAACTACATGAGTCTTTAATAATAAAAATGCATCAAACTAAGAAACCAAAAGTACTACCTTAGCGCTGGAAGAGAGTTTCAAGCACCTAGCAACAAAATATGCTAGTTCAGCTTACATAAAAATAACAGTGAGGGCTTCCCTGGTGGCGCAGTGGTTGAGAGTCCGCCTGCCGATGCAGGGGACACGGGTTCGTGCCCCGGTCCGGGAAGATCCCACATGCCGCGGAGCGGCTGGGCCCGTGAGCCATGGCCGCTGAGCCTGCGTGTCCGGAGCCTGTGCTCCGCAACGGGAGAGGCCACAACAGTGAGAGGCCCGCGTACCGCAAAAAAAAAAAAAAAAAAAAAAAAAAAAATGACAGTGAGACCCATGGGCAGGATTCCCCCAGGGGATCTGCCAAAAGAGATGAAAATCCTGGAAACCTAGCCTTCTGGTTCTGCAGAAACCAGTGTCATTCTCCCTGGTGTTCTGTTCAAATTGAACAATTTTAGGACTTTATTAAAAGATTAAGTGTTTCAAAAAGTAATAAAGATTACAACTTTATTACTGTTTCTGGGGTCTGCATGTCTACCTCTTTGCAACTGTGTCAAGGTAAAAATTTGTCTTAAGACTAGAATGCAGAAATGAATTCCAAGTCACCCCATCCTCAGAAGCCGCCATATATTATTATGTTACATTTTAAAAATGGCTTTTCTTATAGAAGAAGTATCAAAGCAGTAAGTCTTTTAAGGAAATAGGAAAACCACTTCAGTAAATTACAAAGCCTATCCATTTAACAGGAACCCTGGGAATATCTTTCAGCCATGTTGAAAACTGGGAGCAGTAATGGAATGCTCTCCCTAAAGAACTTCCTAAGAATGGACCACACTTTCCATCTGATCAGTGGAATAATTTCCATGCGCTCGCTCATTTTTCTCATCCAGTCTTGAATGACACTCCTTTTTATTTGCTCCTTATACATACTTGTATCTAAAGGGTGACTTTAAATAAACATAGCTCAGCTCTCTTTAGAAAGGAATTCAAAAATAATTCTGAAAGCTCTTAGAGAAGTCAAGTATGTTTAGCTCTTTAGGACAATGATTTTCTTGTCAAATCCTTTGTAGTCAATGGTTCTATTTTTAAGAAAACATCTTGAAATGCATTTGAAAGAGACTATACTAGTTAGGGTAAAGCTAAGCTGCTGTAACAAAGAGGCTCCAAAGCAGAGTGGCTTAGTGTATATAGATGTTGATTTCTTTCTATGCAAATAGTTCCAAAGTGAGCATTCTGCTTGGGAAGGATTCGTTCCACTCTGTCACTCAAGGCAACATTAATCTGCGGTGGTGTTAAGGAATCGTTCTGCCTTTCATAAGGCATTGTTCTCATATGGTTACCTTTCTCATTTCTAATGAAAGAAACACGTAGGATGGGCACACATCCTATCTGATGGTCCCTGGACTCAGGGTAGCACTTATCACTTTCATCTCCCCTTCATTGGAGGGAAATTGGTCTCATGACCAACCTAACTACAAAGGAGATTGGAAATTTAGTGTGCCTTGTATTCCACGTGTCTGACTATGATTCTTTTATGTAGCAAGAAGAGGGCATTGAATTATGATGGCCTTCTAGATATCATTGCTCAAGGGGGAAAGAAAGTCAAATTAAATCAAACAGGTCACTCATAGGTAATTTAATTTTGGAGCACTTTGATTCTACACAGAATCAGTAAATATTTTTGAAAAATGATAGTCTCTATTTGGCAAGAATAGTTGGTGATTTTTATAGTATCTACTTTATTAAAATGCCTTTATAATCCTGAATCCTGAAAAATTTGAAAGTATGGCATTCTTCAGGCATCAGTACAGTGACCTATTATTAGTTGTCAGCCAGTATATTTAGACATTTAGATCTTACGTCAATTGTGTTTACATTTTTTGTACTATACTTCTTGCAAAATTTGCAGACACATCAGTGGAAACTAAAATCAGTATATTGAGAATGAATAAATAATTGTATCATTTGTTACATTTCTAATTCTTGTCCATTTCCATAGAAATCCTTGGAGGAATCAATTATAGTTTGTTTCTGTAACACCTATATGGTTCTCTTTCACAACACTCATTACAACTGCAACTTATGTTTACTGGGGTTTTATTTTATCAGTGTTAGTATCTGGTTTTGCTCACGCCTAAGTCCCCAGCTCCCAGCACAGTGTCCGATGAATGTTCAAGAGTAAATTCTTGTTAAATGAATGTACACAATTTCCTATTAAAAATATGCTCTGTGCTCTATATTTGTTATAAATCAAATCACTTTGAGTCTTGTCCAGACAACAGAATTAAAATGTATAGTATTTTCTCATTGAGAATATGAATTATATGTTCCAAAAATATCAAACAGGAAACAACAGGTTTTGAACACAGACAACATAATAAGTTAGAGTCTTTATATTTCATTCTAGGAATTTTTTTCTTCTTTTCTTATAGTACATACAAATAAGTCTTTTTCTTTTATTATAAAGAGCCAGGATTTGGTGTTTGCGTTGATCCTCTTGCAGTTATCCTAGGGTAATGTTCCTGCCAGTGGTCATCTTTCCTCTTACAGGACCATCCCTAAGACTGTTGCATGACTCAGAGTGGATAAGCAAAGTGCCTAGTGACAGATCGCTGTACCTCAGGATTTTTCTATCAAGCCAGTCATTAGAAGCACTTATTCATTTTTTCATCCCCACTTCCAAACCTAGCGATTCACTAGTGTTTAGACTCTGAGTTACCAGCTGGCAGCCCAGTCCCCTTAATGTCTAGTATGGATAGTGAATGAATACCCATGACACTGAAATGAATCACACAGGTCCCCACTTTGCTTTGGCTAATAACTGACGAGAGGGTCATGATCACCACCCCAGACTTTAGAGGACTAGTGAAAAAACGTGGCTAGAGCATCTGAACACTGATATGGCACTAACGTTACCAAAGAGAAAAAGAGATGGAGGGACATTTTTTAAAGGTGTGCTTTTATCATTAAAATAATGTATGCATATGGCAAGAAACAATAAAGCAGTATAAAAGGTCATAAAGTTTTAAAAAATCTCTTCCCACCTGAAACTGCCAGTATCACTCTTGAGAGGCAACCATTGTTGAATTTCTTGTGCATTTTCAAAAAAAAAACATTCACTGAATATATAAGCCTATAAATGTAATCAACTTTATCAGTCTTTTTCTTCATGGTTTCCAACTTAGGAAGGCCTTCCCACTTCAAAATTATTTTGAGAAGTTCTCCCAGAATTTCTTCTGGTGAGCTGGTCACATTTTCAACAAACAGATATATGTATGTTAAACCATTTATTTACATATATGTTTGTGTACATACATAAATATCATACATATATACACATATACATATGCATATATATTATATACAGTATATTTATTTATACATACATATTTACTGTATAGCATATGCTATGCACTATATATCATATATGTATGCATACACATATACATATGTGTATAAACAAATGCATATATCTATACTAAAGCCCTTATATGCTTAAGGTACTGAATGAGAAGTAGTATATATTTTAAAGCATAATTACATGTTTGTACCTATGTATGTGTACTGGTTTAAAGAAAAATATGAATTTTTTCTTTAGAAAATGATTTTGGGGATATCCATAACTTTAAACGAGCATCTAATTAATTATTGCCCATTTCTTTCACAAATAATCCATAGCTTTTAAATTTCTTTAGAATCTATAATTGCAAGCTAATACTTTTCTGTTATTACTTATTGTTTATATCTCATAGGTATTATATATTTTCTCTATGTGTGTGTATATATCTGTTTATATGTATACACATATATGTTATATATAATAGAAAATATATCACCTATTATGCGTGTGTGTGCTCTTGTGTATAGATATGAGAGAATGTGATATGTGTGCATCTGTATCTCAAATAGTTTTAATATAGCTGCTAGGAAAATTTTAGGATAAGATTTTCTTTGTTAATCTTCTTGTTATTGAATAATTGCGTCCATTTTTCACCTGTTCTTTACAAGATAATGACAATGAGATTTTCCCACTAAAGCAAACCTATTTTACCTACTCCTGTCCCCACAAATGAGCAGGTCATGTAATTTGAGAATAACTTAATAGTGCAGCCGTTTACAAGTTGTAGCTCAGGTATTTCTGAGGGACCATGAGATTTCTTAGAATTATAAGTATTGATGTCAGTTTGGCAATGATTTTCTACAAGTGCAAAATGTGATGGTGTCCATTTCATTCACCATCTGAAAGCAAATCTGATTATGAGACACACAGGGCTTGACAGCTAAAGACATTTCTTCATTTACTGACCTCTTCCTTTGGGACAATTTTAAAATTGCAAAAGCTCATCTCTTCCATGAGGGGGTAAGTAGCAAGTTATTTTGTGATAGTTATCAATGTGCAATTGCATATTGTCTTTTGGAAATAAGAGGAAAAAAATGATGGCATGCCTGCCATTTGCCCACCATCAGCATGTTTTAAACATCTCAGAGGGAGTCAGAGATACACTTCCCTTTGGGCTTTTTCAGTGGGAAGTATGGAATGAACTCTTTCACACCTTTCATTTGTGCTGCTAAGACTGAAATCAGAAGTACAAAGCATTTTAAATGGACAGAATAAAAAGCAAACCTCAGACTGGCTTTCCCTCCCATGGCTCTTGCCAAGAAGGCCAGGACAAACGTCAGCAAGTAAATACAAAAATGAGTCACCTTGACCCCTTCCTCATCTTTAAAACTCAGTTGAGAATGGGTTCCTTCCCTCTCAGGCTAAATCCACTGTGCTCTAGGGCTGTCAACCCTGCAGAAAGGCCCTCGTCTGCCAAGCAGTCGGAGAAGACCAGCTGTAATTGGCAATCCATTTCTCCATTTCCATTGTACAGCCATCCCTGACAAATTACTCACAATCAAATGTTGGCTGCAGCAAGGGGCACCCTATGTGGCAGGGAAGAAAAATGAGGCCTCACACTGGTCTGACAGCCGAATCTTTCAACTCACCCCATTAGACTGAAGGAGGGGACACTGCGGTTTACCTGTCACTGCCACCCATAAACAAACTGCTCTGTGCAGCTCGGAGCTTGGCTGCTGTGATCAGGGCTTCCTCAGGGCCTGCCAGTGACCTGACCAATCCGAGCTGTAGAGAATGGGGAAGAGCTTCATCCTGCTGAGGAAGAGGCATTGGGCGGTGGCATAGGAGATTGCTGAGGACAGCCTGGACCATCGGACCCCTGGAGAGGGATGCTATGTCTGACCGTTTGGAAGTTGGTGGAGGTCCATTGTAGGCTCCAAATGAGAGTGTCCATCAGTCTGTGCTTGCTGCTTGTCTATGGTCTGTCATTCATCACCTGGGTAGTGTGGTATCTAGCCCTTTCCACTCATTAGAATTCACTTACTGGGCAACTTTCTCTACTTAACATTTAACCATGAAACTGAAGATACCTTTAAAAATGTTCTTCATATATATGCCCGGTCCCTATAAAAAATTTCATAAGCTTTACCCATAGGAAATCTTCTCAGGCCGTCACTCAGGACCTAATCACTCTTATTTTATATGTAATTCTAACAAATGTTTTCTTGGACTATAGCAATTTAAAGATGGCAGGAAGATCCTAAGAGGAAAATGCTGACAGTATGAAGTGGCATAATAGTGAAAGATAACAAACAAAAAGCCAACTTTCTTTCCCTGCCCTGCCAGTATAGCCAAGAGAAAATCATATATATATATATATATATATATATATATATATATATATATATATTTTTTTTTTTTTTTTTCGGTGTGCGGGCCTCTCACTGTTGTGGCCTCTCCCATTGCAGAGCACAGGCTCCGAATGCGCAGGCTCAGCGGCCATGGCTCACGGGCCCAGCCGCTCCGCGGCATGTGGGATCTTCCCGGACCGGGGCATGAACCCGTGTCCCCTGCATCGGCAGGCGGACTCTCAACCACTGCGCCACCAGGGAAGCCCCAAAAATCATATTTTGAAATGCTTATACTTTGTAAAAGACAGCCAAGCTATGTAATAGAATGTTCATGATGTTATCCATCCTAAGTTTAAGAGTCTGTATTCTCTCATGTCTCCTCTGTAATGCTGAAGACATTCAAATTGAACCAAGCAAGAATAATAATGTCCCCTCTTTTCTCATCAAGTTTACCTTTGCTTCTTATAACCGTGGGCAGTGGCATTCACAGCTATGACTGTGGCTTTCACAAAAACAGGGGCCGACGTCTTATGGGTAGGTGGTAGTGGAAGGTTTTAATTCCTAGGAAAAGCGATCACTGTTCAGACTATAGGATTGTGTAGCATCATTTTCTCTAAATTTTCCATTTCACCTCTCCCAGACAACTGACTATAAATAAAGCATAATTAAAATGTGGGGTTTCGTAACTTTTTAAAGCCAGGTGTAAAACCTTTTCATCTCTAGTACTAACTCAAAAAAACCACATTTTTTCCTATATATTTAGGACTAGAGATTCTATTTATTAACTAGAGTTAATTTAAAAAAAATGGAGATTTTCTGAGGTCCAAATTATAGCAAAGAAGTTCCCAGCACCAACCCGAGGGTGTCAGTGACTTGTCCAAAGTCACATAGAATCTAGACCATGAACACAGCATCTGTTTGGTCTTTCCTCAGAGGCACACAATTTGAAATTTTCCTGATGATTAGCTTCTTTTGGGCAGAAAAAAAAAAACAAACATCTGAAAGGATGTGCATCAGTTGCTATTTCTCTCTTACTCTCTCTCTGAGAAAGATATATAACAATTTCCTAAACCTATTCCAGCAACCTGAAAATTCCAGTGCTCATTGAATCATGGCTCATTAGTTGAACCACTCCCCTTCCCTCCACCCACCCCTCTCACCTCCTGTTCAAATGAAATTTTACCAGGAAGTGCAATTAATTTAGCTACTCCAAACATTGTCATTTGCTCTGTGCCTAAAAAATTGTTTGTATCATGTTGGATATTACAATTTAGATTAAAATGGTTATACACCAACTGAATTGAAGTATACATTTAAGTTAATAATATTGGCTACTGTCTCTTGGATACCTGTAATTGTGCCTGACATATTATGTGCCACTTCTAATCCTCACAACAATCTTGATAGATCAGTACAGTTATCCCCATTATACAGATGAGAGATCTGAGACTCTGAGAGGTTAGGTAACTAACTTAGAAAAGGTCAGAGGTGAGATAAAAACTCAGCCTTATTCTTCGGAAGTGCACCTGAATGCAATCCTTAGTTCTCCGTGTTAAAGGGCAGTGCTCAGAGAAACATCCTTCTGTTCTAAAAAGGGCCATGGTTTAGGATGTAGTATCTATGATTATACAATGTATAATGCACCTTCATCAAAGTCAGAAAGAGAAAAAGAAATATCATATATTAACGCATATATGTGGAACCTAGAAAAATGGTACAGATGAACCGGTTTGCAGGGCAGAAATTGAGACACAGATGTAGAGAACAAACGTATGGACACCAAGGGGGGAAAGCGGTTGAAGGTGGTGGTAGTTGTGTGATGAATTGGGTGATTGGGATTGACATGTATACACTGATGTGTATAAAATTGATGACTAATAAGGAACTGCTGTATAAAAAAATAAATAAAATAAAATTCAAGAATTAAAACTTAAAAAAGGTCCTCAAGTCTCTCCAGCAAGCATTTGGTCTGAAGAATCCAAATTCTCCTTTCCTTGTTATATTATATCCTCTCTAGTTATCTCATCAGCAAAGGGACTTGAAGACCCAAGGTTGGGAAATCCATATGCAACTCTGACAGTTGTTCTGGAATCTGTATATTAGACCTGCAGCCATTGACTATTCTAACATTGACCTGTATCTTCTGCATAATCTCAGCTTTATGCACCAGGTCATTACACTGCTTAGATAATGAATACTGGGACGATGTGTCCCTAGCCAATTGCCAATACAGGCTATGAGCTTTAGATGAGGCTTTCAGTTGACACACAGTTATGACCAAAGACTTTTAATCATTTTTGTGTGTTTTAATTATCATATGTTTGTTCAGCTGTATCTTTAATGAGAACAGAACAGTATTAGGTTAATAGTTTTAAAAGAATTAGAGCATTCTTAGCTGCAGGTTGTAAGCCTCTTGCCACAGTTTTCAAGTTACCTAAATTACTCTCCTTCTTCCTTACATACTGCCCTAACCCTGCCCTCTCCACCCTTTCTCCCTAACAAATGTTATCTCCTTTTCCTTCAACACACAATGTGCACACACACACACACATTTATTATGTCACTGTTAGTTGCAGGGCAACAACATTTTTCTAAATGTTCCTAAGTTAGGAAAATCCATGAGTTGTTATGAAGATCTTCTCTCTCCTTTTACGTCTTATTTATCAGTCTTATTTATCACCATCAGACATGATGGTGTGTGTATGTATTTATATACATACTAAGTATATTTGTACATATATACACAAGCACAGATATATATGTATATATGTAGTTATATACCCATATGCATATATATATGTATCATATATATGTTTAAGATTTCCCTTTTCCATTTCATGGGAAGCAGTCCAACATTCCAAACCAAGGTCCAGCACTACAAAGAAATGCTTTGAGCTATGGAGGTGACCTGCATGGAAAAGAATTGATTATTAACAGCATTGGTGGCTACTTCCTGAGCACGTACCTTGGGCCTTCTGCCTGGTAGTGGATCAGTTGTTCTATGTATATTAATCCATTTCATGCCCAAAATAATCTGTGGGATAAGTGCTGTTACTCTTATCGATGAGGAAACTCAGAACACCTAAGCTACTGGTTCAAGGTCATGCAGAGACCACTGATGTCAAAACAGCTTCAGATTGCCCTCACTTAACCAACAGCAAGAATTCCATCCTTATGGTGTTTATGGGCTTTCTTCCTCTGCATTTTCATAGACCCTCAGCTTCCTGGTAGTACAGGAATATTTCACCAGTCACTAATGGGCCCATTTAATAGAAAAACAGTAGAATACTCAGCACTTCTTTCAAACCAGCGATTATGTGGATAATGAATGTACATATCGGTCCCCCTTCTGTCATCTGATTTAATGAAAATTCTAGTTGGTGGCAGCTTGTCCAGTGATTCTGGAGACTGATTAATGAGTTGTCACTGTTTTATTGGGTATAGGTAATCAGGGGCAGGAATAAAAGTATCTTTAGCATCTGAGCAACCCAGAACATTCAACAAGTGATAAATGAAACCATCAAAGCCCTTCAGATGCATGATTTATGTACATACCCTTGGGTGACTGCACTTACTATAAAACGCACAAAGCCATCCTTACCCAAAATACTGATGAGTCTATATTTAAAAATTCTGCTTGTGAAATATCATATGGCTTTGAGCAAATAACTGTCAGGCCTATCAAACTCTTTTCATAAAGGTCAGCCTATGAAATTATCGTTGTGAAATGTGATGTGTATTCTGAAGAATAAATTAATTACTTAAGCTTTTACCACAGATTCACTTTCATTATCAGGTTTTCATCCTATTGTAGACTCTGCCCAGTTTTCCAAGGTGGGTTACAACCTTCTAGATGCCTCTGTCCTCTCATTTCAGCTTATTTTTGAAGACGGGAGTTGACTGACATTTTCACCAGTCAGGCAGGCTCCCTTCTTAAATCTGTAAACTAAAAATGAGCTTCCTGCTTTGTGAAATCTCTCTTTTATGAGATTAATAAAGACCTAGACAGGCCTGAGGGATAGCTCTGTGACCTCATCAGGTTCCGTGCAGCAGGAAGTTTCTACAAAAATGTGATTTTAACCATTCCCTTTTGGGGAAGGACGTGTGTGAAGTGATCATTGTGGTGTCTGACAGTAATTGTCAGGCAACTGGAATCCTAGAGGCAAATACTGGGAATCACAGAACTGTGATTCTGCACTTCTGGGGCTTTGCTTACACAGTTCCTGCCCTGGGAGCACCTTTCTCTAGACACTGTCTCTTCCATGAACATGGTTAGATAGCTCTTCTTCTGACCATCTTCCCCAGGAATGTGTCTTTCCTTTGTATCCCCACTGTGGTTTTTGCTGTTTGGGGACACAAATATGACTGCCCTCATCACTTTTGGTCATGATCAGTTATTGGTGGTTACAAATCACATTCTATAACTGAGTACAAGCTCCTCGAGGTCAGGCATATGGTTTTTGCATCTGGTAGGTAGACTCAAGTTGGCCTGAAGTGAATCTTTAGGCAAGGATGCTGATTCTTACCACCAAGTTCAGCTAACTTTCATGGAGCCTAGAAGCAGCCCCAGAGGAAGATCTGATATTGGTCTCTCCTTCTGGCATTTTCTCTAATGCAGTGGTTTGCAATCTTGGCTGCCTTTTGGAATCACCTGGGAAGCTAACTAAATAAATTAGAAAAATACCAATGCCTGTGTCCTATCCCTGGAAATTCTGATGTCATTGGTCTTGGGTGTGACCTGGGCATCAGGATTTATTTAGTCTCCTGGGGGTTTCTAATGTTTAGCCAGGGCTGAGATCCAATGAGCTGGTGGAAGTGAAGTTTGCTTACCCTTTCACAGGTGTCATAGTTTTATTTCAGCTTGGTTTTTACAGTGGACAACTGACCTCATATCACTTCACTTTGTCTGATCTTTGGCAGACAGGCTGGCACGCATGAAGACTGGAGTTGTGGAAGGGGAATGAAATTCATTTTTTATTTCTTTAAAAAGACATCTGACTTTTGAACATCCTCTGGGCTAGATGTAAGGATTAATTAAAATGATTATGACTGTCTTGTATTTACTGTATACAGTAGAGCCTGAAATTCTGGTCCTCAAATTAATTTTTCTATTTCTTTTGATGTTATTAGAGGATTTAGAATTTGACAAGGATTTCTGGTCTTGACTATTCTGTGTCTGAGATGTTTCTATTTTGAGAAGCTAAAACTGTGTAATGATAGATATGGCAAGTCCATAAAACCTTTTGTTGTCCAACTTGACCATACCAATTTGACCATTATCTCCTTATTCCTTCTGGCAGCTATGAGTATAATCAGGTGTAATTTTACAATGCTACAAATTTGTTTCATGGAATTGAGTCCCATGAGACAGAATAACTGAACTATTTCAGGTGGAAATACAAAGCACCTGGATTTGCCTGTTTGGAGGATAAGCAGTCCCATTCACTTTTTTTTTTTTTTTTGGCTATGTTGGGTCTTCGTTGCTGCACATGGGCTTTCTCTAGTTGTGGCAGGCAGGGGCTACTCTTCGTTGCGGTGCACGGGTTTCTCATTGCGGTGGCATCTCTCGTTGCAGAGCATGGGCTCTAGGCACATGGGCTTTAGTAGTTGCAGCACACGGGCTCAATAGTTGTGGCACGCAGGCCCTAGGGCACGTGGGCTTCAGTAGTTGTGGCTCACAGGCTCAGTAGTTGTGGTGCACGGGCTTAGTTGCTCCGGGGCATGTGGGATCTTCCCAGATCAGGACTCGAACCCATGTCCCCTGCATCGGTAGGCGGATTCTTAACCACTGAGCCACCAGGGAAGTCCCCATTCACTTCTTTGAAATGCAGTTTTATCTGTGCTTGACTCTGGTACTAACCATGATGACCACAAGCCAGAATACGACTTGACTTTCTTAAAGATGAGGGAAGAATGTGTTACCAAACTCTTCTGTCTTTGGTTGTTGAAATCTCTTGTGGCTCTTTCCCTGTTGTATGGCTAATGCTCTGAGTTATTTGGCCATTTGAAGACATGCTTTAGTCACAACTTTAATAAGTTTCATATCCCTGGGAGGTGCCTGATGTCCTGTGATGATTCAGGCCTTTGAAGTTGCTTAGACTGGGATTTACATCCTATCTCTTGCTCTAATTATTTTATCTCTATGAGCTATGGTTTCCCCTCCTCTGTAAAATGGAGATAATATAATTGAACCTAACAGAGCTGCTTTGCACATTAAATGAAAAAACATGCATAAGTGCTCAGTGCCACATCTGATTCAGAGAACCGTTCCATAATAAATAATAGATATTATTTAGTTCTGTTTTCTAAACTCTAATCTCGAGTTACATTTTTCCAATTATTTCCACTAGTAAAAGGAAATTTGGGCTATAATTGCTGAATCCTTCCACACAGGGCTTGCTTTCTGAGCATTTCCAAAGACATTTTGGATAATAAAGAATCCACATGCTGGGGCTTCCCTGGTGGCGCAGTGGTTGAGAGTCCACCTGCCAATGCAGGGGACACGGGTTTGAGCCCTGGTCTGGGAAGATCCCACATGCCGCGGTGCAACCGGGCCCGTGAGCCACAACCACTGAGCCTGCGCGTCTGGAGCCTGTGCTCCGCAACAAGAGAGGCCGCGACAGTGAGAGGCCCGCGCACCGCGATGAAGAGTGGCCCCCGCTCGCCGCAACTAGAGAAAGTCCTCGCACAGAAACGAAGACCCAACACAGCCAAAAGTAAATAAATAAATTTATTAAAAAAAAAAGAATCCACATGTTTTCAGAAACTATTCCCTTGTAGATCAAGGATGACCACACCATTCAGATAAATCATATAAGAACTCATAAAAAGGAAATGTACTCTGCCCTCTTTTTTAAAGAAAGTTCCCAGTAATAATTAGACCTTAGCCTCATTTTTATGGTCAAACTCAGGCAGATGGTTGCATTCTCTAGGGAAGGTAACTTGACTTTCATGAAGCTGCTGCAATATAAACCAGAAGTCATTATCAGTGATGAAAATGTGGGTTTAGAACTGAGGTATACCCTAGGTGAGCATACCTGTTAAAGACAATGTTCTTACATAGTGTTTAGTACTGAATCAGAGAACGACACTAAGCGTATAAACACTAAATTCTTCAGGAGAGATAAAGGGGCTGAGTTGTGGAAAAAAAACTGTGTCATTTACTCAGTAGATGTCCACTAAATAAATGCTACACATAATTGACATTGATAATATTCATTTAGTTCTTTCAGAGTTCAACAAGTATTTCCTGAGTGCCCACCTCATTATGTACAAGGGATTCTTCCGGACTTGGCCAATCTGGGCCAGGATGAAGGAGGGTAGCTCTGGGCCCGTGAGGAGAAGTGCCTTATCACCATCTCCTGGCCCTTCCATTTCGCCCTCTCAGCACTGTACGCTGTGCGAGCATCAGAGTCCTAAGTCCTTTGGCAGAGGTCCCAGGTCTTCTTGCCATAATCTCGAAGGGCAAGTGAAAGTTCCACCTTACAGCCAAATCTAGATGTTCCAGGAGGTTCCTGGAGCTGCCAGGGCCTCCTCGACTGGAAGGATGGAGGAAGAAATAGTATCTGAAGGCAATTTGTAGATCTGAAGGAAACAAAGAAGAATCATTTCTTGAGGGTACAGCCTCTCAAAACACATGGCTAGGGCTTCCCTGGTGGCACAGTGGTTGAGAGTCTGCCTGCTGATGCAGGGGACACGGGTTCGTGCCCCGGTCCGGGAAGATCCCACATGCCGCGGAGCGGCTGGACCTGTGAGCCATGGCCACTGGGCCTGCGCGTCCAGAGCCTGTGCTCTGCAACGGGAGAGGCCACAACAGTGAGAGGCCTGCGTACTGCAAAAAAAAAAAAAAAAAACATGGCTAATATTTAGAGCTGGGAAGCTTAACTTCATTGTTTTGTGATGAAAATTTGTAGAGAGAGAATAAACTCTCTTATCTGCAAAGTATTTTTCATTACTATCTTCACATTATCACTGCTATCACTGCCCGAGTCTCTCATATCTACTGTGCAGCCCTTCTGTTCACCCCATTTCAGTGTTGAGTTATTATGGGTGCTCGTTTGGAGGAAGGTTAAAGCAGAAGAGGGGTGCTAGGGGCTCTGTGCTGCATATATTCAACATCTGAAGCTGCTTCTTAACCCCTGCTGTATAAATGGGAGCCTTCCCCCACACTTCCACCTCACTATCTTTTTATAGAAGTTTCCTTGATCTTTCCAATAACGCTAAATTCTCGCCATCCTGATCATTATCTAATAATTACCTATGACACTTTCAGTCTTGATTCTCTAATCTTGCTGAAGGATTACAGCTGCCTGCCAAGTTTCCAAAATCTATGTAAGAAGCTAGCAAGGGGAACAGGAAGTGGAGAATGAAGTGAACTAGGGCCTTCAGAGCTCAGGTGACCTAGTCACTTCTTGATCTTTTTCTAGACAATTTCCCTCTCCTGGGAGCCTATAGATAGTGAGATTCTTACATGATTATTAGGATACAAAGATGATCCCTGTGGTTGATATTTGTGTTTCAATTTCCGAGTATCTCACCTTCTTATTTCTTCAAATCAGACATAGCAATACTCTAAATTTTCTTCTTGAGGCCACGCCTCTACCCTCAGTTTAAATAGTTCTCATGTTTTTCCATCTACAGCCACAAAGATGTAGTTTGTAAACTAGAACTTGCCATACTGACTCATCTAAATAGGCATGTAACAGAGGTCTGGTAAATAGATTGATTCTACTATTTTGGCTACAGAAATTGTTGTAGACATGAGCACATGATCGTTGATTCCATTAGAGTAGTTTGGGGAAGTTACTAGAAAGAGACTCCACTACTGAAATTGAACCTGTGAGAATGGAGACTTATAGTTGCCTATGGGCATTCTACTATCATTTGAATGAAAGAAGATCCCAGAGATGGAGACAGCTTAGGTCCAGGTTATATCACATGGGTACCTGGATCAAGCTATTCCTGAAGTGAGACAACTCTTGAAATTTTGAGTTATGTGAGCATATATATATATATATCCTTGTTTGTTCAAGCAAGTTTGAGTTGGTTTATTTATCACTTGCAACCTAAATTATCCCAAATGCTAGAAAATTACCACCCAAAGAACTTTTATGTGTGTATATATATTTTTCTCCAGTTGTGAGGAAGGCTTCCCACAGTGTTAAAATGAAAACAAAACCAAAATCTTTTGGCTTATGTCTAATGTTCAATATAATCATTCCCTTTCCATTATGAAGATCCATTTATCAGGGAAGTGTTTGTTGTCATGAATTGTTTGCTCTAAATGTTTCATTATTAAAAACCTACTCTGTGTTTCATAATTCCAAAATTAAAGGCCCCAACTTCTAGATTTTTACCTACTTTCTAAAACAAGTCCACAATTGCTGAGAGCAGTTCACTAGAAACAGCATCATTTCTTATTCCACGGCTCCCTTTAATTAATATTCTAAAGTGGTCTCAATGCATCAAAACATTCCCTTCACTGAGTAAAGGTTCATAAATGCATCTATGTATAGTTGGGAACTTAATGCGAGTTCAAATGTGGCATTTGAACTCCATGGAAAAATCATAATTTATTTAATGAATTAAGTTGATGTAACTGTAATAAATCATGAGGAATAAGTCTATTTCATACCAAAGCAGAAAAACAAAGTACACATGGATTGATAACCTACATTTTAAAAAAGAAAATAATTACATTAAATTTTAAGATAATGCTTGCATAATTATGTGGGTGGAAGATTTTGGATGGACATTAGATTTGACTAAAATATGTTAAACTGGAAAAAGACAGCATACTTGGCCATCAGAGTGTTAAAATCCCAATATGTAAAGAAGTCTCGGGAAAAAAATGTAAACAACCTTATAGAAAAATGGACAAAAGGCATAAATAGTCATAAAAGAGGAAATATAAATAACCAGTAAGCATATGAAAGGATATCCAGTTGTCAGGAAAACAAAAATCAAAATTTTCCACGCCTTTGACTGGCAAAAGAAAAAAAAAAGATTGATAACAACTAGTGCTGGTGAAGGTATGGAGAAACTAGCACTTCATATAATGCAGATGGGAATGTGAATTTTGATCACCTATTTTTGGAAAATAATCTAACTCTAGCTTTTAAAATTTGCATATCCCTTTGAATCAGTAACCCCACTTTGGGGAATCTTTCTTACAGAAGTAGAAACATTAATGTTTAAGAATACATATATGTGGATTTCCATTGCAACTTTGTTAGTAGTGGTAAACATCTAGAAACAATCTGAATTCCTGAGTAGCAATATGATTTCATAAATTACGGGACACACATAATATGGGTTTTTATGAAAGAGATAAAATAATGAGTCATAGCCATACATATTTATATGGAAGGATGTCCATTATATATTTACAAGTTTAACTTGAAACAAACACAAAGAGAAGACTGTGAAAAACACATACAGAACTGTAATCATCAATTGTATAGGGGAGTAAAATTGAAGATCAGTAACTATTTTTTCTCTTTATTGACTTTAGAATTATTTGACTTGCAACCTCGATAAAAAAAGAAAATTCTTTGAAGGAGAATTTTCCTTCCTATGCATGTATTTTCTCTTTCTCAAAGCTATTGTGTAAATTGAGCACAGAGGTTTCACTCAAGCCCATAACAAAAAACAAACCTTCCCTTTCTGAGTATTTTACTTGTTCTTTATTTCTGTAAATCAAAGATGCAAAACAAAGCAATACCTCTGTTATCAATCTTAACCACTGTACGCATCTTCTTTTTGTTCTCTTGCCTCCGTTTTGAAAATGTTCAGGTTCTTAATAGTCTATGACATTCTCCTGTGTGCACACACATTCTGCTCTGGCCACGCTGGAGTATGTGATAGTACCAGTCCCGTGGTCAGAGCTCACCATCACCACTTTCCAGGACCGGGTCTACAGTGTATTGGTCATATGTTCTCGGGCACATCATTAATGTCTCTGAGTCTCAGTTTCCTCAGATTTAAAATGGGGTGCACCATTCTACTACTGTGCGTACCTCAAAATCAGAAGGAGATAGTGATGTTGAAAGTCATGCAAATATTACAGGGTAGCTTGCATTACTTCTTCCTGTATGATTCATTTTGTATTTTACCTCTCCTTTACGCAAAAAATGCTTTCAGGGCTTCCCTGGTGGTGCAGTGGTTGGGAGTCCACCTGCCGATGCAGGGGACACGGGTTCATGCCCCGGTCCGGGAAGATCCCACATGCCGTGGAGCGGCTGGGCCCGTGAGCCATGGCCGCTGAGCCTGCGCGTCCGGAGCCTGTGCTCTGCAACGGGAGAGGCCACAGCAGTGAGAGGCCCGCGTACTGCAAGAAAAAAAAAAAAAAAGCTTTCAATTCAGCAAACTGGTTGTGAATCTGCATACCGTACTACTGAGATCAATAATAATAATAAGAAAATATATATATATATATATATGTGAAAAAGTCATGAACCCTGCCATTAAGGAGGGTTATCTGGTTATGAAAATATATCTCCCCTCATGGAATGTAAGGTACACATTTCTTCACCTTGTCGCGCTTCTGACATGACCAAGTCTTACAGGAGATGGTGTCTGGTGATAGCATCTAATGTTTGCTTTTGGCCAGGGAGCAGAGTGACACAGTCGTCACTATGCATCTGGGCAGTGTTGGAAATGGCATTCCTACTTCTAAGCTGCAAGGGTGCTATGCTGTAAATGCCTTCATGGAAAATAGTCTCTTGTCCCAAATAAAAAATGCAGTTTTCAAAATTGCCCAGCTGGGTTGGTATTAGGAATATGGAACCAAATCTGACGAAATGGGCCCTTTTTCAATTTTGCTTCTGCGACGGACTGGCCGTTTGGGTGATGCTTCTTTGGTCTCAGTCTGGAGGACCTAACACCTTAGCAGCATGTGCAAGGGAGGCAACAGGGCAGGAGAAGGGTGCAGGGCACACATCCTGTCAGTGTTTGTACTCCTTCCCGTTTGTTTCCTGTTCCTGTTGACACGCCCACAGGGCCCTTCACCCTGGCAGTAGCAGTGGTTTCCAGCTTCCACCCTCTGGCACCCTGCAACCAGGTCCTCGCTTCTCCTGAGAAACAGCAGCACCAGCGGGCAGCACCCTGTAGGGGGCGCACAATTCTACTTCTGCTGTCTTAGGGTTTTTCTGCCGGGCCTGGGAATTAAACTGATACAAGACATATTAACAGGAGAAAAGCATCAAATTTATGTAAGTTTTGTGTGTCATGGGAACTCTCCCTCATAAGGTAATAAAGGCCCAGAGAAGTGGCAAAAACCTAAATACTTTTACACCAGGTTGAACAAAGAGGGGCAAGTATGGGAAAGTAATGGAAATATACACAGAGGTTAAAGGAAGAATTATTTTAACAGCATCTGCTTGGACGGAATTCTCTCAGCTCTGACTCCCTGTCAAAGAATGTTTCTTTTCTCCCAGTACAGGGAGGGCATCTTTCACAAGGGAGTTTTTATTTCCTGTTTTCAGGAAGAAAAGGGGAGATTAGAATGCTCTGCTGCATCTGATTTTCTTTTTCTTTTGGTTGTTTGCTTGTTTTTGTTTTTTCTTAAGTGCCTCTAGCTCCAAATAATCCTTATGGCAAAGTGGCACATTTGTGGGTGGAATATTCTGCCATCCTTCAATGCCCTCCTCAGAGATCTGGCTCCCTGAAACTTGAGGACCTCCTTCAAGGTCCTGAGCCTCCGGTACCAAGTGAGCAGTGCCCGTTCCTCAAGGTCTGGGTTTCCGCCCTGCAGGGGACACTCCTCCAAGCCTCTAAGTTCCAGTGATCAAAACTAGTTCCCTTTGTCCACTAGGCCTTTGAGTGGCAGTTGCTTCCTGTTTTGCATGTGTTACCTTTAAGTCTTTCAAAACCTGTTTGACCAATCCCTGTGAATACATTCTCTGTTACAATAACTGTGATGGTTTCTGTTTGCCTTTCTTGACCCTGAGGGACAGAGCACTCCACTCCCATTTCTGTCAAATCACCACAGCCTCTTGCATATGTTCGATGATCTTTTTCTACTAAATCAATGATTTTCAAAGTGAGTTCTGCATGGCCCAGAGTAAACCACCTAAGTGTGATGGAGAATTGAGGCTAGATGCAGAGAAGATGGTCAAAGAAGCCTCACTCTTCTTCACCACAAATAATTTTAATTTTTTCCATATTGTGTTTTTGCATAAGATTCATGTTAAAAGGATTCCAGGGATGTTCTTCTTATGATATAGATTTACATTAGAGGAATGCGATAAGGCATCCCTGTCTAGCCATTTGATTGAAGTTGTCTCTTTCTACCCTTGCCAGAAATAAATTCTCTCGGTTCTGTCCATAATTTTTGTATTTTTCGTAACACATTCACTATTTTTACTTAATACTAGGGTTATATGTTGCACTTTTCCTCTCTACTAGACTGTCCTCTGTAGGAAGGCAAGTTACAGCATTTTATTATTAATGAGCATGGAACCAGGGCTTAGAAGTCCTTAGGCTGAGTCCTTACAGTATTATACACATTTGCTGGATTATTGTAAGCAAGTTACTAAACCCTCCTTTGGCTTGTTGCTTTATTTTAATACAAGGATAAAAAGACCTACCTTACATAAATTGTACGATCATTTGAAGCTTAAGTGAAATACTGCTTATTTTTATTATTAGTTTTGCATACCTCCCCCACTGTATGCAGTACAGTGCAGTGCTTCTGCCAGCCCTCAGTAAATGCCTGTTGAATAAAATGAACTGGTCTAGTTACTGTTGTCTCACAAACCATCGTGACACTTGGTGGCTTAAAACTACAAACTCAGGGTTTTCCCTGAATTGCTATATATTTTGTTTATGCATTAAAGGTATAAATGAACCCTTTTCTGTGTAAAAAACAACCAAACTGTAGACCTCTTTGGGTAAACTTGCTGTGTAAAAATAAGATTTTTTTTTTTAGTTCTAGAAGTAAATTAACCCAATTTATATCCTTTATTGAACATACTAACAACTGCTGGCATTTTTTTCCCTTTAAATCTATGAACAAATCAAAATCACAGACACTACCCAAGTTATGTTGGAATCCTGCTAGGTGAAAATGATATGTCTGTAAGAACTACATGAATTTTAGTTTCCAGATGGAGTTCCCGTCTTGCCAATTTTGGGACTATCCCAAAACATTTCCTCTTAGAAACCATCTAGGTGAAGTGAAAATTTACTTTTGGAAAATGATTGGAGAGGATGCTTGTGAAATGTGAAGTATGACTTTTGTATGGGCATTGTCCATGTTCACAGATATTTTATGAATGCCTTTGGGGTATATAATAACAACGCCAAGTTCTTATTAGTTTTGCTTTTTTTCAGAAAAATAGAGACCACCAAAAATTGAGTATGCCTAATGAAAATATTTCAGAATGAAGTCTTTACTGTATGGCAGTTGCAAATAATCTATAATCAGAAGCGATGAGAACCCCTTACATATGTATAGCATATGTACTTTTCAAGGCATGTCATGACCTCTTGCTTCTATAATTCTTTTAAAAAATCTTTGTAATATAGTAAACTGCTATTACTATGATATTTGGATAAAGAAGCAAATAGATATTACAGCTGTGCCTTTTTTTTTTTTTTTTTTGCGGTATGCGGGCCTCTCACTGCTGTGGCCTCTCCCGTTGCAGAGCACAGGCTCCAGACGCGCAGGCTCAGTGACCATGGCTCACGGGCCCAGCCGCTCTGCGGCACGTGGGATCTTCCCGGACCGGGGCACGAACCCATGTCCCCTGCATCGGCAGGCGGACACTCAACCACTGCGCCACCAGGGAAGCCCATGTGCCATTTTAAATACACTAGTGGTAGTTTGGTTTCTTGATGCTTTGGTTTACTTGTTGGTTTGGAAGCTACTTGACTTTTGTTCCACCTCAAGTTTGCTAAAAAGGAGAACCATATTTACTGACTGAAGAGAGTTGTCATTTGTAATATATTTGTGTCATAGTTTTGTTTTTGTCTGCCTTGAGGGTGCTATAACTACAACTTTGGGCAGATTTCATGGGGTAAACATTGATGCTCCATGCCAAGGACAACCAAGAACCAGTGGTTCCCAAATTTATCCAATAAGAGGGGTTTTTCGGTAACATCAAAATAAAGGTCACAGGTCTCCATTCTATAGTAGTAAAAAAGCAGCTATGACTTCTGTAATATTTTACAAAGTATTTGTATTTTGTTAACTGAAATGAATACATACACTTGTAAAGTAGTAACATATACATGTATGAAGTGTGCTAGTCATGCCAAAGGCCAGTCTTGGTACACATTTGGATTCATAAAACTCTTTGAATAACCCCAAAGTTCCCTAGGAGCTCGTGACTAGTGGGTCATGAAGCTCAGGGATGGACAGCCGGCTACATCTCATATGTCAGTACCGATGGAGAGGAATGGCTGTCTGAAGGGCTGTGTGGAAAAGGACTGTAAGTCAAGTGTGGGTTCAGAGAAAAAGAGTACTGTTGTTGATTGGTGATGTCTGCCATAGAAGGAGGAGAGACTAGGGGTGGAAAAGCCACCTATTTGCCATCCTTGACTTAGACTGTGTGGACCATTTGATTCAGCTTACACCAGGAAAGGATAGTGGTGATAGCCCCTAATACAGAGATCTAACAAAGGTTTAAACTAAGAACTCAACTTTAAAAATTCATTTAAAACTGCTCTGAAAACAGAGTCTATTTTACAAAATATATTTAAGAAAAAGTTAAGTTTACTGGATATTTCATCACAAACTTACCCTGCTATTAAGCACCCTGTTCTTGCACCCTCCACTTAAGAAGATCCTGTTTTCTCCAAGCCTAATTGAATATTGAAGTCCTTTCTCTTATTTTAGACATTTGATGGGGGACCTCTGCTACCTACCAATGGGTGCTCACTGGTTGACACAGCCATCCCACATGGCTTGTTGGTCTGGTGCTTGGTTTATTCTGACTCTCTGTTCTTCTCTTGAAAGATAAGTCACTCACTGAGACCATTTATTCAAAAATGGGAGTGGATCAGAGTATGTGGTAGACAGCTTTGCTCCATCGACCCAATACTCCTATTTATAGAAATGAATTTCTCTAATTATAAGTCACTTATCCAAGTTTCTTCTTTACTGATTTTTGAAATATCTTTCCAGAAATAAATAAACTCCAGTGATATGTTTAATTTATATGTTAACCATTCCTGGAATCTTCCAGTTTCTTCTAAAACTCTTCTGCCTTTGCTTTATTCTCTGAGCATGTTGGAACAAATTACAATAACCACATACTTTAAAAAATTGTTTTAGTGTGGTTTCCTCATCATAAATGCCCTGTTTTTTTTTTTTTTTTTTAAAAAGCACACTCTCTCTGTCTCTTATGTACCTGTTCGGCTACTAATTATTTCAAAAATCCATCTTCAGATATCACCTCCTTGACCGACCCTGAAAATTGATTGCTCTGCCTCCAGGCCAGCTTTGTTTTGACCTTCATTACTGTTCTTCTTGAAAAGTACATTTTTCACTTGGGCTGATTGAGCGCAGGTACATGTCTTAGGCATCACTGTATCTCGAATGCCTCACTGTGAATGGCTCATGGTAAATGCCCCATAAGTGCTGGTTCGAACTGACATACCTATGAGCCACCATCTCCCTGTGGAGAGAGACCAGATGGATTCTTTGACTCCCTTTCTACAGTCAGCTTCTTCCCTACTGAAAGCTAGTTTGCATTTTTTGTCTTCTCTCGGTACTCTCTTTTTCCATTTTTCTGAAAGTACATCACTGTGTTTTACTCTATATAGCAAGAATCATAAATAACTATAACTGAAGTGAGTGAGAGTTGCCTCAGTGAGTGAGATTTCTTTATTAGGTATAAAGTGTAAATGCTGTTAAATTTTTTAAAATACATCTTATTTTAAGAATTGTTTTTGACTTTTAACATGAAAATAAAACATATTAAAATATGCCCCTGAAGTGTAGGCAGGCGGGGTGGGAGTGGTGTTTGGGCCATATTTCTGTCTGTGTTAAGAGCTTTCAGATGACCTGACTTCATTGAGGTTCTGGCTGGGCTCCCAGACGAGAGCTTGGCAGTCCTGGGACAGATTTCCCAGAAGAGGCAGAATTTTCTCTGATAACTGTAAGAACAGATGAATACACAGTCCTCTGGGCTGCTTGAGAGGCGACCCTACTCAGGGCTGTCTGTGGTCCACCAGCAGGCAGGGTGGTGTCTCAGATTCTTCTCTGGGCTGGTGAGACATGAGAAAACAGGACACACCTGCAGTTTGGGAAGGAGGGATGGACACAGGGCTGATCCTTACCTAGAGTACGTCGTCATTTCATCAATACTAAAGACCTTGCATGAAGGTGTATCCTCCACATCCAACCGAACCCATGTGTATGCCCCTATGCCCACCTTACCTTCAGTGGTTTCTCTTCTTTTGCACCTTATGAAGGTGCTTTTGATGGCCACTCTTTTATTTATTCCATCCAGAAATATTTACCTACTCCATACTATTTGTCAGATGCTGTCCTAGACACCGTGGACACAATGACACAGCTCTCAGGTTTTACTCTAGTGGGGAGAGATGGAGGTCAATAAGTATGTGGCATAATTTCACTGTTTCATTTACTCTAAAGGAAATAAAACAGAATTATGTGATAGATTAAGTCACTTACAATACAAATTATCCAACCTTCTTCTTTACTAATTTTTGAATAGTGACTTTGAGGGGATAAGGATGGTGGGGAGGGGCTACTTTAAATTTGATTCAAGACTTGATTGGTCAGAGAGTGAAGATCTGGGCATTCTACACAGGTCTTTGTCTTTATGTGTTTATTCTCTCATTCATTCATTCAGTAGCCATGAATGCTTTCATCTACTTAAACTCATTACCTGGCGTTATTATGATACACTGACTAGGCAGCCTCCCAAATTAGTTTAGCTATGGGATTATTTGCATTTATTCAAGTTAATTAATTAATTCCTTCATCCATTCATTCAAGTACTGTGTTGGCAATTTTACCTGGAGGCAACCATTGGTATGGGGCAAAGGTTGGTAAAAATATACAGGATGTGTAATTCACCTAGGATCTTACAAGTCAACTCTGGCGTATTTATGACCTGGATCAGCACCTAATAAAATGTCCAAATTTTTAAGCCCCTCAAAATGTGATTTGACCCAGGGACATATAATTGGCACCAATATGTTCATCATTCTTTGTCATCCCTTCCCCTCTCTACTACTTCTAGGTCAAGAATTTCAAGATAAATTTTTCTTCGGTATGCCTTCTATGAAAACCTTAAAAGCAAGAGCTTGGAAAAATACTAAGACAAATGAGATTGTTTTATAAATATAAAATGAATTTTATTTATTTTAAAGTCATTGTCTGATATTTGATAGTCTATAAGCAACCTTCCTAAGTTATTTTATTCCTGATAATGAGTATATTTCATGGCTAGAGTTGACAAGCTCTTGTAGACTCTGAGATCTCCCCAAACCCTATAAAAATTGAAATTAAATGTTTACTTCTGAAGAGGAGCACTTCTTAGAGGCCCAGCAAGTCTTTACAGATGCAATGATAATTGGAAGCTATTTATTGAACGTATCCTGGGTGCCAAGTACAAAGTCCGGCTCTGCAACAGGTGCAGCCCCTGCCTCTCCTCTCCACACTCATCATGTCCATGCAGCCAGCCGGACATCCACCCACCAGAACCTGCATCTCTCTCTGAAAGCATCCTCTGACTTCCGGAACCTGCTCTGCTGAAGACCAGGGCAGGCCAGAATGTCAAGGAATCAACATCGCCACACACACACCAGCCACCTGCAGTCCATGAGTGCTGGGATGTGGTGGATAAATACCCCACTTCTTTTGCTCCTCAGACAAGATAACTCTGAAGTGTATGTTCTGCACCATTTCCCAAAGTTCCCCAGTGGGATTGTGCCCCAAATGCCCACAGTGGTAACTGGTTTGATAACCACCCTTTGTTAATAGTCTCCTCTTCCATCCCTCACTTCCCACCTTCCTAACCGAGTTTCTGGGATTGTCCTCCACATATATTACTGCCTTGTCTCAAGGTCTGCTTCTGGGGGAGGCAAGCCAAGACAGGTGCATAGCATATGTGATCTCAGTTCATCTTTACTGCCTCTCCAAGGGAAATGTTATTATCCCCATTTTACAGATGAAGAAACTGGGGTTCAGAGAAGTTAATTAGCTTGCTCTCTTATTACAAATCCACTTCCTTTTCTAGTTATTGAGAAGGGACTGGCAAGGTATGGTCTTTTAAGAATGTGCAGCCATGTGGTTAATGAATTTTGCAGCAGAATAATAAATCAAATATTTATTGATTCGAACTGCGGTAGTCATGGTCAAAAATGCAGGAGGTGGAATTCTGTTCATTCGTTCTACAAATATTTATTTTCTCCTGCTAAGTACCAGGGACTCTGCTCCTTCCTGAGTGAACAGTGGCAAACGAGAAGCTCTCCTCTGAGAACACCTGAATGCAGACTGATTTGTGGAAAATTCTTATGGTGGTATTAGAGCTTCCTGTGATGCCAGGATCTTAGGCTACTATTCAAGAAATGTTCAGAAATGGCACAGTGATTTCCACACATCTACTCAGTTGCCAATTAGCTGGCTTTATGTCAGAAAGCAGAAACACGTTTTTCTGTTGTTTTTTTTTTTAACTTTCGGATCAACCTTTTTATTTTATGTTTTCCTTTAACTTGAGTCTAAATGCCTTTTGTAGATAATGAATATTACTGCCACTGCATTGCATTTGAATAAGGGACAATGACCAAATTCTGAATATAATTGCAGGGTCCACATCAACTTAAAAATTGGATACAGAACCCTCTTAGAAAGTGCCTGGGCTGAGGAAGTATTGAAGATGTTAACAGAATATTTTCCCCATACTTTGGTTCAATTAAAAGGAGAGAGAGAGAAGCTCTTGATTTAAATCAGTGGGAAGAAATTGGTGTTTAGCCTTGCTGGCATCTTAACTACAAATGAAACCAATATCCTTGTGTCGTTCCATTCTAAGTGCTCTGATGATTTCACGGTTGACTAGTGATTTGTACCTTGTTTCAAATTACTTAGGATGTATTATGGAATAATCTATGAAAGCAGTTGGGCCCTAAAAAGACAGCCTGTAAACAAAGGGAGGAGCTCGGGCTGTGCAGTCACAGAGCAGGGAGACCGCAAAAGTCACCTGATCACGAGGGGCCGTCGTTGTTCAAAATGGTGAATTCCACAAACTTGGCCCCCTCATCTTTTTTACCTGTCCCCTGCTTTTCTTGCATTCCTGCTGTCTGGGAACATCTGCTGTGTAAAAGGCCATGGTGCTTTGCTCTCAGTTATCCGCATCCGTCTTCCTCTCTGTCAACCATCTCAACTTCCATGCAAAGTACCACCCAGTAGTGGAATAAAACATTATCCCTTTGGGGATCATTTCCATTTTTTTAGAAATGATGAAGGATGGAAGGGTATTTAAGACCCAAAGGATGAACCTATAATAGTGGAATTTCAGGTACTTTGAAAGGCCTCCAAGGGTAAGAGAGGTACTTTTGGACCACATTCCTAGCTAGAATTCATTTCATTTTCACAGAGCTCTCTAGAATATAGAAGCATATTCAGGGACTAAAGAAATGAATTCTAAGGCCAGTTGTTTACAGCTGTTGATTGACGACTGTGTATTTAACACTGGCATACGTTCTGTGAGAGAGAAAAAAAGAACAAAAAGGAAGACACAGTCCTGGCCCTAAAAGGGATCACTGCTGGCTGGAAGACACATATAATGTGCAGGAGAAAAGAATTTATGGTAAAGTCCATTAGTTGACATAGTCAGGACCGAGTGGAGGAGGAAGTGGGAGCTGGAGTTGATCTGAGATGAGGGGTAGAACCCTCATCAGGACCCTCAGGAAGGAAGGTGCTGGAACAGTACAGGGAAAGGCGTGGGAGGTGGAAGCAAGAGGGCAAGAGTGGAGGCCTGGGATGCGGTTGAAGTGAAAGCGCTCGCTGGGGAGTCGTGAAATACAAGTGGAAAGCGAGAGAGAAGCGAGGCTGTGGAGAACCACAAAGATGATGAGCTTGTGGTCATGGGAGGTGGGACCCCAGTGTGTGTTCTTGGCGGGGACGGGGGGCTGCCTGACAGCGGTGTACGGACAGGTCATCTGAATTCTCTTAGTCTAAGATAAAGTCCATCATCTTGTTTTCCTTTTCATTTCCTTTTCTTTTTCTTTCATTAATGGCAACACCATTATCCAAAGGTTTAATTCTGCAGTAACTTGTCACCATTTCTTTTCCCCTGTTCCCACATGTAATTAGTTGCCAACTATTTTCGAGTCATCTTTTCCCATAGCTATTGGATATTTCCCTCTTTTCCCCTCCTGCCATCACCCGAGTTTATTGTATTCCCAATTATTCCAATATCTTCTTTTATTAATTTACTTCTTACCTTATGCCCCAATCTTCTTTCCCATACTATAGACTTTCTACAGTGATGTCCAGTTTTGGTCCCCTGTGCCTTTGTTCACATCATCTCTGCAGAATCTTCCTCCCCATTTCTTTTTTTTTTTTTTTTTAATAAATTTATTTATTTATGCTGTGTTGGGTCTTTGTTTCTGTGCGAGGGCTTTCTCTAGTTGTGGCGAGCGGGAGCCACTCTTCATCGCGGTGCATGGGCCTCTTACTATCGCGGCCTCTCTTGCCACGGAGCACAGGCTCCAGACGCGCAGGCTCAGTAGCTGTGGCTCACGGGCTCAGTTGCTCCGCGGCATGTGGGATCTTCCCATACCAGGGCTCGAACCCATGTGCCCTGCATTGGCAGGCAGATTCTCAACCACTATGCCACCAGGGAAGCCCCCCTCCCCATTTCTTATTTAAGTCCTACTATTCTCTGAGGTTTATCGTAAATATACTTCTTCCAGAAAGTTTCCTTGATCCCACTTTCTCTGCCTTTCATTCCCAAACTGGTAAAGATTTTTGTTCCTAAATTCCTAAAACATCTTCTCAGATGTCTTATTATCTTACCCACAGTAGAAAAGAGTAGCAAGAATGTAGCCTTTCATGTCCAGTCTGCCTAGATTGACCCAGCTCTATTCTCACCAGCTGTGTGGTCTTAAACTTGTTACTCAATGTCTCTGAACTTCATCTTATTCATCAAAATAACGAGAATGATAAGACCTGGACTTCAAGTGTATTGGGAGGATTGCAAACAGTGTATGACACAGCCCCTGATTTTGTTTGGCTTGGAGTTGCTATTCAGTAGCTATTTGTAGAATGAAAAGTTCTCTCCAGGTAGAATATGAGATGCTAGAGGGTACAAACCATGGCATAGATGGGCATTCAGAAAACGTTTGCACAGTGAAAGGGCTGGACTTACAGGAGGCAAAAGTCCACCACCAATTTCCTCCATTGGTTTTATAATCTGTCCACCAGGAGCCAGTGAAGGCTAAAATTAGACTGGGTGAAAGTCTGACTCATTTGTCGTCTATCAGGGAGTGACTTTTGCTTGAAGACATTCCCTGAAGACAGTAGGAACCAGCATTCTAAAATTGCATTTCAACTGCTTGTAGTGACCACAGACATCGTTGGTCCTATTTTCTGAGTTGGGCATTACATATACTGTTTTCCAAGCTTGAGGGAATTCTGCTTGTGCTTACATTTTCAAAAATAATAGCTAGTGGTTGTGCTACAGTGACTTTGTCAGTTTCCTCAGCTTTCAAACTCTACTGACATGAACACATCCAGCTTTTAAAGGTCCACTGAGTTACCTCCTTTCTCCACTTCCAGTTTGCTTTCCTTTCATAAGTGATGTCCACTTGGGGTTATTGATTAGATTTGCTTTTTTTTTTTTTTTGTCTTTTTAAGTAGCACGTTCCCCAAAGGTTAAAATGGTCAGTTCTCTATCAGTTAACGGAAGCAAAATTGTCTTGTGATCTTTTCTTTTGGTTTCTACAATAGAAATGTGTCTGCACGTTACAGAGTGTGGCTTTGGAGTTCAGAGTGCCTAGATCTCTATCCTGGCTCAAGCATCTATTGGCTCTGTGAATTCAGACAAATGTATGCCCTTGTGAACCTCAGTTTACTCCTGTCTAAAATGGGTATAAGAATTAAACCTATTTCATCTGAAAGTGGGAGAACTTAAATGAAATGAGGTAATTAAGAGCTCTTAATACGGTGAATCGCATATAGTAGAGCTCAATATGTATTAGCTATTAATATTAACATTTCATCATAAATTTTTTATAACTAACAAGTTCATTGTTGATGTTATACTTTTAGCTTTCCAAATCGTGTGTGTTTATTCCTTCTAGGTTTGTTGTTTACTGGTTTATTTTACGTTGATTTGTCTTCATTATTCTTTAAGGTAAAAATCTCAATGAGTCACACTTGTTGTTCTGACTACCCTCCCTGCCCACTCTTGGATCTCTGAGTTGGGGTACCATGGGCAAGAAGAACTAGAATGGAAAACATCCCTCAGTCTTCTCTACAATGGAGGTGTTCTCTCAAAATGTACTTCACAGGTTCCCAGCTTTTTTCTTTTCCCTGCCTCAGCTTGCCTAACATATTCCCATCAATCTCAGGAACTGACTACTTCTCATGGGGGTACAGATTTAAACAAACAAACAGAGAAAAACTCCTCTCTGAGTTCTAGGACAACTACCATTCTGCACATTGACTTGGTACAAATCAGAAAAGACAGCCCTTTCTGAACAGAGGCAATCCCATAGCTGTAAGGCTTGGCAGTGGTGCTTTGGGGTAAGAAAAAGTAGGCTCTTCTCAGGAGTGGTGGGTGGTGGGGAGGTTGTCACCCTTGAACCTGAGCACAGGCATTGGCAGCTGACCGGAGCTGGATTTCATCCTGATCTACATCTTGACTCAGCACAGTCTTGCATGGCAACCACCGTTGTACCCGGAGACAGCAGTAACCTCGTGCTCATTCTCACCAGTAACACACCGCCCTCACCCCCAGGTCCCCAGCCATCCTTTTCTCGCTTTTACTGGGAGGTGGGTCTCCAAGAACTTTTGAAAGTCATGCAGGTGAAACTTCTTCTGCTGGCATTAATGCTAAAGTCAGGTGTCTTTTGCAGGGGAGTGAAGCGTGGGGATCAATTCTTTTCCAAGAGAATCGCATGAGAGTGCTTGGGAAATCTGCATTCTGATGAGAGAAAATTTAATGCCGCCTATGGAGGGGGGATAAAACAAACCCTGCATTTCTCAGCATTTACTGCTATAAATATGTTCCCTCAGCAAACCTCCCCACCCCACATCAGCTGCACCCAGCAGCCATTCGTCACGCAGTGGAAGGGACCCTGGCTGCCTGTCACCCGCACGCCAAGGGGAAGCCCCTGCCCTGCAAGTACCGGCAGGTGTTGTGACTTGTAGAGTCCGGGGAGGGGTCCTCATCCGTGTCACCCTTGGAGATCAGCTCTGGGTGAGTGCTGGAGGGCTGCTGGTGAACCCACTGAGGATTCTTGTGGAAGAAAACCTTCAGTTGCGCAGCTCCTAACCAGCCTGACTTTCACTTCTAGCTTTACAGGCTCTGCACACCCTTTAAAATCATATAAGAGAGAAGAAAATGCTCTTTACTGCCTTCCATAAGGGAAACAGGTTGCAAAAAAAAAGAAGCACAGGAGAACAAACGACGAGGAGAAGACGAGTGTTACCTCGTATTCTCCTAGTAAGTTTATGTTGCTCAGTCTTGAGACTCAAGCAAAACGTTTGTGACCGAATACATCTCCTATAGAATTGCAATAAAGGGATGATATATCTAGATTTTGGACTGACTTAGCACTTCACAATGCTATATTTTGTGGGAACCAAAATTCTATCAATTATAAGATGTCCCTGCAGTTTTAGAAACATTCAACTATGATGTAATGTCTTATTACCCCTTAAAATTTGTATTTTATACTTATCAAGAGTACTTCATATTTACTTTAGACACAGACTTATATCAGTCTTTTGCACACACAAAAAGAAAATGAAAGTAAGTGAGTGAAAATATTCCTCAACCTTCTTCACAAAGTCTGAATTTTCCGAATCTCTTGTGTTGTGCAGAGTCATCGATAGCTGTGTTGTTTTCCCCCATAGTCTCATCCTCTGTGATGTAAAAATGTGGGTGGTATAGCCTTTCTTTAAAAAAATAAAGGGCTGTATTGTTTTCCAGTTTTGAAACTGTGTTCTTATTTCGCTTCCCCAGTGAGTCTATAAACTTGAACGTAGTATAGTGGTCACGTCCTTATTTTGGTAATCACCCTCAGCTAGGAGGGCTGTGTTTGGCTGTGTTGGTCCCCGATACATAATTCAGTTGGATTGCTGCATCCCATGTCAGTAGCAGAGAAGGAAAATTAGCAAGATCTGCCTGCACAGTATTTCTCCAGTCTTAGAGTCCTGCAGATAAAATTGTATGTCTTCAGGTATTAGAAAAATCTGGGTCGTATACCACCACTTGGGAACTTGAGAGAGTTTCGATAAGTGCTTCATTTCAGGATGGTGGCATGTCCCTCCTTCGTTGGTCAAAAACTGGCTCTGATACAGGTATTTTAAGAAGAAAGGAAGGGGGCTTCCCCGGTGGCACAGTGGTTAAGAATCCACCTGCCGATGCAGGGGACATGGGTTCGAGCCCTGGTCTGGGAAGATCCCACATGCTGCGGAGCAACTAAGCCCGTGCACCACAACTACTGGCTCTGTGCTCTAGAGCTGGCGAGCCACAACTACAGAGCCTGCACTCTAGAGCCCGCAAGCCACAACTACGGAGTGTGCATGCCACAGCTACTGAAGCCTGTGCACCTAGAGCCTGTACTCTGCAACAAAGAGAAGCCGCAGCAATAAGTCCGTGCACCGCAACGAAGAGTAACCCCTGCTCGCCGCAGCCGCAGCAATGAAGACCCAACGCAGCCATAAATAAATAAATTTATTAAAAAAGAAAAGAAGGGAAGGGAACTTGCAAATTACTCATTAGGCTATGAAAAATGTTCTCATTCTTTGAATTTTAATTTAAGTCCTTCCTTCTCTATGACACTTTCTGGAATTCAAATTGGACTGATTGAACCCTGCCTGAATTTTTGTAGTACCTTAGTTCCTTTTGTTTATTTAACAGATTCTGCCTTCAGATACCTCACGTTACATTTAAAATAACTTGATGGGCATGAGTGAGTCTTCTAATCTGAGATAAGGATTTGGATGAAAGAAATATGTGAAGTAGTCCCACAAACACCAGTTGGTGAATAGAGAAGTGAGACAGGAGAGGGGAAAAGCCAGAAACGGGTACATTAATGAATGGCTTACTGGTGTAGGCAAGTGGGGCTCATTTTTATTGGAGACTGTGGACGGCTCAATTACGGCCCTACAAAGAGGTCTGCACCCCAATACCCAGGAACTTTCAATATATTACCTTACATGGCAAAGTGGACTCCACAGATACTGATTAAGTTAAACATATTGCGATGGCAAAGTATTCTGGATTATTCAGGGGAGGCCAATATAATTACAATGGTCCTTACAAGAAGAAGACAGAAGGGTCATAGAGAAGGTAAAGTGACAACAGAAGCAGAGGAAGGGAAGGACAATGTCACAGTGATGTGGGGAATGGGTCACGAGCCAAGCTATGCAGGCGGCCTCTGGAAGCTGGAGAAAGTGAGGAAATGGAATTGTCCTGGAGCCTCCAGAAGGAATGCAATCCTGCCAACCCCCGATTTTAGCGAAGTGAAATTTATGTTGGACTTCTGACCTCAAGAACCGTAAGATAATAAATTTGTATTGTTTTAAGTCGCTAAGTTCACGGTAATTTGTTACAGCAGCAGTAGGAAACCAATACAGAGATTTCTGGGAAACCATATGGACCATGTTTCATAATTGTGCCACTGAGGGTCAAGGAAACCAGGGGATTTGTCCACTGACTCCCATCACTCATCAGGTAAGAACTGTCCGCAGGGGCATTAACTTTCCATTACGTCTGACGTGTCCAAGCTAAGGAACTCCTGCCTTCTCCAGGGGCCAGAGAAAGCCTCAGCCAGAGAGACACTGGTGCATGAAATAGGAAGTCACGGGCTTGTCCACGACTGTCCACCAAAGATGCAGGTGATAAGTAGGGAAGGCCGTGAAAATATGGATGGAGTACCAGCATTACCTGCCAGCATGCATAAGTACATGCGTGTGGGTGTGCTTGTAGGTGTGTGAGTCTTGTTTCTCTTTATCAAGTTCTTTGAAGCTAGAAATTCTCTCCCATTCACCAGAGGCCCCAGCCCAGTGCTTGACATCTAGGAGAAACTTCCTGACAAACTGGGTGACAGAGTATGACAACTTGTGAATGTCACAGTAAATAAGGAAGTTGGCTATTTTACAGAGATGTTTTCTCTAATTCCCAAATGAAGACTGCAGGGAAGGAAAAATGGCTATTTCTTGGAAAGAGGTTTTGTAGATCCCAGGCCGTTTGGGTGCTTGGTGGTTGTCAATCACAAATGCGACTGTCGCTAGGCAAAGTGGCTTTCTCCTGGTGCGTGATCCATCTGCAACCTAAGACTGCCTTGTCAAGGTTAGCAGATAAATCAATACAAGAAAGAGGAGAGCACAGCAGGTGGTGCTGACGTCAGACAGCCGTTTCACGTGTCTGGCAGAAAGTGGAGCATATTGGTAAAGTACTAAAGACTTCCTTCATGAAAAATCAGATTAACTCTCACAAATCCTTCTTGACACCTGAGAGACAGTTTTCTCTTGACAAAGGCTTGGAAAGGACAATGTGATGAACGTGGTGTGGCTTTGCTAGGTACCTAACTGGACCTGGTTTGGGGGGGCACTTGTTAAACACCAAATACTGCTTGCCCCTGGCTTTTTTTTTTTTTTTTTTTTTTTAAGCAATGAACTTTAGCAAGTGCTGCACTGCTGTTTGCAGATGTGTTGCGTGTTCTCTCTTTACTTTCTGCTCTGCCAGGTACATTAGCCTTCAGAACATATTTAAAATGAAGGCTGAGTGCCTCTTCTTTAAGAGAAACCTGGGAAATGGTCTTCATTTTCCGCACCGGCTGCTACTCCTGATTTGAACATGCCAGACAAAAGTTTGATGCCCTTGAATGGTATTTGACTAAATTCATGGACACTCGCTGACTGTTAAAATCACCCTGGGGTATTGGAAGAGCTATACGTGTGTATATATAAAATATATAAACACATATGCACATAAACACAGATATGTTTGAAAGGCCACTCTGTACTTAAAATATTTGAAAATAATAAACAGTAAATGTAATATATGATATTAAAATAAATTGATCTTTTCAAAGACTTATCAGGATCTGAACGAGTTTCGTGTGGAAGAGAACGTGATTAAGTCCCGATGGATCCATAGTTTTGCTAATTATGTAAAGGTCCTGATTGCCACAGGCCTCAAGGGAATCTGTCCACTGCAGATTCGTGGACTGGGAATATCAGCTTGTGAGTTATAAGCTTGTGGAACAAGTAAGGTTGCGGTCCCGACACTTTGGACTCACTCTCTGAGAAAGCAGCTTGTCACCTAACTGGGCACATGTTGGCATGAGCCGGATTCACCAGTTCCCACCTGTCTACTTGAGTTCCCGGACCCGTGGCTCATGACCAAAGTCACATTTGACCGATTCCGGCTGCTGTGTCATTTCTGTGTGCTGCCATGTCTTTGGGGCTTGGTCTGTAGTAACTGACACTTTAGAAGTGATAACCTGGTGAGTTAACTTTGGTGAAGGTTGTGTTTTATAACAGCGCAATCCCCTTGTTTCTTGGTGATTCTGTTTCCCCCCTCCTCCCCTGCCCTCCCTTCTCTGTCCTGCTCTGTGCAAGGCCACGCCAGTGTCCCTGCTGCCTAGACTCTGGGTTTGGCTGATAGGGGAGGGGAGAGTTGGGGTAACCGCAGGATGGGAAGGTGGGAGGAAGTGCTTGGGCTATTTCTCAGCCGTCCCCACCCTCACTCCCCTGACTCCCTACCCTCCCATCCTCCCCCCCACCCCACTTTGGCCATGGCTGTGCCCCTCCATGACTGTGGTTCACTGGGCAGCCTCCTTTCCCTAACCATAGCGTTCTTTGAAAGTAAGGAAACTATGTATTTAATATTTAATTATCAAACGCTCACGTTGACACATTACAGTGTTGTAGTTCTCATTTGGCGAGCGTGCTACTCCGTACTTCATTTGTGAGAGAAACCAAAATAGAAGGTGCTATCTTACATAACATTATGGTCTGGGCTCAAGGGTGCATGTCATTCTGCACCTGCAGAGAGAGGGTCTGTGTCTACAGGAGCTGACCAGATTCGCATCTGAATACTTTGGTTGTAGTATCTACTGCTCTGGAAGTGGCTGAATGACGCACGTGTTAAACACAAGGCAGAGGCTGGCCAAGGTCCTTTTTGTCTGGGTAATAAAAACTAAGATGAAGTCTTAGCACAATGTGTTTATATTCTCATGTATATGGCCTGGATGGTATGTGTGTGTGTGTATATATATATATATATATATATATATATAAAATATTTATATAAAATATATGTTATATTTATATATATATACACCCACATACTAGAGAGAGAATCTGAGCTACGAAGCCTATGAATAGTGCTGCTTGGGCTCGGTGTTAACTAAAAGCATCACGTTGCATAAATACTATGCTTCCAGAAAGCAAGCCAGAGATAGCCTACACTCAGGTTCTTGTTGGATAGCCCAGGTTATAGAAAATAAACACCTTTAGAAACCTCCTATTTCCTAGGCAGCATACAAATGAATGCAGTTTAGTCTGAGTATAAACAAGTTACACAGTTGCTGAAGGAATTGACTGGGATGCAGAGAGAAGGTGACCAGACAGAAATAAATTCTGAGACAGGGCTGGCTTCTGCCCTTGAGGAGAAGTAAATTAAACCAGTCGTATAATAGTGGCCCCCAAACCATTGTGACATCTTGAATTCCTTCTTTCTTTTTTTCTCTAGCAGTCACTTTATGGGATGCCTCCTTTGATTATTTTAAAATAATTTTCTCCACAATGATTTAGCCTAAAAAATATAAGGCATCCCAATAGGAATAGAAGGGCTTTGTGTGTGGGGGGGTGTGACTTATGAATCATTATCTTTATTTTTTGGTGGTGGGGAAGGGGGAGAGGTGAGCAAAGGATGAATTGTCACACCCGCATATGACCTCCCATGCTCTCATTTTCGTCTTTAATTCAGCCCGTATGGGTTATTCCACCATCCTCTTTTCTTTGTCCTTAAAACTGCGGCTGCCCGTTTCACCCTAGGCTTTCTCTCTCACTGAGTCTAGCTGAGGAGAAAGCTTTGGTCCCCGTGGTTCCCTATTTCCTTCTTATCCCTAAAGAGCAATCCACAGCTTCTTTAAATTTTATGGTTTGCTACTAATCCTTAGGATATAATCACAATTCGGCATAGAGGGGCATTGTGAAGCTTAAGGAATATGTCAAGATTGCAGTTGTCCTGGTTCTTAATTTGTTGTTTCTAACCCTGCAGAGGAGAAATTTACAAACATGTTGGGCTGCTTCACTCTGCTCCCCCAGGGCAGGGGTCACTTGCCTGCTCCGTCTACCTGCCCACCACCTTGGGCAGACTCCGCCCCCTCCTCCATCGCCAGCCTGGCTCCTCCCCCACTGATCTTTCTCGCCTTTTGTGCTCCCCACGTTCCCATCTACCAAGGGGGAATTTTTACTCTCTTCATCTTCGTTTTCTTCCTTCTCTCTCTCCCCCCCCTTTTTTTTTTTTTAACAAAATATATTGATCGTGAAAGTGATTATCACTCTCATCTGTGCTGCAGACAGATCAGAAAACTAGGAGTCTCCTTCTCAAACTTCACTCGTCCACTTGCTTTACGTGAGCACTGGTCACTAGTAAGAGCAGTCCATCTGGGCACCTGTGCCCCATTTTGGGCACTCGAACCATTTAGAAGGAATTTCTTCATGGCTTCTTCTGAATCAGGAAGGAAGATTTGAATAAATGCATATCCCTGTGTAACCAACTCCCCAGTCAAGATAGAACATTTCTATCACCCTGGAAAGTTCTATCATGACCCCTTTCAGTCAAGCCAAGCCCCCCTTAAACAACCACTGTTCTGATTTCTAACAGCTTAGTTTTGCCTGTTCTTGAACTTCATATAAATGGAATCTTGCCCGTATGTACACTTTGTGTCTGGCTTCTTTCATTCAAAGTACTGTCTGTGAGATTCGTCCATATTGTATGTATCAAGTCCATTCTACATTTTTTATGGAAATGCAGTATTTATCATATGTCAGAGATGTGCCCGAGTATAATTTTGACATGAAATGCACTGGGCAGTACCAAAGGGAATTCCTAATGACCATGAAAAGTGCTTTGTAACTTCAACGTGTTATTAAAGCCACTACTGACATTATTACACAAAGAAGAGTTTTGCGTCTGATAAAACATTCCTTAGTAATTACCAGGCCTCTGTGCTTGAGAGACTTGGCATTCTATGTGCTTGCTGTCACACAGGAATTGCTTTAATATCATTTCCTAAAATGAGCTTCTGAATTTAGGATTCCAAAAGAACACTGAAGTCACTGGTGGGTAAACTGTCATTTAGAAAATATGCTAAAAAATAACAGCTGGAAATGCTCATCTGTCATAGCTGAGAGCTGTTTATTTTATGCGGTTTTACTTTACATTATTTTATTTTTAATAGACTATTTTTTTTAGAGAAGTTTTAGGTTCGTGACAAAACTGAGCGGAAAATACCAAGATTTCCTGTACACCACCTGTCCCCACATGCAGCCTCCACCACAATCCCACAGCCGAGTGGTACATTATTTATAATCAATGAACCTACACTGCCAGTCTATAGTTTATATTAGGGTTCACTCTTGGTGCTGTACTTTCTATAGGTTTGGTCAAAAGTATGACATATATCTATAATTATAGTATCGTAAAGAATACTGCCATCGCCCTAAAAACTTTTCTATGCTACACCACCAGTTCATCGCTTCCTCCCCACTAACCCCTGGCAACCTCTGATCCTTTTATTGTGTCTATAGTTTTGTCTCTTCCAGTTTGAATTATACAGTGTATAGTCTTTTCAGATTGGCTTCTTTTACTTAGTAATACGTATTTAACTTTCCTCTGTGTCTTTTCACATCTTGATAGCTCGTTTCTTTTAATCACTGACTAATATTCCATTGTCTGGATGTACCACAGTTTGTTTATTCCCTCACCTACTAAAGGACATTTTGGTTGCTTTCAATTTAGGCAATTCTGTATAAAGCAATTATGAATAATCAGTGTGCAGGTTTTTGTGTGGACTTCTTTACATAAATTCTAAGGAGCACAATTGCTGGAGCATATGGTAAAAGTATGTTTAGTTTTGTAAGAAACTGTCTTCCAAAGTAGCTGTACCCTTTTTCATTCCCATCAGTAACGAATGATGCTGCACATCCTCAGCAGCATTTGGTGTTGTCAGTGTTCCAGATTTTGGCCATTGTAATAGCTGTGTAGTGGTATCTCTTTATTGTTTTAATTTGCAGTTCTCTGATAACATATGATGCAGAGCATCTTTTCATAAGCTTATTTGCCATCTGTGTATTTTCTTTGGTGAGGTATCTGATCAGATCTTTTGCCCATTTTTAAATCAAGTTGTTCATTTTCTTATTGCTGAGTTTTAAGCGTTCTTTGTTTATTTTTGGATAACAGTCCTTTATCAGATATGTCTTTTGCAAATATTTTCTCCCTGCCTGGCTTGTCTTTCATGCACTTGACGATGTCTTTCACAGATGTACTGGGCAAATGGGACTGCAGTAAATAGACCTTTAATAAGGTGGAGGTGAGGTGGTGGGGAGAGGGTGCATTCTATAGTCCTGTGATTAGGTCTCTGTCTTTTGTGAGCCTGGGCTTCTGAACTGTGAATATCACAAGTGCTTCTTGGTTCCCCCTTTTCCCCCTCAGGTGGATAAGATAACTCGAGTGGCTGGAGTTGGGTATTTCCCTTCCCCCATGTGGATGCCGAGAGCTGGCTGAAATAGAATATTGCCCTTCCCCCAGGGAGGTTAGGCTCTAAATAAACCTCAGCAGGTTAGGCTCCGGTAGAGTAGTTTCTCCTGCAGGCAGGCCTCGTTAAGAACAGTGGCATATTTCAGAGAAGCTCCTATCCCCCTCCCCTGCAGGTAGCACGAGGGGATTTTTCTCTGCATTCACTGTGAGAACCTGGCGAGGTAAAATTTACAAAAATGTGTGGGGCCACCCTACGACCAGCCCCCCACCCCACCCCGTGGAATTTTTAACTTTCCGGCGTGAAAATTAATAAAGGAAACGTCAATTAAAATTGGAGCTGGGAAGGCCTGTAGGGCGAGTTCTTACACCCCACCAGTCGTTGTCAATTATGCCGAATAGAAGAGACTCCCTTGCGTCTCCAACAGGCAGGTGCGCCTACTTTACCCCCATCAAGAGGAAGGACGATGTTCTTCTCGCCCAGCAACAAGCCCAGCCAATGGAAAACTCTGTAGCTCAGCCAATGAGAAGACACCACCACCCTGAACGCTTACTTTCCTCCAATGAACTTTCGTTTAGAACAGCCCTGCCCATATTCCCCTTTTCTCCATAAAAGCAAGCTCGCCGCGTTTGTTTTCTGGGTTTGCCTGTGGTCTGCCAGAGCTTGTGTTTTGTGAGTTGCAGCTCCTCTGACTATTCCTGAGTAAGCTCGTCGAGCTAGTCAGATAACAGTTATCTTTTCTTGAAGTTGACACACAATTGTCTACTCCAAGCTCGAACAATTCCTCAGTTACAGTTCAGATTTTCCTACCGTGGTGCTGGCTCCTGTGGAAGTTTCTGCTTAGGAGTTTCTGCTCTGGTAAGTTGTGATTCTCTGTATTCACCTGTCTCTCCAAGTTAAAGGGATAGTGGTTTGCTCTGTGACCTCACTTCTCTGATGGATCTAAGAAGATTTTTAAATTCTTTTCAGTTGGTTCAGCCTTTTTTTTTTTTTTTTGGCCGTACGCGGGCCTCTCACTAATGTGGCCTCTCCCGTTCGGAGCACAGGCTCCGGACGCTCAGGCCTAGTGGCCGTGGCTCACGGGCCCAGCCGCTCCGCGGCATGTGGGATCTTCCCAGACCGGGGCATGAACCGGCGTCCCCTGCCTCGGCAGGCGGACTCTCAACCGCTGTGCCACCAGGGAAGCCCTGTTCAGCCTTTTATTTGTCAGAAGGGAGTGATGAATTCCAAATGCCCTTACGTGCCAGAATGCCATTCTCCTTTTCAAGAAAAAATTGTCAGGTGTTACATAAGTGAAATACTGTGTGACCAGTATTTATATTTATTTATAAAGTAGATATTTATATCTATATTTCTGTCAGGAATACTTTGGAGTCTACACAAAAGTGCCAACTTCCTAAAGGGATGCAGTAAAATAAATCTTTAACATGTATGTTTAAGTGGACATCATTACCACTAAAAGCACATCCTAAACTTCTTTTCTGGCCCCGGCAGGTTTTCATGGCACGTTACAACTTCATGCTGTCCTGTGTTTGCTTACTACATACGGCTCCAGCAGGAGAACAAATTGATTTTTGATGAGAAATATGTCCTTCTAGGATTTCATTACTTGACCACAAACTTGGTCTAGAGCTCATGGTTTGTGAAATATCGTCATTCGTTATTAAGATGCACAATGACGAGCATTGTGGGAAATTTGCATTTGAAAATGCAGTTGTCCTGCTTTACAATTCTGTGGCTTCTTTGGTCTCTACATTATTCTATCATCCCTCAAACGCCCGACTATCCCCCAAATGCCTCTCTATGGTTTAGAGGAAAGAGCCAGGTTCTGTCTGTCTGAGGGAAGTGGTACAGGCATCATATCCAATTACATCCCTCTAGGCATTTTGAGGAGCAGTATCTTATATTTGGGTAAAACTTAGAAATCTAAAAACCAGTGAAGGGGATGTTCTAGAAAGAACTGTTTAGAAAAAAATCATATATGCGACGGATCAGTCCATTGTTCCTGCCACTCCAAATTCCTTGCAGATTCTTTAAAGAAACGTGTTCCTATTACTAGAAATCCAGAGTGGCATGATTTGGGGGAATCTAATTAGTAAGATTCTTTTGGAGGTTGATAAGTATATTTTAGACTACAGCAAGTATGGTACAATTCTTTCAGAGGTTTAGCTGTAAATGAGGTCAGTTTTGTGAACACCTGTTTCTCTTACCAAAAATTGTGTTTTCAAGTGTCAGGAAGGGATATCTGGAAAAAAAATAGGCAATGTAAATCTACTCCCAAGTTCTTGGGGGAGATGGTGAGACTGCACTTTATCTTGAAAATTGAATGCACCTTCGATTGTGGCCGCTGCCCTGTGGCAGATTGAAGACCTTAGAGCTCCCAGCTGGGTCTCCAGGCCTCCTGTGCTGACCGGCATTCTCCTACATTTAGGCTTTCTTACATCCTTCAGCTTTCTCACATCTTTATTAAAGTACATATAGGCAAAGGGGCTGAAACAAGAAAACCTGTGAGGAACAAGAGGCACGTGACGTACACAACTTCATCTTCACAATAAGAGTAGCCTTATCCCTACGTTGCAGGTGCGGGCCCGAGGAACAGAAACGCACTGCGCTCACACAGTTGGCAATTTACAGGGGGAGATGCAGGGTCTGGTAGGTCTGACTCCAAGACCTCTTCTCTTTCCCTTGTTCCAGGGTTTCTCTTAAACCAGTTCCCATGCCTCTTTGAATCCTTGAACTAGTATGCAGACTTCATGATGTAAATAATGGTTTTACCCTGGACAAAGAGCCAACCGGTGAAACCACTTGCTGAAGATTGCAAAGGCCTAGATAAGAATACAAACGACTCCTGGGTGCTGTGCGGCCTTAGTGGGATTTCAGAAGCAGCTTATGTTCCCTCACTAACAGTTCTAGCTCAGTGTGTCGTCAGATTTTTTGCATTACAGACAACCCCCAAACCCAATGGCTGACAGCAAGTAGCATTTATTTTCTGGTTCACGGTCCTGAGGGCTGACTGTGGTTTAACTGATGGAGGCCAGGCTTGGTCTGGCCATGCTGGGTTGCAGGCTTCTACTGGGGCCCAGTTTCTTCCACCTGTCTCATTTCAGGTGCCAGTTTGAAAGGGCGGGGCCTACCTGGGGGCATTCTTTTTATGCCAGCAAGAGCTTTTAAAACCTCATTTCTGCTCACATCCTATTGGGCAAAGCAAGTCACAAGGCCAAACTCGACATCATCCGGGCAGAGAAATACACTCCACCCACGGGGACAGGCTCTGCAAAGCCAGATGGCAAAGGGTCTAGCAAAGAAGAGTGTAGAACTGGGGATGCTGGTCCCATCCAGCACACTCAGAAACTCAATTGTCACAAAGAGACACAGCGGTCTAATGGTGTCATTACTGCTCACATCGGACGAAGCTTTGCCCTCCGTCTCAACACGGAAATTTTCAGAACTTTTCACTTGGTATCTTTTGGAATGTCTTTGAAAATGACCTTCAGTGTGAGGTCCTCTGCTGGACTTGAATTATATCAAATAATGTATTTTTGATCACAAAAATCACATCAAATGTTTTCTTTTTAGTTATAGTTTTAGGCCCTAAGATTGCACTCATCTCTGCCTCACTCAGCAAAGGAGTGGCTGCCACTGTAAATGCTATAAAACCGTAGAGAAGAGTTTCCACCAACTGGTCCATCCCTGTATAGGAAAACTCCACATGCTAACATTGAGACACTAGTTCAGACAGACCTCAGATTGTCGACGGCTGCAACCAGCGTCTGTCTCGGCATTCAGACATGAGAGGAGAGATTGTCCACACTGAGTATTCCTCATCTTGGGGTTGGTCACTGAGAAGCTTTTCAGAGGAATTCCTGGAATGATGGCAGTTTACACAGGAATTCAACCAGTCATTGGGGAGTAAAAGCCAGTAATCAGGGGCTTTGGGGACTAACTCATCTTCTTCCATATTTGGTGATCGGAGTTCACAGTGCTGGGAGCTGTGATGACAGTCTTTAGCGTGACTCCTTCAGGAGAATCTTGCACCTGACTGTGCAGGTGGGGGCATAAAAGCAACTTCTGGGGACATAAGTAGTTTCATGACTGCGAGTCTGTGACAGCAAAGCTTAGAGACCCTGTGTGCTGATGTGTTCCTGAAGGAAGTCCTCTGCTCTGCCTGCTCGAGGGTGACAGAAGCCCAAGAGGTGTTTATCGGACCTAAAGCCAAGGGGACCTAGTTTTCATTCTCCTCAGCCATGCCTTTAGGTTGTACCAAGGTCCCATGTGTAGGGGGTTTGGCCAGCAGGCTCCAGAGAGCTGCACAGAATTAATTCACTTTCTGCCCTCCAGTGCAAGGGCTGATTTTTTCCTAGGCCTCAGGTGGCATAAAATCACCGCAGGATGCGAGGGAGCCTCACAGGACACTGGATATGCCCCGTGTTCCTATTGTTAACACACCATCTTATTGGGCACCTACTTTGCTCTGAGCACTGAAGGTGGAAAAATGAATAAGATAAGGGTTCTGCCTCATGGAACTGCTATTCCGATGGAGTAGATGCATGGTGGCCAAGCACGTGGGACAGATCATTTCAGATTGTGACAACGGCAGCGGAAGTGCTCTGCAAGCCAAAATGAGGGGTTTGGAATTTGGTCGTAAGTGTGGGGGAAGTCACTAGGGGCTCCTCGTATGGACATGAGATCATCACTGGCCACCAGGTCCATGCCCCATAGATGCCACCAGTTCCGAAATAGAAACTGCATTTTCATCTCTCAGTTGATCCCAGTATAAATCTTTTCTACTCAAATGTGATGTCCTCAATGAACTCCCTCGATTAGCCCTGTAGGAAAAATGCTCTTTTAAAAAATTTTACAAAAATGCTTTTCCAGGTGATTCTGTGAGATCTTTCATCTCCTTTTTCAAGAGACTTATTCAGGGGTATAGGAACAGCTTGCATAGAGAATTTGTTTCATGAGCCATTTCTCAGGTCATTATTATAATTCCTTAGGCAGAAGATGATTTTAAAAACACCCTTAGAAATAGACACTGGTGCTCGTAAGTTTGAGAAGCTGATGAAGCTTGCATAGATGGTAAGCTTGTGTCTCATAAAAATGCGGCTCGTTCAGACCTGCTTTGCAGAGCAAAGACAGCTTGAAAGGAAAACTTCATGTTTCACAATTTTTTTTAAGAGGTGAAAGCAACAGTAACTCAAGTCTGGGGCTGAATAGGGTAGAATTTCTGGAGTATCACTTGCTGTGGCACACAATGTCAAGTGAAATGACAGAGTGGGTGTGAGGAGATTCAAATAAGTATAGAATTTTCCTTTTTTATGTTATGACCAATCCTATAGGTTCTGCTAGGAAAATGAGTACTAAGTTGAATAAAATAAAGGAAGGGGTAAGGCGCCGTTGGGAAAGGCATAATGTCACAGAAGTTCTGTTGTGAGCCGGTGAGCTTCAAATGTACGGGTTCTAATTGTGTCTGGAATGATGGTACCTACATGTTGAGGAATAATTGCACCATCAGAACCATCAGCTTTTCTGTGGCCCTCCTTGGGCCCCACTCATGCTCTGCAATGAAGACATTAAATGCTAGACTGAGTGCTGCCGTGTGAGAAAGGGCAGAACATCAGTGGCCCCTGGTCTATTGGGTGTGGTCCTCACAGGAAGCTCTGTACTTGGGCAACAAGCTTTCTGACCACAGGGGCCTGCAGTTTGATTTCCTTTCTTTGGAATTTGAAACAGTGTTGCGTTGGGATTGGAGTCTGTGAAGGAGAGGGGTTGTGGTAATGTGCATCTATTCTGCGGAGATGTGGGGAAGAACAGAATGCCAGGCCCTGGGCTAGAGTGTGGATGGATGCAGGGAAGTCAGTAGACCCAGGCTTTGGGGCTGGCCCTGCCCTTGCTTGAGTTCCCTTACAATCATTTTTTTGCTTCTATAAAATGAAAGGTTGCATACATCCGGAAGGGAGTTTTGAGGATTTGGGCTATTTTATGTGGAAGCCAGAGTTGGCAGGGCTCCTAAGAATAGCCTAGGTTCGCACCCCATGCCCATCATAGCCATAGGCAGTATCATTGCTTCCTCTTCAAGTGGATGCTGGTCCAGATCACAGTTATCACATTAGTGAGTGATAATAAGTTCATTAAAGGCAGTACAACACAGACTATGCTTTGCATACCTCTTGCAAAGTATTTAATATTAATTCAAATTAATCATCCTTGATCAACCCCTCCCTCAAGACACTAAGTCATTTAGAAGCCAGCTCATCTTCATTCTTCTCCTTTTTCTCTTCTTTGGGTTGTTGTGAAGATTACGTAGTGTTTACATGCGTTTCTTTTAGAGTGACTTCTACATAATAAGTGTCCGATAAATGTTAACAGCAGCAGCAACAGTTTCCTATTTTTCAAGATTTCTGTCCAGTGTGGCAGCTTTTCACGCCAACGTGAGCCTAGCCCTGTGACCTCTACAGCCCCCCAAAGTAAAAAAGGATCGTGCTTTCATGCTGATGAGTAGCGAGCTCCCCAGCTCTTTCCCCCGCGTCCTTAAGTAACTTGTAAAACGTTCTCTACCGTGCATGTGCCAGAGGTGACAACTAGAAAAGTTTAGAGAAAGAGTGCTATCCAGATAAGACGTGGCATCTCTTTTTCTCAGGTTCATGAATGGGTGTTGATGGCTGTCATAGTTTGGGTTTCCCCAAAAGCAGATTCAGAGATCAGGGTTTGGGGCCAAGTAGTGAATTTGGGAGGTCATTTCAGGAAAGGGAGTGGGGAAAGAGAGACAAGGAAGGGAAGAAGCCAACAGAGTGCATTGCTGAGCATTGTTGCTGTGGACCACTGGAGCATCGACCCACTGGGCAACTTGCAGCCTGCACCTCAGCCTTCCTGGGGGCACGTGAGCTGGGACACGTACCCACCATCTCACTAATCATGGGTTAAAGGATGCTCGCGGTGGCCTTGATTCCCTGACACTTCGGACCTACTCCGCAGGTGGGCAGTGAGAACCCACAGTAAAAAGGCAGCAGCTGCCAGAGGTTGTAAGTTGAGCCAGGATGCAAGGATGGCACGCGTGCCACAGCGACATATGTAGGGCCCGGTCAGCATCTACGGCAATCCAGCTTATTAATATGCCATATTGTGTATATATACGCATATAACAGAGCCTGCTGAATTATGTTTATATACACGTATAACCAAGCCTGCCCTTTCAAACAACAGCTGAGACCCCACCATCTTGAAGACGGGCTGCGAAAGCCTCGCTCTTGCCTGCTGTGTGCCCTTTTGCTCTCCTGAGGGAAGCCAGTGGCGCCCTCTTTAGCATTCTGCTGCCATGCTCACTGCAGTAACAGAGGCCAGTGTCACTCTTATTACTTCACCTGTTTTATCTCTTGTGAAACTCAGCCTTTAGCCAGAATCGTCTGAGTGGCTGCTCCGGCAGTTGCTTAACGGTGAGCCTCCTTCACCTCATTTCTCTCAAGTAATTTGATTCCATCATACCATCAGAATTGCTTTTATGGGTTGGAAGGAGGCCTGGGGGAGGGGGTTGATGGGAAGCTGTTTTGAGATTTAAAAAAAAAATAAATTCATTGCCCTGTACTTCCCCATGCCCACCACATTCCCCATCTGCGTCCCTCTCCCTCTCTTTCGCGTGCAGGACAGGGGTGTGTGTGTTCGGGGAGGTTGGTGAGGCATGTTCTGAGCAAAACATAACTCATCTCACATTTCATCTCCTTTTACCTGGGCTTATAAAGTGTATTGTTTCATGTCCATTTGGCCCCCACACCAGAACTCATGTGCTAAGATAGAAAAAGACTGTAGCTATCCTCTCTGAAATATCAAAGTGTAATTTTACATTGACGGTCAATGTTGACAATCCCAGTTCAACTGATGTTAACGTTTTAATAAACCCACTGATACGTGATCCCCATCATTTAGGACAGAGATTTTCATCAATGCTGAAAATCCCACGTTTAATAATTGCATGAGGGCTTCCCTGGTGGCGCAGTGGTTGAGAGTCCGCCTGCCGATGCAGGGGACACGGGTTCGTGCCCCAGTCCGGGAAGATCCCACATGCCACGGAGCGGCTGGGCCCGTGAGCCGTGGCCGCTGAGCCTGTGCATCCGGAGCCTGTGCTCTGCAATAGGAGAGGCCACAACAGTGAGAAGCCCGCATACCGCAAAAAAATAAAAAATAATAATTGCATGATCTTTTTATTTTACTTGAGTTTGTGTGTAAATAGAAAAAATTAAATCAGCACGCTTTCCTCATTAAAGACTTGATGGGGAGGGAGGGCTTAAAAGTGGACATGAATTTAGTGTGCAGAGTTCCAGAGAGTTTTATTTAACTGTTGCTGCTTATTTCTGGATATTTATAGTCATTCCGCCCCAGTTTGGTACTTCTAGTCACCCTGAGGGCTGGTGAGCATGGCAACCACTTTCTAAATAATATGCAGTGGACATGGGGATTTATGATTCCATACAGTTGTTAGTATTTTATCCCAGCCTTGGGCTAAGTGCCCTGCTGGGTAGGGTTGAGGGTATGGACTAAACCCCCTTTCAGGTGAAGGCCACTAAAGAAGAAATTGTGCAGCTAAAGATAAAATAATTCGGTACATAAACAATAGTTTTTACATTTCTGAGCTTTGTCTGGACCTTGATCTCCCAGATTGCTTTCTTCTTACAACTGCTAGAGAGGCATCCACAGTTAAAGTAGAGGTGACTCCCGGAAACTGGACTGGAAAGAGATGCTAGAGGAAAATTCAAGAAACAGAGGCCCTGGGTCGACTGTAAATGTTAGATGGGCTTAATGTTTTAAAGCATGGATTAATTGTACCTGGTATCCTGTCAGTTTGAGTTTAAAATTTTTTTGTGTGCTAAGAACTTCTGAGAAATAATTGATTTAAGGTATTACCATATGCCTTTGTATGCTTTAGCAATCTGTAGTTGCAAGCAGACCCTCATTCTAAGTTTAAAACAAAAGTTGATCGTTGCTTCTTCCTCCAAAAAGGGCTGTTTTACCAGCAGAGTAAGTTATATCTATATTTATTTCAGACTATGCTAGGTTTTCAATAGAAAATGTTTGAGTTTTGTAACAAGGGAACAATGTTTCCACATAGGAGCCTATAGACAAAGTTAAAGATATTGGGGAATTATCAACAAGAGCAAAATGAAAAAAAAATGAAAGCTAGAGAGGAAAACCGTCTAGGGCAAGGTCAAAACCAGATTCACTCTCGCTGTGTTGAAAACATTCCCGGTTTTCCCCAATTCCAACAAATAGTTCAGTGGCCGGGTAGAACCTTCAGTGAGTCTTCATTGCTGTATCTTTCTGCAGCTTGATGAAAAGTGAAATATCGGGTAATAACGGAGTAAGAAAAAATGTCTAAAGTGGTATTTGATGTACCATGGATGAAAGGCATTGCAAACTCGTTGTTTCACTTTTTCCCCTCTTTTGTTTTGTCCCCCCTTCTCCCTCTTCTGTTTTGATGTTCTGTTGACAGAATTTGTCCCCTCATGGTTTAAGTACTCACTGCTTTGTAGAGAGAAAACAGGTGAGTCATAAAATGTGTCTGAGCTTCTAGCTATAAAAGGTATTGATTAGCCTAAAGCTATCCTTAATGGCTTTAAATGTGGTCAAGAAAATATAATTATATATCCTGACACGTTAACTGACTAGAAAGATAAATACGTTATTTTAAACTTTCTTACGTTTCTGTTGGGAGTGTACATTGCTACAGCTGCTTTGGAAAAGTGGCAGAATCTACCAGAGTTAAGCATCTGGATAACCTCTGGACCCGTAGCCCCAACTCCTGGGTGTACTGTCAACAGAAACAAGTGCTTGTGTTCACCAAGTGGCATGTATGGGAATGTTCATCATGGCAGCTTTATTCACAATAGCCCCAAACTGGAAGTAACCCAGTTGTCCATCAACACTAGAATGGGTAAGTTGTGGAACATTCATTCATGCAATGGAATATAACACTACAACGAAAAAGAATGAGCTTCTGCTCTGTGTGTGGATGTAGCATGGATATATGGATACATGGATAAATCAGGCAGGAATAATATTGAACAAAATATAGGCAGTGCACATTGTCCAGGTATATGAAGTGGAAAGACAGACAAAACTAATCTATGATAATAGCGGAGGGAATAGCAGTTTCTTCAGGGGATAGATATTGACCTGGGACAAGGTAGCTTTCTGGGGTGTTGGAAATGTTTTATATCTTGATTTGGGAATGGTTATATATATACATATGTGTGTGTATGTAAAAATTTAGCAAGCAATTTAAATACAAAAGTGAATTTTTAAAAATCTTGTATAAATTGTGTAAGTCGGCTTCACCATTTACAACAAAAGTTAATTTTAATAATCTATCCTAATGAATGAGGAACTAAGCAGATTTGGAGTGACAGAAGCAGATTCTATGCACACCTGGGCATGTGTGTGCGCACTTGCACACACACACACACACACACACACAAACTCTGCATGCTTGGCCCTGAATCATTAATGGCTGGTTCGGCCTCATTGACCCTCATACTTGGAAGAGATTTTGTATGTCATCTAATTCAATGATTCATCTGAAGCTTGTCTGCAACCTTCCCTTTGGGTGGCCATTCTGCTTTTGTGAACAAAAGTCCCCTGGTGACCGGCATACGGTCGAGACCTTCTGAGGCAGACCTTGCTGTCATCAGGAGCTCATCCCTGGGCAAAAATCTGCCCTTGTCTATTCACTGGCCTTGCTCGTAACCCTTGGGGTCTTGCAGTTAAGTGGACAAAGGATCGTGCTGTTGCTGTTTACCCTGAACATCATACTTTATGTTATGTACATATACTGCTGAAAAGCAAGTATGTTTTCAGGGATATTTATCTTGATATTTACCTCCCCTTTTCATTACTGACAGCACATCTTCCCACCAGGAGTTGCGTTTTCTCAAATGCCTCTTCTCAATAGTTTTCCCTCAGGGATGAAATAGAATAATGTGGATACGTCATTCTGCTTGGACGTCTCAGAATCCCTTGGCCCTCCGCATACTCTAGGGCTAAACACCCTTGATTTCCCAGTAATTAGCCTTTCCTGCTGTCCATACAAAGGCTCACGAGTCCACGGTCCATTTATTCAACACATATTTATCGATCATCTTCTATGTGCTGGCAATGTTTTAGGGATACAGTGATAAGTAAAAACAGGTGTGGCATCTGTCTCCTTAGGGCTTTTGCTCAATGAAGAATATTAATCAAACATTTACATAAATCAATGTCAAATTGCAACTATGGTGTGTGCTGTGAGGAAAAGTTACGTGGTGTTAGGAAAGCATAAGACGGTTAGTCATCTGTATCGGAGGATCCTTCCTTGTTGGCGTGTTAGCTGAGCAGAGGGCAAATGTTAAAATAAGCTGGGGAAAAGAGGACAGAAATATTTCAGGAAGAGGAAACAGCATGAGCAAGGCCTTATGGTAGGAAGGTGAAAAGGAACATGCCACATTCAGAGGACAGAGAAGGCCAGTGTGACTGGAATGAGAAAACAAAGAGTAAGACAGCATGAGAGAAAAGAGTCAGACCCCTCAGGGGAGAAATGTTAGCATTAATTTGGGGAGTGGCTTGAGGACAGAGCAGACTTCACATGCTTGTAAAGGACGTTCCTTGGAAAGTAGCTGAACAAACTAAAGAGAACAGGTTTTCAGAGAGTAGCTTTGGAATGGAAATACTACATCCAGGTCCAGGGTGTGGTCTGGGGAGGAGGGAAGGTGGGAGTTGTTGTCAAAAACGACCAGGTCAGGGAACTGGCAGGCCAGGTGCTGGGTGCGTCATCTTCCTGAATGCTGAAACCGCCCAAGGTTATAGCAGTCCTTGAGGTGGAGATGAAAACGATAACTCAGTGCCAGAGGTTTGGATGAATGTGGGAAAGTGACCAAAAGATCACACATAATTGAGAAGAGACCACAGTTGCCATGGTTCTGGGAGAACTTTTATAATTTCTCTGTGGGGAATTATTCCTTCTAAAGGTTAATGCGGATGGCCATTGCAACTGAGAGTGATTATGGTTTTATTAGTTTTATACAGCCCTATAATTTTACTATTTAAATACTTCTTAAACATATCAAAAAGTTGGAGAAGATTGTCATGGGAAGAGAATAACTAGGGAAAGCTAAGACACAAATCTAGAAAGGCCCCCGGGGTATGTAATGCCAAGCTAAGGTGCTAAAGTTTACTCTGTAGGAGCTGGACAGTCGGCCAAGGCTGCCATTGTTTTGTGTAAGGTGGTGGTAACTATACTTCAGGAAGAATCACCTGAAAGTGGTGTGCTGGATAGATGGGAGAAGGGGAGAAGACTGAGGGGCACAGTTACAGGTCACCTGCTGTTGTCGGGCTGAGAGCTGATCCGACCTCGGATAAGATCCATGGGAAAAGAAGGAAAGAACAGGGTGGTGTAGGATCCTTCAGAGGGATGCTGCCTGTAGGACCCGGTTACCAGCAGGGGAAGCAGCGAGATATTGCACTGACTGGGGAGGAGGTAAAGCCAGAACCAGAAAGTCGGGAAGGATTCCTTTTGTGGAGGAATACGCATTGCATTTCTGGTTCTAGAGCCTGTCAAGGGGAGGCATCTGGGTGATTACAAATGTTGGTGTTAAACTCAGGGAAAAGGTGGACTGAAAAGCCTCCTCTGGGTAACCCCTAACCACACATGCCCATCCTGGCTGCCGCCTTTTTCTTTGCAGCCCACAAGGACTCCTGCTTTCTCCCCATCTACCTTCCCTCACCCTCACCTTTTCCATCAGTTCCTTGCTGCTCATAGCTTGCTTCTGAGGACAATGTCTCCTCAGCTTCCCACGTATAGTTCCCTCCCCCAGACATTCTATCTTTTCCTAGAAAGCCTCCCTCAGTGCTCTTCATCTATGTCCCCACATCCCTAAATGCCCTTGTCCTGCTGTGTTGCGGTTGCCTCTTATTTCCTCCCCCTAGACTTTGGGCTTTAAAGACAGGGACTCATTAAAAGTGTGTCCGTCTATCTGTCTATACATATATACACATACGTGTATATGTATACATACATACTCTTTTCTAGTTAAATAATAATTTGTTTAATGAATTAGCTAATTAACAGGTTTTTCTAACTTTAAGAGTTTTACATTTTGAAGCTTTAATTTAAGGAAGGGCTAAAACAATGCAAAACAAACCCATAATCCCAAATGTCATAGATGAATTTGCAAATTTGAGAACTTATGCACGTTTTTCATATGACAGCGGTTCTCTCTCTCATATGACAGTGACCACGTGGGGCTTGGCTCTGCTTTATTCTGTCCCCTTTCCTAATATACTCCCTAACAAAGCATGTAGAAACCTAATTAGAAAGGCAACATTTATTTTTGGAAGTGGGGACGAACAACTCCTCTCTTACTTCTCTCTCACATTCTCTCAAAGTCCACTGAGATTTAAACCATTAGTATGAACTACTGGAATATGTATTTGCCTTCCAGTAAAACTGGGTCTTTTAAATCTCTAATCTCCCCATTTCAACAACACCTCTCTCTTTCTTCGTCTGCATGAACAATGTCACGGGAGCCTCCCTGATAAGATGATGTCCTCGTGGACATATTGGTAGATGATGCTTATAGCATCAGCTCAGACATCTGAGTTTAGGATGTTGGGAATGGCAGACATTTAATGGATGCTCCTAGAAAAAGGAGCCAGGGGAGGTCAAATAGGTACGAGGAGACACAGAAGAAGGCAGTGTTGAAAAATCTAGGAGAAGAATCTGCAAATCTATAGAGACAAAGTAGATTAGTAGTTGACAGGGGCTGCGGGGAGGGGAGATTGGGAAATGACTGTTAATGGGTACAGATTTTCTTTTTCGAACAGTGAAAATATTCTGAAATTAGTGGTGATGATTGCACAAATTTGTGGACATATTAAAAACCACGGAATTGTACACTTTAAAACAATTTAAAAATCTTTTTTAAAAAGTTCAAGAGGGAAGACGTATTGAAATATGAAAAACTAGTTAAACACATTTAATACCAAAGAAGATGAAGCATGATAGAAAGTCTATGGGCCTTCTTGATTAGGAAGCCAGTGGTGAGCTTGAAGAGAGTAGTTTCAACAGAACAGTCACTCCCATCTCTTCTTCTTTCTGCCCCATAAATAAGTAACTTACAAGGTTATTCTTTCACCTATTTTTATCTCTGTTGGCAGAATGTCTGATGATTCTGCAAGTTCTCGAATGTGCTTGGTTTATATACGCTAAAGGATGCATTTTAGAAACTCTGATTATGTGTGCTCATGTTCACTGATGTGTTATAAGTGCATCATTCTTCTTGCCCTTCTAAAACCAAACCTGTACTACAAAATCAGGTCGTTTCGTATTGTCTTCATGTGAAACATCATTTCCAATGGCTCTAAATGGAACAGGCATTGCCTTCCTTGAATTCGCACAGTAGCTGTCAGTGGTGTGGCTGTGGGGCTGGTTGTTCGCTGTGTCTTGTGCCAGCTCACTGATGGAGCGACGCTGGCTCAGCCACATGTAGTCTCTGACCCATGTTTACTTGATTTGTAAACTGAGGGTAATAAACATTAATCTGACACCTCACATGAGAAAATTATACGAAAATGTTGTGGAAGGTATTAAGCAACCGTAAATATATTTTAATAGACATCGTGCAACTGAAGAGACAGTTAGTCCTTTGTTGCCTTTTAGCTCTAGACGGGCATAGGACCAGCCCCCTTAATGCCTTGTATATAGGATCGCAGGCTTCATATACTGTGATGCGCAGTGTAGAGTGTATACATTACTGAGGTCTCCCTTGCTCAGTACTAATTGGTTGAAATGAACACTGTTTAAATGAGAAAAACCCAGTATCACACCATGATTGACTTCTCTATTTTCTTTGCCGTTTTAAAAAAATTTGTTTTATTCTGTTCCTCACTTAGGTTTTCCAAACGAGCCTGCTGCAGTCATCGCCCTCAGCACCATTAAGGAATGGCTGGCCAAGAATCAGCACCAGGTAGGAGAAAAACACAATCAGTGAGCATACAAGATGCTGGAATTCGATTATCAGTTTCGAAAAGGCAGATAGATTTATTCCATAAATATCAAGTTGACCTAGTCATTGAGCCAGAGCTAGCTGATGCTGCTTCATTTGGGTTCCATGGGTGATTGAATACTTTCCTGTAATTAATTGACTGAAGGGATTATATTGATTGGTTTCAGTGGTGAAGATGGGGAAAATGATCAGATTCATTTAGCCGTGATCTCATATTTATGTCTTTAGATAATATGGATTTGTGTGTAAAGGAGAGAACAGGGTGGATTTCGTTAAGATGAAGAATTCAGGGATCATCTGGTGCTATTTTCCTTAAAGAGTGAAGTTATCTTTGTTGACAGGGGATTCCTGGTGTTTGGTAATTTTTTCAGTAATCTAAGATCTCTTTATTTATAACTAATCACTTCTATAAAGTGACTTCTGAGTGTACTGTTGGATAATTGATAGCTAAATCGTCACGATCAGGATTTTTATGAAACTAAAGTCTTCCATCAAAGTGTTCATCATTGCCTCCGATTCTGCTTATTTAATAAGAGCTTTGGGATATATGTAGTGATGAACAGGAGACTTACTCAAGTAAACAAGGCAATTCAATAAGTAGAGATGCTATGGGGGCTTAAATTTCAGAGGTTTAGCAATTACCATGTTATTACAGCAAATAGGTTTCACACAACACACAGTGTTGTGCATTTTTCTTCCGATCTTGGTTTTCTCCTCATATACGCCCATGAGTGCTGTAAAGAATTTTGTTCCATTTGTGATGGCCCATGAATATAGCTTTCTCCTCTGTAGGAGATGGATTATTTGGAAATGTTTGGATATGGAAAGAGACTTATGGGAGTTTCCTAATGAAAGGGTGCTCTTGTGTGTTTAAAGAAACAGCAGCATCATTTTTGCTAATTACTGTAACTTCAACGTTTTTAAAAGAGACACGAACATTGTTCATTTCAAGCAGAAGACCGCACGGCTAAACATACTTTGGTACTTGCTGTTTCTTTTCCTCCTACTTTAAAAGGTATACATATGACAACTTCAATTTAGAGAATAACTTCAGTAACCTCTAAGATGCAGAAAAAAAGAACTAAAATAGCCAGTTTACAAAACATTTCTTCGACATGTATTATTTTATTTTCACAACAATCTTACAGAACGTCTAGGATAGGTATTGCTATCATTATCCTCCTCTAGAATCAAAAGGTTAAGTGACAAGCTCAAGACTTTGGAGTCTCAGAGCCAAGAGTCGGACCTGCCTCTCCTTGGAATGCCCCTGAGGCCAGGGAGAGATGTTCAGTCCCTTTGAAAACAGGTAATCTTCAGTATATCTCTCGGTCATAGTAAAGGCTCCTGGACCATCTGCTTGGCAAAAATGAGGTGTTTCAGAGTTAGACACTAACAAGTGAGCTGGTGTATTGGTATAAATTTATCATTTCCACTAAAATAATAACCCGAGGATATTTCCCACTGTTGGAAGTTCCCATGTGCCATGTTGGCATGTGATGGGAGTACACATAACTACACAAAACATCAAGGGGTTGATGACGAAGAGCAAATGTGTTGGTCACATTTACAGCTCATTGACAAATTCGACTGACAGACTGTCTCTAAACTATTCAGAAAGTTATTTTTTCCTAGAGGTTTGTTAGCTTAGTGTTTCCTACTTAACGTTTTTTTTACTCTGATCTCCTTACTAACCTACTCTGTCTTTGAGTCCTTTCTTTCGCTTTCATATTCTTTTCTTGCTCATGTCTTTGTTTCATTGTAGAAAATCTAGATAATTTGGATTGAGAAACACAACTTAGTTTTTGCCATTGCAGCTTTAATCATAGCCTGTGCTAATTCTCTTTTCAATGCGCGTTGGCTAAATGAATTTGAACAAGTCAGGTTTTGCCTGATATCTGAATTATAAGTGGTGGGACATAGATAAAAGCTATACAAATGGACTCTCCAGCAATATGTGGTTGTATTATTTGCTCTGTTAACAAACAAACTAGGTTAAGGACTTACTCAGTTGTCTCTTCATTGCGGTATGCTTCTGGCATCTTGATTGTTTAAGCTATGTATTCATTAATTCACTCATTTGATGAAAATTTATTAAATCCCACGAAGCCTCAGACACTTTTCTAATACTAGGGACAGAACAGTGAAAAACAAAATCTTTTCCTTATGATGTTCACAGTCTGGGAAAAGAGAAATATAAATGAAACAAATAAATAAAATAGCTCAAAGAGTACAAAGTAAAACGAGGTAATTGAGGAGTGAGTTTTGGGAGGATGTGGTTTTAGAGAATGTAGAGATTGCTCTGAGGACAGAATCCTGGAACAAAGCTTTGGACGCTGGGAAGGAGCAAGCCGAGGCACACAAAGGTCTTGAGGAAGGACATTCCACACAGAGGGAAGACAAGAGGCAACCCTGAGGGGAGAATGAGTTTACTGTTTGCAAGAGGGTAAGGGAGGGAGTGTGGATGGAGCACAGGGCTGAACGAACAGCAGGAGACAAATTTGGACAAATGGTCAGGGGTCAGATCATAGAGCGTTGTGGTTTCATGGAGAGACCGTGATTTTTATTCTCAGTCTTTTGATGGGAAATCATTGAGGGTTTGGAGCAGGGAGGTAGCACGATCAGATTCACCTTTAAAATGACTAAATTCTGGTTGCTGCTTGGAGAATGAACTTAAAAGATGTCAGAGTAGAAAAGGGAAGACTAATTAAGGGGCTCCTACAGTAAATCCAGGCAAGGGACCAGTGTTCTTGGGAATACAGTGACGGTGGTAAAGGAGGCAACAGCATCAGGTTTAGAAAGTATTTTCTCTGAACAAAAGTTGATTTGATTCTATCTCATTACACAAATCACACATTACCATAGCAATAGAGTCCTGACTGGGGCACTTGGGCCCAGTGGACGGGACTGGGAAAAACACATTCTGTTCATCCACCATCTACTTGTTTCATTTGCCCAAAGTCTGAGCTGTGAGCGTGCTGTTGTCACCACATATCTAAGGGGACTCGGGGACTTGAGGGAGCCCAGCTGAACAAATAGTACAGTTGGCTCTGACTGCATTGGCGCTAATGGAAGAGATAGAGCAGAGCTTTAATTAAAAAAAAAAAAAAAAAAAGAGAATCCTCAAGAAGATATTATTATTAGGGCACATCAGTGACCTTCCAGAACTAAAAAAATATAATGACTTCTGGTTGGAAAATTGAAAAACAAAAGAGAATATTCACTACTGAGCATTGAATCATTGCTCTGTGAAGACCAGAGAGATGAATTAAACACAGAACAGAAATTCAAAGAAATGGCAATCATGACTGCAGAGATAAGGTATGAGGCAGAGAGACCCAGGGATCAGACGTGGGTGGGGCGAGCAATGGAGATTACCCACTGGCATTTTGGGCTAAATTAAGAATTAAGAACACGTGAGTTCAGAAAATCAGGAGAAAAGAATATCAGAGTTGGCTATAAAAAAAAAAAAAAATTGACAGCATGTGGTATGATAACGTTTCCCAAAGCTCCCAGTTTTCTCAAGCAGAAACCATACTAAAGAGACAAGTGAGCAAAACAAGGGGTCGTTAAGGAAATGAGCAGCGGAAATGGGGCGCTGACTCCTCCTTCCGGGTGGATGCCCTGCGCTATCATCTGCAGTTGCATGCATTCCTCATTTGTCGTGCTGTCTAAAACTACGGTTCCTTGTGAAACAGTGATTTCTTCACTCCACGGCTCTGAGGCACCCCTTTCCTATCAGGAAGTTAGCCTTAGCGGTGTTTCTACAGTGCCCGTTCTGTCGATCCACCTCAGGGACTCAAATGCCACCTGGCTATCGGTCTGTGGAGCAATGTATGTATTTATAAGTTTTTCCATAGATAGCAGAAGCATAGGATGTCTTTCATTTGTAAAAGCCACAAATAGCTTGATACTGGGAGTTGTTTGCCCATCATGGAGGTCATGTTCAGTGATTTCAAATACCCCAAGGGGGCAACCATCCCACAGCTCAGAGCGCTTGCGGTTAAGGCTTCCAGGAGGTCACCTTAGGGGGTAAGGAAGTCACCTTAGGGGGTAAGGCATCTAAGATGAAGATTCCAAGCTGGAAGATCAGTGGGTTTCCCGGGCACTTTGAAACCTGGAAACCCTAAGGTATTGTACTAATCAGGCCTCAGTTATAGTGTGACACAAACCTGGAACCCCCGCCCCTCTGCCAGTGATAAAGCAGCCAACAGATGGGCAGAAGCATAGCATTCTGGGAGCTCTAATTAAAGCTGTGGCCGTGGGCAGCCGTGGTTCAGAGGAGAGGTTATGGTTCACCTGAGACCAGGCCCCAGCTGCATCTCTGCAGATCTTTGAGGATGTCAGTTTCCAGAAACCTTCCCATTCATTTACTTCATGGGAATTCCCTAATCTCCCCTCTCCTGCCCGCAGACCCCTCCTCCCCAAGCCGACCCCCTGTTCTGGGGTGGGAACAATTCAATGGAGGAACCTCTGGTTTCTCTTTGAAGGCCCTCTGTAGGCACCTGGCTTGACTTGGGGATCACTGGCAGGGAGGAACCCCAGCTCTGCATTTTCAAAACCAAAATCAGTTTTCTTCCATGTAGGAGGAAGGTGGAAGTTTTTTCTCATTGCATGCAGATTTTGGACCTTTGCCTAGCATAGAATACTCTAACTGTGCTTTTAGCACGAACAGATTGTTGTTAAAAATGTTAAATATCATCTACTTGTCATTTACATTGTTTACTGTGTGCCTTCCAAGGGAAACACGACCCTTGTGGTATTGCTGTTTGTCCCTTTGGGTAGTGTGCCTACAGATGTGGCAGGCCATCCTGAGATGCTGTGTGTATGTGGCAGTGTGGCACCGAGACAGACGCCCAGCTCTGCACCTTGTTGTGAGCCCAGGTCCCAGACTTTATTACCCAGTGTGATCTAGGCCCCAAGGTCAACTGACGGCAGCCAGAGAACAGAACTAGTTTTGGGCTCATCGTTGGTGTTCTTTAGAAGTTAAGATACTGGTTTCTGGCTTCACTGCCATCCTCCCCTGCCTTCCGACATTCAGACACACAATCCGCAAAGTATCGAACAGGGTGAACACATTCCTTCCTCAGAACCCAGAATTGGGAATCCACTGAAGACAGGCACATTCAGGCTCCTAAAAGTTTCATCCGCTGTTCTCGTGCTAACTTGACAAGATCAGGGTCACAGCCACTTGTTTCCTCACCACAGATCACAGAGGAACGGTTGCACTTTAGCTTCTGGTGCCAAGACTATTTTATTCCCCTTCTTGGCAGAGGTTTTTGAACATATGCAGTGTTAAAAATTGTTTGTCACTTTTATTTCAGAATCATATTATGGATCACCAAAAAAGCCCCAAAAAACAGTGTGAGGCCTGCCTTATGTCACTGACACAGAACCCCTTAGGATCTGTGTGGTTCTTAACCGGGGAGGGGGGGGCTTAAATGAAACATGAAATGATGCTTACATTTCTGATGGGAAAATTACATGCTTCGCACCAAGTTTCAGTTCCTGTGGACGATTGTTTACAGAAATGCAAAACAAGCACCATCCTTCAATCCTGCAGAAGACAGTGGTGTGGTTAACATTCAGAAATCTAGAAGGAGCAGATGAGGTGCCCCGTGTTCTCCCTGGGGGGTGTCCTCTTATGTCTAGAAGCATCGTTTGAATATCTGTGCTGGCCTTAGTTTCTGGAACAATTTAAGTTTAAGATTTGTGTGTATAGAAGAATAAATTCCATCTTAAAATCTTCACATTCTGTGCAGGAATGTGGTTATGGTACTAATACCCATCATCCTAATATGCTGCTGTAAAAATGTATCCTTTGACTAAGCCCAAGGCTGGTCTTCAGGTGGAACCCATGATGCTTATTGCCTGTGACATAATGGAAGAAAAGTATTCCCAGACTTTGCGCGTGTGCCGTGTTCCTTTTGCTCCTCAAGAACCCTCATGACTTGCAAACAGTTTTCCTCTCTCCCTCCATCTTCTTTCTTCCTTCCCTCTCTCCCTCCCTCCCCTCCCTTTCCCCCTCTTTCACACACACACGCATTCATTCACCCACTCACTCACTCATACACGTAATACTTTTCCGTTCTCAAGCTGTCTTTGTTGAGGTCTGTGACAGTTACATTGGTGGTCAGATGTGAGAGTTGGCTCTTCATCTTGTGATTCTAAATACCCATTGTCAGAATAAAAGCCATGCCCCAAGGTAGCTTCTGCCTTTCTTGGTGGGAGACAGTGTTCAAGCGCCAGGTGTCACCACAGACTGCCCACCTGAGAGCTTGCTAGCGGGCAAATCCACTTGCCTCTCCATCCCCACGCTGCTTTAGCATCTGTTCCCAACAGGCACGCCTGAGTTTTGCAGCCAGAAATTAGAGCCTCTTGCTGTTGTTTCTGGGTTTCATAATCCTGTTCCCATCAGTAAGAATCACAAGAGATGGAATAATATAAATTGTGCTGCTATAGTTAGTGAGACCCCTGCCAGTTAGCCAGTGTGCCTAGGGTAGGGAGGGCTTTACTCAGACACTTCCAGGCATTGAGGTAAGGATGCCCAAGCACCCTTTTCCGTAATCTAACTCTACATGGACAACTCTTTTAAAGTCTAATGATCTTTTTTCTCTTAGCAGGGGATGTCTCTATAATCAAGGCCCCAGGGTGCTCTAGTGACATCAACCTACAGTCCCAGGTCGTTTAGGGGTTGATTTCTGTGCTGACATATAAATAGCACATGTACTCTTCTGCCAGCCATCCTTAACCCAGCACAGTGTCCATTATGCCCCTGTTACTTTTAGAGAAATAGAATGGAGTGCAGAGGGAACCTGAAAATATACTCTGTCTTGGGTAGGGGGGATTATATTTAAATAGGGTAACCCGTACACATATATACCGCCACTGAGTCTGGGGTTTCTAGGAAGAGTTCTAGGAGATGTAAAGTAGGGATGTGAAGTAGCTAAAGAAGGGAAACCAGTGTTTTCCAGCTCTGCTGTGTCCCATGACTTGTGTTTGGGACACATACTATTCCTATTTCTACAGCATCTTCCCAAAACTTTCTTCAAGGTAGGTATGTTTATCTTTCATTGTATAGATGTGGCAGTTAAGGTTCAAGGGAAAGGAAATTCCTAAGATCAACTAATTGGGCACTTTGGTGTTCTCCTATAACCCTGCTTCTGTGCCCAGTGGCAATTACTTCACAATAACCAAACTTAGTCACTCAAGGTATTGTACATCTGTGAGCATGGGACCCCAAATCGGCTGATGGGAGTCTTCTCCTGGGACTTCTTTTGCAAACTGGAGTTGGGAAGGGAAAATTAGGGCCCACTTTGGTGGTGGAGCGGGGCCATAGGAGCTGCCAGTGGCCGTGTTCCCTGCCATCATTTTTTGGGGGGCGGGGAGATCTACTTTAGGAGGATATTTTGCTGAAGGTGTCCCTGATTATTGGGGAGCTTGCAGAGTCAACAAGACCATTTTGCTGGCTTGAGTGAAGAATCACAACTGAGGCAAAGTGTTGGTTCTTTTAGCAAAACAGAATAACCTCCTATTCTTAGTATTAATATCGCAAGCTAATAATTCTCAACTAGAGAAAAGGAAAGGTTGAGAGTAATTTGGAAGTTTGCTCCCCCAAACTGCATGTTTTAAGTAGTTTATCCTACCCCTTTCACAGAACTCCTCTTATGTGGAACCACTGCTTTCAATGGACTTGCTCCAGGTCTTTCAAACATGTTGGGTTGGGAAAAAAATATTTAGGGTCACTGTTCTTAATAGCAAAGTGAGTAAGAGCTCTTTTAAAACTGCAGGCTTCCACTACTTACTTTCATGCAGGGGGCAAATCATAAGCTTGTTTATTTTCTGATGGCTGTATCTTCCTCTGTATTGTAACCTTGTGGTAAAGAAACATGTGAGTTTTGATGGAAGCTGGTACTGAGTAGAAACCAAGAATAAGTAGCATGAGACAGGTGAAGTAGAGATTCTCTGCAATTAATATTTAAGTGAACAGTTCTTAAAAATGGAAGAAGAGGTTTGCTCAGATGACATGAGCAGAATGTTCCTAGAATTGGGATTTGTGTTTTTGAAAGAAGATGGGTCTCTTTGCAAAATATGGGTTGGAGGTCCAGAGACTATAGGACAACTTCCAAGCCTGCAGGATTGTATCAAGGAGGCCACCATGTAACTGTAGCTCGTCACCTCTTTCACGGAGCCAAAATGAGACTTATGGCTACTGGAAGTTGGGTGGGAGGAGGTAGGGTGCAGTTCACTACTGGCTATTACTATCCCAAAGAGGGAGGTTGGTATAAAAATTAGAACATTGAATTAAAAGTCAGAAAATTTGGGTTCTAGTCAGATTAATCTACTCTCTTGTATAATGGTGGACAGTTAAGTCCATCTCTTGGTACTCCTCGTCTGTAAAATGGGGAATGTGGGCCATGTTTCTTCCAGCTCCAGAACCATCGCCACTGGTGTTGTCTTCTGGAGCAGTCCCACTGATCTAGCCACAGTCATGTCTTTGCCCACGTCATCATGGCACAGTCAGACCAACAGAAAGCGTTGTCCTCTCTGATTCTCCAGGTGATGCCCCAAAGATCAAGCATCATTTACATTTGCTGTCGGATGCCTTTAAGTTGATCCTTAACTTCCAGATGGGTGTATCTTTATAGTTGGTATCAACAACCTTGACCCACTTAGTGTAGGAGAAGAGGCTGCCATGTTGCTTTTCTGTGAATGATCTGATTATATGGTGGTTTCAAAGTAGACAACATTTAAAACTCCTTATGAAATTAAGTCTGCTGATTATCCAAATGATGTGACACTTTTATAAATAGAAAATAAACTTCTGAGCATGTGGTTGGATCTACATCTGACACAGGGATAAAAATGACACTGAGAGGTCCTGCTGAAGGACATTCTACAGTCATTTTTGTAAGCTGAAAGCATGTGCCTTCCTCGCTGGGCAGGGGGAAAGACAACCCTTTGCCTTGCTCTCCACTTGAATTGAATAGGACTCATGTGCTGCCCTGATTGAATGGAAAATCAGCAATCCTGCCACTGTCATCTAGCTCAACTCAGGAAAGAACAAGAAAGATACTTTCTCATTCTGGTGGGGTTAAATGATTTGCCTGTGAGAGGCAATCTTAGCCAGATCTCTGCTTTAGATGGAAGCTGTGGCCAGATGTGTAGCCATCTCATTGCTTCTCCTAACGCATTTAGACATAGGGGTGGCCTCTGTGGAAACCGTACCTCCTTTGATGGTGACACTGCTATTCAATACGGTAAGAAACATGAATAGGTCTGACGAAGCCATCATTTCTCCAATCTCTTTGCTCTTCATCAAAAAAAATACTAGAAAAAACTTAATGAGAGTGGACCTATGGACATACAAATCAGTTTAATCATGGACAAAAGCTAAATTGGAGGTGGTAGATTGTGAGCCTAGCGATAGACTTGCTAACATGTCCCCTCTCAATCAGATCAAGTTCTCCTTATTTCTATTCGTGGACTCCTTAGAAGTCCCATCACATGGAAACTTGAGGGTAGAGAAGAAAGCTGTAGTGTCTTCAGTCTACACCAGGGAGCCTCCACCTTTTAGTGAGGAGACTATTAATTTGCATGAAGCAGGGAAGAGAAGGATATTGGAGGATTTATGATTTCCTGAACTTGTGGCGAATCCAAGTTGCTAAAGCCTGGTCAGAATGAAGTGCTCACATCTGTAATCCTGAGTTTGAAGACCTTAGGCAAGGAAGGTTGATCCTGACCTACTGATCTTAGACTTGGTTCTGCAGCAAGGGTTGCAACCACCTGGCATGTAACCTGCTGGGCACCAGGGCAAGTGATGTCCTATGGTGAGGAGGTGTTGCCTATGTGCACTCTCTTAAAAAAAAAAAAAAAAAAAGACAGAAATAAGAGAGATTTTAAATGATGTGATTTTATTTTCATTTTTACAATAAACCTTGGCATGAGATAAGGAATATGAATTCATTGTTCTTCCAGTTGGTCCAGATTCTCTTATATTTCTTAGCTTCTTTCTGCATCAGTGTAAGGAGAGTACATGAAGGCTTTTTGTTGTTGTTGCTTCTCTGACATTACTCCTAAATATTAACCAAAAACTTCATCGCTTGCTCAATGGGGACTTTAAAAGCTCCAGCAATCTCTCCTAAATCTAGAGGAAAAACGGGCTTTGTTGAACATATTGAGAGATGTGTCAGTTTCTAACATAGGGCCTTCCTAAAGAAGTTTAAAGAATAATTTTGCCCGTGTGAATTTTTCACTTTATGTGCTGACTTTAGAGCCTTAACAAGGCATAAGAATAACTCAACTGCATTTATTTTTCAGCATAATTGTTGGCTGTTTCTAGCCAGTAGATCTTCCCTTAGTCTGGGCTGTTTTTCCTGCCTGGTTATACACTGAAGGGATTGCCTAATGACCCAGGCATTGCTGAGCTTGTCGGTAAGACACTGACCTGGGAACAAGGAGATTGCAGGAGATGCTGTAACCACTCTAGGACTGTTCTTCATCTGTAAAATAAGGTGAATATTACCTAAGAAAATGATTAAATCAGATACCAGCACCATAGTCTAAATCTACTGTATTGCCATATCTGGGAGGATAGCAGCCTATATTTTAAGACATTTCTCCAGCTAGTGGTTGAGAATGATTAGACCAGTTACTCTCAAAGATTGTTTCCAGCTAGAAATACTAAGGTGCAAGCTCATGTTTATTCTCAATGTGGGAAAGGATCTGCTGAGAACTGAGAGTAAGTCTCCCTCTAAACCAGCATGCAACCAACTTTCTAACAAGGGATTAGGAGCCTTGGTGGGGCTGTATCGTCTAGAAGGTACCAGAGTGGCCACCATAGCCTTTTCACTGATGAGCACTTGTTTTTTCCATCCTATAATCCCCTTTGACATGGGTTGACAAATAAACAATATCGATCATGTCTACATATAACATGTAATCGCCACTCACATTAAATATTCATGGGATTTGCTAGCCAGCTTTCTGTGGCACCCTACACATAGTAGGGGCCTTTTTCTCTCTTTTAGAAAGCATCTTAATATATTTTCAAAATCTTGTTTATAATAATCATGGTCTCTGGATATGTGCTCGTATGCCTCCATGCATGAGATATATTTAATAAGTTAGTAAAAGTCATCAGTGTATAGAACCGAATCATTATTTGAGTAACTATTATATTCAGATGGCAGGTCTGTCACTTGGATCTTGTATAATTATATTGGTTCCTGAAAAACCTTTTGAGAATAAAGCTCTCAGTCACGTGAAGCAAATTTGTTCTCCTTGGGCATGAGGCCACCACTTAGCAGGGTTACAAGAGAAGATTTTCTGATTGGTACAGTGTTGTCCCTCATGGGAGCCTGTTTACACCACCCACCTGTGGATTGGCCCCTGGACATGCAGATATGTGTCACCCACAGTGTTTCCAGAATCTCCTGCCACTGACAAAATTAACTGTGTTTAAGGAATTACAAAATAAACCATTGTACTAAAATTCATTGCTGAAAATACTAACCATCTTAATATCTTCTGCTGCCCAGAATTCTACTCTGAAAACAATTAGAGCATGATGGGCTATGTGTTTGACAGACCAAATTGAGCTACAAATGACCTGGGTGTGCTTCAGTTAAGCACAGGGCAACTTAGGAATGTATTAAGTTGAGTAATCATCTCATATGTTTTCCCCCGGGTTCAGTGACATCTACAAAGTTCATTTTTCTAAGAAGTTTTTCTCTTTACAAATTTAAACTCCAGGGAAATAGGATCCATATGTTCCTGATTCATTTGCACTAACTCATCAAAATATTCTTTTCCTTATAAGTTATTGGATGTCTGCAGAGGATTTCGACTGTTTTTTATAAGTTCTTTTAAGCCTTTCTGTCTAGAGGCAGGAAATGGCCATTTGCCAGCATCGAGTGAACCCCACAAATAGTCATGTTCTGTGCAGGAGGCAAAGAAAATTCATCCCTTGCTTCTAAGTACAGTTGAATAATGATTTTTCCTTAGAGGGTGGGGATAAATGGATACTTTGGAATGTACTAGTAGATTTACTAAATGCGTAATTTAAAAAATTCCATGAGGTGGTTACAGCAGGAATGGAATTTACATCGTCCCCTTTACCAGTTACCTGTGAAACTCTTTAGAGCAGTTGGTTTACCCAGTAACACAGAGCCTTGACCTAAGTGAAGCGTGAAATGTCTTCAGTGTGCACACAGAAGTTATTTGTGTGTGTGTGTAACAGAGATTGATTGATTTAGTCTAACAGTAGTTCATACTGCATTTTGTACTTCTCTATGTTGAGTTCAACAGATCTACTTTTGAGGCTCAGAAGTAAGGTGCCATACTACTCCATTACAAATAAGTGAACTCTTTGGTCTACCAATGAGAGCTAAGGATAAGTGGATTTCAAAAACAAATCAACTTGAGCTTGATTCTTCACTAACTGTATATTTTTTTCATATATATATTTAATGTCACACATGTTGAGTAATTGAGTGCTTCCTTTGTGTAAGCACCATACTTGGACAATCTCATTTAATTAACACAGCAAACCTACATGGTCATCATGGTAATCCTTCTCTTTTACGGGTGAGAAAACTGAGATTTAGAAATACTAAGTAAAATTTCAAAGACCACACAGCAAATAAACGGCAGAGTTGGAATTCTAACTCAGGATTCCAAGTTCATAACCACGATCATCGAAAGCATCATTTTGTTTCTTGATGATGATAGTAGATTACTATTTCAGAGATCTCTTTTGAATGCTTTCAAATCTACAGTCTAACTTGGATTTCTTCTGCCGTGGTACCTACCACCCTGTTGCTTATATGATTTATGTAGAATTGCTTGTTAATATTTTTCTGAAACAAAGATAGCAGGTCGTCAGTTTGGCCATGTTTTATTTTCTTGCCCCCAGCACAGTGCCAGGCCCATACACACTCCAGGTTGGATGAAAGCGTTAAGAGTTAACAAATGGGGCTTTTATTAGCCAGCCAACAGCTCTCATAGTCTCCTAAGCTTTCATGAGATTAGCGCTAAAGCCAAACAGCCACGCTGGGGCAACATTTCTGAGCCACAGACATTGCCATTAATTCATTAGCCAAATCTGATCAAATGATAAGCTCAGGAAATTTTTTTTTCCCCAGTCTGACTATATTTTATTTTATATTTTTAACGTCTTTATTGGAGTATAATTGCTTTACAATGGTGTGTTAGTTTCTGCTTTATAACAAAGCGAATCAGCTATACATATATCCCCATATCTCTTCCCTCTTGCGTCTCCCTCCCTCCCACCCTCCCTATCCCACCCCGCTAGGTGGTCACAAAGCACCGAGCTATCTCCCGCTGCTATGCGGCTGCTTCCCACTAGCTATCTATTTTACGTTTGGTAGTGTATATATGTCCATGCTACTCTCTCACTTTGTCCCAGCTTACCCTTCCCCCTCCCCGTATCAAGTCCATTCTCTAGTAGGTCTGTGTCTTTATTCCCGTCTTGCCCCTAGGTTCTTCATGACCATTTATTTTGTTTGTTTTGTTTAGATTCTATATATGTGTGTCAGCATACGGTATTTGTCTTTCTCTTTCTGACTTACTTCACTCTGTATGACAGACTCTAGGTCCATCCACCTCACTACAAATAACTCAATTTCGTTTCTTTTTATGGCTGAGTAATATCCCATTGTATATATGTGCCACATCTTCTTTATCCATTCATCTGTCGATGGACACTTAGGTTGCTTCCATGCCCTGGCTATTGTAAATAGAGCTGCAATGGACATTTTGGTACATGACTCTTTTTGAATTCTGGTTATCTCAGGGTATATGCCCAGTAGTGGGATTTCTGGGTTGTATGGTAGTTCTATTTTTAGTTTTTTAAGGAACCTCCATACTGTTCTCCATAGTGGCTGTATCAATTTACATTCCCACCAACAGTGCAAGAGGGTTCCCTTTTCTCCACACCCTCTCCAGCATTTATTGTTTGTAGATTTTTTGATGATGGCCATTCTGACTGGTGTGAGGTGATACCTCATTGTAGTTTTGATTTGCATTTCTCTAGTGATTAGTGATGTGGAGCATCCTTTCATGTGTTTGTTGGCAATCTGTATATCTTCTTTGGAGAAATGTCTATTTAGGTCTTCTACCCATTTTTGGATTGGGCTGTTTGTTTTTTTGATATTGAGCTGCATGCAAGCTCAGGAAATTTTTAAATCTCCCTGAGGGTAGATAGACCTTGACAGTGGCTCCAATTTCTGAGAGATTCCCCCCTGTCTTTATTTAGAGCACATGTTTCTTGAGATGACAGATTCCTTTACTTACTCCTGTCACGTCTGCTCAGATACTGCGCCTTTGGGGAAGTTTTTCCCTCACTCCCCCATGCAACCTTAGGAAAACTTACGAGTATCACGGCTTTGACTGTAACTGTGGATTTACCTGTTAGCTTTCCCACTGACTTGAGGACAGGGACTCAAGGTGTAATTTCACAGATGAGCCTTTGTGTGTGTGTGTGTGTGTGTGTGTGTGTGTGTGTGTTGAATCGAGGGAGCCTGGCAAATAGAAAGCCTTGATAAACACACATTGACTGAAAGACTATGTTACATTGTTTCTTACGGTGACAGCTGAGTGCGCGTGAACCCGGCACATCTGTCTCATACAGACCTTCTTTTCCATGTCAGATGGTGAGCATGCTCAGTAGGTTTTTATCTCTCTTTCAGGTATATTCCAAATTAAGAGTCTAGTCTTGATCCCTGTGACTACCCCCAGGTAAGCTGGAAACCAGCTCTCCTGTGAACAGCCCCAGCCAGGTCCCAGATGTGGCCCATCCAAGGATGGCTGGCAGTGTATTGGGATTAGACAGCTTTGGGCTATTGTCTAAAAATAGGAAGTTATTCAAGGAACAAGCTGGAGAAATTCAGTAGACCTGGAAGCTCATCCTCTTTCCTGAGCCCTTGACCTGTCGAGCTGTAGCTGGTGAGCACAGCACTTAACTCCTTTGTCTCCCTGGCCTTCTATTGCCCTGCAGAGGCTCCTATGATTTTAAACACCAGGGCACCTTGGTCTTTAGGCAACCACATTATCTTTTTTTTCAATCAATCTACTTTTAAATTATTTTTAAAAAATCTACCTGATGTCAGTGTTTCCATTCCCAGTTGTGAAGTCTGATATTATTTTTAAAACGTTGTGTATTTCCACATATAACCCCTTTCAGAAAGGAAAATATGTTCTTCAGAAAAACATTGGCAGTATGGATTCACGTGTAATTCTTTCAAAAGCAGCCTAGTCTTCATTAATTTATTTAGCAAATACTCAGTAGCTGGTATGTTCCATGCTGGGTGCACTGTTTGTGCAAAGATGGCTGATACATAGCTCTTGTCCTTACCATCTGACGGAAGAGACCACACAGACAGTTGTCACATGATAACGAGGTGAGTGCCAGGGCAGCTGGTGCCCAGAGCATTGCAGGGCGCTGGGCAGAGAAGGGTCAAGGAAGATTCTGGGGCTTCCTGTCTTAAATGGACGAGAGGTTGGAGCCTGCACGTTCCTCCCAGGGCTTCCATTCCCCTGGGAGTAAAATCCAAATGCCTCTCTCGCCACATGCCCCTGGTCCACAGACTCTTAAGAGGTCTCAGGGAGTTCGTGACCTTCGGGAAAAAAATACAACGATTTTTATTAACTTCTAACTGTAACTTAGCGCTTCCTTCCTTCTTGACCGTAACCACAAACCACAGTGGATTCAGCATGTCCTGTGACTTTGTCATCCATAGAAATCAGATTTCCTATCACATTACAGTTGTGGAGATCTCCAACCACTATTTACACTCCTTATGACTTCAGATCATCACTACATCTTGCTTAAATGTGTTGATGGAGGAGCACACACATTTGGCCATAGCACACACTATTCCTAGGGTGTTGTTATCTCCATAAAATTGTTTCCTTTGTAATCTTTTATATTTTTATTTATTTAAAATCTATATTCTAAGAAGGATCTGTAGGCTCCAGTCAACTGCTAAATGGCTCCATGACACCAGGGAAAAGTCTCTGTGGTCCTACCTGTACTCTTTTTCCCTTGCTGGCTGCCCCACAGTCTCACTGGCTTTCTCTTTGAATCCACCCAACAGGCTCATGCCTTAGGCCACTACCACGCAGGTGCAGAGCTGACAGACAGCCTGAATGGACGAGAGTTTATTGGAAACGAACTGACAGAGATGTAGGCAGTGTCCGTTGGCCTCCCTGCCCTCCTGTGACTCATAAGCAAGGATAAGCGCGACTCTTTTTGAAGAGCAAAAAATATGATTTGTAGAATTCATTGACAGACAATGTGCTAGAAGTGCTAAAGGCACGGGTTGCTTAGCTGTATCTTGTTGCCTAACCCTGCTGCCTGGTTCACCCAGTGAAGATGAGCAGTCATTATTTGCATGATGTGCCGGGTACAAACTACCAAAAGTCTGGAAATTAATACAGCCAGCGACGTTCTTTTCAAACAATCAAACGAGACTCCTGAGAGAACTTGTATCACACCATTTCGGGTGCCCAAAGAGCATGCTTTATGAGGGGGAAAAAAGATAATGGGTTCATTACTGCCAGAATGCAGTGTCTTGACACACAGTTTGCGATGTCTGAATCTGACATTTAATAGCTGAGATGATAGTGACTAAATACTTCTCGAGGTCAAATTCATGCAGAGTTCCTGAAAAGGTGAGAAACGGCTGAGATCTGTAATGACAAAGCTAATGAGAAGATTGATGCCATGGTGGTGGCAACAGGACGAGCGTCCAAAATAGCTTGTGAATGATTTATCCACATGACGGCATAGCCAATTGACAACAGCAGAGTGCTAATTAATACCATCCACTGGGAAAATACCATCAATTGCTTTCTGTGTTGGCAATTTCAAACTCTTATGCAGAGGCCAAATTATTTTCCAATAATTCTTCTTTCTAGACCTAAATGTTATGTGCTCCCACTCTTTTGCTCTTTTTCCTCAATCTCCAGCAGGTTTGATTTGAAACCCAAAAGGAGAGAAGGAAAGAAGAAAGTGGAGAAGGGATTGGAGGCAAGAGGAAGAAGGAAAGTGGACCAGAAGAGAGGGAAGGGAAGAAAGACACCCCCGCCCCATGTTCTAGTCACTTTACATGGGAAAGGCTCACTTCTGTTCCTTCCCAGTTTGTGACTAATTATGATAATATAATAACTACCATTTATTAAGAACCTCACACAGACTTGACATTTTAAGTGCTTTACATAGAATGACTTAGCATTTTTTATTTACTGTGTGCCAGACATTGTCCTAAGTATGAAACCTCACTACCACCCTTCCAGGGTGTGGGGACTATTCCCCTGTTTTTTATAAATAAGGAAACTGAGGCAGATAGAAAGTTAGTCTCACTTGAAATATGCTGTCTTGTTTGAATGAGTATGAGAATTTCCTTAAACCAATTTCATGTGAAAGCAGTTTATGAGTTATGGTTTGCTAAGAAATACAGTTAACACAATTTAAGGGAAAATGTTAAGAAAATAAGCATTGTATTGAAATTAACCCTTAGCTCTAGTTATGAAAGAGAAAGGAATGGAGGCTCACTCCTCAAATGAGTGAAATGCCAGGTGACTTGGTTTGCAGACAAGTTAAAATGGGCTGGGAGGATTAAGTATCCCATACTCAGAGAAGCTTCATCATCTTCTGTCCTTTTTCTGGCTGGTACTAGGTTGGAGAGGGATGTCCTTGGAGTCAGGGATTAAAGACGTGTGGACTCAGAGTAGAAACGAGTTTAGTCTCCACAATAGTTCCGTTATCGGAAACACCTATAGCTGATTGCCAAGAGCCAACCTGCAGAGGCTTTTGAGGCCAAGTCCAGGAGAAGCCTGGAACTGCGTAAAATGCAGAGCAGCCTATTCTATTGGAGTTAGGGGAAGTGATGGGTCAGAAAGAAACATGTCAATCAATTCCAGCAAATGAAATAAGACCAGGAAAAAACCTACCGTAGTATTAATAGAATGATTAGTGCTCTACGAGGTGAATATTTCTTTAAACATCTTGTTGGCTAGGAATGACCTATTTGTCAGTTAACATAGATTACATTTTGTTGTATAAAGAACTTTTATGAGTAAACCCCAAATGGGGTAGGGAGTAAATAAAGTTCTATATTTTGTGAAATGTTTAGCTTGGGGGACATATCCATAGGATGTAGGCATGGCTTGGAGACCTTTTGCAGCATATTGGCATGACCCTTTCTGGAGTGTACCAAAGTGCCGATGAGCCACAGTTAACATAACAATAACTGCGTGAACAGGGTACTCATCCCCTTTTGTCTTGTTTGGTACCCAGACTGATAATAGTAACAACACCTATCATGACACTGCACGCCAGGGCAATAAACATGAGTATCTTCCCTGTTGTTAAGATTTAAGGTGGCCCTGGAGTGTCAAGATTCCCCTCCAATAACAAAGACCTGCAGCTTCCATGACAGTTGAGATTGTGCAAAGATCAGATTCAAAAGAACTGAAAAGTCCCATTGGGCCCAGGGCATCCACGTCTCTCTATGGTACCACTGGAGATCATGCAAACACCTCCTGCCCTGTATACCTTAAAAAGACTAAACACATGTGTTTGGAAAAGCAAGTTAGGGTTTATAGATAGTCTCAGAGTTCCTTCTTTTTAGTTTCTCAAGCAGAATACGCTGGCCTGGGTCTTAACAACATCCTCATGCCGGTCTTCCCGCTAGTTCTTGGTGATGGGTTTGGAAGACTTGCCACGGGCCAAACATGGATCTCACCAGAGTTCACCACGTGGAACCCCAGCTTCAGCCAGACTTTTTTTTCTGTTCCTCATCAGATACATTTAATAGCAAGTAGGTAGATGTTTAAACCACAGGGAAGGGACAGCAAGAACAAATGTATAATTAGAATTGTTTTCTGGCTGTGGGTTTTCTCTTGGGTGACTCGCCCTAATTGTGTCAGCAGCTTCCCCAGCAGAGAACTGGGCTGAATTTGATCCACAGACTTGAAGCTCAAGGGGAGAAATTGTGCCTCTACACAAACAATGATAACTACAGTTAAGAGCAGGTGGTTTTCTTTTCGGTCTGCTTTCCTGTTTCTCAGTGAGCATGGCAGGTATTTCCATTAATAATAAAGACATTCTGGAGATGGAGAATTAGGAACTGGTTGACTATAGTTAATTGGCATTTTATTGTATTTGCATAAATTCTGCTTGGGAGTGCTGTGAGTAGATTTAAAGCTGCTGGGAAGAAAGAAATAAACTGTACAGCCCTTTACAATGAAGTTGTTTTTAAGCTTGAAACTTTTGTGTTTTAGTGACTTTGGAGCTGGATAAGTATTAACTTGACGATTTTTTATTTTGGAGAATGCTAAAGTAATGGGCGTGGTAGGGTTTTCTGGTGGATTTCCATAAAATGCCGTTGAAGCTAGGGGTCAGTATATTTGAAGTTGTATCAAAAGGAAAATGAGAGCATGACACAAATTCACTTCCTGCCACCTCTTGGGTAGTCCGGCCACCTCCTTACATCCTCAAACCAAAATTATTGATGATAAAAACCCAATATTAGACATAATTAGATATGCTAATTGCAGGATTTTTAAGAAACTAACAAAGCTAAAAATAAACAGCCTTCTCATCATATAAATAGTGATAACAATGATTAGATGGAGATTGTCTTTGGAGTGCCGTCCACGCTGAACTTTAAGTGACGGTTGAGGGAGCCAAGTGGATTCCTAGGCCGCTCGTGAGTGTGGTTTCTTTGGCCATGGCTTTGGGCCAGAGACCCTTCAGTGGGACAAAGAACACCAGAATGGGGTCAGAAGGGTCACTAACTGGAGACCTTTGGCAAGTTGCTGAAGATCTCTGGGTATTAGTTTGTCCATCTTTGAAGGGAGGAAGACAATATGTAACTGACAAGGTTTATGAGAGTATTATGGAAGTAGGACTTGGGGGATGCCAGAGGAGTGCTGTGGACACACAATTTAAGGAAGCAGCTCTCAGGTGCCAGCTCTGCAGTTGTATGACTGAGCGTGAGCGCCTCCTTAAACTCTGCACCCCGGATGCCTCCCTCACCTCACCTTAGTCGCGACACTGATAAAGACTAAGTACACAGAAAGCCCTACCACACTGCCTGGATCACACTGAGGCTCAAAAAATGTTTTTCTCTTTTTGATCCTGTCTGCCTCATAGGTATCTTTGGAGCAGTACATAAGAGAAAGTACGTGAATATGCTCATGAAAAGCTATATAAACGTTAGTTGTGCTGGGACTTCCCTGGCGGTCCAGTGGTTAAGTCTCTGTGCTTCCACTGCAGTGGGCAGGGGTTCCATCCCTGGCCAGGGAACTGAGATCCCGCAAGCCGCGTGGCGTGGCCTAAATAAATCAATAAAATTACCAACCTTAAAAAAAAAACAAAAAGCAATTAGTTGTGCTAAATCAGGATTGGAGTTACTAGTTACATTGCTATTATCATTAGCAAAGATGTGTGTAGGTATGTATGTATGTATACAATAGATATTATAGTTGGTGAAGATTTTAAATGATCTAATGTGTATTAATTAGCATGTTGAAGATAATTCTTTAAGCTAGAATTGAAATGATCTGTGAGTACCAGCTGAGGATGTACTCAGTGGGGAATGGTATTCTCTTGCCTTGTTTAATTTGACTACCAGCCCAGCAACATGAGTATACAATCACTTTATACCAGAAAATGGATGGGGTTGGAAAAAACATCAGGACTGAACATTGTTCTGGACTTGGAGGTAACTGGCATTACCTCCAAGTGAATGGTAACTGGCATTCACTGCCTGATGGATGGAGGGGGAATTTGTATAGTTGCGATGTAACTTAGGGAAGATGGGTGAGCAGATGACTGACAAGACTGGCATGCTTACCACCCGAACATCAGTTCATTTGGGTGAGAGCCATAATAAAAGTCAGTCATCTATGGTGATCTCTGGGTTGGCCTTAAGCACCCTTTGAAGGATTCTTAAAGAACTGCCTAACTTCATATGAATTAAAAGCTAAATTTATTCAGAGCAAAGAAAGATTTTTGCTGAGGGAAGGATGTTGCCAAGTGTTTCATCACGAGTGGTGACAAATAATTTGGGTCGAGTTCAAACACAATGTACTTTTCGAAAGTAAATCTGCAAAGAAAAGCTGAGTTTTTAGTCCTCTTCGTTTTAGAAATGTTACCTCTTACTCTGAAGTTGCAGTCAAGTTCAGTCAGACAAAGGGCTGGGTTGGGTACACTTGGCTATGGTCTTCCTTCGTGTGTGGAGTTTGTGTCAGTGTCTCTAGAACTCAGCCCAGGCTGTGCTGAGGTCATTATCACATCGGAGAAATAGGGAGATTTTGATGAGTCGCTAATAACTGGTTTCTTGGGACTGTTCGTTTCACATACACAAGCAAACTCAGATTTCTGCTGTGGTTTAGAATCGATTGGACAGTGAAAAGCGGCCCACGTGTGTGTCTGTATTACACTGTGGAGAAGGTTTACTTCATCTTTCCCCATGGAGAGGTGGTTTCCATAACTGGAATAATAGTAGCTAACAGGTGCTGAGCACTAATGATGAACTAGGCCCTATTCCAGGTTCTTTAGGTCCCAACAGTTTACAGATCTAGAAACTACGGCACGGTTAAGAAACATGCTCACACTAGGAAATGCGCCTTCTGTTTACTCTGAAACCACCAGCCTTGGCTTACTCTCATCCTGATAAAATAACTTTTTGAAATCCTCTGTGTGTGTGCACATGCGTGTTTGCTTTTGAAGAACAGTGAAGAGATTCTACCTTGAATAGAAGGCGTTTGTATTGAGGTCTGTCCTGTCTTTGTTGAGTATTCAAGGTGAGGATAGCAGAGGTAAAATGATAGCCAGGCTTGCCAGTGTCTGAGATTAGATGCTTCTGCCTGGGAAAGATGTCTAGACCGGGTCTCTCAAACCCCAGACCTTCCAGGGACCAAGGCAGGCCTCATGAGTGAGGGAAGCAGGCCAAGCAGTGTCTCCACTGAACTTCAAGCATCCCTTTGCTATAGGTCCAGATATTCACTGCCATGAAGGATTAGCCCGAGATGGCCTCATTGTCTATTTTTTCTGAAGAAAACAGACATTGAGATTTTTTTTTTAAATCCAATTTTCAAATACTGAAAACTAATTTAACAATTTTAAAAAAATATACTGCAAATTAACCCAAATATATCTTTGGGCCAGATATGGCTCATGGGTGGTCATTTCTCAATATTCTCTCTTCTGGATTAATGATGGGTCACCAACAAAAGGAGTTTGTTTCTTGCCCTTTCTTTAAGGAGGAAGCGCTTCCTATGGGAAACTATAGCACGAGGAGATTGTCTAACAGAAAGACTTACTTATTGTCCAGTGTTTACTTATAGTTCTGCATGCTTTTTTCTTAAGATGGGTTATGTCTTTGCACAGTACAGTACGGTAGACTCTAGCTGCCTATGGCCATTTAAATTAAAATTAAACCTGAAAGGTTTTTTTTTTAAAACATCTTTATTGGAGTATAATTGCTTTACAATGGTGTGTTACTGTCTGCTTTATAACGAAGTGAATCAGCTATACATATACATATATTCCCATTTCTCCTCCCTCTTGTGTCTCCCACCCACCCTCCCTATCCCACCCCTCTAGGTGGTCACAAAGCACCAAGCTGATCTCCCTGTGCTATGCAGCTGCTTCCCACTAGCTATCTATTTTACATTTGGTAGTGTATATACGTCCATGCCACTCTCTCACTTCATCCCATAAAGCTGAAAGTTTAATTAATCACTTTCACCAACCACATTTCAAGCACTCAATAACCACATGTGGCTAGTAGCTACCATATTAGACAGAACAGAATAAAATCTTTCCATCATTGCAGGAAGTTCTATTGAATTGTCTAGCTCTAGATTCTTTTTTTTTTTTTTGCGGTACGCGGGCCTCTCACCATTGTGGCCTCTCCCGCTGTGGAGCAGAAGGCTCCGGACACGCAGGCTCAGCGGCCATGGCTCACGGGCCCAGCCGCTACGCGGCATGTGGGATCTTCCCGGACCGGAGCACGAACCCGTGTCCCCTGCGTCGGCAGGTGGACTCTCAACCACTGTGCCACCAGGGAAGCCCTAGCTCTAGATTCTTAGACTCTGGCAGCCTAGGCTATGTTGTGACTAAGTGACATAAAAGGATGCTTACATGACTTGAGAAAAACTGGATGGCCTGCTTTCTCAGAAATCTCTTTCCTGTTATATGTGCCTCTGTGATTGGAATTTCCACCATAGGATTACTGGTTTGCATGGCAATACGATGATTTTTCCTGGGAAAGGAGTGCTAGTCAGTGCCATCCAGTCATTGCAGTGATCTTTGCATTCAAGTCACCTGAGGATACTTTAAAAATCCAAGTATTTGGGCTCCACTTCATGTCTACTTTACCACTACTTCTAGGGAGTTGGACCAAGGCATGTGTAGTCATCAGGATATCCGTCAGGGATCCCGATGGAGGCCTCTGGTTAAGCATCACCCCATTAACATAAAGCAAGTTTCCTACGCCATTCCAGTAAATGGGAATACTCAAAGGCCTGGGTCATAATCAAATGGTGTCTTGGCTAACACCTGCCTTTATGTTGTTGGACTTCTGCATCACTGAATTCCTTGGTGGTCGTTTATGCCGTTATCCTAGTACAGCAAATTCCTGGAAATCTAAGAATATTGATCTATCTCAAGGGAAGGAGGGCATATTTTCAAGACTGACAGATCTTTCATTCACACTTGTGAGCCAGCAGAAAGCCTGGTCACCTCACTCTTTGGAGATCCCCCAAAGTTAGCATGCTGTACCGTGAGACCACAGGTATTAGATTGGAAATAGCTATTAGTGGGGCACAGTTGGGAATGTGTCTATCTCTGACCATGGACCTCACTGTGGATTTCCCAGTCTCTCCCAGGAAGCCACAGATCCTTTAAAAATGGGACACTTGGAGACCTGTTCGATCGCCCAGTGTTCCAGGATGCTGGACTACTTTAGCATGGTTTGGGTATTGGGTGGTCTTGCTGGCACTCTGCACAGAGGGACGTAGACATGGATTGGAATAAAGAGACTCCAGATAAACACACAGTAGGTGGGAGGCTACAGAGAGTGAGAGGGACCAGGCAGCAGTAGGCAGGAGGAACCTAGGGAGGAAAGTTGGTAAGTGTTCCTAGGATCGTCCTTGTGGTTGGCCCTTAATGGCCTGGCCTGTGGCTCCAGAGAAGGTCATGTGCAGGCCCCATTGATGACCACATGATGACCAACCTCCCCTCTGAAGTCACATAAGTTTCCTCAAAGGGCTACTCAGAGCAGTCCCACAACCTTATTCTATCAGTAATTTTCACTTAACCTAGTGGCTCCCAAACTTTGTTGCACCCTGGAGAAACTTCCAGACGCTCAGGTTTTCACATACCAACTAGATCAGAGTGTTTAGGGGTGGGAGCCAGACATCAGTATTTGTAAAGATCCTAGGTGATTCCAATGTTCATCAAAGCTCGGGAACCACTGATTTAACACCAAAAACATCACCAGAAAGTAACTGTTACTGGGACCCTTGGTTGTTGCTTAACAGTCCATGCCCTCTAATTCTAATTATTTTTACATCTATGACCACCAAGTGGGCTTTCTGTGCATGCAGGACAGAAGCGAAGTCTTTGTACTGTGTGGGAAAATTTAATGCTTCTCTGGGTGTGGAACAGGTAGAAGAGGTCTGTTTGAGTGACTAGTGTCCCTGAATCAGGAAAACTCCTGATTTTCTTAAAAAAATTATTTCTTTTACACCAGCAGCAGATTGGTTCAATAAATTTGAAATACTCACCTATAATGGAATACTATATAATCATAAAAATTGTTTTCATAACATGGGAAAATATTCATAATAATGGGTATTACATTTTAAAATGTAATAAACCAATGTATTTTGTGTTTCTACAATATATGGGCCATCCAGAGGCCCTTGTGGAAATGGTGTTTAATTTCTCTCAGCCTGAATATTTCCATCTGTAAATGGTCGCAAGGATTCAAGGACTTAATGTAGTGGTTCCCAAACATCTCATGCAGATGAAAATCTCTTGAAGAGGTTGTTTAACATATACAGGGTCTCCTCCTAGAGACCCTGATTCAGTAGGTAAGGGAAGAGCCTGAGATCAGTAGGTTTAATATGGTCCCCAAGTGACTCTAATGTGCTCAAAGGCTGAGAACGCATAACGTACACAAAGCATTCAGAATGATGTAGGCGTTATTTCCTTTTCTGCCCTTCAAGTCCTGTTAATATCCTTTCCATCTTGCTAGGGGTTAATTGTGCTCTGAGACAGAATTACCTGGTCATAGAGAGAATGTATAAAATAATTCCTCATCCCAGAAGCCTGTGGATTTGGCATCCAGAGCCATTCTTCAGCAGATGTCCTGTGCATTGCATGGGTTGAATTATTTGCACCCCATTTACTGATAAATTGCCTCACCCATGAGTACCTCAAAAAGTGGAGGAGGCTTGTCTCATGGACTGTACAAGTTCAATCATGGCCACACAACCTGATATTTCCCTATTCCTGTCTTGAATTCTGGCTTATTTCCTCATCCTCTGGCCCTTTCCTTGACTGTACTCACCAAAGTACCTTGAACTATGCCCTGACGTAGCATTAACTCCTGGAGTTGTGAGTACAACCCACTCACAACTCAGCAGATGCATCTAGTCTCAAATCTATTCCTGTATGGTTTTCTTCCTGGAACCAGCCCAGACCCTGTAAGCATTTCTGATCAGCTGTTCCTCTATTGGCCCCACACCACAGGAGTAGAACCTGCCCCCTTGCTCTGCGGTGTCTGTCCGGGCACATTCTGATGCTGGCCACGCTGCATCTGGGATTGCCTCCGTGGCTCCAGCTTGGCTGTGTTGCTTCAGTTTCTCCATTAATCCAAAAATGTCCCAGTGTTGGGCCATCTCTAGGAGCATTACTGTCTGCTCATGAAGATGAAGTGTTTGGTCACTGAGGGAGGAGGGAACTCCTGTTTCCTCTTGCATTTCTGCTTTAGGCTCTTCATCACAGTTACACTTTTATATTGGATTGGGAAGTAAACGCTTTCTCTCCACTAGAATCCAACTAAGAGCCACAAGGGCAGGGATGCTGATGTGCTTGCCATTTTGTCTCTGGCATGTAGCAGAGTTCCTGGCACAGTGTGGGAAGCCAAGTCTTTAGGCCCTAGGTATCATACATTTCTTTTATAACAGCATCCAGCACGGGCAAAACCCCATTCCCAACAACGAAAGAATGACATAACTCAAAGAATTTCCGTCATCTACAGGCTTGTGAGGGGTCACGGTGGGATTCAGACCCACACAGTCCCCGTTCCTTTTACAGGAGTGTACCCAAAGCAATCGAATGTTGAACTGTCAACAAGAATGAGGTCCATCCAATTTATATGTTCTTATGCATCCAGCATTAAAGTGTTCTTGTTACTGTCAACACTCACTAACCAGTGCAATCTCATGTGAAAACACTGGCAAAGTGTCAATGATATTCAACTCATATTAAAAGCAGTTTGGGTGTGCTAACTATCCTTTCATAGTTCTGATTTGTATCATGGCCATTTAACCTCTGTTTATATAAACCTAAATATCCCTTGCTCACACAGAATCCAGACAGCTGGATATTATATATAGGGTGGTCAGAAGTACTCAGATGTCTCCACTAAGCATCTGGTAGCCGTGGGTGAGCCTCTCGTCTCAACCTAAGAAGAATATTTGTGGCAAGTTAATGAGTGATGGCTGGGAATTAAAACAAGGGACCGATGAGAAAGAAAGAAATTTTCTTTAAATGTTCAAAAAGAGAAAATAGATTGAAAAAATGAGGATCTATGTCAGTCATATAAGCTCTCCAAAGGCTGAGACTGTGGTTTTGGGGGTCCTTAGAGCATCTGTCCTTCAGGGCAATTTAGTGAGATTTCTTTAATAAGCATATCAGACGCTGAAGTGGATACCCAAAAAAATTTGTATCCCTTAGTCCCTGACCATAAGCTAGACAAAAGGAATGCTAGTTAGAACAAAAGACACCTGATCTTGTGGAAGAATTAGATGACAATGACAAAATAGCATATAATGTGGCACCAACCATAAATAGCAGGGATATAAGTCCCCTAGAGATTTGGAGAATGAAGAGCATATTTTGGGCTAATTTGTTCAGGAAAGGCTTTATGGAGAAGGTGAGGAAAATTGACACAGTGAAAGATTTGAATAGGAGGGAGTAGAAGAGAGGTTGTTAAGGTTGGGGCGGGTGCTGGAGGGTGGTATGAGCAAAGGAGCAAGAATGATCATACATGTTTATAGAACAGTAATTATTCTGACTTTGCTGGTTTTTACTAAGCAAAGGTGAGTCGATAGCTTTAGACTAATTATATGGGGATGCATAAGTTGTATCTACCAGCTTGATTTAGTTAGGGAAAAAATACATAGAAATTGGTAAACCATATTGGAAACATGGGGCTCTGCCTATGGTAGTTGATATTTTCTTTTTGCTTGATAAGGCTGGTTGTCTGGGCTTTTAAAGAAGAATCCCCTCCTCCTCCCTTACAAGTGCATACACCCGTCCCAGATCTCCATCAAAGAAAGTGACCTTCTCAGCAAAGAGGAGAGACCCTCTAGTAAAGAAACATGAGCAAGCCCGAAATCATCACAATCGCACAGGCCCAGTCCACTCATCTTCTGTCTGTTTTATAATTTTCCTAGCAAGTATCTTACCACATATTGGAAATCGGAAAGACGTGACCATCTGATTTCGCTAACTGTCGTGATGCAAGAATGCCAAAATATTATGTAAAGTAAGACGTTTAAATGAGGAGAAAAGCTCACTGTCTCTGTTTTAGCTCCCCCCATCCCTACCCCTTGTCTGAGTTTGTAGCTTCAAGCTGTTAGGACTATACCAGCAATTACATGTGTTCTTCAGAGAAAATAAAATGAGCCCACTAGATATCAGTAAATATTTCCAAGTGTTTTGGTTTCCATGTGTCTTAAGTGTGAATTTTTAAAGATTTTATTCAAGAAGAAAGCTCCTAATTCATTTTTCTACAATAATATTAGTAAGTCGTAATGTATTCAACTATCTGTTCTACTCAGGATTATAATGCAATCATATGAAATCAACTCTCTGAAAGGAAATTTTATTTCACACAGCCTTGTAGAGCATCATTGTTGAATGTCTGATGCAGAAAATGAGTTACAAATAAAATGAGAGAAGGTTTATGTATTACTGTTTAATAGCCAGTGGGTTCAGTTAAATCCATTTTCACTTAAACCATCCAAAGTCAGATCCCGTCCCAGATTCCTGAGTTGTTGCAGCTGTTTTTCGCCCCATATCGTCTAAGCAGCACCACCCTCACCCTTCTGCCTGTTAACGCTCAGTGACTTCCCATCACCCTTCTGATCTGCTTCCTCAGTATATGGCTTCCAAATGGTCTAAAGTCCATTATTACCAACACCCTCAGTTCTTCCTTGGAGTCCATTCAGATCCTTTAGCAAATATCTCTCCGGTGGTTTTCCAAGAGACAAAACCAGACACTTGATGTTCCGCATGTACGAATCCAGGAAAGGGGTTTGAAAGCCAAGTGGCACAGCTGCTCTGGGAACCTCATGTATCAATATTTCATCTTCATCTTTTCCTTCTCCGCCTAGTATCTTTAGTCTTTTCCTCCATTATCGCCATAGCTCTTGTCAACATTTGACCAAGTATATCTCTTAGTCATTTAGTTTGTTTGTTGCCTACCTAGTTTCACTGGAAAGTATTATGAGGACAAGGGTTTTTGATGATTTAGTTCACTTCTCTCTCTCCAGTAGCTAGAAAGTATCTGGCACACAGGAAGTGTTTAATACATATTAGTGGAGTAAATAATGTAGAACACTAGTTCTCAACCAGGGAAGTTTGGCCCTCTGGGAGCATTTGGCGCTGTCTGGAGACATTTTTGATTTTGGGGGCTGGGGGCATGGGTAGAGCTACTGGCATCCTGTAATGCACACAGGACAGCTTCTCACAACAAAGAATGATCTGGCCCCAAATGTCAATAGTGCTGAGGCTGAGTAACCCTGGTGTACAGAATCCTCCAGAGTTCTACCAGGAAGTTTGGCTCCCATCTCTCCTGTGGCCCCTCTGTCACATCTTCTGCCCTGACTTTTTCTGTCTCATTTCCTGTGTCTCTCTACACATTTTTGTTTGTTTTTTGTCATCCCAGAAGTTGAAACCTCTCATTTGTTCCCTTTCGTATTCCTTTCCTGCCATCTTAGTGTGGTTTCCCGAAGGAGGGGAGGCAAGTGCCTGGGCTCAGCTGCCATCTTGAACTTGATACTCTATCATCCTTATCTTGTTTAAGTGTCATCTTTTTTGTGATGCCTTCAGTATGACTCCAGAGGATATGCTATTCTCTCTTTTCTGAATTCTTAGAATCTTTACCAAAAGTTTTGACCATCAGGGTAACGTATTAGATAGAGTTGCTGCTTAACAAAGAGGCCTCAAATACTACAATTTAAAGAAGATGGAAGTTTATTTCTCTCCAGTGTAACAGGTCAAAGTCAGTAGGATGGCTCTGCCCCGTGTGATTATCCAGATGTCCGGACTTCCTCCGTTTTGTTACTCTGTCATTCTCATAGCGTTGTCCTCACCCAAAAGGGAGAAGATCTGGAAATAGACATACATATCTGTTTTCCTGTTTGAGAGGAGGGGAGAGAGAGGCAGTCTTGTGTAACATATTTTTTAAAATTGTGATGCATGATATGTATGTATAGTGTGTGTACACACGTGTGTGCACATGTGCCTCTGTGTGTAGTGTTAACAGTAGTCATTTCTGAAAGGTACGACTACGAGTGATTTTTAATTTTCATTATTTTGCTCTTCTGTATTTTTCAATATTTTACATTGAATGTATATGTGTTTTTAGGCCACTTTAGACATTCTTAAAATCATTTGTTAAACACTATTAAATCGAAACTGATGTAAAGATCTGCCAAGGAGAGTAGACACTTACTAAATGGAAAATAGGTGGTATTTTTTTTAATTAGAAAGAACTCAACAACTATAAATACAAGACCCCCCCCCAAAAAAAGAGCACCGTGTTTGAGATTTTGAGTTGAAAAATTCATTATCTCTTAAGATGTATCTTAAACTGTAATATTTATGTCTATATATCACCACCTTTGAAAAAATAAATCAAGCAAATCAGATGTTTGACACGGTAGAGTCAAAACTTCTAGCATACTCATTTTCCCCCCTAATAACCAACGATTTTGACATTTAGCAAATGATAAGTTGAGAAGCTGGGAGAAGAAAAGCAAAAGTACAATGGAAAGTGGATAAAACTGTGTAGAAGAGATGGCAGAGAAATAAGGGCAAGAACATGTATTCAGAGAGGTGTGAAGACTGATAACAACTGTTTAAGTCAGCCGGTAGAAAAAATTAGAGGGAGAACATGGGAAATTTATCAGCACAGAAAGAAAGGGAGACAGTAAATAAAGCTTATATTTGAAGCCGAAGTAACTGGTGGTAAAGATGAGGTAACTAGACCTGAAAAGTTTCATTCTTTACCTGTTGGTCACCATATTTTAGCCCTTTCTTGACCATGTGTAGAATTAGCTGGTGTTCCTCTACTTCCTCAGCGGATACGAGAGTAGAACCAAGGCTCTGGGTAGAGAAATGGGAGCTCATCCCAGGAGCACAGCTGAGATCATTTGATGAAGGGGGACAGAAAGCTTTTGGCTAAATGTTAAGTGAGCACATTACAAGTTAATTCTTAGACCCTGATACTGTAAAGATGGGCTAGTTTTCAGGGGTTTCTTTATGTTTAATGCCATAATCTAAGATTATTGTAGCATAATTATAGAGTAACATAAGTAATATATACATTTTTATAAGCTACATTTTCTTATTAAAATTTTATGAACATTTTTACTTTCATATACATGTAAAGATCTCTCATTTTCATGGTTATATAATATTCCATTAAATGCAAGTTTCAGTAAATATACTTCTGACAAGATTAGTCAGGATATAAATATGTATGCATCTGGGTACATATTTATTGGAGAAAAATTTATTTGGCACTTATTATAGGCTGAATGTTTGTGTTCCTCCCAAATCTGTATGTTGACATTTCCACCCCTAATGTGACAGTTTTAGGAGCTGGGGCCTTTGGGAGGTAATTAGATCATGAGGGTGGAGCCCTCATGAATGTGTTTAGTGCCCTTATGAAAGGGACTCCAGAGAGCTCTCTTTCTGCCATATGAAGACACAGCAAGAAGTCAGGAGTCTGCCACCTGGAATAGAGCCTCACTGGAATCCAGCCATGTTGCCACCCTGATCTCAGACTTCCAGCCTCCAGGACTGTGAGAAAGAAATTTATGTTGTTTATAAGCCATTCAGTCTGTGGTTTTTTACAGTATTTTTTTTAAGTTTTTACAGTTTTTTACAGTAGCCGGAATGAACTAAGCAGTATTTGTTTTTGCTGTTCCCAAAAACTGTTTTAAAGATTATATGGCTATTTATTCTTTTTCTGTTTTTCACATTTTTCTCTTCTCCCCCAACTTGTTATGAAAATCTTCAAACATAGACATTGAAAGAAAAGAACAATGAACCTCCAAAATTCGACAGCGTCATATCTTAAGAGAATAAAATCTTCTTTGTTGTACGAATATATAAATTGTCAAAATAAGGGAAAAAAACACCTAAACAATACAGTGCAACTTTTAATTTCTGCATTACATCATTGATATTGGTTTGAGACATTGTAATATCTTTGAAGAGTCACAACAAAATCTAGATTGGAAAAATTACTGACTCACAGACCCAGATGTAATGAGTATCTAGCAAAAAGCTTATGTTACTACTTTCTCTCTTCTTTTTCTCTTTCAAGTCTCCTTTATCTTTCTGTCTGCCACAAGAATAAAATTTAGCAAAATAATTATTTACCAAAGAATTATCCATTGAAATGGGCACTGGTTGCATTCAGAAGATCAGTTAGTTGCATTCAGTAATAAGGGAGAGTCTGTTGTCTTTGTGGTTTGTTTGCCTTGTGTTACGTGGGATATACTTCATGAATACATAAATTAAATCCAAGTGTCCTTTACAAATTACTAATTCATCCTATTCCTTGGAAGTAAATCACTGCCTCTGATATCCATTGAATATTGAATACCTTTTTGTTCTCCTGGACGTGAGTGAATTTAGTTCTGCATAGTAAAAACTTAGTAACTGTATTAAGTTGGTACTGATTTACCAGCAAGTGACATTTTAATTAAACATTTTAAAGTGGGCAGATCTAAGGTTGCCAGATAAAATATAGGATGCCCAGTTAAATTTGAATTTAAGTGTGTCCCATGTAGTATTTTGGACATACTTATATTAAAATAATCGTTGTCCATTTGAAATTCAGATTTAACTGGACATCTTATGTTTTTCTTTGCTAAATCTGGTGACCTTAGCAGAACATAACATGTAAGATGTTTAGTTATCTAGTTTTTTTGCTTGATTCTATTTTTTTCATTTTAATTTTTGTCAGTCTCATGATTAAGAAAAAAATATTTGCAAGTTTTAGTGACCTGTTTGATAAATTGAAAAAACAAACTTGGCATCATTGCTGAGGAAGATAGCAAAGTGAGATTTTTAAAAATTATTCAACCGTATACGATACTTTATTTTTTACCCATTGATTACAGTGTTTCTCCTATGTGCAAACTAACACATGCTCATTTAGAAAAGCAAACATCAAACCAAGCAAAAAAAAAATTTTTAAAAACGCATACCTATAAAACACAGAAAGCCACCAATGCACTACCTTATGTTAAATTGATCACCTTCTGAATCAGCCCTTTTTGAGAAAACATTGGCCTGGATCTCAGGAAATCTTTCTTCTAGTCCTGGCTTTGTTCATATGAGCTCTGTGGTCTGGGCAATTATCTGAACTCCTCAAAGGATTCCCTGTTCTCACATGTAGATTAAAGGAGGTTGAAAGATTGATATCTAAGAACATTTCCAGACCTGAGAGGTTATAGTAGCCCATGATTTCTCCTTCAAGTTCCTGTATAATAATGTATCCATGGTACTCATGAAACCTGTTGGTTACGCTGTTTCTATGTCTTTATTCTTTATTGAAATGGAGTTAATGTTCACCTTTTAATGGGGCTCTAATGATGTCATTCATGCAAAGCAAAAATTCAAAGTTAAATCCAAAGGAAATCTCTCACCAGTGTTCACATTAAGATTCATTCTTTAAGTGAAGTCAGCATTTCTCCCTAAGGATTTTGAGGCTCATTCTAAAAGTTTAATGGTAGACTAAAATGGTATTTTCCTTGGGAAGAACAATTTTGGTGGCCCAATTGTAGATCAGTCTTTTTAAGAGAAATGCAGACGATAAAAGAAATGTACATAGATCATGATCATTTCAAGCATTAAAACAATTTTAAGTGAGACAGATGCTCTCTACTGTAATATATAAATATATATTTTAAGCCCCCCCAATTTTTCCCATTTCTCTTACTTGGATAATCTAAGTGTACTTTTGATAGTTATTTTTTTAATCAATTAATTAATTAAATTTTGGCTGTGTTGGGTCTTCATTGCTGCACGCAGGCTTTCTCTAGTTGGGGCGAGCGGGGGCTACTCTTCGTTGCAGTGCAAGGGCTTCTCATTGCTGTGGCTTCTCTTGTGGAGCACGGGCTCTAGGTACACAGGCTTCAGTAGTTGTGGCATGCGGGCTTCAATAGTTGTGGCTCACGGACTCTAGAGCGCAGGCTCAGTAGTTGTGGCGCAAGGGTTTAGTTGCTTCGCAGCATGTGGTATCTTCCCGGACCAGGGATAGAACCCGTGTCCCCTGCGTTGGCAGGCGGATTCTCAACCACTGCATCACCAGGGAACTCCCAATAGTTATTTTTTTTGAAAGAAAGAGAAAGAAAAATCTTAGAGATAATTCATTCTACTCTTTTTTGTTTTTTTCTTGAGAAGAAACTCAGTCCTAGCACAGTTAGATGACTGACTCAAGGGAAACAAATGGGTAAGGGAAGAAAAGGGAGTGACGGGCACTCTGCAGATATAGCCCATGTGTTGTCATAGATACACTGTGAACTAGGCCAGCCCTGGACTTTCTGCAAAGGAAGGGTATTGGAGGGGACACTGTGGCTGTGGGGTGGGGAAGGGAACTTGTCTGCAGTGCCTCAGGGGGAAGAATTGAGCCAGAGACTTGTCTGGAAGCTATATTTGCATTTTCACACTTACTTTCTACTTAGATTGTCAGGTGCTGTGATGAGGCAGGAAGGATATGATGGAAGTTGTGGCGGGGCTAAGTCTTTCCTAAACCACTTTCTGTCCCTGGCACTTCCTGTGAGGTGGGAGATTTTTCTTTTTTCTTCCAATCGTAAAGGTAACCCTGAGGGTAAAAAAGCATTTCATTGATTTGCCAAAGGTTACAGAGTAAAGGTGGGCAGGATCCACACTCAGGTTCATGAGACAAAATCTCGACGGATTTTGCGTTATACCGTGCTGATGGAGTCAGCGTGACCTCATCAACTTTGAAAGACATGAGACACTGACTTCAGGACCGCATGGGACTGTGTTTGCTGCATGTGGGTGCATTTGTTTCTGAACATGGTAATTAAAATTAAATTTCTTTAAAATCCCTCTGAAAAATACATGGCTGAATTTATGCCTGCATGCGCACGTTAGTTGGTAGAACATAAAACATGATAAAGCCTATTACATGAAATAAACTAATGAGTTATTCATTTTAAAATACCCAGATTGACCCAGTTCCATTTGTTGGCTTTAAAATAGCATGATGTTTGATAGGGTTCAAACTTTTTCTCCTGAGAATGCCTCTTCTATATAAATATATCCAGTTCTCCCTCCCTTTCAGGCTTCTTTCTTGCCCGTACAAACGTAATATATACCCATCTTTTTTTTTTTTAATGTAGGAATGTTTGGGTTTTTTTTTTTGGTGTGTGTGTGTGTTTTTAAATAATCAAAGGAAGCCTTAAAAGGGTGTAATGGTAGGTGTGAAAGCTGATATATGTTTACCAATTTCAACCGTTTTTATGACATAAAAATGTCATAACCAATGGTATAACTTTTAGTGAATAAATAGATTTGATGTCAGATCTAGCTACCAAAATAGTGTGCAGAGCAAACGCAGACATGGGAAATTCAGAACATCCTCTGCTCCATCGCCAACTGGCTTGTGACCTTGGACATATCACTTATATTCTCTAAGGTGTGTTGTGTCTCTGCTTTAATTGCCAAATCTAAATTCTACGGTTCTTTGGTTTCATAAAACCAGACAATTCCATGTCAATATTTTGAATAATCTATGTTTCTAGTAGTTCCTATGGACAACGTAAAGTGCCTTTACTCTTGTACTAGTGGTTCTCAAGATGTGGTTTTGGAAGCTTGTTAGAAATGTAAATTCTCAGGCCCTGCCTCAGACTTGCTGAATCAGAAATTCTGGAGGCAGGGCCAGAAAACTGTGTTTTAACAAGCCCCTCCAAGTGATGGAGAATCACTGTTTTACCCTATTTAAAAGAAAAGGGTGATTCCCAGATTTCTGGACTGAGACCCTCATAACTCAACCTCTGCTTAACTGCATCAGTGAGGGACCCCTAAACAGAAGAGAGTGAAACCAAGGGATGATCATGCAAGTGAACAAACAAGGCAGGTCCTACTTCTGTATCCTGACAGGACGCTTTTCCAATCTTGGGTCTCCTGCATCCGGGGTTTCCATCTCTCTGAATCTATTTTCAAAATGAATGTTCATCTAAGTATTTCACGTAAATTTGTAGTGAGTAATTATGGATGAGAAATAAATAGGAAACCAGAAAATAAGGAGAGTGTCCTTTTGAAAAAACCTATTGGCAAATATCTGACAATTTTTGAGGACAACATAGGTGTTCATCTCAAAAAGTAAGACATGCCCCCTGAAGAATAGGAGCTACTGGACAGAAATTGAAGCAGTAATTTGAGGCATCACAGTGAACACCAAAGGTCATGGTGTTTTCTGTATTATTACAAGAACAATAAAACTGCAAGAGGCAGCAGGGTCCACCTGCCATGTGACACTGATCTCCCTCCTCAGCACTTCTGATTTCCAGAGGCTGGAGTCTAAGGCAGCCTCAGCAAGTACACAGGTTTATATATTTTCCCAAAACACAAGAGTTTTTGAGCTAGCAGTTGTTGATAGAGATGTGTCATCCCTGGTTTTGTTTGTACTGGAAGGTCTTTGAGCAGAGATGGTGAAATTCTTATCCTCACTTCCACATGGGTTGTCATCTTGGCACAAATGAAGGGAGGGGGGTGATCATTCCTCAACTCCTGAAACAAGGGAAGGTGGATTCCATTCTTCCACAGGCCCTGGGGATTGAATGTCTTCAGACACATTCAAGAAAGAAGGAAACAAAATGTTAAAAGGCCTCAGTGTTGATTAAAAAGTGAGATCAGAAACAAAGCTGGGGTGTTCTTGCATTTATCACGTGTATTAATTGTGCTGCTCTCTTTGGTTTGCAGAATAGGTTGTTACAAAGAGTGCAGTGACCATTTTGGCTAGCTGAAAATGCCCATGATTAATATGGATTAAGAAACAAAAGTGAAATCACCACACAGTGAGTTATGCCCATCAAAAGATTTGTTGAGGGGGTGAAACCTATCCTTTATTCACACTCTGACAACTCTTGAATTATTTCGGTGCTGCTCTTGGGTTCATTTCCAGTGGCCCAGAGCTTTAATGCGATCCTGCCCATCCCAAGATATGCCTCTCAAAGCATCTTATAGTTTTGCTTTAGCGTAATTAGGTGATTAATGACTGTCTTTCAACATCAAGGCCATTATTTGCTCATCAGTGTATCCCTAGCACTTAGCAGACTGCCTCCCTCCCTCCCTTACCATGAAGGATAATAGCCATCAAATGTTTTGAGCAGGGAATGATATGGTTGGCTATGTTTTAGAAGAATAACTCTCGTAGTCAATTTGGAGGTCAAATTGGAGAGTAGAACAATCAATAATCGGGATTTCCTATAGGGAACTATTGTAGTTGTCTAGGAGAGAAAAAGTAAACCTATCTGAGCTCTCCATTTTATCGTTTACTCACTCGCCAACATGTTTTGAATGCCTACAATGTGTGCATGTCCAACACTCTGCTGGGTGCTGAGGCAATAATGGACTTTAAAAATTGGAAAATGGAAAGGAAGGAATGGATTCCCAAGGCATTCTAGAGGTAGAATCAACAGGACCCACTGAGCAACTTCTGACAGCGGAGAAGGAATTCAGGAGAAACAGAAGGTTTCCAGTTCGGTGACTATATAGAGGAGGATTCTATTAACTCCATTTTAGGACTTCAGGAAAAATAGCAAGTCAGAGTGCTCAGTTTTCAACGTGTTGAGTTAGAGATGCTTGTTCGATTTGCAGGAGAATGAATGGATACAGTGACAGTTTTTTGGAATGAAACTTCATTGTTCAGTGCAGAACATCTGGTGGTTGTGAATGTTGCGCTATAAAGATTGGGGAGGTAGCACAGCTCACTTAAAAATAGAAAAGTATAGTTTTCTTAAACCGATGCTTGCTTCTTTGACCTTTAGAATGTGCATATTTTGAATGAGTGAATAAAAACAATAAATTTGTTCGCAGAGAAATGCAGAAGAAATCCATTTCATGGATAATATAGCTTAAATATGAAAAAAACAGAATGGTCATAAGTAGGAACATAAACAATTGAGTATTCTTATTGCGTGGCAACAGATTAAATTGATATTTGCTATTCTGCTTTTTTTGGCTAATCGTATGCCCTATAATATATATTATTATAAAACATTGATGTTTTATATATACACTTATATAATATAAATTATAAATTATGTATTTGATGATTTATATTTTATAAAGTATAAATTATATAAAATACTTTTAAATACATAACAGAATAGTTTTCTATTTTTTATCTTCTTTTGTTCTTAATATATAACTCTTGAATTTTTCCTTTTGAGGCAATACTTAGGAATGCATGTAACCAACAAATGCAGTGATAAATATGTCTTTTGCAGCAAGCTTCAGAATCTCAAGAGATCTAGGAAAAGCATGAAACTCTAACCAGATAAATACATGGTATGTTGTATGAGCCAAATGCTTTCTCTAAAATGAGAAAAACTCATATCAGAGACAAAGAGGAGCATGTGGGGCTTAAGCTGACTGTAGGACACAGGTGTGCGGCAAAACCACAGATGCACACAGAATTATCTAAGAACATCTTGCCTTGCCAACTCTTTAATATCACATGAAACTTGGGCCAAGTATTCAGCAATGTTGAAATGTACCAACTCTGGTATTGCTTTTCTAGTGTCTATTCTAGAAATTGCATTTGTTTATTGTTCAATAAATTGTTATTTCAATACTGGAGTAGAATTTAATAAACTCAGGTTTGACGGGAGATATTTTCACTGACTTGTTGGTTTAACTGAGGCATTTTTTTCCTGGTTGTCCAGCCTATCAGTGGCTCATATTTTAACAAGATGAAATTCTGATTTTGCACATTCACTCAGTAAACACCTGTTTAAAAACTACTCCATGGTGAACACAGTGCTAGGCTTTAGGGAGGACAGATAAAGTGATGAAGAGAGAGTTATAGCTGAAAGGGATATTCCACCTGGAGGGAGTAGGGAAGAATATGTAAAAATAGAGGATAGCAGAGAGCCTGGGTGCCCATATGATGGCAAATAGCTCAGCAGGACTGGATGCAGGCCCTGCAATATTACTTAAACATGGGGGAGTGGCATGATGGGCTGAATGATTAGTCAGGACCAATCATGACCAGCCTTGAATGGTAAGTTAAATACAAAGGATATGTATCCTGTAGTGCACAGGGATTTTCAGTAAAAGACTGACATGATCAGATTTGCAACTTAGAAAGATGACACTGGCTGCAGTGTGGAGGATGGATTGGGAGGTAAGGCAAAGAATCAGAAGAGAAGGCAGGATGACCAAGTAAGAGACTCCTGTAGCAATTCAAATGAGAATAATGAGCACCTGAACCAAGGACAAGGCATTGGATGTGGAAAGGAAGGGAGCATGTAAAATAAATCTAAAATTTGATGATAGGGCTGGAGGATTAGGAAGAATCCCAGGGTAACTGGGTTGATGGGATGTATATCAGCTAGGGTTGCCATAACAAAGTATCACAAACTTGGCGGCTTAAACAACAGAAATTTAATGTCTCATAGTTCGGGATGCTCGAAGTTCCAAAATCAAGGTGTCATCAGGGTTCATTCCATCTGAGGGCTATAAGAAAGAATCTGGTCCATCCTTCTTCCTAGCTTCTGGTAGTTTGCTTGCAGTCTTTGGTGTTCCTTGGTTTGCAAAGCATCACCCAAACTTCTGTCTTCATCTTCACGTGGCATTCTCATTGTGTGTATGTCTGTGTCCAACTTTCCCCTTTTTATGAGGACACCAGGCCTATTGGATTAGGGGCCCACCCCGTTCTAGTATGACCTTATCTTAACTAATAACATCTGCAATGACCCTTTTTCCTAATAAGGTCACATTTTAAGCTATTGCAGGTTAGGACTTGAACATGAAAATTGTTAGAGGACACACTGCAGTCCATAGCAGGGTGCTACTTATGGAGACAGGAAATGCATGAAGACTGTCCAAGTTTCATTAGTAGCACTGAGTTTGGGATACCGAGGGGATGTTCAAGTCGTGATTTTTTTAAACTGGATTTATGAGTCTGAATATAAAAACCAATGCCTCTTAAAAAGAGAGGCTTTGGGTACACTGCCTGCTATAATCTTTCATTTCTCTTTATATAATATTTTAAAAGTATTTAAATTACACTGATAGAAGAGCAGAAATTTGGATATTAACTAGAAATTTGAAAAAAGGCAAGAGTCAAGTACATGAATACAGGATCCCCTTCCCAGATGAATTTCAACAACTTGGCATTCATAGGATGAGTTTTGATTAATGGGCAAGCAGCCCAAGCTCAGTGGAAAGAGCTGAGTCTTGTGGTTTCTTCAGAATATTTTGGTTCCCTCGTATGACTGACACATATCCGTATGTCCCAAAGCAGCATCTTGGGTGATACTGAGGTTTTGCCTAACAGTTTTCTTCAGAAAGCTCAGAACATTTAGCCAAATCCTTAGTATATTATTCTTCAATGGATTTTGTTTGCTTTTGTTTTTGCGGTACGCGGGCCTCTCACTATTGTGCCTCTCCCATTGCGGAGCACAGGCTCCGGACGTGCAGGCTCAGCGGCCATGGCTCACGGGCCCAGCCGCTCCGCGGCATGTGGGATCTTCCCGGACCGGGGCACGAACCCGCGTCCCCTGCATCGGCAGGCGGACTCTCAACCACTGCGCCACCAGGGAAGCCCCGATTTTCTGTTTGTAAGGAAAAAAGTTCTGAGAGAACATGTTTCACATTTATAACTCTTATTGCCCAACATGGTACCTCATACGTGGTGGATGCTGAATAAATCCAGTTGCCCAATGGCTGTTGTGTACATGTTTGGGACACAGGCATTGAGAACAGTCTCTCTAATCCATATGTGCAGGTCACATATAGACCTTCATACAATGCTCTCCCTTCTCCTCATACCATGTGGGAACATGTTATGTTTGTTAAGAAGCCCAAGTGATGCTGGAAATGAGCCTACCTTGGGCATCCAGTCTTCCAGCCACAGGAGCACTGCTGTCACACAGGTGCATCAGGTAATTGTTGGAAACCTCTGAGGTTGTGACCTGTATAATTCATGCAGACGAGGGCCTGCTCTGTACCTCTCAATGTGCCAGGCATCTCAGGGTTATACAAAAGAAGAGTATCAGTGGGTGTCTTCTATGGAGAAAGTCGAAGCCAAGATTGTTGGAGTCAGACTGACTGTCTTCAAATCCCACTCAGCCAGTTTCTGGCTGTGTGACCTTGAGCACACTATGTGACCTTTGTAAGCCTCAGCTTCTTCTTTATAACATGAGGATTATAATAGTACCAACTTCCTAGGGTTATTGGGAGCTCAGTGGCTGTAAAGAGACTAGGCTTATAGAAAAGTACTTTAAATGGTAGGTATTATTGTCAAAATTATCATCGTTACACTAGAGATCTGAGAATCCTGTGTACTCACATAGACCTCCTAAGAAACCACTTAAGAAAGTTGGACTGAGGAGGGGATGATGCCATATTCTCCAGGGGTATTCAGAGTGGCGAGAGGGTAGTGTGGTGATCGTACAATCTTTGTAGGAAGGGCCCTGGAAGGAGGTAAGTCTTCAGTAGCCCTTCAAAGATGGATTGCTTAAAAAAGACTGGAGGGCTTCCGTGGTGGCGCAGTGGTTGAGAGTCCGCCTGCCAATGCAGGGGACACGGGTTCATGCCCCATTCCGGGAAGATCCCACATGCCGCGGAGCGGCTGGGCCCGTGAGCCATGGCCGCTGAGGCTGCGCGTCCGGAGCCTGTGCTCCACAATGGGAGAGGCCACAGTAGTGAGAGGCCCGCGTAGCGCAAAAAAAAAAAAAAAAAAAAAAAGACTGGAAAGACAGAATACAAACTCTACCATTTTAGGCACTTGACTGATTTTGACTTTTCTGAAATCTGTTCAACACAATTTTGCAGAAGCATTGGTTCTCACAGTATTTACTGTTGTAAGCTTCATCAAACAGCCAAGTGATTTCTTAAAAAACAGGGGTCTTGACCTTTGCCCTTCCCATGGCTGGGAACTTAATCATTCTTCGGTGAATAATACCAACTCTGTTTGTGGGCCCAGGACTTGCCCATTCTCTCTGCAGCGTAAATCTTCAAATCAGAGCAAACGACTCTTCTGAATCCACCCTCCTGGCAGAGGGTGAGGGTCTGGGAAATGCCGAAAAGCTCCTTTAAGGACTAGCCTGCCCGCCCCATGTCCCTGTTCTGCACCAAAATACGATAAATGTGGACATACATAGATTTAGGATCGTTTGGTCTCTTAAGAACCGGCTGCAATTTTCACCCCTTTCCGTACCTTTTTAGAATCTATAAAATGATTTGTTGCTAAAATCCTTTGGGATTTTAATGTGATTAGGGGAAGTTGGCCTAGAGCCCTATATTTGGTTTGAGTCGATTAAACCCAGGTTCAAATATATTCATTGTAGATCCCTGAGCAAGTCGCTTAGCCTTTCTGAGTGTGCATTTCCTCATCTGTGCAGTGGGGATGGATGACAGGCCCAGCTTAGAAGTTTGTAGTGAATATTGAGGATATACTGAAAAGTGTTTGGCACATAATAGGTCCTCAGTAAGTTTAGCTCCTATTATTTTAATGGTATCGCAGGCAGACATTCAAGTTTTCAGTGTCACGTATTGAAGGCTTATTCCTCTGCTGCCAGGAACGTCATGACTTTCAAGCCATGACAGCAGAATGATGGGACATCATACTACAGGGAATGGAAACTTAAAAATGTTTTCCATCCAGGCAGAGGCAAAGCCCCTTTTTAAAAATTGCTTAGTTCTCTATCACCACAGTTTTAAGCAGTGGCTTAAAACGATAAGTCCCCCTCCTCCCGCCAAAAAATAAGTGGCTAAAAACAGTAAGCACTGCTTTGGCACATTAATCTGCAGGACAGTAATTCTGGCTGAGTGCCTGTGCTGGTCTCAACTGTGTTTGCTTACGTGTGTCCAGGTATCAGCTGACTATTGGCTGATCTAGGTTAGGTGTGGCCAGGTCAGTGAGATGTCTTCTACCTCTTTCATCCTCCTCCTGGGACAAAAGGCCTGCCTGGGTACAGTCTTCTCATGGTAATGGCAGAGATGCAAGACTGAGCGGGTGCAGTGACCCAAATGCTTTGCGACTCCGGTTGCATTGCATCTGCTGGCATCTTATTGGCCAAAGCAAGTCACATGGCTGAGCACAGAGTCAAGGGGCAGGGGAGATGACCTCCTGACAGTAGGTGAGCACTGCAAAGTCCCATGGGGAGGGGTGTGGGAGAAGCAGTGTGGACACGATTGTGTCTGTCACAGCTCTGGGGTGACCCTTAGTCAAGAGGTCACTAATCTCACGGCATCTAGATTCCGGAGAATGGACCCTTGCCCTCATATTGATTCTTTAGTACCTGACTGCGCCATCAGTAATAGCAGCACAGGAGAAAGGCTCAGTGAGTCTCATTATAGCCGCAGTCTGAGCTAAAAGAAATCACCCAGACTCTTGTCTCAAGATTATAGACTCTTTAGCCGGTAGCAAGAATTATTCCCAACTGTCTTGAATAGGTTCTCACTGATTTAACAGCTAGGATGGGGGAGGGTTGATTACAGTTTTCAATGTAGTCTCTGAATTATGCAGAGAGTCATTTAGAAGCCATCCAAAATGAGGTTTCCTGGCATTGTCCTCATGTGGCAGTAGAGTCAGACCTGTGTCCACGGGCCTCAGGGTGAATTTGGTCATGAACATATCGATATGGTGCTGGAGGGCTTGACAGACTCTGGGTAGCCAAACCACCTCTTCTACTTCACCGTCTCCTACATGCATTCGAGCACTTCTTAATGCACCTTAGGACGGAATTCTATTTCATTTGGTTGCTATTGATTGGGTTTTCTTTGTTATTATATTTAATTATTCTTAGGTAAAATAATAGATATATGTAGCTTAAAAAGTCAACCGTGACAGCTGGTTTTTAGAGGAAGCCTATCTTGCTTTTCCTGTTTGCCTTCAATCCCCCATGGCCCTTCAGGGAAATTCCTGAACACAATGAACAGTCGTGGGGTCGCATTCTGGACTTACGAGCCCTCATTTTCATGCTGCATTCCTCAGAGAGACCTCAAGTCCTTTAGGAGCTGATAGAGTTTGGCTGTCATTTGAAAATGTTTTCCTTCTGTTTTCATTTAGAAGCTAATTTATACTCTGCTTTCAAGTAAGCTCGACTCCATTTCACATGTCTGACATGTAGCACACAAGGCAGTGAGTGGGATGGAAGGAGACAATTCAATCAAAGGATGTTTTCTCCATGGAGGAAATGAATATTATTTGTTCATCTTGCAATTCAGGATTCTGGGAAAATTATGATGTTTGGCAAAGGCGCTGGCAACACAGAAAGACAAATAAATTGCATGGTGTGAGAACAGCCTTCTTAAGGTTTCCCTAAAACAGTGGGTATTGGCTGCAGGCAAAATATTAAGCTGCAGATCACTGGTTTGCAACTCCTTGATCATCAGTTGTAATCCCAAGAACGTATTTAATTTCCTATTTAGTCCTAATTTCTCTTTGTTCCTTAATGATATTCCTCTACACTCAAAATAAGCCATCTGCTGGCAGCAGCCCACAGAAAACAGACACTGCACACTCAGTAATCTTGGAGTGAGGCTGTTACCCTGTGAGAATGAAAAACGGGTCTCCTGGGAATCATGGAGTCACCTTTAAAAATACCTAATTTTCCTTCTTTTTTCATTTTGGCCATATATAGTATTGGAAGTAAATGGTGTTTTGTTGTATTTTCTGAAACGTTTGTGACCAGAGGGAAAAGCTCTGTACTCAGGGGATGGAGAGTTTACAGATCTACTTGGAGACGCATTTTGTCATTTTTTTGAACCCTTCATTTTATAAATCCCTGGATTTACCATGCTTCAGGAAAAAATCTAAATGGCATTGCACACCAGAAATAGAGACAAGGCAGAATAATTCCTTCTACTTGAAGGCTGTGAGGTGGATGGACCGATAATGGAAGAGGGGGGGCCATGGCGTGGGGAGTGAACAGAATATGAGATAATCAAATTTGCCCTGTCCCCGTCCAGTCTTTGACCACACCCATCTTTTTTCTATTTTTGAACAGCATTCCCAGTGGAAAGAAAGGCCTTTTTTAGGACCATGGACAGGCATAATAGTAGCTAATATATCTTGAACTTTAATTATGTGCCAGCAACTGTATACGTGGTTATACGTAGAAGTTTCAGTATTTTTGAAGTTTTTTCTCAACCACCCTGGGAAGTTACCGATCATACTTGCATTGTAGAGATGAGAAAACACTCTCAGACTTCCACAGCTATTAAGTGTCAGAGTCTGGATGATAAGTTCTGCAGCTTGGTTTCAAGGGATTGCCACACTTAAGCTAAAATTAGGAATGGATTAACAATGAAGTTGTTTTATCCTGCACGCCTGCAGGAAACCTCCGAAGAATAAAGAAAAGAATTCAGATTCACTTAAAAGGAAGTGTTAGAAATATTGAAATGGACGCACAAAGCACATCAAGGCAAAGGTGAGTGAGTTAGAGGAGCTTTTGATCTTCCCTTTGGCTCCCTCATGTTTTGAAATATAATTCCTTTTGATGCCATTTCTTCAGTGGTTGCTCACCTCAGCTTAGGATGACTTTTCTATCTCCCAGAGCAATTAAAAGGCAATATCACTATTTTACCGTGTGAAGCTTGACATCTGATTTATACATCACTCAGCCTGAAGGCATATTTTTCATATTCACCTGGGTGCATGTCAAGAAGTGAATTGATCTCTTTTAGGATTCAAAAGGAATTCCCTTTTCCAAAGGAGATTCAGGTGAGTGAACAGAATTAATGTCCCTAATGCGCCCCATCTCCTTTAATTAATGAGCCAGAGAGCTGACAATTATCTCACCTGTCAGCTATCTTGACAGCTTGCTGTTGAGTCAAAATCAAAGGAAGACCCTCTCCCCTCCCGCCCTCCCCCACCTCAAACCCTAGCATTTGATATCAAAGTCTCCACTACCAAAGGTCTCCTTAAATCCCATTAGTGCGACCCTCATAATATTTCGGTTCCAGTTCCCTTGCACCAATGTCTCAGATCCTTCCTCCTCCTTTCAAGGATATTCTGACTAATAAATGTCACTACCCAGTGGAGGTTGCCTCATCTCACAAATTTCCACTGTCAAAATACTCTTAGCGGTACTAGACAGATGGAACCAATCCAGGGAGCAAAACAAATGCTACTGCAGCTTTTAGAGCATCCCAAATGTAACGGTACTAGCTGTTCTTATCTCATAATATGCCCATGGCCATCATTTTTTTCCCCCTAACAATCTGTCCATGATGACAAGTTCTATTCCATTTTCTTGATGAGGGATCATGTCTCTAAGCCATATGTTGTAACTGGAGGACTAGCCCAGTTGTAGCCTTTAAGAGTTTTAAGTAAGTGGGACCGCTCCTCTCATATTACCTCCCATTGTCTTAGTCCTTTCCTCAGCCTGGTTCTGTATCCGAGTAATTTCCCAGACTGAGAAAACTAAAGAACCCATGTAATGTAATTGCAAGTTTTTAGGACAGAATAAATCATCTAGTTGTTCTCCTCTGCCAAAGTTTTTGATTCCCATTTTCAGAGGATGATCTGTCTCCTGCCATGAGCTGACATGGTGCTACCAACTCTAGAGCAGAATTGAGCAGCTGGCCAAACAGATGGAGTCCTGTGTTGATACAGTGAAGTTTTTCCTGTGTAAATCTTCACTTCCTCATCACGCCTAATAAGCACTTTTCGTGTCAGAACCTGCCCTCTGCCCTGGTTTCACCCTATGTAGTGGCTGTTTCTGAATGAACTGTGGCGTTAGCACAAGTCTCCTCAAAAAGATGTTTGCAACCCCAGTATAAAGCTTTAAGGTTGCGAGTAGCCCTTACTGTGCTTGAATTCATCCAAATAGTTCTTCTTTCATTGCCATCTCTCTACATCCATCCATTTATTTATCCATCTGTCCATCCACCAATCCATTCATTTGCCATCCATCCATTCATCTACCTGTCCATCTGTCTGGTCATTTACTATTTTTTAATAGCTGGAGACAGTCTCGGAACTTAGCTTTACCTCGTTACCTGATTATATGAAAGTAATATAACTTTCATCTGTTCTAATTAACCCAGTAAATGCCTTCTTTTTTAGAGTTCTATTCAAAAATTAGAACTTTACCATTGAAGCATAGCTGTTTTAAAACATATTTCCAATTCTTTAACACTCCTTTCTTTTTTTATCGAAGTATAGTTGATTTGCAATGTTGTGCCAGTCTCTGCTGTGCAGCAAAGTGACTCAGCTTTACACATATAGACATTCTTTTTTAATATTCTTTTCCATATGGTTTATCCCAGGAGATTGGATATAGTTCCCTGTGCTATACAGTAGGACCTTGTTGTTTATCCATTCTAAATGTAATAGTTTGCATCTAACAACCCCAAATTCCCAGTCCATCCCTCTCCTTCCCCCTCTCCTCCTCCCCCTTGGCAACCACAAGTCTGATCTCTATGTCTGTGAGTCTGTTTCTGTTTTGTAACTAGGTTCATTTGTGCCATATTTTAGATTCCACATGTAAGTGATATCGTATGGTATTTCTTTTTTTCTGATTTACTTCACTTAGTATGATAATCTCTAGTTGCATCCATGTTACTGCAAATGGCATTATTTTGTTCTTTTCTATGGCTGAGTAGTATTCCATTGTATTTATGTACCACATCTTTTTTTTTTTTTTTTTTTTTTTGCGGTACGCGGGCCTCTCACTGTTGTGGCCTCTCCCGTTGCGGAGCACAGGCTCCGGACGCGCAGGCTCAGCGGCCATGGCTCACGGACCCAGCCACTCCGCGGCACATGGGATCCTCCTGGACTGGGGCATGAACCCGCGTCCCCTGCATTGGCAGGCAGACTCTCAACCACTGCGCCACCAGGGAAGCCCTATGTACCACATCTTTATCCCTTCATCTGTCAATGGACATCTAGGTTGTTTCTGTGTTTTGGCTATTTTAACACTCCTTTCTTTGAGAGGAGGAGTCTGTGTTCCCTCCTCTTGAATCTGGACCAGCTTTAGTGATGTGCTTTTTCCTAAGAGAATTAAGCAGAAGTTGTGAAATTCCCAATTGTTTCCACATTAGTTGTGAAATTTCCAAGCGAAGGTCAGTAAAGGCCATGTATTTTCTACTTGGGTTCCTGGATTTTTGTCACTGGGGGAAGCCAGCTACCACGTAAAAAGTAGTACTACCTGGAACCACCATGTGGGAAGAGGACATATGTAGACACTCTGGCCAACAGTGCAGTTGAGCTCCCTCCCAGCAACCAGCATCAACTGTCAGTCATGGGAGTGAGCCATCTTGGATATTCAGACTAGTCAAGCCTTAAGATGATTCCAACCCCAGCTACATCTAACCTTATCCTCATGAGAAATCCCCAGCAAGAACTGCTCAGCCATGCCATTCCTGAATCCGTTAACCAAAAATCTGTGATCATAATAAAATGGCTGGCTTAACTGCTAAGTTTTGGATTAATTCACTCTGCAGTAACGATAACTAAAATAAAACCAATATTCAGCTAGTAAATTACTGAAGACATCAAAGGAAAAATTGACGATTTCAGTTTTTAGAAAAGGACTAATTATTTTTCTAGTTTTCACCTTTCTGTTTTAAACTCTGTTTTTGTAAGCTTTGCTACTAGATAAAGATTGAGACAGAAATAGATCCAGAAAGTATGGCTGTATGTCAATGTCTTTTCCCCATAGGATCATATGATGTACACATATATGGAGAGATCTTAGGTGCATGCGTTTGGAAGCCAGTAGGAAAAAAAAAGAATTTTAGGTCGTCCATTTCAATTTATTTACTCCTAGGTAGGTTCACACTTACATATTGGATTGTGTACCACAGGTATGTCATCTCTTAAAGATTGGGTTCCTCAATGGATATCCTGTGTTTGGGTAGCGTGATTCAGTATAGACTGAGGTTTTATTTTGAGCCCAAAGCCTCGTCTCCAGTGGGTAATAGGGAACACTGGCATTGCTGTCATAATTCTATAGATCTTCCTACAAGGAGCTCACTTTTCTCATGCCTGCTCCAGTCCCAGTCAACATGCCATAAAATTCAAGCAGCTTCCCTTTGAATCTTGCTAAATCATTCATTTAGCATGTGTGGCTGGTCTTTTCACAGTCAGGGAAGGTGTTAACTCAAACCAGGTATTGTCTTTGCACTTGTCATATATGTGCATATCAATACATTTTTGTCTTGCAGAACTTTTTGAGTATTAAGCATTAAGTTGGAGATGTTGACACTTCATTCACAAATACTTCAACATATATCTTCTAAGAAAAATGACTTTTTAAAAATATAACCACAAGAGCATTATCACATTCAAGAAGCTTGACACTAATACAATAATATATCCTACAGTCCATATTCAGATTTCTCTAGTTGCCACAATGATGTGTCTGTTTCGTTTTTGTTACTATAATACTCAGTGCGTTGTGTTTTGCTGTCAAGCCTCTTCATCCTACTGTCCCATCTTTTTGTGGGTGTGTTCGGTGAAATTGACATTTCTAAAGTGTCAAGACCCATTATTTTTAGAATGTTCCACAATTCGAATTTATCTTATTATTTCTTCATGATTAAATTCAGGTTATCAATTTTTGGTGAAAATATTTAGAGATGATCTTATTCCTTCCCAGTACAACACATCTGGAGGTACTTGTAATCCATTAGTCTCATTGTTTATGATGTAAAGGTCGTGTCCTTTCATATTTTTTCATTGTATGGGTATATTTTTCTTTTAATAATTTCTAAGTAATCTGAGACGTGATACTTTGAGACCGTGTAAATATTCCATGTTTTCATCCTATGGTTTCAGCATTTGCTGATGGATCTCACCTGAATCAGTTATTGTTTTGGTGATTGGTGACCTTCTAATCCTATCAGAGATAAATCTCTCCTGTTTCCTACTCAGGTAGGTTCAGAGAAGGGGAGGAGTCAGGCAACATGGGGCGGTAGGAAGCACAGATGGTTCAGCTGTTCCGTGTTTAGACTACAACCAGTCTTCCTGTTATCAGCCGGGAGCTTTCCCCCTGTGCTCGGGGTCACTGGGTGTCTCCACCTCTGATCTTCTCCAGGGTTCTCAGGCACTTGTCTCTGGCTTATTAGTTACCTTCTCTGCAGGCTCTCATATTTCACTTGTTCCCTTTATTCTGTTACCTCTCATCATGTTTAAAAAACCACTTGGTTTTTTGTCACCTCACTTCCCATTCTCTTTTCCTGTGGGCTTTTATTTATCGTTATTATTTCACCATCACTTGCGTGGACTTTCAGAAGGGAGCAGAGAGGAAAACATGTATTTAAGGCCTCATGTCTTGTGTATTTTGGTGTTTTTAGTTTCGAGTTTCACAAATGCCTTAAATCTCCATTTGCATTGCATTGTTTCATGTACAAGAATATTTCCTTCCTGTGTGATCACATTACTATTCCTTTTTTATTTATGATTATATAAGCATTTATTACTTTCATATAAGAAGAACGATTTTCCTCAGTTTGTTTATATGTGTATACAATTTTTTCTTCATGGAAATCTATAATTTTCTTTAAAAAAAAAGCTATGTTTTATTAATTAATCAGACCTATGGAAGGTTTGGTAAGTACATGGAGAGGGAACATGTGTTTTCCTCCCACCATAGTTTACTAGAAGGTTCTCTTACTTGGAAGACAGTTAAAGAAATCAGCACTCCCTTGCCAAAAGTAGCATCTGGGCCTTTGGCATAATCCTCAGGTTGTTTTGTTGACAGCTTGTGAGCTTGTGTAGATGCTCACAATCTTTCCTTAGCTTTCTAGACCATTCTGAAATGTGTGAATCTTTTCCTACTCGGGGTGCTTTAATGGCCACCTAACTGTGGATCTGCTCTTCAGGCAATTCCACTGTTTTGTAAATCTCTCATTATTCAGCAATAGTCTAATTTGCTATGAAGTGGATACTAGAAGTAAAAATGGGAGGCACTCCAGATTTTAGGTTTTTGGGGTTTTTTTCAAATGCACTATGTTAAAGTGTGCTTAGCAGGTGATACCTGCTCTTTGTGCCTTTAGCTGAGCTCTGAGCTTACCTGCATCCCCACTGGATGGCTCCCATATATGCAGACAGCTTCCCATCTCAAATGCCTCCATCTCTCTACTTGCTTTCCCAGGGAATTCTCCAGTGCCATGGGAATTTTCCTCAGTGCCAGTGAAGGGTAGCCTGGACATGACAAGAATTGTAATGCCTCCAAGGGCATCCCTTAACCAATAAGGGATAGAAATCAATGAATCAATACGGTGGCATCTCAGTCCTTCACTGGGACGGTTCTAGGAGTGTCCTATGTGCTTCCTCAGAAGGAATCTGAGCCCCAGTTACCCAGTCTGGTAACTGACTCATTAATACTCCTTTATTGGATTTTTACTTTCTATATCTCATTTCCTACTTTCTTGTATTTTCTACAATCACTTCTCACATGAGTGACATCCAGGTCTTTGTCTCAGAGTCTGCTTTGGGGGGAACTGTTCAAAGATTCAAAAAGTTCTAGAGCACTGTTATGTCTTGTTGGAAATTGATTTGAAAAGTTGTGTAAGAAATTAACCTGTTTTGATCTAACCGTATTATCCTTCTTTTGATAGGCAGCTGGTGATTTTATGGTGTAAATAAGGGTGAATTTATTTTTTTAAAAAATCTCTGGAATTTCTGCTATATGCCAGCCTTTCTGCTAGGGGCTGAGAACACAAGAGTAAGCAAAATAAACGTAACCTACCCTTCTCCATTACAGAGCTTAGACTGTAGTTGTGATATAGACAAGTAAACATAAAATTATTACGCAGGTTGAGACATGCTATGGTAGAAGAAGTCCCGTTATTGTAGGAATGCATGGGGTCAGAAAGACTGCCTTTGTTTACCCCTGTCTCTCAACCTCTACCACAAAACCCAGAACACAATGGGTATTTCAGAAGTATTTATCAAGTAAAAAGAGGTATATTCAAGAATTAGTTATATTCAAAGAACAGGAAAAATAATGAATGTGACAAATAAACCAGATAAAAGAGAGAGATGGGTAGTCACCTTGAATGCTATGTTTAGGCGTGGGAAGTTTCTCCTAAGAGTAACAGAAGACACTGAGTTTTAGGCATTGGAGGGACAGAATCAGTTGAGCAGTTTCACATGCCCCTTCTGCAGGCATTATGAAGAATGAGTCAGAGCCAGCAAAGCAAGGATCAGAAATGTCAATTAATGCTGTTCTGTAATCCACATGCATGTTGATGAGGGTGCAAATCTGCTAGTGGCAGAGGGGTTGTGGAGACATGGCTGGGCTGGAAAGAGATGTAGGAGATAAAATGGATCATCTTGGCACTTGTTGGATCTGAGCAGTGTGTGTGTGGGGGGGGGGGGGGGAGACAGTACTGATGACGTGCAGGGTTCTGACCAGCACAGCTCTCTAAGTCAGAGACCACAGGAGGAGCAGTGAGTTTAAGGGTGAAGGTGAAGAGAAAAGAATTGACTCCAGGATGGTGCTGAAGGAAGAAAGGAATTTTCACCAAGGTGGTTGCATATAACACTTCCCTCTGCCCATCTAGGTCTAAAAGGGTTATTTATTTATGGGAAAAAAAATCCAAAATATGTCACTTATATATAGCTAGATCATTTATAGCCTTGTAAATCTGAATGTATTTCAACTAAGATGGAAATTTAGTATAATACGTTAATTTTTCTATCAGATAAGTATCTTATTTTTAACTCAGGAACATGTAAATCATGGTAGTCCCATCTGGCAAAAAACAAACAAACAAAAAAACCAAACCTATATAATATTCATTTTCTTAAACAAAACATGATTACATAACTTGCATGCTTAGAATAGTTATTTGTTGGAATGGTTTAATGAAAATTGATTATAACTCTTTAGGTGCAGTTTATTATTCTGGAATTGCTTCTTTGGGAAACGGGAGGAAGGGTAAGAAGGTTAAATGGAGCTGAAGTAGCGAGCTGGGCCATTTAAAGAAGGCGTGAGGTTTAAATTCTGAACGCCGAATAAAAATGTCCTAAAAGACCGTTGTTTGGAAGGAAATGATTTGAGCTGTTTGGCCTTGGAGGGAATAAACAGCCACATGAATAGTAATCTCATGAACCTTGCGAGAACCAAGCTCACAGACATCTTATCTTTTATTCATTTCAAACTATACAAATCTTCAAGAGAAACCCTCGCTTCTTGTAGCATTGCCACTAAAATGCAGAAGCTACGTTTGTGCCCGTGGAATTTGAGTTATTCTTGATTTTTTACGGTTAGGATATAGCCAATCTCTAAAGACAGCGAGTGTCAAGGGCTGTGAGTGTGTATATCAATGGAGAAAGGAGGAAGTGTGTGTGTGTGGGGCCTGGTGGGTGGGTGAGGAAGAAGAGAGAGATGGTAGAGGGTGGAAGTTTACAAACCAAGAGCCTTTTGAATCCCCCTACACCAGCTGTAGCCCTAGTGCAGAGAAGCGCTCCTCTTCTCCCACATCTATTCCCAGATCAGAGCCCTGGCTAATTCCATCCACTCTCGTCCCTCTTGTGGAATAGGAAGATGGAGGGGCATGAACGGGATTTGAAAATTGTCCTGCTTGTAGATTCCTATTTGAATAGACGTTTTCATTTGCATTTCTTCTTCTTGCAACTAGTTTATGGTTTTATCAATACAGTTTAATACACTTTTACAGCCATCCTTCCAGAACGATCTAGTATTTTCCAGAAAAAAAAAAAAGGCACATACTGTAACTGTTGATCATGGCGAGTGATGAATTGGTTCTGTCCTTTGCTAGTTCCAAACAGATCACTGAAAGTCTAAAGGAGCCGATAAGAGGTTGACAGTTGGGACAATGAATTTTCAAATTCATACTCTGAGCTTATCCCACTTATCAATAAAATTTGACATTAGAAATAACTGTAAATTAACTGCGATTGAAAGTGTGTGACATTTATAGCTTGGCATATTGTTCAAATGAAGAACATGTTTATTTGGTTTGAAGGTAGTTTACTCAGGATTCATTGCCCTGATTACCTCTCTCAAGTCATAAACGGGGGTCCCTGGAACTCATGCATTCCCGACTTATTCAAACCTGCTTCTGAACTGTGCCTGGCTCAGTGAAGCAGAGAGGCTTAGAGAAGGAAAATTAAAATGGGTCGTCTGCATCTGTGTCCTCTTTGAGGCATATCACAAAAACAGCCATTCTGGGAACATCGTAAACAGTTTTACCCATCTGTCTAGTTTAATTTATTTGGGGATTAAACCTTCTGGCTTCTTAGAATACAGGGCTGTGCTGGAGGCTCACTCATGATACGTGTTTCCGGAATGCTGGTTACTCCAATATAAATGATGGATTTGGGGCACTGCATTTACTTAAAGAATCATGGATCTCTTGATTTATACTAGGACATCTGGCTTTTTTTTTTCCCCCCCTGAAACCTTTGCTTAAACTGAAGCTGTTTACTCAGAGATAAAATAACTTCTGGGCATTCATGGTGCCCGGTTATTTTTAACCAGCGATCTACTACCTACTTTCTAAAATATTTTTGGTTAGATGGCATGCATTATTTATCGTAATGGGGTTCTTCTTCAATGACAAAAACGTTGGAAGAGACCTACTTGAACTGTAGTTTTTGTGTATCACAATGTAGCTCACATGGCCTACTCTGTGCTTATTGTTCATCTTTTACAACATAATGAAAACATTTGGGAGGTATTACCAAAAAGAATCAATGTCCCTGTTTCTGTTCATGTGATTACAGTTGTCTTATTGAGAACAAATGTTGGTGTAAACTGAATACATTGTGGAGTTTCTGGTCAGTGGATCCTCGTTCTGTTCTGACTTCTTTCTCTTGATTAGCAGTGATTGGTTTCAGCTGGGGAACTTGAATCCAGACTGCACTGAGACGGATGCTTGTCAGGAGAAGGGGAAGGGCTCTTGCCCTTAGAGTTTCCAACTTCATTTACAGTTGGGGATTTTTTTTCATGTATTTCAATTTCTTCTACCTAAGGCTTATATCATCTTGGCATTCAAACTTGACCATTGCAAGTAAGGCAAGCTCTGATCAATCATACAGGCATGAATGAATCCATTAGACCATCATAACTAAAGAGGAACAGGTAGCAACAAAATTCAAGTGCAAATAATAGGTGCTGATTCATTCACTGTAATTTCACTTCAAGAGAAAAAATTGCAACATAATTTACTTCTCTGCATTTCTTCATTCAGAACACATTCAGCAAGGCACTGTATTTCAAGTAGGCAAATTTTGAAACTCTTCAAAACAATTAATTCTGTTTTCCTTAGGTAGAACTCTGCTTAGTAAAATTCAGCCTGATGCTATAAAATGCAGGTTAGAACAACAAGATCCAATTTAGGATGCCCACTTCTCTTAAATCTTTGATTAGGTAGTAGTGTTAGAGCTTTTGATTCTATTAGTGAGCTATAGCATGAAGAAAAATAGCTATGCCTCAGATATAGAGTGGGGGTGAAAAAGATAATTCCATTTGTTTTTGAAACAACAAGAAGAAACAGATAAACCTAAAGAAAAGCAAAGTAATCTAAGCTTGGTCTTCGGTTTTTCCCTGCCACATGACTTAGGAAGCTTGTCATTGGCCCTTTGGTCATCTTCCAACTAGAGCTTTAAAAATCTATGGTTGGGGCTTCCCTGGTGGCGCAGTGGTTAAGAATCCGCCTGTCAATGCAGGGGACATGGGTTCGAGCCCTGGTCCGGGAAGATCCCACATGCTGTGGAGCAACTAAACCCTTGCACCACAACTGCTGAGCCTGAGCTCTAGAGCCCACGAGCCACAACTACTGAGCCCGTGTGCCACAGCTACTGAAACCCGTGCTCCTAGAGACCGTGCTCTGCAACAAGAGAAGCCACTGCAGTGAGAAGCCCACACGCTGCATCGAAGACCCAGTGCAGCCAAAAATAAATAGATTTATTAAAAAAAATAAACCTGTGGTTGCCTGAGACCCTAGCAGCCAAGTCAGACAACGTAAGCAAAAGGGCCATGAGGAAATCTCACCCTGGTTATGGTCAAACATGTTTACTATGCAAAGCATTCTGAAGTGGTCTCAGATTTGACCCTTCCGAGCTCATGCTGGATCGCAGAGAGCACAGAAGGGGAATTGGGCTTAATTTGGCACAGCTGTTAATTACAGCCTCCCCTGGTCTCTGAGCTATTTGTTTGGATTTTGTCTTACTGAGATCCAGCGGATGACCCCTGTGGGACAGCCAGGGCCATTGTGCTCTTTATTCGTCACCAGCCATGTCATGTAGGAGCCGTCATCTCCTCCTTCACAAGTAACCATTCAGAAAACACTTTCAAATGGGATGGGCTCATACAGTCGTCCTTCAGCGTATGCCTGACTCCTACCTGCTAGGCATTATGCTAAGTTCTATTCAGACATCTCATGCGGTCTGTACCCAAATCTGTGTTGAGCATGATTAAGATATAAAAAGATGGGAAGAATCACAGGTCAGGTAAGATGCTCAAGGTTAGTCTACTACTAGTTTTTTAAATTAATTTATTTAATTTTTGGCTGTGTTGGGTCTTCGTTTCTGTGTGCGGGCTTTCCCTAGTTGCGGCAAGGGGGGGCACTCTTCATCGAGGTGTGCGGGCCTCTCACTATCGCGGCCTCTCGTTGCAGAGCGCAGGCTCCAGATGTGCAGACTCAGTAGTTATGGCTCACGGGCCTAGCTGCTCCACGGCTCGTGGGATCTTCCCCGACCAGGGCTCGAACCCGTGTCCACTGCATTGGCAGGCAGATTCTCAACCACTGTGCCACCAGGGAAGCCCCTAGTCTACTACTATTATCAGCGGAAATTCTATTAGCTCCTGGCGCAAAGCCAGCAAGACTGTCATGGGCATCCTGTGCATTTTGGCTCCACAGAGCTAATGATCGATCAGTTCACCCCACCAAAGATGCCAGTGGGTCATTGCATTCTGATTACCCTGCTGCCCTTTTGCCCACTGTGCGCTCCATGCTCCTCTGCCTTCTAACTACCCCTGTGTGGACCCTGTCACCCCAGCCCCTTCCCTTCTGCACTGAAATTGTGAGGCAGTTCTACTGTGTTCCACCCTGGCTGACAGAGAACAGTCACCAAAACACTTTCCAAAGACGTCGGAGTTCCCCTCACCCGCATCTTGGCGAAGGAAGTTCTTTTGGCACCATTGCAACGTGTGGTCATTTCACTCCACTGTGCTATTTTTTTTCTTTTCCCTCATCTTTTGAACTCCCCCTTGAATCTGGAAAGGGTATACGAAATATGCTCCTGTGGCAACATATCTTTTCCCTATTGGCTGAGCTCAAGAAGATTTGCTTAGCGAAGCAAACTTCAGACAGTTTAATGTATGCTAACTCTGGGCCTGAAATTTCTTCTTACACAAATAATGTTACTGAAGATCTTACAGCATTATTTCTATTTTGTTTTTCTTATGAAGAAAAGGCTGGTTCAAGTGACCGTCAGAAATCAAGAGTTTGTTGTATTGCACAAGTATTCTCGGACTGACTCTATCACATGTAGAAAGGTAGGGGTAAGAGCTTAGAACTATTTGGTAGCAATAGTGAATAAAAACTATTAAATAATGGTCCCAGTTAAATCCACCTCTGGGATAAGATCGCTAAATGCATCACACAAATGTTAATTGAGTAAAATAGACTTGATGTTACTTTTTAGTTAAAATATTGAAAACCACAATCTCAGTTAAGATAAAAGTAGATTTTTTATTTGTGGAGAAACTACCCGCTCCATCTTTTCATCCACTTCTCACATTCTTGCCACCCCATAAGATGAGAACTTCCACCGACTCTTGGAAGAATTAGGGCAAGAGCTGAATTGTCTCAGTCATTTTCTGGCTTCTCTCCCTGGAGGAAAATGATTAGTTTAATGGCAAGAGTCTGACATCCCTGAGTCCATGTTTCTTTGTGGAGTGAAATCAATGGGGTAAGGGTCACTGCTTGTATGTGGTCACTCTTCTTGCACTCACAGTGCCTGATAAGGGGTGAGGCAGATCCAATTTTCTATCAAGTTCTCTGCTTGAGTCTCTGTCCTGAAAACCCAGTTCTGAGCATCTGTGGGTCCTAAGGTATAAACAAGGAGTCTGTGGGTAGACAGACTTTTGACTTTAGGTCTAAGCTGCCTTTTCCAGTTCAGTATTCCCAATAAGAAAGCTAAGGTTCTAATTCCTATGTGTAATATATATATATATATAAAATAATATTATATTATATTATTATATATTATATAATTATATATTTTAATTATAATCCCTAGGTATAATATATCCCTTGCATATATTTTTCAGTTGATTCATGGCTTGGAAGTTAGAGGGATGTAATACGTCATCATACTCAAACTCCAATAGCTTTAACTTAATTTATCAAAATTAAAGACACCATAGGCAAGTCACTTTCTGCCTCAAATTCCAAGGCTTTTTGCTGAAGAAATAATTGGCCATGGAAGTCTCCTCCAGTTTAAAAAGACAACCAGGTTGTGTCACCATTTATGCCTCTTCCCTTAGTTAGTGGCTGGCTGGATAACTGTGGAAGAGGAGACATTGTGTGTGGGTTTAAAATTAGGAGATCCAAGTTTGCCTCCTAGCTCTACCCTAGGAACTACCTGAAGAAACTGGTGAATTCCTTAATCTCTCTGATCCTTAGGTCCCTCATCTGTAACATAAGGAAAATAAGAATTATTTTAGAAGACTCTAGTACTTTAAACAAGATTGAATTAATAAATGCATTGATTTTCAGATATCAGTATTTGATAATATGATAATTATTCAAAAGAAGAAATATAATGCTAGTGCTTGATACTGTTCTTATTAAAAAATGACCTGATCAGTCAAGACTGACTATGGTCTTTCTAGACATGTCAGTAGTTAGTTTTTGTTTGTTTGTTTTTATCATTCTTGGACAAGTAATTCTGCTTTAAATGAGTCCAGTTTATGTTTAAAACAAAAGGAGAGCAGGTTGGATAGAGGGCAAAGAATAAACTAGATGATCAAAGTCAACTTCTTCCAAGATGGCTAGATCTAAAAGGCCACACATTTGCTGTTACTTAAATTATTTGCCAGAAAAAGAAAATGGAAGGAGCCTAAGAGGATGTGTCACAGTAAACGCTGTGTTCAGAGGCAGGGATTGTAGTGAGGGAACGCCAAGGCAGTGACTGCATTCAGGGTCCATTTCCAGCACTTCCACCTCCTTTGTCCAAATATCCTTCTTCAAAATGTTGGTAGATCTGGCTGACTCTCACAAGCGTTTGACTGGAATAAGCGTGAGTTAAGCAATTAGCTTTGCTACTTTCCAACAACGTGTGAGAAGTGAACCAGAAGGATAAGAGAAACCTTTTCTCCAGGATCACTAGATTTGTTCAGCTTTTGGAGTTTTGCTAGCAAATTGTAGTGAGATCGTCACTGTGCCAGTTTAATACCTGAGTTTCCCATCGTGGGCTGAGTCTGGCCGGGTGGAGTGGTGACCTACCTAGACCTTGTATTCTTCATGTTGCTCGCCAACACTGGATTAAATTAAATACTAGATCAAATTCTGTCCATGTTACCTGACCTTGGTACGTCTTGGACCTCATCTGCCCCACATAAGATATTGCCTGTTATCTGTCGTGAAAATCACACACAGTTTTAAAATGAATGAATGAGCCAGGGAAGAAATAAGAAAGAGCAAAAATGTTTGGGTAGAATTTTAGACAGTGCCTTTGGCTTTTATTTTATGCTATTTATCAGTAATTATCATTAGAAAACTGCACTCTGGCGAGAAGCTGCTACTTTTTCTTCTGTAGTCATGTGAACTCTGGGGGATGCCGAGGGAATTAAAATAGGAACAGAGCGCACTACTGCATGAGCTATGGCGAGATCTCTGCTGGACACCCCACGTTGAACAAGAGACTATTTAGTAGCTTCCAACAATGACACGTGTACTTTTCCTGAAAGAAAAGTCTGGCCACTTTGTGTGCTGAGATTATGCTGAATCAGCATAAAAATCAGGCCTGACTTATTCCTGGAAGTTACCAGCCCCTCTCTTACCAATGGAAGCGAGATGTTCCTAATGAACCTTTGAGTATAGAAACTTTCTGTTGCGTATAGACAGACAACTTATTCTTGTGAAGAATTTAAAATTTAATTTTCATATCTTGATAATTATTTCTATTGTTACTATCTACTATTATCACAGCCCCACTCCATTCCCCATCATCCCCAGTTTGGGGTGTCCTTCTAGCTCTATCCATATTGAAGCAGCTGCATAAGGCTTTGACAGCTGTTTTTATCTCTGGTGGGATTTCAGACCCCTTTGTGATATGGGGCCTCCTGTGAGTATGCGATGTGGAAAATGAAACCCATGTGTGAGCACACAGTTAATTAGTATGAAAAGTCCCATTTTCTACCACATTTCTTGCCAGCAGCTATGACTCTGAGCACTTAAACTTTCCAGGTCTCTTAATATTTTCGTAACTAGATCCAAGCATAGAGACTCCAAACTATTCCTTTCTGTGATATTATATATGCATGACAAAAAGGGAATTAGTATTGGAAGGTATCGTGTGTGTGTGTGTGTGTGTGTGTGTGTGTGTGTGTGTGTGTGTGTGTATAGGCTTATTAGAGTTCATTGCCATATGTTCTGGATGTAAAGGTGATTTATTTCTTTCTAAATGTTTGAAGTAGTAGTAACTTTTCTGCGATCTTTAATCATTGAGATGTTATTTAAGGTAGGCCTTAATGAAGCATTACTTTAAAAAATAGCTCCAGAGTAAGGCTGATGTGCAATCTCTATTTTATCTCTATGATCTCTGATGGAAATTATCTCCATGGTAGAGCTCAAAGTAAGATTTTTGAATTGTATGGAATAAAATAAAATGAGTGAGCCAAATTTGGGCAAAGGGTCTTAAAAAGGAAGCTGGTGCATTAAGACGGAGCTAGCGAGAGTCAGTGACAGAGAACGACAGATAACATCCCACAGCGCATGTTATACTTGCATTGAAAAGCACATAGTTTGAGCAGAATATGTAGTCATGGCGGGTGCAGGAAATCAGAGAAGAAAATCGGCAGCTTCCCTTTACTGCCAATGCTATAACTGGCCAGCAAGCAGGCTCTACAACTATCTGTGTGTGTCACTGTACACAAATGCTGATTCCTAGGTGAGGGTGGAGGGTTGATACCCCTAAACACAATATCACTTGTGGACTGCGTGGTAGCAGTGAGAATGAGAAAGACGTACTTTGCATGTCTTGGCATCCACGTCAAACAGAGAAGATGGAGAAAGCCTGAGAGATACTGGGCTGGCTTACTATGCAATCCTCCTCTCCTTCTTCTCAAAAGCTTCCCACCTCAGAAGCTAGAAGATGCTTCTTTTTCTCTGTCCAGGCTTACACCTTGTCCAGGCTGCTAATACCTGGTCCCGTAGGGTCATGCTGCATATGTACTTTTCTCCATCGTGGGCTAGGAAAGCCTCTCTCTAAGTCTACCTGCTTTTCATGCGTCGTTCATATTTCATATGCAGTTTGCAAGTGTTAGACATAATAAGAAGGAATACGTAGTGCCATCTTAAAAGGAAGACTATAAATTATCTTGACATTAAAACTATTAAGGAGTATATTTCACTTAAGTAGACAGCTGTGAAAATCTCTTTTTTCAAGTTTAAAAGAAAAGCACATTTTCTTAGGATAAACGGGTTAACAGAGTGTGGTAGGAATTGATCAAAGGAATAAAATAATATATTTTATTGCACACTTCTGCTAGTGCTTTGCAGGAAATACGTGCCTATAAAAACCTTTTAAAAATGTAGTTTGAAAGACAGAGATAGAGCACATTGTTTGTCTTACTAACAGGGAAAATGAAATGATCAGTGAAAGCAGAGGTTTGGATGAAGGGCTCCCTAAACTGTTTTCCTTGCATATGATTCCATTTAATCAAGCCTGGAACAAAGGATAGCATTTTTCTTTCCTTTTTCCGTATGTGTTATTTCATGTTATTAAATGAGATTTGAGTGAACTGAAGTAAATCAGCCAAAACCTAGCTTGGATTAGATCCCCTAAACTTCCTTATGCCCAGATTTTTTCCAGATGGGTTCTCATGTCGCCAGTTTAATATCAACAGTGTGTGACACGCTAGAAGAATATTTCTTAGACCAGTTCAGTCCTTGAAAGATAATTACACTGTCAGTTGCCATCACCGTTACTGTGAAAGTGAAGATAACTGGGGTAAGTATATTAAAATCCAGCCCCAAACCAGCCTCACTTTCAGATAGTGCATTTAAGAACCTTCACACATTTTGGTTGCTGTCTGTCTATGTAGCTATACGTAGTGTAACATTGATATCTTTTTGACAGCAAATGCCTGCAGGTCACTCTTTGGTTATATGTTGGGGAAAATAGAAAGAATTTTTGCATGATGAAAAAGATTGTACACTCCTGTCTGTTTAAAAAGTCTGCATTCTATGCCTTCCCACTCTCATTTACAAGTTGAAAAATGTATTTTCATGCTATTACCTACTTTCCATCTTTTTTTATCGTACCACTGACATTACTTATAGTACATTTCGCAGCTGGGTTTAAAAGCATGTTAGCAGGCAATTCTAGGTACCATGTCAAAAAATGTGGAAAACAGAGCAGGACTAACAAATGAGGAATGCCTACAAAAATGTTATTTGAGGTGAAAATAAAATGGTTTCATGAAGCTGCTTTCCCCCTAACTTTTTTATTTTAATATAATTTCACTCTTTTAGAAAAGTCGCAGGAATAGTGGTGAGAACTCTGGTAAACATTTGCTAGAATATGTGTGTGTGTGTGTGTGTGTGTGTGTGTGTGTGTGTGTGTGTGTATGGTATACATATATATATAGAGAGAGAGATACTATGTATATGTATAACATATAAATATTTTAATAAAGATATATAAGTAACATACACCTCTATTTATATTTTCCCCTGAACAAGTTCACAGTAAGTTGTACACATAATGCCCGTTAACCTTTATATATTAAATGTCCCTTAGTATTTCCAAAATATAAGAATATCTTCTGATATAACTCCAAATAAACCATCACGTTAGGAAATTAGAATTGATACAATACTGTTGTCTAATCCACAATTCATCTTCAAGTTTTGCTAGCTTTTCCACCGATGTATAGGACCCATTGCATTTAATTGGCATGTCCAATTAGTCCTTAATCTGGAATATCATGAAGGTGCTTTTAAAAGTGCAGTGCAATACATTAAAGATAATATGGAACAACTGTCCACCAGGAGCTGTGCCAGGACCCCTGCATCACTGCTTGCCAGGCTCTGTTGTAAACACTTCTGGTTTTCTGGTAACTAAGCTGCATCCAACAGTCTCCAACAGAAAGCATTTCAAATGCAAATGTTCATCTGAAAATAAATCCCTAGAGATCTCTGAGAGTCTAAAGAGATAAACAGGCCAGCAATCTAAAGTTACTTTTAGACTGAATACACAGATTTAATTATAAACGTGGATGAGGTCCCACAAACTTCATGGATATATACTGATTACTTCCTGGTAGAATGTTCTTATATGGATAATAGTTTGGAAAGTCTGAAGGGGTAAGTGTGTGCATTCACCTGAGATAATTATTTTGGCAATTAAATAAAATACTAAACAAGGGGAGATACTTTCAAACTCTAGGATACTTTTGTGTCTAGTTTCTTAAGATAGAGAAAGTAGAATTGACAGCTGAGCAGTAAATCAGTCATGGGTATGGCTTGGTATTTTTAATAGTGTCTGAGGCAAAAAGCTGGTGGCCTACTATAATACAAGTCGCACTATGTTTGGAGTTAAGAATCAGAATATTAATCTTTTTCTTGCCCTTGATTAGCCATGAGCCCTCTCATCTGTAAAATAAAGTGATTTAGCACTACAGTACTATGAAAAATTTGGACACCTGCTTGAGGGCAGGGTAGAGGCAGGGAAAGAAATATCATTAGTTTAATAGGTTATTACTTCGCCCCAGTTGGTTCTTAAAAATAATATAATCGGTAGGTATCCATTTACCCACTCATGAAAAGAAATACAATCCCAGTTTGAAGGTGATTTCACCCATGGTGACTGGGACATCCATGCTCGGGGAGTCCTTTTTTCCAGTCTCAACTCTGCTCTACCATTTTATTTCTTGTCACTGGAAAGAAAGAACACCTCTTGACATTCCCAGTAGTTTACCCTGTCATCATTTCTATCTTTTTGCTTAACCCAATAAAATACCCTTCAGTTAGTCATCTGTGTGAATAAGCATCACTCTCCAGCTTATCTCAAAACCCTCAGCTATTTATCTGTGTGTCTCCTCTAACACTCAAAGCAGTTTTCTTGCTACTGTCAAGTTAATTTACCATAGTTATACTGTTTCTTTTCAGTTACCCAAATATCGGTATTAGATAAAAATAGTCTTCCTACACTTATCTGTTCAGCAAACAGAAGTGTGCCCTCTATCTCAAATTACTCTCATCATGGAAAAAAATACAAATTCTGAAGCTCGCTAGGCCTTTTATTATTTTTTAAGTTCTTTTGTTATTTTACTGAGCAGATGAATGACTGAAAGAAATACACGTTCAATATTTTATCCTCTTGAAATAACTGGTGTGCTTTTCTTCAAAAAATTATTTAAATATACTGGACCTAGTTAAAAATATTTGATTTCAATTCATAGTTAAAGTAAATATTTGGATCTTTTTCATGAATGGCAAAGCACAATGTATTTAAGGCTTTATCGTTTTATGAATTCTATTAAAAAAGAGAGTTCTTTTTCATTCATGAAGAGAAGGAATATTAGGTCGTATAGTTGAAAAGTGAGAATAATCCACTCTGCTGGCATGGGTATCTGAGCGTTCACATAGGGCCAGTTTACTCCAGGAAGCTGGGCTGACGCCTCAGACGTAGCCTCTGTGTTGCCCAGCAAATGGCACCTAGAAAGCAGCTCCCGACACCTGGGAATAATAGAGGATGTAAATAACTCCCATGAATACATTCGAGTTGGAGGCAGATTATCCATAGTATATAAACCACTCTCTGGGATTAAATCAGGAACATTGCCCGTGAGCATTAACCCTTTCCTGGATACCTATGAATGATTGACTTCTGTAGTCCATTAAGAGATACTCGAGTGACAACCTAAAGGCCTTAATGTGGCTGCCAAAACTGCCTCGTAGTTTTTAAGTAGTAGAGAGTTATATCCTGGAGAGTGCACTTAAAATTGTGAATTCAAATACCTACAAGAGCCAGGTGGTAGCATGTGAGAGAGGTTTGTAGTAGGGACCAGAGGTAAAAGAAGGTCTGTTGCCCCTTTAAAGGAGCAGCCTGCTCTTCTGCTCCAGGCAACGGTTACCTGGTCAGAGTGTGGGCTCCAAGTTATCACCTCTCCTCACCTTTCAGAAGAAGCTGAAAATTCAGATTTTTGTGGGAAATCTCCTGAATCTTAAATATTGAATTCAATTTTAAAGAACACTGTGCTGGCTAAGCTAAATATGCCTGTGGGTTACCCGTTGTTGCATTCTGAAGATGAATTCAGAAAGACATTATTGTGCTTGGGCGGGTGAATTTCCTGTTCACTGTAGTTGGACATGGGTCCCAAGACCTGGGGCTCTGGCTCTAAACTGCTGGAAAGGAAAAGGCCTGCATTTCTTGTGGATTTGTCATCTTCCCACCCTTCTGTATCACGTTTCTTTCGGGGCAAGTATTGGCATGTCCCATTTAGATTTTAAGAAAAAGCTCATACCTTTCGTCCTTTGTGTTTCTTGCCCAGTAAAATGGAGATTTCTAAGGTTTAGGCTCTGGGGATAGAGGACACACCTTTATACAGCACATTGTTTTTTGTTCTGTGTTGCTGCATTAGTCAGTTTAGGCTAGGTTATGCTGCATAGCAAACTAGCACTGAATGTTCAGTGGCCCAACGCAAGGAAGTGTTATCTGTTGCTCTAACTGTATGGTGAGCAAGTGGATACCCTCAACATGATTACTCAGGGACCCACATTGACCAATGGTCTACTTCTTTGTGATGCTGTCATCTCAAATTATGGCTTCTAGGGACTCTGTAAAGGAGTCCAGTGACTGGGGTCACTTCAGTTTTATCTAGAAATATACATATTACTTCTGCTTATGGCCCTTTGGCCAGAACTAGTCATGTGGTTCCAACTGAACTGCAGGGGAGGCTGGGGAATGTGAGGTAGTACATGAGATCTTGGCTGACCATTACTGTTTCTACCATAATGTAAGCAACTACAGGTGGCTTCATCCAAAACCCTTCATAGATGTCCAGGTCAGTCTCTGCAGCCATGACATGCAAGTTATCAGAATCTTCTAGCTGAATCTCGTGAATAAAGTTTGGAACTTGGGAGCACAAGCATTTTAGAATCCAAAAAATGTAAAGGGTCTCCCTATCCAGGGCTACTGTTCTTCTGTCACCATGTCATGATAGCATGGGAGGAAGGAGAAAAATATCTTACTGAAGGCTTTGACAGAACATGTCTTCCCCCAGGAATCCTCAGAAGATTCTTTCCCCCAGGATCCTCATTTTTTGGCTCAGGCCAAAAAATATGTAGGGAAGGATGGCAAGTATCAATATCTTCTGATTAACTCCCCCCCTTAATGGTTCTATTCGTCAGTTCCACGTTGGTCAATCAGAAGTATAAATGTCCTATTAATGCTGCCGAAGTTTGCCCTTTGAAACAGAGTTTTCACTAATCTGAGTGGAAGGTTCTCTAACATGCCTGTTTTGGCAGATTTATATGTTTGGGGATCAATCTTGCTTGAAAAAAAATGAGTAGAATGACTTCAACTCTCATGTATCTTCTAGTTATAAACAACTGAAAATCCAACCCAAACTAGCTCAAGCAAGAAAAGGAATTGATTTTCTCTAGCAATTGGTTAAATTCAGGGGAACGACTGGCTCCATTTATAGCTGGATTCACAACTCACACTATGCAGTTGGCACCCACACTGTCACTATTATGTTGTTGTCCATGCTGGCTTTATTTTGAGCCACTGCACATTGGCCCTTAGCGTTTCAGCTGATTCAAGACAGCAGCTCCAGCTTCAAAACTTCTCAGGTTCAAGTTTAGAAAAAAAGGAAATAAGAGAATCCTTTTGGGCATTCTCAAAAATCCGAAGATATACTTTAATTGAACTGCTTAGGTCACATGTGCTGCCCTGAACCTACCATTATGGCTTGACATGTGGTGATTGGTTTGTATCAAACCAAAAAGCAAAGGCTGTTGCCAGAACAACGACAACAAAAGTATAATAGGGAGCCAATAATGATCCACTACTCCATATAAAGTAGGGAATAAAGATACTTACCTGGATATTTTAATCATTTAACCTTATTATAATTATAAATGTTGCTTATTTTAATAGACTTTAGAGAAGATTTAGGTTCACAGCAAAACTGAGTAGGAGATAGAGATTTCACATATACCCCCTCTGCCCTCATTCATACATAGCTTCCCTTATTATCAACACCACCCCCACCATAGTGACACATTTGTAACAACTGATGAACCTACAGTGACACTTCATTATCAGCCAAAGTCCACGATTTACATTAGATTTCACTCTTGGTGTTTTACCTTCTATGGGTCTGGACAAATGTATAATGACATGTACCCACCATTATAGTATCATACAGAGTATTTTCATGGCCTAAAAATCCTTTGCTCTGCCTGTTCATCCCTCCCTCCCCACTAGGCAACCACTGATCTTTTTACTGTCTCCATAATTTTGTCTTTTCCACAATATCATACAGTAATGGGTGGAATCATGCAGTACGTAGCCTGTTCAGACTGGCTTCTTTTCTTAGTAATATGCATTTAAGTTTCCATGTCTTTTCATGGCTTGGTAGCTCATTTCCTTTTAGTGCTGAATAATATGCCACTGTCTTGATGTATTACAAAAACCATGCCTCTACTGAAGGACCTCTTGGTTGCTTCTAAGTTTTGGCAATCATGCATGTTGTTGCCGTACACATCCATGTTTCTGTGTGGACATAAGTTTTCGGCACCCTTGAGTAAATACCAGAAAGCATAATTGCTTGCTTGTATGGTAAGTGTAAGTTTAGTTTTGTTAAAAAAAAAAAAATGCCGAACTGTCTTTTGGAGTGACTGTGCCATTTTGCATTCCCACTAGCAATGAACGGAAGTTCCTATTGCTCCTTATCCTCATCAACATTTGGTGTTGTCAGAGTTCTGAATTTTGGCCATTCTAATAGGTGTGTAGTGGTATCTTATTTAAATTTGCATTTTTCTTATGACATATGATGTGAAGCATCTTCTCATATGCTTATTGCCACCTGTGTATTTTTGATGCGATATCTGTTAAGGTCTTTGACCTATTTTTTAATTGGGTAAATGTTTTCTTATTGTTGAGTTTTAAGTTCTTTGTATATTTGGGATAACAGTCCTTTATCAGATATGTCTTTTGCAAATATATCCTTCCAGTCTGTGGCTTATCTTACTATTCTCTTGATAGTGCCTTTTGCAGAGCAGAACTTTGTAATCTTAATGAAGTCCTGTTTACCAATGCTTTCTTCAATGGATCATGCCATTGTGTTCTTAAAAAAGTCATTCTCAAACCCAAGATCATCTAGATAGTCTCCTATGTGATTTTTTAGGAGTTTCACAGTTGTGCATTTTACATGTAGGTCTGCAATTCATTTTGAATTCATTTTTGTGAAGGGTGTAAGGTCTGTGTCTCGATTCTTTTTTCTTTTTTTTGCATGTGGATGTCCAGTTGTTCCACCACCTTTTTTTTTGAAAAGCCTGTCTTTTCTCTATTGTATGCCTTTCTCTTTTGTCAAAGATCAGTTGACTATACTTCTGTGGGTTTATTTCAGGGCTCTCTATTCTATTGTACCCTATTATATTTACATTTCTACCTATCATCATGATCTTTTCTTGTACCTGCTGACTTGGCATACTATATGCAGAACCTAGGTAGTTAAAATTATGCCGAAGGACTTTTATCTATAATTCTAGGTTGAAGTAGTCAATACAGAAGTACTTTTTAACTGAAGCCACTATTTTATTTTTAACATGGTGCTGTTTGTACATCTGGCAGCTTGCAGATAGCTGGAAACAGTTTGGATGTCCTTGAAATGAAAAATAATCACATGGTTAAAATCTCTGGATTTCTCCTTAGATTTATCCAAGTCAAGAACCTTGAGACAGAAATAATAATTTTCCAGATACCTTCCCCAAGCTTTGTTCCTTTTCTTTGGTTTGTTTCACAGGTGTATCTCTGTAGACAGATGTATTCCTTTTAAAAAGGTCCCCTAGTTTATTGGAAATTTAATATTGACTTTGCTGGAAAATATAACCTCCTAATTGTCTTGTGAACATCCAGCTTTCTCTTAGGACTAAACTTTATGATTAAAACATTTAATTTAAAAAATGGAACTTAGTGAGCTATTTAGATTCTATAAGATTCTAAATGGGGGAAAAATTAAACATTGATTATTGTGCTTCTTTATTTTTAACAGATTATAGAAGGCATTTGCTTGGGAGGTGTCCAAATGATAACATATACTGAGCAACAGGGGCTAGATGACTTTAAAACATAATAAAATAAGGATGGGAAATGGGATTTTATTTAAACTTGCAAACATGTAGTGACTTAGTGTTTCCCATAGTATGTTCTTAGTACACTAATCTGCAAGGGTTACTTGATCAGACAAGTGGAGAAAATACTGCGTTCTCTATTCTCCTCTTGGAAATTAAAAATAGACATTGTAAGTTTTTTTGAAAAGTCCGGTAGTTAAGAAAATAATAATAGACCCTGTTCAACTCTAACATGGAATTTCTCAAACCTATTTTGCCCATAGTATTATTTTTGCATGAACAGCTACTGACATCCTATAGAATCACAGGACAGACTTTGAAAAACATGTTAATTTCTTCACAGCGTTTTTAAAAAGGACGCATGTTGTATCCTGGTAAACATCCTTTCCACAAAATTTAAGCTGTTTCCAGTTTAATCAATAGGAAAGGGAACTGTTTATGTACAAATATTCACTGAAAGTACATACTCAGATTTCCCAGGTAAGAGGAAAGGATAAGTTTCCTGGAAGTGGCAGCATGAACACTTGCCAAGCCATTGCATAAATCAGTGTTCATTATTATAAATCATAAATCCATTAGCCATTGAGAGAGAATTTCTTTTGTTTTATTCCCAAATTTGCAGTAAAAACCTTACTTAATTCATTTAGTAACATACTCATGTAAAGTAAAATTGTCTTTACAATTAACCTTTTCTAACATGTAATTTTCACAGTTAATTCCTGCCAAAGCAGAATATGAAAAGAAAAACAAACTTCACTGACATTCATTGTAATCTATCTAGGGTTCATTCAGTGTGGTAGGAACTTCTGGTTAATTTAGCTAATTTCTCAGAAGAGCTGAATGTGGAAATTTTACCTTTCCTAAGTGGGTTTATTTGGTTTCTGTATATACTAATAGACAATGATTTTGATATAGCTTTAAAGTATATTATTTTTATTATAATCTATGTGCTCTTAGTTTAAAAACAATTGCCTTTCTCATAAATGCATGGGAACACCACATAATTTTATATTTAAATCTGAAAAGTGATTCTGCTAAAGAAGCTTATTGGCAACTAGCTGAACTTGATGGAGTATATGTTTTCAATCAGCAAACTATCAAAGCAACATGGAAAGTGTGAGGAAAGAAGATGTAGGCCCAAGAAGAAATCTTAATCTGAGGACCCTGTAAATGCAAGAAAAGCAATTTTAAACTACAGAAAATTCAAATCATAAATAAGGATAGTGTATCCATATTACATAATTTAAAAGTACAGTTAATAATATTCTTATACCAATAAATGGAAAAGTACCAAAATCAAAACCACAAGATCACTTTTCAAAATGCAGTTATTCAAAAAGAAAATAAACTCACTGTAGTAATTTGGAAAAGCAAAACACTATGAAGCACAGATAGAAATACCCCACCATTCTACTACCGAGACAGCTACAATATTTTGAAATATTTCATTCCAGTCTCTCATTTTTTTCACTAAGCTGTAGACTATGTATTTTGCCATGTCAGTTTAAAACAAAATGAGCTTCATTTTTTAGTAGCAGCATAATATCCCCTCACATTGCCAAACCAGAAAGGTATTTTTCTTAAGTAAAATAAACTTTTATTGTTGTTTTGTATTTTTCCCCTGAGAATAAAAGCAGGCTCATCGTAGGAAGGGCTCGCAGCAACCCTGTGTTTTGAATACATGTGCGAATTTCAAGATTACTATAGTCTGTTAGGAATATTTCCTAGAACAATCATCAGAAAGTTTTCCGGAATTTCCTTTCCTTATTTCTCTAATCAAGGCATAGAAAGAAAAAGACAGTGTAGGATGAGAAAGCCTAAGAATTCTCTTATAAGTGGTTGTTGTGTAGAATAGTAGGGTTCCATGAGAAATGGTAAAGTCCAGCAAGATAAATGATTCCAATAAAGAAATTGTATGTGTGAAATAAACCCGAAATGTGTTAGAATGATTTGACCTAAGCCACACACCTGCTACACTTTTGTCCCTACTTCATCAAGTAGCCCCCTTCTGAATGCCCGCTCCCAGGCACTCTTTTCTCCCCCACCCCTGTCCCTCTCCCACCCTTAGGAAACTCGTCCACAGTGCATGCGTATATGCCTTGTCTATACTGTAACTGGAATCATGCCTTGACAACATTTTATTGACATGCAGTTGTGACAATTTCTTTCTTCCATCTGATTCTCAGAATAACTTTTAAAACATAAAGCCCTGGAAAGTCCATTTATGTTTCTCTTGAATCTCAACCAATCAAAAATACACAGCTAAGTGTGATTTTGTGTGTGACACATTTTTGATATTTATAAACCTTAGACATTGGTTCCACGTGAGGGAATAATAAGAATACTTTTTCTGCAAGTGCTTTGGCAATGCTATTCTAACCGCTAATCTTTGGGCATAAATGACCAAAAAAAGTCATACACAGTTTCATAAAATTCAAAGCATTTGTAGGCACCACGTAGTATCTACTTGGGGCTAATGCTGTACTTGGCATTTCACAGTGATTCCCTCAGCCTAGGAAACCATGCTGAATTCTAGCGAAACAACAAAGTGAGAAAAATGTCAGATCTTCGTTCTTTTCATGATTTTAAGAACGACTCTGGAATCATCTAGAGTTTGGAATATGTTCCAAAGATCTCTCTTTTTGTTTTCTCTCAGCGTGCAAGGTAGAATCATACTTAGTTGGCTTTTTAATGAAAGTATATTTTAGATGAATTTGAAGATGGTGTTTCCCAATTTTTTATGAAGATAGACAAGCTCTGAAGGCTATTTCCTTAGACTGAGTAGAAGAAACCGTAATGCACCATGAAAGAATAGGAATGTCTTAGAAGGTTTTTAGCTCTGGCAATCCCCATAGAATCTTCTGGTTTAAATTTCTATCATTTCACCTTCAGCGTAGCCCAAACAATATAGGACTTCGACTTTATTGCATCAGTCCTAAGACATTTTTGTTTTTCCTCCAAAAGGTCTAACTGTATATTCCTTATATTGAGCTATGGATTCATCCTATAAGGGGCCATTCTCAGTATGCTTGAAATATGAAAATGAAATGAATTTCATAACTGGAAAATCCAGTTATCAGGCATGAGTAAATGGCTACATTTGTTTTAGATTCTTTTGCTAGTCACTCCATTTTCTTCTAATTTAACAAAGCTCATGTATGAAATTAGACTCAGCTGTTATTTATCACTGAGCTCCACCATCTAAGGTATGAACCGTTCCTCTCCTATCTAGGGGTTTTCATTTAACTTTCTCTCTCTTCATACTTAGGCACCTAGAACATGTTCAACTTCCTTGTATACAAGCTCAAAGTTCATTTTCCCGTTCCCTGTATTCATCTAGAAAAGATAGGTATCTGCTCTCCCTCAGTGACCAGTCAAGATTGTGCTGCATTGAGGAACAAGGTATCGGTAGCATTTCATTTTAAAACAGGTTTTTTGTTGTTGTTGTTTCCTCAAGCTTTGCTCATAAAGCTCTTAAGGATCCACTTCCTTATTTTGAGGTTATGATTTATACTCGATGTGCTTTCAAAAGACATTTGGAGCTGGCTTATAATACAAAGCACAGGGATATAGAACAACATCATTAAAGCAGACCTAGAAAATGAGAAGTCATGCATGGAGAGAGGTAAAAATATACAAGCAGAATAAGTCCTAGAGCTAAGCAGGTGATCTTCCCCAGATCCTTGTGACAACCCAGGCGGAAAGTTGAAGTGATGGATTACTTAATTCTAATTAGCTGGTGTGGAGGGGCAGAAAGAAGCACACTGGTTCATTGGGAGAGGGAATTTTGCCCTACACCTGACTTGTGAGAGGCATCTGTAATATGGCTTTAAAAAACGGGAAAGACTTTGAAATGATTTTCTTTTAAGCATTTTATGGGAGCCTAGCATACACTGAGAAAAAAAGCATAGATCCTAAGTGTATAGTTAGATGAATTTTCACAAGCCAAGCACATCTGTGGAACCAGTACCTGGAGCAAAAACAGAATGTCTTAGCCTCCCAAAGACCTGTGGGTCCCCTTCTAGTTGGGACAACCTCCTCCTTCAAAATACCCACTGTGTTTTCTTCTCAGAACATAAGTTGTTTTTATCTTTTTCGTTTTAGTGTATTTTAACATTTCAATAATTTATCTACACTTTTAAGCTAATAATTTTGTTCACTCATGGTTTCATCCATCCATTCATTCAGGCCCATCTACAAAATCTTGACCACTTGCCATACTCCTAACAGCCATGAAGTTTAGAATGTTTGGGAGCTTTAAATTGCCTTTTATTTTTTTTTAATTTGCATGCACTAAAATCCACTTGGTTTTTTTTTTCCTTTTTATTTTGGTGCCTGATTATATAGGTTTTGACATAGGCATAGATTAATGTAACCACCCCCCTCAAGCTGGATTCCAAAGAATTTCATCACCCCAAAACTCTGTCCTCCTGCCCCTCTGTAGTCATACCTCCCCCAGCCATTCTGACAACTCCTGATGGAGCATTACAATCTATAGTTTGAGTTTCAAGACAGTAATGTAGAAACTTTTCTCATTCTTCATTTCTCAGCTGCAAATTTTCCCTTTGCCCTTCTTCTATCTTTGCATCTCCATCCTATTAAAGCCGTTTCATCTTTTGATTGCAAAGGCCAGAGTCTGTCCATATTAAGAAAGACATTTTTCTGGTGGTGCAAAATTCCAGTGTTCTACCCGACTGACTCACCTTGTTTTCTGTACAAAAGTTTTTTTTTTTTTCTTCTCAGAGGTTGGGTACTTATGCTGCAGAACACAGAAATACTGACCTTTGGGTGAGGATCACTTTGAATCTTACAATGTGAATATAACGTATCCCAGGATGGAGTGGAAAAGAAAAACTCAGAGCTGAATCAGGAACAACAAACAGGCAGATGCACCCTGAAATACCCTTCTGAGTTTTTCAAGATTCTAATTCTCTAAGAAAATGTTTATTTTCCACCAATTTATCCACCGTCAATAATTTTCCCAAGTTATCTTTCAAATAGGGAGTCCTTTACCGCCTTGTAGTAACACTGGTAACAGTGAAAGAGGTGGTATTTTGGAAGAAAATTGGTCAGCTTAAATTGTTTAATGCATAACAGTTGGCAGACTGTTCCTGTGATTTCAGTAGTATTCTGAATTTGACTTTTGAAGGGAAACACCAGTACATTGTGTATGTAAGAAAAGTGAGTCTCAGTTGCAAAATGTGCCTTAGCAACAACTTTATCTTTTATTGAGTGTGTTGTATTATAAATGCTGAATATATTCTGTAGAGAAAAGCACAACAATACAGTCAAGGGAAAGAACATTGAAAACACTTGACCAACCCCCTGAAGCATCACTATTTTTCTTTTTAACTTTTTTTAATGAAAATTTTCAAATGTATATAAAAGCAGAGAAAACAGTGTAGGCCACCCAGTGCACCCATTGCCAGCTATAACAGAATCAACACACACCCGCTCTTAGACCATTTCTACCCACAAATCCTGTCTCACACATGATTATTTTCAAGCAAATCCCACACATCAAATGATTTCATCCAAAATTTTGTTTATGTACTTCTAAAAGATAATGCTTTTTAAAAACCGTATTGCGGGACTTCCCTGGTGGCGCAGTGGTTAAGAATCCGCCTGCCAGTGCAGGGGACACAGGTTCGAGCCTTGGTCCGGGAAGATCCCACATGCCGCAGAGCAGCTAAGCCCGTGTGCCACAACTACTGAGCCTGTGCCCTAGAGCCTGCGAGTCACAACTACTGAGCCCACGTACCACAACTACTGAAGCCCACACACCTAGAGCCCATGCTCCGCAACAAGAGAAGCCACCACAATGAGAAGCCCGCACACTGCAATGAAGAGTAGCTCCCGCTCGCTGCAACTAGAGAAAGCCCACGGGCAGCAACGAAGACCCAACACAGCCAAAAATACAAAATAATAATAAAAATAAAAACAAATAAATTAATAAAATAAATAAAAATCATAATGCTATGATCACAGCTGAAAAGCATTAATAATTTTATATTTTTAAATATTTTGCCAGTACAAATTCCCCAGTTAACTTTTATTTGGTATCAATGGTTAGAAAAACAACCATTTGTAATATCTTATTGTACATCCATTCTAACGACTACCTTCCTCTTTTGTCTGTGTGTGCTTTTGTGTACCTGTGTTTCCTTCCAGATGTCCACTCACAATAAACACATATGCTCATATTCATAAATTGGGATCCCCTGCAATACTTTTCTGTCTCTAACATCTTCCCGTAACAGTACATTAAGTTTCCCTCCTTATTTTTTCATTGCTATTTAGAATTTCATAGGATGCCTCACTATTATTCATTTTATCATTTACATTTAATTGTTCATATGGGCCATCCTGCATTGAATATAAATAATATTTAAATTATTACTGAATATAAGTTCACATTATATTCACAGGTATATCAGCTACCTTTAGATGTTAACAACTGCTTGATGAGCAAAGAAATAAACAACAGGATCTGTGTCTGGATCTTATTTTTTGTTTTTAACATCTCTATTGGAGTATAATTGCTTTATAATGGTGTGTTAGTTTCTGCTTTATAACAAAGTGAATCAGCTATACATATACATATATCCCCATATCTCCTCCCTCTTGCGTCTCCCTCCCTCCCACCCTCCCTATCCCACCGCTCTAGGTGGTCACAAAGCACCAAGCTGATCTCCCGGCTATTCAGCTGCTTCCCACTAGCTAACTATTTTACATCTGGTAGTGTGTATATGTCCATGCCACTCTCACACTTTGGTGACTATATCTTTAGGCAAGTGTGTTTTACTTTCAGTTAATCAAAGTAAAGATGCTTCAATCACATGCTGTAATCTTGTGTGTCACTTTAGAGTTTAGCTGACAGCAAGTTACATTGTCAGGAAAGTACCAACTGTTCAGATTAATACGTAGGGTCTGAGTTAGCATGCTAAGTGGGTGTATGATCTCAGTTAAATAAGACACCAGATCCAATGACCGTGTTTCCTAAGCTCTCAGATCCTGGTAGGTTTTGGTAATTCAAGAACATTTGGCCTTGTGTTCATGCGTGAAAGCCTGCATGGGAAAGACTTATACTTTGACGCCAGATAAACAAAGTATGAATCCTGGCTCCAACATTTACTGCTGGATGACTTAGTACATACTGATATCTCTGAGTTTGAAATTTCTTCACCTGCTTTAAGGAGATAATAGTATTGCCTAATTATTAGGTGACGGTGGGGATTGAATGTGATGATGCAGTAGAGGGCTTTGCATAGTGCCTGACACGTGGTAAACCAAGAGCTCAATAAATTCTAGCAGCTTCCGGTTATAGTGAAAAGACCAAAGTAAATGCCACACACCAAAGACTACATGGAGGGAGATCCCATTTCTGTATAGTACAACAGGAAAATGACTCTGTGCCTTAGATGTCAAGATGGAGGTTATCTTCAGGAGGATAGTTACTAGAAGGGGGCACAAGGGACTTCTAGGGTGTTGGTGTTCTTTTCCTTGACCTGTGCTGGTTACACAGTTGTGTTCAGTTTCAGAAATTCATTGAGCTGTACATGTATGAATATGCACCTTTCTGTATGTACTTTACACTTCAGTGAAAAGTTAAAATTGCAAACAAAACTTTAAAGAACAACAACAACACAAAACATCAATCTTATTCCTGGCGATAAGCTATCTGGCACATGGTACCATAGTTGGTTGATTGGTAGGTGGGTAGGTAGATAGAGAAGATAGATATAATGCTGGTAGTTGTTTTCCATTTTAATTGTTGCTTTCCTGTTAAATTTTAGGAAACTTTAGTTAGAATAATGTTGATTCAAGTCACCTACCATGTATATTTGGATTTTTTTAAGGTTAAGGGCCTTTTTTTACTGAAGTGAACTTGATTTACAATGTTGTGATAGTTTCAGGTGTACGGCAAAGTGATTCCATTTTATATACATATTCTTTTTCAGATTCTTTTCCCTTATAGGTTATTATAAAATATTGAGTGTTGTTCCCTGTGCTATACATTATGTAGGTCCTTGTTGGTTATCTATTTCATTATATAGTACTGTGTATCTGTTAATCCCATACTCCTAATTTATCACTCCCCCTGCTTTCCTCTTTGGTAACCGTAAATTTGTTTTCTATGTCTGTGGTTTAGTTAAACTCTTCTCCTTTATATTTTTGAGAGAATTCTCCATATTCAACCTGAGGGCAGATGCTTGCCTTCCTTGTTTCCTCTGGGTTTCCTTGGGGGACCTGTTGCAGCATCAGCAGCCTCATCTTGTCTGCCTAGACCAGAGCCACGATGCTGTGGACTCTGAAATGAGCTGTCGTGGGAAGCCTGGGGAGGGGTGGCCCACCCAGTAGGTAGCGAAACCCATCAAGTTGTCCTGAAGAGTAATTCCCTCTTCAGAATCCCTCTAAGAAGTAGCAGTGAATTCATGACCGAGAGTTATCTCCTTTCTTTTGGTGGTGACGTTTCAAGTGCTCAGAAGTACATTTGAAGTTTGAGAAAATAGACCCAAGGAACAGATATTGGGTTTAGTTGTTCTGAGACAGTCACACTCACTTTGTCAAGCAGAATGAAGTGAACTGGGCCCAGCACTTGGTAGGGTGAAGCCTGCTGTTCGGTGCAACTTGAGATGCCAAATTGAGGGGAGCCCTCGGGATCTGGGTATGGAATCTGCTCTGAGAAAAATATTTCAGTTCTCACCGTTATTAGTCCTTTTGTTTCACTATCATATGTATGTATGTATTTTCAAAGACTGAAAGGTAAAATATTTGATAATCTTCCTCTTGAAGTCCAACGGACACAATCTAGTCAGATTTCATAAAAGTCACCTACCAGAGAGATTTTAACAACAACAACAAAAAGTTTAAGCAGATGGATCTTAACCAGTATTTTCTAATGTGAATACGGATATGGAAAATGTAATTATAAGGATGTTAGACCCTCTTTTTTGCTGTCACAGCACACAGCTGGAAATCGCTTATTATTAGTTTGCAAATCCTACAGGAAAATACAGAATTATTTTTAGTACTCAGCAAATTTATGGTGGTAATTATGGGTACTCACATCACTTCCGGAATGTGAGAGACCTATATGTTTCTTTTCCATACTGAGAAGATAATTTGTATCACTTGTGCACCCTTGAATATTGATTTTTGTCATCACTGGAAATCAAACGTGCTTTTCCGGTAATGCCATGGGTGGCACTGGTTATTTTGCGGTGTAGATTGTTTGGAGTCTCTCTGGCTGTGGGTATCTTTTTTTCTTTTTAATCATGAAAATATATAAACGTTTGTAAAAAAGAATCACCTGATTTTCCCATCACCAAATCCCCCAACCTCCCAGCATCTGAATTCACACATTGCGCTGTCACCTTTGGATCACTGGGAATAGGGCCCCTGGTTCTATTCAGAGCCGAATCCTTCCCTTGTCCCCTGGACCCCACCTGTTCTCACTCTGTACTCAAGAGCTTCACTCTGACAGTCACACCCCATCTCCCTCGTGTCATCTGCCTCCATCAGTCCCCACACGTGCCTTAGCAGCTCTGATCTTGAAAAATAAAGCCCCCAGACGCAAAAATCCTCAGACAAGCAGCTACGTTAGTCGTCTGTACTTCTCACCCCCCTCTTCTCTGCTCAGCTAACTCCGTCGGGCCTCCAAATCCATCCATCTTTTTAGAAATGACACCTCCATCTACCATCTCTGCAGGCCAAAAACACTGGAGTCATTTTATAAACTCAGTCTTGGAAGTTTTCTCATCAACTCGCACTCCAGAAGGTCTTTGTAACCCAACCCCTTTTCTTCACCTGACTCCCAATCCCACCAGTACACAGACATCGTATCGTGGTCACCAGAACCTTCAGGCTAAATCTAAGGTCCGTTATTTGGCCTTTCCTATTTCACCGCCCTTGTTGAAATCTTCCTTTTTCTCTAGGCTTCTGTGACAGTACATCCTCCCATTATTTTAATTTAAAAAACTTAACAGAAAAGAATATGAACTAGGTAACTGAAAGGGGTATGTAGGATTATATAGCCTTATGTAAAGAACAGTAACTAGGTCACTGAACTGCATGAAAGGAGATCACCAAGGTGTTATGAAGGCCGTGACGGCAGGAAGCAGCCACCACCTTGAGGGATGAGGTTGTAATACTTCCGATTTAGAAGCCGAGAGGAGGCGCCCAGTGGGGCTGAGACCCAGACCTCGGAGGAGGGCAAGCTGGCTGGTGCTGGAGTTGCTGAGCGGGATGCTATGAGCCTTGTTCTGTGAATGCTGGTAAAATGAAGTAAACTGCTGCTAAAAAAAAAAAAGGACTGACCCCGCTAGGATGAACAATGGAGACTGGGATGAAGCCAAAGGGAAAGCAAACCCCAAGCTCTTTCTGACTCCGCCTTCCTTGCGCCTTCTCTCTGGCGCCCTCTAGAGCCGGAGCCTAACAGAGAGCTCCTGGCAAAGCAGGAAAGGTAGGTCTTAGCCCCACATTACAAAGCAGGGCAGGCGAGCAAGGGTGAGTTTGAAGATGAGACCAGTAGCTTGATAACTTACAACCTCCTCTCTCACTTGCTCCTTTTCAATCTCTGCTCCTGACTCTGCATCGTCCGGCCAGTATTGAAATGTGGGAGTGTCCAGGGGCTTCCAGCGGGGCCCTCTCTCCTTGGGTCCTCTTCTCCAGCCCTCTAGCTTTCAGTCAGTGCATCTAAACACTGATGATCTCACATTTATATCTACAGCCCTGACCTTTCCCCCAGGTCCAGAGCCAAGGAGCAAACTGTTTATGATGCATTTCCACATAGATATTTCACGGGCCTCTCAAGCTTGACATGCTGAAAACAGTGCTTTTGATTCCCTGCTGGTCTCCAACCTGCCCCTCCTGCCACCCTCTCATTAAATGACACGTCCTGTATTTCCTCAGGCCAGAATCTCAGTCATTTTATAAACTCCATCTTTTAGTTATTCTTATAAACACAGTCTTATAAATTATTCTTAGAAATGCCATCTCCAAACTATACTCATAAGCTAGCCCCCTTTTATGATCTCCATGGCTGTAGTTATAACACACATCACCTTTCTCTGGAACAGTGCAGGAATGGGGATATGCCTCCCTGCTTCCTCACCTGTGACCCTGTAATCCACATGCCACAGAGTGTTTCTGGGACTTCAGGGTGGGCGGATCCCGTTGCTAGCCTGCTTAAAATCTTACAGTATAAAAACAATACGCGTGCAGTAGAAATTGTACTTGGAATTTTGAGCTTTTCCTGGGTTAGCGATACGTGAGATGATTCCTTCTCATGATGCTGGGCAGCAGCGACTCAGCTCCCGTCAGCCACGGGATCATGAGGGTCCACAACAGACACACTTACAGCCATTCTGTTTCCAGACAACCATTCTGTTCTTCACTTTCAGTACAGTAATAAATTACATGAGATTTTCAACACTTTATTATAAAATCGGCTGTGTGTTAGATGATTTTGCCCAACTAAGCTAATGTAAGTGTTCTGAGCATGTTTAAGGCAGGCTGGGATGAGCTATGCTATTTGGTAGGTTAGGTGTATTAAATGCATTTTCTTTTTTTTAATATAAATTTATATTTTATATATTTATTTTTGGCTGTGCTGGGTTGGGTCTTAGTTGCTGTGCACAGGCTTTCTCTAGTTGTGGTGAGGGGGGCTACCCTTCATTGCAGTGTGCGGGCTTCTCATTGTGGTGGCTTCTCTTGTTGTGGAGCACGGGCTGTAGGCACACAGGCTTCAGTAGTTGTGGCATGCAGGCTCAGCAGTTGTGGCTCGCAGGCTCTAGAGCGCAGGCTCAGTAGTTGTGGCGCACGGGCTTAGTTGCTCCGCGGCATGTGGGATCTTCCTAGACCAGGGCTCGAACACCTGTCCCTGCATTGGCAGGCAGATTCTTAATCACTGTGCCACCAGGGAAGTCCCTTAAATGCATTTTCAATTTACGATATTTTCAATTTATAATGGGTTCATCAGGCCATAACCCCATTGTAAGTCAAAGAGGATCTGTATTTAACGGTGGAATTAGAAGATTTCCAAAGTCCCTCTGGACTACTCACTCAGTCTACCTGCTAGAATCCTACTTCTTGTGTGTCTTTTGGAGGAAATTGCCATGCTGTAAGCTGAAGAATCCACTCCCTGTCTGTTTATTTAGAGAGTAGCCATTCTATCTTGCTGCCTTGTGGAAGGGGTTTGGGAGAGAAGACAGATTCTGCAAACCCCCAGACAGCACCAAGGTTTGCAAACTGCAGTTCACGTTTCTTCACCTCTTTACATCCTCGGCAGGAAGATCCATTCTGACATTGTGTTTAGTACTAAACTGTTGTAATCAAGTTCTGTCCAGGTTGAGAGATGTTGGTTACCTAGTTGCAAATACCTCCTGGAGTTCTGACTGCTGAAAATGGCCTCACCCCTTGCCTGACTTCCCTGCACATCTTTGAAAATTCACCTTAGAAGCTACAGGGGCTGAACTTGATGGAATGCTAAGGCAAAGATGTCATTTCTTGAAGAGAGAGGGGAAGAGAAAAGAAAAATGTGCGGTATAGTCCATCAGTTCGTCTCAGTCCCATTCAGAAAACCTCTCTAAATGCACGTGCCCTTCCAAGCACAGGAAGGCGCCAGTGCCTGCTATTCCTGATCCTTGTCCCTAATTCAAGGCGCCTCTGTCTTCAAGGAGCCATCTCCCCGCACCCCTATGCAACTGCAGTCCTGTGGTCCCTTTCCTTCTATTATCCATATGACTTCTTACCCCAGAAGCCCTCCTAACAAAAGACTACATAATGAAACATAACAGAGAATGTATAGGAAGAATGTTTAATGGGCAGATTAAGTAGCAAGGCTCATGCTTCTCAAGTCTCCACTTAGATCAAGACTCTTGGGCTTCCCTGGTGGCACAGTGGTTGAGGGTCCACCACGCCCCGGTCCGGGAGGATCCCACGTGCCACGGAGCGGCTGGGCCCGTGAGCCATGGCCGCTGAGCCTGCGCGTCCGGAGCCTGTGCTCCGCGACGGGAGAGGCCACAACAGTGAGAGGCCTGTGTAACGCAAAAAAAAAAAAAAAAAAAAAAAAAAGACTCTTAGCATCATCACAAAACCCATCAGTGGAGAGAAACAGGAGAAGCAGCTCTGTTCCCTTTTCTGCAGAGTGGCTCTGGTTCAGGGGCCAGGAACCCATGGGTGTTGTAATCTCCCATTTAATCCCCCATGACTCTGGCTTTTGTGACAAAAAGCCTCTATACTTCTTCCCAGTATCACATTCCTGAGCCTGCAGGCTTCCTGGAAATCTCTGTCTACAAGCCTCCATGCTTTGGGCATGTTGTGGTCATTTTTCTCCACCCTTGTGGAAGACAGTTCCTCACCTGCTCTGGTTTTTAAATGGCCAATCATTTTACAGGTCAGGGTATTACCTTAAAGATTCTCTTGAACTACTCCAAAGATCTTACCCCATAAAGGTGTTCCTCTCAGTGCCCTGAAGCAACTTCAGATACTTGTTAAAAATTCAGTCTTCTGGATCTTTCTGGGGGTCCTTCTAAATCAGAGTTTCTGGGGATGGAAATCAGGTATATATGTATTTTTAGAATGTCCAACAGTCTATTCTTAAGTGAAAGTGAACCTCTGGTCTATTGTGTAACTAATTGGAATAATAGAAAGAAAGCAAATTCGAGAGCTGGTTTTGCTAAAATTTGGCCTGCTTACCACTCAAGTTATTTGAGACATTATGGAATAGCTTTTAGAAAATAATTAGGCATTAATTTTCATGTGTTTTAAAACAAAATGTAACATCAAACCAATGGCTTTTTTGATATTAAAGTTGAGGATAAGGCTGAAGAAAAGTTACTGTTTAAAGAAAAAATTATAAACAGTTAAGGATAAAGGGAATCTGAATGGGTGAAAGGGTTCTGTTGCTTTGTTCAAATCCCCGTTCACCCGCTAGTTACTTGAATCACATCAGACATGATTCTTCTTGTCCCACCTACTTGTCCGGTGCACCCGCGGAAGGCGTGTTGTACCCATCCTGAGCACGGCTGCCACCTTCCTGTGCCCTCGCCTCCCCGCAGACAGGAGCAGTTTCCTGGCAGCGCCCCCCAGGGGCCGTGAGGCTGGCAGTCGGTAAAATGTGACGTTATTGCGTTTGGTGTCTGCTTCCACTTTCCTCCTTAGCCCGGTTTTCCTCGTGCAGTATTTTTCCCCTCGAATGCCACCTCTCTCCCTAGATGTATTGTCCTGTCCCAGACTGTGAGTGTAGCATTTACAATCCTGTCGCTCAGCTGAAAAGAATAAGAGTTTCTATGAATTTCTTTACCAGAGGTGCTGTCTGGTGCCAGACTTTCCAAGATGGAGTTTGCTAATCCAATGACATAACGATGCTGATATGCCAGTTTAGAGGGTAGAACTGTCACAGTCTGATTTCAGGTGACATGATGGATACAGCAGGTGCTATCAGTGTCCTACCTGTGCCCCCCAACCACTGCCTGTGCTCCAGCTGATGTCCAGCTGCCTCTGTCTGCATCCCTGTGCTTGTGGGCTCTTTTTCTCAACTGCAGGAAATCTCTCCGTGATGCAGCCTCTCCTTTATTTTAATTTTTTTTTTAACTTTTTTTTTTTTTTTTTTTGTGGTACACGGGCCTCTCACTGCTGTGGCCTCTCCCGTTGCGGAGCGCAGGCTCCGGACGCACAGCCTCAGGGGCCATGGCTCACGGGCCCAGCCGCTCCACGACATGTGGGATCTTCCCGGACCGGGGCACGAACCCGTGTCCCCTGCATTGGCAGGCGGACTCTCAACCACTGCGCCACCAGGGAAGCCCTAAAATTTTTTTTTTAACTTTTTATTTTAAATTGGAGTATAGTTGATTAACAATGTTGTGGTAGTTTCAGGTGTACAGCAAAGTGATTCAGTTATACATATACATGTATTTATTCTTTTTCAAATTCTTTTCCCATTTAGGATGTTAGATAATATTGAGCAGAGTTCCCTGTGCTGTACAGTAGGTCCTTGTTGGTTATCTACTTTATTTTATTTATTATTTTTTTCTGTGCACATGTCAATTCCAAACTCCCTAACTATCCCTTCCCCCCACCCTTCCATCCTAGTAACCCTAAGTTTGTTCTCTAGGTCTGTGAGTCTGTTTCTGTTCTGTAAATAAGTTCATTTGTATCATTTTTATAGATTCTGCATAGAAGCGATATCATACGATATTTCTCTTTCTCTGTCTGACTTACTTCACTCAGTATGACAATCTCTAGGTCCATCCATGTTGCTGCAACCTGCATTATTTCATTCTTTTTAATGGCTGAGTAATATTCCATTGTATATATATATACCATGTCTTCTTTGATCAAAGTGAGAACTTGTGATTGAGATTCTAAGTCAGGTTAGAGGGGAGAGTCTCTTTCAGATTAGAGAAGGGGAGAGTCTCTTTCAGATTAGAGAAGGGAAGAGTTTGGGGCAGATGAAAGCTTTGTATATTTTCCTAGTCCCCCCTTCGGCTGTGGCCCCATATGGTCATGTATTGAATGTCAGCGATGACTCTTTCCTATCAGTAACCCTAAAAAGTCCTGGTTCATCATCTCTTTGACTTGTTAATCTGGCTGATCCAGGGAGTCCCAGATTTTAACTCACATCAGAACCCCCCCAGAAGGATTGGTAAATCACAGATGACTAGGACACTCCACCTCCCAGAGACTCTGATACAATAGGTTTGCAGTGGGGTCTTAGGATTTGCATTTCTAGTAAGTTCCCAGGTGGTGCCAATGCTGTTGGTCCAGGGACCTCGATGAGAACTGATTGTGTAAGAATGCTTTCACCATAACCTCTTGAAATATAGAGCCAGACGCTTGCCACTGAGATAAAATTAATTGATTTTTCTTCTAAAATCATATGTATTGATTTTGATTATGTAATATATTTACATGGCTTAAAAGTTAAAGTCTGTAAAACAGTGGATGAATTCTTCCTTAGCATGATAAAATACACTGATCTCAACACAAAAACCAGCTTTATGCTTAATGGGGAAACACTGGAAATATTTCCATGAAAGGAATAAAGCAAGGGTGTTAATTATGTCCACTATAACTTATTATTCTAGAGGTATTCTAGACATTATGGTATACCTAGAAAGCCCAAGAGAATCAAGTGAAAAAAGAAAAACTACTGTCTAATAAAAATTTTCACAAGCATGACTGTGTACAGTATTAAATGTGAAAATATCAGCTTATGTACATAAGCAATAAACAAGGAGAATATATAATGGAAACAGAAGTCCTATTTCAAAAAAAATACACTATACTGAAAAATAAACTATCAATATATTTAAAACATTTACAAGATCTACATGAAAATAAAAACTTTAAAATAGCCTAAGGATACAAAGAAGGGCTTGAACCAATGCAAGAAGATACAACGTTCTTGAGTGGAAAGACTTAACTTCATAAAAATGTTAATTTTCTGTAAATAAGAAATAAATTCAACATGAATTTATTTATATTCTTTAAAATACCAAGATGAATTTTTGAGCTAAAGATGCTATTCTTAGGGTGCACAAGGAAAAGTAAACCAAGCTTAGCTGGGAAAATTCTACAAGAGTAATGAGGAAGGACTTACATCAGTATACTGTAAAGCCATAAAATATACTGTAAAGCTATAATGATTTAAGCATTCTGGTAGTAGAGCAAATATAAACACAGTAGAAAACCCACAAGTAGCCTACAATACAGACAAATATGAATCATGTTATGAAGTTGGCATTTTAGTTCTTGGTGAAAGGATAGAATAGATTTCTCTAACACAGAACCTGTGGTCGTTGTATTATTAATATTGTTACATCGGGCACTGCTTCAGATTCACCTATCTATGTTTACTGAGAACTCACTACATACTAGACAGCTTCCTAGTCATTTCCACAGGCTTTGTTTAATCTTCACAAACATCCACGAGGCAAGAATTCTTTTCTCCATTTTAAAACTTTAGAAAACGGAGGCCCAGAGATGTTAGGTATCTTGCTTACAATTGCACAGCAATGAGCACAGGTGGAATTCAAACCATCACCTTCTGACATCCTATCTGGGGCTCTTTCTGTACACCCAACTCCAAATCTCATTAAGCAATATTTTTGGCCATTTCTTTTCTAATATTTCCTACTCACTGTCTTTATTTCATTTGAGTCCTCATTTTCTAGGGTAGTCAACATGGGTTTCTAATGAAAATTTATTTTTAAAAATTGATTTTAAAAATATTGATTGAAATTGATATATTGACATTTCAAAATATTGAAATTGATTTTTAAAATACTTGTTTTATTTCTCGGTTTAGACCATCAAGATAGCAGAGGATGGATGGTCTGGGTGATCTAAGTTAGTTGCTAAGAGATCTGGAGCCTAACCTTAATGGTATATTTTCACTAGACCTCATGCAGGAAGAAATACTGTTACCAGCTCAGGACATGGCATAGCCAGGTCTGAGTACCTCGGGGGATTGTGTGAGCCTGGGGTCTCTCCTGGGGCCCCTCCCTCACCTCCCCTCTCCCCAGCGAAGATTGGCTTTCCAGCTACTCAAGGTGCCTCAGAGAACCCGAACGGCTCTTTAGTTTCTGAGCCTTCCAGGTTCTGCCGCCTGTCCCACGATGAGGGGATAACAGGTTGGTTGCTGCCCTCAGTGACGCTAGGCCATTCACAGCTGACTTGGAGCTCAACCCCTGATTCTAAGGAAGGCCAGTAGGTTTTTGTTAAAACAAGCACAATCCACCTGTTGTGGAAATTCATGATTTACTAGTGATTTATGACTTCTATTTTTTCCTCTTTAACTAGGATGCAGCCCTTGTTTCATTAGGTTTATTATGTTTTTAATTACCTTAGGGACCTATTTGGTGCCTAATTATCTATATGACAGGAAATTAAACTAAGCTTCTATTTGTCTGTAGGCACTGAGTAACCTTACTTTCCCCTCTTCCCTTTCTTTTGTTTTTTTTTAAATGATAACATGAATTGCAAATCTAGACCAAAATGGGTTTTGTGCAGCACTTTCAGACCAGCTATGAGTTAGAAAACATTTGATGAACATTAGAAAGGGCAGTCAATTTTTTTGTCAATTGATTGTGAGTTGACTCATTGTAGTTGTCATAGTGGGTACTCTGCCATCGTGGGCAAGTTTAAGGTCTCTCTAGTCTGACTTAGGAGGTTTAAATCCTGATTGCTACTTAGTAGCTATGAAACTGCCCAGTGACTGAACCTTCCAACGCTTTCGTGTTCTCATCTGTAAGATGGAGATGACAGTAAGACTGCAGAGTGGCTGAGAGGTAAATGACACAGTGTGTATTAATACATGCTTGATACGTAGTAACTGCTCAATAAATAATCACCATTATTACTAGGAGAGAGCCCAGATTTGTAGATATGGGTTATCATTTTTATTTACAGCCAGCTGTTGTCTATTTCAGCTAAGAGATGAGCATTTCAAGAAGTTGCATGTTTCTGACTTACTGGGAAGCAGCTGCATAGTGCAGGGAGATCAGCTCGGTGCTTTGTGACCACCTAGAGGGGTGGGATAGGGAGGGTGGGAGGGAGACACAAGAGGGAGGAGATACAGTCATACATGTATATGTATAGCTGATTCACTTTGTTATAAAGCAGAAACTAACACACCATTGTAAAGCAATTATACTCTAATAAAGATGTTAAAAAAAAAAAAAGGCGGGGAAAAAAAAAAGTTGCATGTTTCTGCTGAAAAACACAGAGGCAGAGTTTGCCCTTAGTCCCAAAACAGAAAAACACGTACCACCCAGACTGATCATGTTTACCTCTGACTTCTCAGACTGGCCCAGGGATGCTAATTTAACACTCATAGTCAAGAAAGCTGCTCTTTCCTCCCTTGTTTTACCTCCCATGGTCCAACGCTTGCCGAAGTTCCCAGTAGTGAGTTCTACAGGTAGTATGAGCCCCTCCCAGAAAACTGTGAAAGGGAGAGATTGAACTTAACAGAAGCTCCCCGATTCCCTTAAGCTTTATTTATTTTTCCATGGCAAAGCTGGAAACATTATTTAGAGCCCTTGTCTCAATTGTCTTTATTATGCAAAATCTCAGGAATAGGGTACACAGGGATCGCGGAAGAGTGTTGAAAAAATCCAGAGGGTGCTTCCAGGCCTAGGTTCATTTTGCAAAACTTGCCTTTCTTGTCAGCCTTTGTCACATGGATTTGAGCTTTTACCAGTAAGACGCAAATATTAATCGGTGCACTTCAATCTCTGTAGTTCAGAAGGAACCCTTGTGCCCCCTCCCCGCCGCCCGCGGGTAAATCTACAAATCTGAGTGACATCTCTGCAGGGAGGTAGTACAGCAGCAGTGAGAGAGACACGCAAGCCACACATACCAGGTCAGGATGATAATCGCAGTGCCGCCGTCCCCCGTAACCTAGGAGTAATTACTCTGACGTTCTTTATCATCGTGTGTTAGATGTGATATGAAGCAATTATCCAGTTGCTTTTTGGAATATTGATGCTTGGGTTGTCTTTGCACATTATCATGATCTCACGCTGTGACCCTGCAGGACTTAATCCTGACACCTTGAGTCTCTCATGGCAGATTGATGAAAGCACTCTGGCTTAAGCTTCCCTTTCTTGGGATGAGACTCTGGCACTTACCCTCGTTATTAGGGAGAAGTACTGATAACGTGAGGTACTGCCATTTGCTTTTTCTGCTTGCAGGATCTGATTTGTATCTCGAATTCTCTAGTGCCCCATCCCCTACCTCATATATTGGCACAATGGCATTTACTGCTAATTGTAAACTGCCCTCGTAACAAAGGCAGACATTATTGTTTTTCCCTGTAATTACTTGCAATAGTCCCTGTGTTCATAAGAGACACTCCTTGTAGCCCTATTTTAATAGTAATCTAAGGAATATGGAATAAGATTTATTAAGACCAGATGCATCAGGACCAGGCTCACTCTGTAGGAGTTAACGCCTGAGGGCGTGGAAATTTCACCCTCCAAGAAGTGGTCTATTTTCTTAAGTTGAAATTGGCATTGTGTCAGCATTTCACTTTCATCTGAATGGCTATTTCTCTGTTTCTTTATTGGTAGGTTTCTTTCATTTTTCTAAAAGCAGATTTTTTTTTTTTTTTTTGGAGCATTGATCAACGTGCCCACATTTTAAACATTTCATATCGGCTTTCTGTACCACGCACCATAGGAGGCATCTGACATCTTTTAAAGAGGCTGGAGGAAGCCACTTCCTGGTGCTGTGTGTGGCTGGCCCTCCTCTGCCCCCAGGTCTGAGGTCTGCGGTGAAGTATGGGGTGGTACAGCCCACAGAAGGAATGATAGCAAAACCGTGCTACAGCTGCAGCGTTGTGGTGACAATACACACATCTGTCCGTGTGTTTGCATCTTCTGTGGTTGGCGCTGATATCCTTATGAAGAGATTTCAGGAAAGCAGTTTGTGATGGTGCCTAGGGCTTAAGAATTTGATGATGGGCTGTTCCCATCCATACACGTAATGAGACCCCGCCACATTACTTCCTGTCTGTGAGCCATTCTGTCATTGTTCATGAAGGGAAGAGAACCATAAATTCCTTATGCAGCTGGAAGAAGTGAATGAGTTTCTCAATATAAAACTCTTAGCACAGGGTCTGTAAAAAGTAAGCTGTCTCAGAAAGACAAATACCATAGGATATTACTAAGATGTGCAATCTAAAACATAAAACAGTGAATATGACAAAAAAGAAACAGGCTCAAAAATACAGAGAACAAACTAGTAGTTACCAGTGGGGAGAGGGAAGGGGGAGGGGCAAAATAGTGGTAGTGGATTAAGAGGTTCAAACTACTATATAAAATAAATAAGCTACACGGATATATTGTATAGCAAGGGAATATAGCCAATATTTTATAATAAGTATAAATGGAATATAACCTTTAAAAATTATGAAGCACTATGTTATACACCTGAAACTTACATAGTATTATACATCTATACCTCAATTAAAAAAAAATTCATGGAAAAGGAAGTAATAAATGACTTTTAAATGAAAAGTAAAAGTAGGCTGCGTCAGTAAGCATTAGCTCCCTTACATTTGTCTCTTTGTCTGTCTTGTTCTAGAAGGTTGAGTGATTAAGACTCCTGATACCCTGGCCCACCGTTATCCTTGGTCTGTGAAAGGGACTTAGGGCTTAATTCATCATTCAATTCCCTCTTATACATAACCAGCTCCTGTTCCCAACCCCACACCCTCTCCATATGCAAACATTCTGTTATAATGACTTTTTTTTTTTTTTCGGTACGCGGGCCTCTCACTGTTGTGGCCTCTACCGTTGCGGAGCACAGGCTCGGGACGCGCAGGCTCAGCGGCCATGGCTCACGGGCCCAGCCGCTCCGCGGCATGTGGGATCTTCCCGGACCGGGGCATGAACCCGTGTCCCCTGCATCGGCAGGCGGACTCTCAACCACTGTGCCACCAGGGAAGCCCAATGACTTATTTTGATATATTCTTTGAAAATAGTTTTTGTGTTATCTTGTGAATATAACTTTAATATACACAAACGTTTTTTCTGCTAGATCTTATCCTTTTCTCTCTCTTTTTTTTAAACTTTTGCTATGGTCTGAACGTTTGTGTCTACCCAAGATTCTATGTTGAAACCTAATCCTCAGTGTGATGGTATTTGGAGGTGGGGCCTTGAGGAGGTGATTAGGTCATGAGGGCTCTGCCCTCATGAATGGGACTAGTGCCCTTATAAAGAGAGAGACCCAGTGCCCCAGAGAGACCCCTCACCCTCCCACCATGTGAGTTTACAGCTAGAAGGGACTGTCCACAAACCAGGAAGCAAGTCCTCACCAGACACCAAATCTGCCAGTACCTTTATCTTGGTCACAGCCTCCAGAACTGTGAGAAGTTTCTGTTGTTTATAAGCAACTCAGTTGATGACATTTTGCTATAGCAGCCCAAACGAAGTAAAACACCTTTCCTTTTCCTTTTTTTCCCTTTTTGCTTTGTTTATTTTTCTCTGCTTAGCATATTTTAAAGTCCTACCCATGTTGCTAGGTGTAAATCCAGCCCATTGCTGCTCTCCCCTCCTTGGAGTTCCATATGTGGATCTGACTCAGCCATTGACTGGCTCTAGCTCCCTGTCACCACAAACAACACAGCCCTTGCAGAACTGTGTGAGGATCTCTCTGGTGGAACCTAGAAGCAGAACTGCTGGACTGACTTCCAGAATTGCTGCACCAACCCTTCCTCCCATCAATAACATATGAACATTTCTATGGCCTCCACCGCACGTCTCCACTAATACTAGGCATAACTCAGCTTTCCTGTTCCTGAGCATAAAGAAATAATCCATTGCTATTTTAATTTCTGTTTCTGTATTACCAATGGGTTTGAGCATTAAACTACTATCCGTTGATTTTTTCATTATATCCTTTCTTGATCACTGACTTCTAATTTTGATACACTCAAATTAATTGATTTTTAAACTCTTAGTTTGCGCTTTTGAGTTTTCAAGACACCCTTCCTCACCTCTAGGTCATGAAGATGTTCTCATATATTTTCTTCTTCTAAATTTATAGTTTCATTTTCTCACTTTAGTTCTTTAATCCATCTGGAGTCCACCTCTATCTACAGATGGTATTAGGAAGTGATCCATTTTATTTTTCTTTACATAGATGATAAGATACTAAAAAGTCCTTCTTTTCCCCATTATGTTATGGTCACCTCTACTGATTTCTTAAAATTTTCTTTGTGATTCTTTCAAAACATTACTTTATCGTCTTTCTTGTTTCCAGTGTTGTTTAACAAGTCTGATATCAATCTGATTCTTTCTGCTCTATCCTCCATACCTCTTAGCTTTTCTTTTATATTTTCTCTCTATCCTTTTCTGATGTAATCTGAAGCAGTTCCTAAAACAGCTTCCCAGATTAGTAATTTATTTTTCTGATATTCCTCTATTTATCCCATCCACTGTGTTCTTAATTTCAGTTATTATATTTTCTGTAGCTAATATGTCCACTTGGGTTGCTTTATGACTTACTGTTCTTGCTTCAGATTGCTTATCTTTTCCATATTTCCTTGCATTTACTTATTTGATTCTTTTTTGGTCTCTCATCTCAGTAACTAGGCTTCAAGTTGTATTTGCTATTCAATGTGTTATCTTTCTTTTCTTATGATTGTGCTCCTTTTTGTGTGTGTGTGTGTGTGTGTGTGTGTGTGTGATACACAGACCTCTCACTGTTGTGGCCTCTCCCATTGCAGAGCACAGGCTCCGGACGCGCAGGCTCAGTGGCCATGGCTCACGGGCCCAGCCGCTCCGCGGCATGTGGGATCTTCCCAGACCGCAGCACAAACCCGTGTCACCTGCATCGGCAGGCGGACTCTCAACCACTGCGCCACCAGGGAAGCCCTGTGCTCCTTTTTTATCTAGTCATTTTCATCTCTAAGATTCTGATGGGGAAGCAAAGATGGTTTCCTGGAAAGGAGCAGGAGAAACGTGAACATAACGAAGTCATGGCATCATGGCCACACCAGCACCTTCCTCCTGGGATGCAGCAGTTCCCTGCCCCCATATGCATCCACCAGGACACACACATACCACTTCCCAACAGCCTTTAGTCTTCCCCAGATGGTTACACCTTTTAAATACTAGGGCCTTAGATCTATGCTTTCTTTTCATCTCTCTGATTCTTTCCGGGTTGATTTTGGGTGAAGAATCCAAAAGCCCATGTCCATTTGTCAGGATCTGTAAACACTTTAATTTCTTTGTCTTTTCCCATCCCCATAGCCACCTCCTCTCCCCCTGGTAGTTGGTTCCCTTTTGGAACCTATACACACATCACGATGACACACTCAGAAGCCTTGGATGATTGGAGAGAACAATAAACAGCTGCTACAATGTGTACAAACTCATGAACATAAACAAATTTCTCCTGTTTGGTCAAATGGTCATGAGACAGTGTTTCTTTGGGTGAGGGATTATCAGAATTTGAAAAACTAAAATTATAGCACTGGATTATGTTCAATGAAATCATTCAGTCACAAAAGGACAAATGCTGTATGATTCCGCTTATATGAGGTGCCTAGAGTAATCAAATTCATAGAGACAGAAAGTAGAATGGTGGTTTCCAGGAGCTGGGGGGAGGGAAAATGGGGAGTTGTTGTTTAATGGGTACAGAGTTTCAGTTTTACAAGATGATAAAGTTCTGGAGATCCGTTGTACAATGATGCGAGTATTCATAACACTACTGAACTGCACACTTAAAAATGGTTAAGAAGGCAAATTTTATGTTACATGTATTTTATCACAATTTAAAGAAATAGATCTTGCAATTAGTTGAGGAAATAAATTTAAGAAACCTTATAAAAATTGAACAGTGGAATAAACTTTCTAGAAAGTACTTCAGCAGTGTGTCAAGGACCTTAAGACTGTCCATACCCTTTTTAGGTGTGTACTAAGGAAATAATCAGAAACGTGGTCAGGGAATTGTTTAATGCTGTTCACTGCAGCATTATGTATGATATAAAAAAGGTAACTAATGGGGCTTCCCTGGTGGCGCAGTGGTTGAGAGTCCACCTGCCAATGCAGGGGATGCGGGTTCGTGCCCCAGTCCGGGAAGATCCCACATGCCGTGGAGCGGCCGGGCCCGTGAGCCATGGCTGCTGAGCCTGCGTGTCTGTGTGCGCCGCAACAGGAGAGGCCACAACAGTGAGAGGCCCGCGTACTGCAAAAAAAAAAAAAAAAAGGGTAAATAAGAGTAAGGTCTTATTGCTCAACCAGAGGACTAGTGAAATGAAGGTTGGTATGTCCGTAGGAAGGAAAACACAGCTTTTTAAAACTTGTTTTGAAATATACTTAATGATGTGAGGAATATTCAAATTGTGTTATATGGAAAAAGTAGGATACATAGATGCAAACTGAATGATTCCAATTCTTAAAAATAAAATGTAAGGAAATACACTAAAATCTATTGGTGGTGGGATTATCTGTAATGTGTGTGAAAGTGTTTTGTGAACTGTAACTTGGCCCAGTAACATAGGCGGTGGTTACAAGCCACTCAGAGTGGAAGACTGGAGCTATACTAACGTAAATAACCTATTTTAGTAGTAAATAAATCATATTCAGCATGTAGTAAGCATTTATTTTCCTGAGCTATCTATATGTATTACCTTACTCATTCCTTCCAACCAACCTAGGGGTAGGTACTGTTACTATTCCAATTCCTTGATGGGAAAAATGAAACCCAGAGCAGTCATACAACAGCGGAAAGCTGAAGAGCCGTGATGCATGGACCCAGAACTTCCTGGCATTAATCCCTACTGGTTAACCAACTCTGAAATAATCTGAATGAAAAAGAGCAAGAAAGGCTGGTCATGATTGCCTACATTTTGCCATCTTGTTGGGCTATGGCTGGGCCAGCTCTGCAAAGAGCTAGCAAGCAATGCCCAGGGCCAGTTCCTCAGTTTCATTGACTGAGAGCAAAGTTCTCAACAGAGGTGGCTTCCCTTGGTGGGTCCTAATGCTTTTGTTTTGCAGCCTCCACTGGGACCAGTCAACAATGAGGTAATGAAGTAGAGCGTTGCACACGTTAGCTGGTTAAAGTCAGGGTACTTGGCAGCCCAGCCTCCTTGAGAATGTACTCAGGGGTCCATGCGTGTTCCTTAGAAGCATATTGACTCACTGATTAAAATGTGCTGGACTCGGTCAACTTTTTCCATAGCAAGGCATTTATAACACACATTATTTGGGGAATCTAGAACGCTCTTATAATTTAAATTATAAGTGCTCTTGAAAGCCATGACTGGAAATGACTCCCTTAGCCCTTCAGGCGCTTGCAGTGGTTTGCAGTATACTTTCACAGAAGGGCTTTTGAGTGGTTTGGTTGATTATATGTGCATCCTACATCAGAAAGAGCCCATGCATGACATAGGAGAACGTATGAGGCCAGAGCACTCCTGCTTATTAGAAATTTGAAGAACATGAAGCCTTTCTTGGGTAAAATAGCCCGAAACCCTTTGAGAACCCCAAAGCGTTCACCAGATTGAGGCCCTGGCTCAGCGCACACTCTGAATACGTGTGTTATCTTAATGGCAGAACACATTTTCCCAGAGTAATAGGGTGTTAAATTGTGGCTCTTTCCCTCTCTTCCAGCTAAGACATAGGTCAGTGATGTCACATTCCATGGAGCTCACCCTACAGAAAGTTCAAACAGGAAAGCTGTGATCACTTAGAGAACTCTTTAAACCCCTTCTTCATATTGTTAGTCTAAAAGGGTTGTAGAAAGTTGTTTTTGTTTTGAAAGCAAACTTTTCGAAGACAGGCACTGGTATATGGTGAATCCCATCCCCCAATACTGGGGGAAGTATTTGCCTCTCACTTCAAGCCTAGTGAGAAAAGCTTCAATAAGACTATTCCAAGAACTTCAAAAATATATATTTTTTGCAGTTGAGGATTATATTGGCTTGATTTTTCTTTTTCTTTTTTTGCATTTGGGGAATATATTGGCCCACCCAAATAATACAGGAGATTGGAAATGTTTTAGCAGCTTGTACTGTGGAGAAAAGAGAAGGTTGTTGCTCTGTTAGGGTTTGGTTTATTAGGAGCAAAGGATGCAAGAGTGGTACCCATGGACCAGAAATTGGAAAAAAAAAAACTTAAATAGGATCATCTTGGGTTCTGTCCAGTGGGGCTGCCCAGGGGCATAAGAAGACGTCGGCAGAGAGAATCTGAAGATACTGCCAGATTCCTGGGTCAACTGAGGGAGCAAGTTATGTACCAGAGGAAACACATCACCTATAAAAAGGCACAGGTGGGAAGTGTCCTATGATGGTGTGAGGTCAGAGGGTCTTCAAAGAATCCACAGAAATGCTCCATAAAATATAGTTTGAAGATGAGCTGTGCTCAAGAGCACGAAGCTGTCTTTCTTGTTTCTCTGGCTTGTGCCTCCTTCCATCTCTTTGACCTAAATAGCATCCGAACCTAAAGTTAACAGGAGGGCCGGGGTGTAGGGGGGGGGAATAAAGGAAGAAGGCTGCCCACGCCCATTTCCCCACCTGTAAAAAGCACCAGCTGGCAAAAGAAAGAGGTTTTAACCTCAGATCACATTTGAAGTTTTGATTATTATATAGGAATCAATACTCTAGATTTTAGGAAGTAGTACTATATCTGATGACTTAAAGTATCAAGACATTTTATTTACTAGAGAAGGAAGAACATCCTCCTCTAAACAGTTGTTTTTTTTTCAGAAGATGGTGGGAAACAAAAATTAAGTTGCTTCGTGTTTCATCCCATGAGTTGTGTCTGTTTACTGTGGAGGTAACATACTCATAAGCCCTGCAGATATCACCCTACCCAACTCCCACTTCAGATCTCCTTCACAGGGTGGTAACTGCTCTCAGAGCATGAGGATAATTAGATATAGAAAGTGAGGTCCCAGGATGGTAAAGAACAGTTACCTGGAACATATATTTTGCAAAGTGAATTGGGCATCTGGATAGACAGCTCAGAGTGAGCACCCTTCCTGTGCCATAAGACTAGACAAACTCTTTTCCAGGCTGATCAGAAAGAAGGATGAGGGTGAATATTTTTTATGAGGGTTGCCAGAGCAACGCTGTCATCAAATAAAAATGCATGATACCCTGTATTTTTTACATAAATATGTCCTGAATATTGCATGGGACAGATTCATACTAAACAGATATTCTTTGTTTATCTAAGATTCATATTTATCTGGCTGTCCTGTATTTTAACTGTTGATCCTAAGTGAGCCCTTTCCTCTGCTCCTGCATAGTTGGATTGCATTTATGTGTAGCCACTTTAAAAATGCCTAGAGATGAGGCCATATACGTCTGCAGTGATCTTAGTCTCCAAATCAAAGGTTGGCACACGTGGTTTGATGCCTGGTCTGGCGGTACACAAGAGCAGTTTAAATTGTTTAAACTGAAATCATTTCTGAATATTCAGGCCTGTGATGGCTTTAACCTTGTCCCCCACCTGAAACAATGTTAAAACTGAAAGGACTGTTCTAAGGTAACTTTTCTGCTGAGCTGGAAGTCTTCTCCAGGAGTGTGGTTACTTAACTTCTCTGAGTTTTCTGTCTCATCATCCATAAATTGGAAATACCAGGTGATTGTAATGAGAACCAAATAAGCTAATGAAAGAAAATTGACATGCAATTCATGAAAGTCCTTACAGACGCCACTCTTCTTGGCAGTAGCATAAGAACCAATATGTCTAAATTTTAAAATTTCTCTGTTGGCATTCTATTTGCATAGAATTGCATGACAATTACTTTTTTTAAATAACATACAATTCAGGACACCTAACTCCCTCCTGAACTCGGGCTTAGCCAGGGATGTTGGAACCACAACAGATCCAAGAACTCCAGTTATCCAACTCAGATACCTTATCCATTGAAGGCTTTTCCAGATGCTGCCCTCGATAGCACCTCCTTTCCATCACATGGAAGATTTGCAGGTAGTTAAGGATCTAAGAATCATTATTCCTGAAGCCTTGGACTTCATGCTTCTCAGGCCAGGGCAGGCTGGGCCACTGCAGCAAAGGCTGCTGTCCCTCTAGGGGACCCTCCTCCTGCACTCCATCCCCCAAGTTCATTTTCACTGCCTTCAGCACTCAATCACATGTGCTTCCTGCAAGTTTCTGGTAGCCTGTTTTAACTTCCTCTCTGATTTATTAATTTTTGCAGTTGTTTTTATTGTTGCAGCCAGCAAGTCACAAGCACATTTGATCTTAATTTCACATTGCTCATTATCAGTTCTCCTTTAATCATTTGCTTCTGATCTCTATCAAAAAGTTACTTGTAAAACCCAGGGGAATAAAGCCCTTCATAACCCCCCCCTCTCCTTCTTCCGCTAGCTCTGTTAATGACAGAGCAGCAAGTGACTTCCCAGAGAGCTTTAGTCTAACCAAAGACAAAATAGTTGTGTGATGTCCAATATACTGAAAAAATGTCTTTACAGAAAAACCTGTAGTTAAGAGCCTGGGGAGGAAGGTAAAGGCATTTTAAAAAAATCAGAAGCTCAGAGGAGACAAATGGTGCTTGATGAGCTCTTGAGATGAATACCACGGGCTAATGCGAGTAATCATCAGTCTGTGGAGAATATGCTGATATCTGCAGAAAAAGTGCAGTGGCAGAGGAGAGCTTACAGATAAACACAGGAGCTCAAGAAATATTATTGCTGGAAAAAACCTTGACATTCTGACCATCTTTTACGGAACAGCTAGAAGGAAAATTCAGGGTTCAGTTTTCTGCAACTGAGTATCCTTCCTGTAATAAATTCATGCAAAGTGTTATTTCAAGACTCCTCTCATTCAGCTCCATCACAAGGCACATCAGCCGAGCAGCCCCATGTTCATGTGACTATATAACCACACGATGACAGAAGCAATAAGAAACACACCTTGATAATCTTTAAAAATCTGAATCGGGGATGAAATACATGAAGGTAACTCAATTCGGGATCCAAGCTGTTTCTCTCCGTCCAACACTCTCATTAATAACAACTTCAGCCTCCCTGGGTTTCCAGTTGCCAGCCCCCATCACTGGGAAAGAAGCCACTGGACTTTCCGGGTTGTACAGCACCCACCTTTCTGCACCACTCAGGAGCTCTTCCGTGGGTGTTTCTCAAAAGTAGAAAGCTCTTTCCTTCTGCAGAAAGCTCAGGCAGTAGGAAAAAAAAAAAATCTCCACTTAAACGTGTGCACCCATTCGCCCATTCCAAACGACGGATGCTCAGCCAGTAAACTTCAGTTGAAATGAGCAAAGAAAGTTCAGAGCTACATGCAAAAATATTAATATGTAATCACACTTTGTCCTTATGGAGTTGGTAATAGAAGGTACAATTAAATCGTTGTCTGTTGGATTTCAATACTATCCTGTCATGGGAGGAGAGTTGTTCAAGGCCTGATGATCCAGAGATGGGTGATGACTTAGCTGTCAGTTGATTGGCTCTGAGCCCTCCAGTTAGCAATAACAAGGCAACAAATATTATGACCCGCAAATTGGGCTTGTTCATCCTTTTCATTAAGTAAAGCGTGGTGGACCACGTAAATTTGCTCACAGATGAGCCTGAACAGTTGGGGTTGTTCAGCCATCACTGAATCGATGCAGGGAGACACCACCCAGATCCCCCACTTAGGAGTGTAGAACCCACACCTCCACGGTGCCGGAAGTGCTGTAGGACAGAAAGCCTCAGCTACCAGCCCCTCTGGGCACTGCCACAGCTGGAGGGAGCCCAAGGCTGTGCCTGCATTTTAGCTGGTACACGTCCAATGACCCAGCAGCTTGGGGGAACAAAGGTCTGGCCCCTTGGATCCAACTCACACCCTCTGAAAGGTCATGTTAGTTTCAAACCCCCTGTGGAGTTGTTTTCGACCTCCTTTGAGGCTGTGTCACAGCTCGATTTCACTCTTCTGCCCAATTTTACTTCCCTCACTTCTCTTCTAGGGGTTTTGATCCCAAGAGGGCTGCCTCATTATCTGCCTGCCTGTAAGTCTTCATTTCAGAGTCAGCTTCGTGGGGAACCCAAACTGTGACAGCCCCCTCATTTTATTTTATACTGTTGGGTTGACACAGACCTAGTGAGAGCTCTTTATTAGCCCGGGAACTCCAAACAATATACTAAAATAATATGCTTCCCTTCCAAATTATCATGCAACTTTTTCATAGTTGCATCCAAAAAACAGAAGAAACTTGAGGAGAGATGAGTGATCAATGATTTTGATAAGAGAAGAGGAATCTAGGATAAAATGCCTGTGTAATGAAGGCAAAAGTTGGAATGGTAGAGACGTAGATTATGTATAAAACAGTTGCTTCAGCTACCTAATTATTATTGGGACTCTGCCATTTTACTTCCCGCAAGAGAGCCAGGTCTGTAACAGTCACCCTTTGGCAGTCCTTAGAGATTATTTCTTTAAAAATATATCCTAGAAAATTTAGCCAATGCCAGTTTCTTTAAAAAAAAAAAATTACACTGGTTTGGGTGTGTGAAGGGAGAGACTTTATGTTGTCTTTTTCACCTATAGCTACTTCTAACTGAAAATAACTGCAAATAGGTCTAGCTCAAGATATGTGGTTATTATATGTAGAGATCCTTTGCTTAGACTGAAACTCTCATTAATTTTCTTTAATTCATATCCAAAATATCAAATCAAGCTATAGGGGAGGAAATCAACAAAACCAGCCACTATAAATTGCAATCTGGGTAGAGGAAAGTAGGAGTAGCCCTAGACCACTAAAGGTGGTTAAATATTGCACAAGAGGAACAGGAGCCCTGAAATTTTTACCATTTTTGAAAACCAGTTTATCCAGTATTATAAGATAAATCAGTAAACTAGTTGGCGTAAAAGGAAAATAGAAGAGAATTTCACCAACTTCCCTCTCAACTGAGTCATTGCAGCAGTAAAAATGACTCTTCAGTAGATGTTCAACCTGCAGTCTCTTTAGAGAACCTTGAAGGTTTTCCTGGAAACACGGTGTCTATAATTGTTTTTAAAATTGATTCAACAACATTTGCTCCTGGAATTGTACTTCGGAATAACTCACCACTACCTAGAATCAGTTTTTATCCTCTGTTCCTTTTTATTTCCCCACCTGGCACGTAACTCTTAACTCCAGTAGAGTTCAGATTTAGGCAACAGTTTTTTGTGATGTCCTGCTTATAGGTAGCTTTCTGCATCCCACTGCTTCTACTAAAATTGGCAAGATGTGGCACATCAGAGCCACTGTGGGAGTATACTTACCACATGGACTTCTATTTAGGTATGGGAATGGGAAGGAAATGGCCAAAAACAGAGTATCGCCCAGAATTTTGGAGCAGTCTCAATACATAAGGGTAAGGATCCATCCAAGTGAGCTTACTTGGTTCCCTTCCTTCTGTTGTCTTTTCCCCTTTTCCTTCCATCTTTTCTCTTTCTGGTTTTTAACCCTGGCTATGCAAAACAATTACCAACTGAGTTTTTGATTTGCCTTTTATTTTTGGAGAATGCCTGTGATCAAACACTGAAACAATTTCTGGGAATGGAACCTGAACAGTTTTATTGGTAAAATCAGCACGGGCAGTTCTGTAGCAGATTTGAGAAGCACAGAACTCCCCCATCCAGAAGGAAAGTACCAATGGATAAGAGACAGGAGGGGACATGCCAAGTTGTGAGCCCAACCTCAATTGTCACCCACCTCTACTAAGTTGTACCGCAGAATTCATGCGACACCTCTGAGCCACTATCAACCTTTCTGGAATGTCTCAGGAAAACATGGCTTCTCTGGGGTTTTAGCAGCGCAACAGAGGTCTTTACTTCTCTATGACAGAGCAAAGCCTTTACTCTTGGGTCTTTAACTCATTAAAACTGGTAACTTAGATTTGCATATTTCTGTTAGAAATCTCAAAATATCATGATGTAATAATTTCACAACACATTTTAGAAGTATCCACCCTTCTTTTTTTTTGAATGTTAGCTCTTCCTTTTATTATTATTCTCCACTTTCTTTTTTTTTAACATCTTCATTGGAGTATAATTGCTTTATAATGTTGTGTTAGTTTCTGCTGTATAACAAAGTGAATCACCTATATGTACATACATATCCCCATTTCCCCTCCCTCTTGTGTCTCCCTCCCACCCTCCCTATCCCACCCTCTAGATGGTCACAAAGCATTGAGCTGATCTCCCTGTGCTATGCGGTTGCTTCCCACTAGCTATCTACCTTACGTTTGGTAGTGTATATGTGTCCATGCCTCTCTCTTGCTTTGTCACAGCTTACCCTTCCCCCTCCCCATATCCTCAAGTCCATTCTCTAGTAGGTCTGTGTCTTTATTCCTGTCTTACCCCTAGGTTCTTCATGACATTTTTTTCCCTTAAATTCCATATATATGTGTTAGCATATGGTATTTGTCTTTCTCTTTCTGACTTCACTCTGTATGACAGACTCTAGATCTATCCACCTCATTACAAATAGCTCAATTTCGTCTTGCATGTTAGCAGTTCATGTGAATTTTTAAGTCATGACCCTTTAGGGAATAGAACCATAAATTGATATACTGTGGAGGGAGTTTTACTAGTAAAAGGTGTTTGTTTTATTCCCAGATATTCCTTTAAGTGATTTTTGTCATTAGACACTAAAAAGCAAATGTTGCATGATTTCCCCCACGACGTGCTAGTATGCCTTTTCAGACCCTTCCCAGTTATCTTAAATCTTTTCACTTTTTCTTTTTTCATCTGCTGGCATGGCAACACATATAGTGCATGACCTGGGCTTTTTCATTTCCTTTGTATCAGGAGGAAACGTGCCTGGGTGGAAAGTCACTGAGTCCTTCTCTCTGAGCATTCCTGCCTCTGCTGTCTTGGGGCATCATTCTTTGTAATATCGATTTTTTCATGTTTTCCCACAGTAACCAGAGAAAGATGCAAAATGAAAAGGGAATATTGATTCTCTTTCTTCTGTGGGGCATAGACTATTTCAGAAGACTTCAGTCAGAAGAACGTGTGTGAGTGTGTGTGAGTGTGATGTTTCCTTAGGAGTAAATCAACATTAGACAGACCCAGAAAGCAAAATCAAATGGAATAAATAAATAAAATACCAATTATTTGCTAGCTAATAACAAGAATACTGTATTATAAAAGCTCACATAAAATTTATACCTTTGAAAAGACTAATTTGGAAAAATCTGGTAACAATTTGATTTTAATTTAAAACAATGTTTTTTTTATACTGACTTTTATGTATAAGAAATAGATGTCTTAAAATTTCTCATTACATAGATGTTGTTGCCTAGAGCTTCCTGAAACTCACCTCCCGTGATGTCCGCTAAGAAGAACAATTCCCAGTTCTAACACCATGTCTGTCCTTGATGTCGTTCAAGGGATCTTGATTTCCTGTTTCTTAATTACAAGTAAATGATAGTGCTTGCTGGTATCTCTTCTTGGATTCTCCACTGACAAGTCAATTTAACATGTATCAAAGTGAACTGATAATCTCCCTTAATTTTGCTTTTTAAATATTTACTGACCTTGTTCCCTCTCCCTGTCCCTACTATTTTTTTTTTTTTTTTTTTTTTTTTTTGCGGTACGCGGGCCTCTCACTGTTGTGGCCTCTCCCGTTGCGGAGCACAGGCTCTGGACGCACAGGCTCAGCGGCCATGGCTTACGGGCCTAGTCGCTCCGCGGCATGTGGGATCTTCCCAGACCGGGGCACGAACCCGTGTCCCCTGCATCGGCAGGCGGACTCTCAACCACTGCGCCACCAGGGAAGCCCGTCCCTGTCCCTACTATTAATTCCTTTGTTTGAATTCTTATGTTCTCGTATTGGTTATATTTCAACTGTTCTCATTTGGTTTCTCTGCCTCTAGGTTTGTACCCCTAAGATCTAGCTTTGTACGCCTATCTTTCAGTGGTGTGAGCTGTGGAAAAAATGCAAACCCACCCTGATACTTTTTCACTGAAAGTTCTTCCGTGTCTCACTATTGACTCTTTAGCAGAGCCCTCAGCTTCTTTTCTAGGCTCATCCCTGATTCAGACTCTACACTTCTGATTTCCACCACACATCAGGCCTTTTCCTGCCTCCATTCCTGTGTTGTTTGTGTCTCCACCTGGGACGCTTTTTTCTCCCCCCTTCAATGGATTAGTTGCCATCCATCTTTCAGGGACTCAATACAGGTTTCAGCCTGCCTGTGGCCCTGGGCTTCCTTCTCCCCTGACCTCCCAAGGCCTCCTAAATATTTCTCTACATGGCATTTGCCGCGTTAAATTCATATGATATGTTTTGCATCCCACCCCACTAAGTTTTGGACTCCTTGAGAGCAGAACTGTCACTGTTTCATCTTAGTACCCCAAGTATCAAGTCACAAATATATGCTTAATTAAAACGACTGCAGAAGCCAGAAGGAACCTTACAGGTTAACTAGTAGAATGACTTCATTTCAAAAATTGGAAACTGAGGCACAAATAACTGAAGTAACATGTCAGAGACTAAATGTCAATATTGCAGCTAAGCTGAAACTATGGCATGTTGCCTTCTGACACATTTTGAGTTATGTAATTTGGCCTATCCATGAGAAAGTGGTATAGTTTGATCATATTGACTTTTCCCTAATTACATGTGTTAGGGAAAACTGCAGGGATGTTCTCTTTTCTTTCCTGTTCACAATGACCCAACAGCTCAATAGTTTCAAGCCTTTGACAATTTCTTTTTGCATATGCTCTGCCCTTGATTATACTCTACCGTAGTTTGTTTTGCAGTCTTATAAATCTCACACATTATGCCTACTAAAATATTTCTATAAGCCAACCTATCCACTCTAATTCTACGTGATACATTAATTTGCATGGCATTGTAAATGTGTTTGCTGATTAAAATCAATACTCAGAGACTGAATCGGAGAACTAGCGTGAGTGGAAAAAGCACTGTGTAATACGGGATTTGGGTATGACCTGACCATGGGTTGGCCCATCTTAACACGGCCACAGGTTTGTCCAGTACAAGTTAATCAGAGAGGAGGAAAGTGGAAATGCCGGTTAGAGGGTGTGATGTTCTTTGGCCTTGTAAATACACAGCATATAAAGGTATATCTTGGTTCTATTATATATGCCTTACTGTCCCTCCTTCAGTCTTGCCACAGTTTCAGTGCCCTCTTGTGATAACGTCCTAATTATTCTTCCTCATTCACTCCTGCGATTGATTAGAATATTCTTCCACTGTGTACTCCCTCCCTGCCACCCCCATGAGAAGAGTGTATTTTCTGACACATTCATCTTGTGCTTGCTAGTGCAACAGGATTTGGTCAACGGGATGTTAGCAGATGTGATGTAAACAGAAGCTTGAAATGGCTCAGCACTTGAGCCCCACCATTGCCATAGAAACACCTTACTCTGCGGTAGCTATTATCCGTCTCACCTTAGTCCTTGAGGAAGCACATGCGGAAAAAACCTGAGAGCAATCTGCCAGGGAGCGAAGGCTAGCAGGACCCACCGCTTGAAGCAGAGGCTCCCAGACAAGCCCAACCCAGATGAACCAGCGACCAGGTGACCCTCACAGACAAGAATAAACAATAGTTATTTTTTTAAGCCACTGACTTCTTTGGGGGTGGTTTGTTTTGCAGAAAGAGCTGACTGATACCACTCCTCCCTCCTAGGCTGCCGGATTTGAAAGTCTTAAAGCTTTGGTCCTCACCTCCTTCCCTTTTTCTGCTGTTTCAGGCTTTTTGAAATCCTATGTGATTCTAGATACCTTTGCTTGTGTTCATTTAAGTGACCTTTCTTCACTTCTTGTTCCTCTCCTTTCCCCTTTACTTGACTTGCTGCTTTTTCCTGGGATATTTATTTTCAGGGTTTATTTCAGTTTTGCCTTTTTATTCTGCTGCTCCCCCCAAAATTGCATACATCCTTCCATCTGTGCCCTTCCATACCTGCTGCTGTCCATTCTGGGCTCTTCTTTTTGTTTTTCCCTGTCCCCTGTGGGATGATGGCCTGAGTCCATCCTGCTGTTCTTTCACCCGCTCTGTTCCTCCAGAAGCAGAAAGGCAGATGAACAAATGATCTGAAATCCTCCCCTTGATAATTCCATTTTGCTTTTTGGCTCCCGTGGTCCACCCACCCCCAGCTGCTCAGAGATGGAGCTCATTAATTACACGCCTTTCGGGCTCCTCTGTCTTTGAACAGCAGGAAGGGAAGAAGGAAAGAAGTGAGATGGGCCAGGTGAAGGAAGGCTGAACCATGGGGAGCTTGTTAATGGTATCTCTGTTTTCTGAAACGAGATTTGGCGAGAACAAGGCATAAGGTAAACCCATTGTATCAGAACTGAGAAATAAGCTTCTGTTTGTCTTGCCAAATTTTAAAAATGTGCATGATTCCTTTCCATTAACTCCCAGCAATGTTGAAGATGCATTTGACTAAACTGGAACACATTATCAGTCTAAAATGCCCAGAGGCAGTGCGATACAGCCATCCATATGCTTCTCTGAGTTAATTTGAAATACAGAGAATTCAGCATCCAAATGGTCCCCATGAGCCGTCATGGAATCCTACTCATGCGAGTGAAAAGGGAGATGGCTGATTCTTCCCTTGTGAGCTCTCAGGGATGCCCTAGGTCTGTGCCATGTTGGGCTGGAAGGGAGTGATGGTGGGTATAGATGCCTGCAACTCCTCACTGCTACTTATGTTATTGGCTTAATTGTACTGCTTTATAGAATCCTTGATTTCTAAACCCTTTCTTAAAGGATCGGCAGGGACTAGACCATTGCAGTATAAATTAACATGATTACAGTCACAAGTGGATATAGTGGGTTCTCAGTCCCTTACACACCCTCTCAGGAGAGTCAGACTGACCACAAGATACTCAGTCCACAGCCAGAAAGCTCCCAAAGCTACCATTACTTCCTTCTCTAGCATCATAATCTGCAATCTTCTACAAATTTCCCCAGGTAATGAATTTCATGGAATATTGCCATGTGGAATATTTCTTCTGTCTCTCTTTTTCTAACACTCTTGGGAACACCTGAAACATAGGACAAATACTCTTTCTGCAAAATTATGTTAAGAGTTTTACTTAACGTAAACTACACCTCAGCTCATAACCCCAATATTACATAGGCAGATTGGACACAGATTTCCTGGGTAACCTCTGTATCTGATGCCCATCCACTTCTCCCAGAATCATTGTCACTTTATCCCTTCCCCTAAGCGGGTGCTATCTTAGTTTCCTAGGGCTGCTGCAACTAATTACCACAAAGCAGGAGGCTTAAAACAGCAGAAATGTGATCTTTTGCAGTTCATGAGGCCAAAAGTCCAAACTCAGCATCAGCAGGGTTAATTTCTTCTGGAAGATTCGAGAAAGTATCCTTTCCACACCTCTCCTACCTTCTGATGGCTGCTGGCAATCCTGGGCTTGTGGCTGTGAGCTCCAATCTCTGCCTTTGACTTCACATGGCCTTGTCCTCTGTCTTTTTCTGCTTGTCTCCTGTCTTATAAGGATGTTTGTTATTGAATTTAAGGCCAACCCAGGTAATCCAGGATGATACCATCTCGAGATCCTTAACTTGATGGCATCTGTAAAGGTTCTTCTTTCAAATATGGTCCCATTCACAGGCTTCAGTTCGACATATCTTTTGGGGGGCTACCGTTCATCCCACTGCTGGTACCCTGGAGGTATACATCTTTGTCTTCAAAGGTGTCACTCATTGTTTGCACTTACCACATGCTTTGGATTTGGAGGTGACCAGAAATACCTCCAGAACTACACTCAGCCCATGTGCCGTACCTTGAGCTGGTGTTGGCGATGGAATGCCACTGGACCAGCAAAGAGGACTGCTTCTGTGGCCTGGCCTTGGCCTCATGGGGGGAGGCAGAAGAGAAAAAGGACCCTTTGCAATTTCAGGGCAATGCAGATGATTGAGACTTTTCACTGACGTGTTCCATCTTGTCTCTTTTTCCCTTCTGACAAAAAACTCTTTTCCATCCTTAGTGAGCAGGGGCCGCTCTGGCCTCTGAGTATCCTAATACCCATGGACTGTGGTCTCTATGTTGCAGCCCTAATAGATGTCAACCTGTACACCTAGGAGCACATCGGTCATTTGTTGAGAGCCTACTCAGTGCCAGATACTGTACTTCTAAATTACATCTTATTAAAGTATCAATGTTTACTTCTACAGGGGAGTTAGTTGAGTCTCAAAGAATTGACAGTATAAAAAGCTGCCCACCGGTAACATGGCGAGTCAATGGCAGAGTGAGGACTGGAATCCTGCCCTCGGCTTCTGTGGTCCAGGGGTTTTTCGTTGGCACACTGCCTCTTCCATGCAGTATTATGTCATCGCTTGCTAGCTTGGCTGTATATTCTGGTTACTTTCTTTATACCTATGGTTTCCTCAGCAGGATTGTTTTTAGGCGCCCTGAGCAGCAGCCACGCACCTACTGGGTGCCCTGTCTGTTCTGGAAGTTGATGCCGCGGAGGACAACAGAGTTCTCTTGTAGGGCAGGCACTGCTCACAGCCCCGAGGGAATTATCATGCTGGCCGTCATCCCTCTGCACTTTCTGGTGATTAATTCAATCCGACTCTGATGATTCCTTCATGCTGTGACCCCCCCCTCGGCATTTCCATGCTAAGGTTGTGCTGTGTTCATTTGTTCTAGTTGAAATATTGCTTTGTAATCGCTTCTAAACAACTTCATTTCTGCATCTATTGTGGGCGGAGGGCTAAATGTGGCAGTGGAAGCAGCTACTGGACAATGTGTATAAGGCGCTGAGCAATTCCTAGGAGCCAGGCACGCCGTGGGGATTTCGCATTCGACCTCCCCATGCATTGTTCTGTGTGTGTCTCTGTGGGGTGAGCACGCTCAGGTGCACACCGCGGCTCTGTTTCTTGAATGTCTTTCCCAGCGGGTCTCCTCTCACCTCTTTGAACTCAATATCTAACCTTCCCTCTCCCCACAAGACACAAGTTTCCACACTTCCCGCAATAAGCTAACTTCATGGTGCCTGACTGGCTCAGTAGATGTCCCTGCAGTTCTGAGAAAACAGCAGATGTTGGTAAGATTCAGGCCACAGCACATTATGGGTTCCTTTGCTACTTTAATAAATAGATAAGAGTCAGACTTATCCAAATTCTAGAGTACAGCAAACACACATATAGCAAGAGTCTGCCATGATGGCTTGGGATTCTTGCCTCTTGGCCGCTACCTAAATCTGAACATTATCTTGTCCCCAGGATTTTACTTTTGGCCTAGTTAAGAAAATGCTCTAATCGAATTGTCTGCCTCTATTGTGTCAACTCTTCTGGGAGATGATGATCCCTGATGCCGTTCCACTGCCTCACTTTTGGCTAACTTTGCATAATACGCATTACCTTATCTCTATCTTCTCCTGTTAAGGACTGAAAACTCATGGGCAATTGATTAAGCTCGAGACTCCACTAGAAACACCTTTTGCAATGAAGATCTTTCAGAAGTAACATTAAGAAAAGCAGATTCTTAAGACATGGAGCAAAATAAAGGAGACTGCAGACTTCCACGTTCTGCAGAAGAAATGCTCTGCTACTGTAACTGTAGCTATTCATTGGGGCAGTGAGATAATAGTCACAGAAGTTATAATATTGTAGAAGAAAATGAATAGAAATGATAGTTTCCTGAAGTCATTTCTAAAATGTTCCATAGAATGTGCCTCTAGACAAAAAGGAATGAACGCAACAAAGAAAATTTTAGAAATTTAAGCATCACATGTTTCTGGCTAAAGAAAACAGGACAGCCTCTTTTGAAAGAAGAGTGTCTAAAGCATTTACTCATCACTTACTAATAAAATGGGACAGACAGGCTGCCTGGGAAGCAGCCTCACCCTGGAGCCGAGATCTGACTCCTGTATGTTCTGTTCAGCGCATCTAGGTGGAGCGTGGTCTCAAATTCCAGACTGGGTATAGCAGCCAAGAGATTGTCATTTAGTAAGTGGACAAATATCATTTTCCCTGTGGCAAAAAGGGGGGGAGGATATCCAGCTGCATCTCTAGAAAGCTATCAGTTGAAAAGGAAGATTTTTACGGGAATTAAGCTGTAACTTCTTTACTAGCGTGACAGGTCTCCGGGCCAGTTGGCTGTATTAAAATGACAGACACACTGACCCTCTCGTACTCTCTGTGTTGATAGACAGAAAATTAATGGCTTTAAGGTTTTGCATCTGCTCCCATCTTTCCAGATTTGCTACTTATTATGACAGTTTTGTTCTCTCCTGATTTAGGTCTTAGATTGCCATGCCAACATCACAGCGTTACATTTTGGCTTGTCTATATAAATATATAATATTAGAGAGATCACATTTCTTCAGACTTTATTTGGTACCTGTCCTTCCTGTCTTTATAAAGGCAGATAGATAAGGAGGTAGAGTGTAATGCTTAACATCAAACCTCCTTTTTCTCTCCCCATATCCTCTAAAATCTTTTGAATTTAAACCAGAAGGGTGATCTCCTTATTAACATACAATGTTCTTTCTTCATCAGCCACTGTGTTTAGAGCTTTAAGATGTTATCCCATTTAAGCTTCTCAATCATGAAAGCTATTCACAATGACCCATTCTACTGATGAGAAGACGGAGGCTTCTGGAAGTAATCTGGCATAAGGTTACGTAGCTGGGATTTCAGTCCAGTTCTTCCTGACTTTTAAGGCTCTGTTTCCATCCTCTGTGAGGCTGTCTTCACCCAGTGGAGTCTGCCTCTTAGCAGCCCCACTGAAAAGGACAAAGAAAAGTAGAAAATCTATTTTACCTGAAAATGAATAAGGATAAAATAAGGGGAAGAGGGAGAGAGACTGATAAGAGGAAGAGAGACTGGTAATCCACATGGTGTCATCTGTGTGTGGGTTCCCGGCCTGCTGCCATCAAGACTTCATAGAACTGTTACCGTTTATGACTGCACTTTAGACCTCTGAGCAAATGAGGGATGGAAGGAGGGTGTAACCCTTCATTCTAGAATCCCCTGACATTGCAGCGATGAGCCAGGCTGTCAGGCACAAGCTGAGGCTCTTCAGTTGTCCACAGAAAAGCCAGAGTTGAATCCAGCTCATTCCTATTCTTGGCCTTGAGAAAGTCACTTTAATTATTTCCAGATTCTGGTAGATGAAAACTAAATAAAATGAATGCAAACACCTCATCTAAAGTGACACACAAATAGAAGACATTGAACAAATGTTAGATTTCAAAGATTCTCTTCTTGTCTCCCATGATCTGTTTATTCTTTTATTCCTAAGAGTGAAAATAAGCATTACTTTTTCTCTGATAATTTTCTCCCATACCCACGTCCCCCAGTACTCCTGTAGCTCACTGTATTTCCTATTTTTTTCCCACATTTTAAAAACTCTGAAATAGCAATTCATTTTACAATTGGAGTAAAGAGAAAAAGGCCAGCTGCACAGCAAGGCATCACCTGTAGATGGGAGCAATGGGTCATGTGTTCAAGGTATGGGTTCTTCTGTTCCTCTCACTGTCCGCACAGGTGAGCCGTTTGCTTTGGCATCACCATATATGGTTGGATTTTAACTTAAACTGGGATCACTGACTATCCCTAAATATATCCTATGTAACATTAAAACAACAAAAAAAGTAGTGTGCATATACAAAGTGAATTGTCAGGTACAATTAACTGGCAATGCAGTTAAGGCAACAGACATGATAGATTGTTGGAATAGATCAAAGAATCACAAAGCTTGAAGAGATTGATACGTCTTAAAGAACCAGTAGTCAGACACTCTGGTAAGATGCAGCATCACAGGTGTTAACATTTTATTAAGTTTCCAGGATTTTTCCCAAACTGATATACACATCTTAGCGTAAGAGAAAACAGTAAACATTTTGTGTTCTTGCCAGTTAATTCTTATTTCTGGCTTTAAAAATAAAATTGTACACCTTTCTGTTTTCAGCACATTTCCTGTTTCTCTTAAGTAACTTTGGCTCTTTCCTTTGCTGAGATTTTTCTAATCTCTCTTTTGCGGTGTGCAGGGTGTGGGGAGTACCCGCAAAGCATGTCGTTTCTGCTTCCTTGTCTTGCTGCTGACCTTGCCTGTGAGAAGCACGAGGATGCCCTGAGACGGAAATATTAAACTGCAGTGTAAAAGGGCAATAAACTCTGAATTTAAGTGAAACTTTCCCAAAAGAAGCTGTTTTCAACCAGAAATGACTGAAAACAAATTTAGTTACTAAAATGGAATAACGTAGGTTGTCAGCTATAGGCAGACTGTGGGCCAAAGAGTAAAGCTGGGATCAGCTATGAGCAAAGGGGAGGCAGCCTCGCTGGTGCCCAGCTCTGCTGGCTGGAGCTTTTCTCACCCCCTAGATCAGCTCCCCGTTCTTTATGTCCAAGTGGGGATCGAAGGAGCGTGTCTTTAGGCCGGGCCTGACACCTACTCTTGGACTTTGGCTGGGAGGCTCTTTACTATTAACCGGAGACCCTGTTCTTCACCTTCAGCAGACCCCTTGCTCTGACAGCCGCTCCAGGATGTGATTGTGCTGCCACATCCCAGGTGCTGGTTTGATTTATTCCCTGCTTGTGAATTGCCTGGTTCTGGTCTTAATTCCATCCCTGATTGGATCGTCTCTCTTACCTCTATACAACCTTCTCTCCTGTCCCTCAAGCTAGTAAAGCTCCTCTTCCAGCTCTAGCTAGAAATGATGGGCCCACATGATTTTCTGGGCTGTCACCAAAGATGCTGAAATTAACTCATCTCCAGTCATTTGCAGTGGTTCAGTTTTACGGAGCTTCTCCTGTTACACATGACGGTTGGAGTGCTGCACCCATATGGGCTTCAATTTCCTAAACCCACTTCTCCCTGACGGCTGATGCTTCCCTTCTGTCCAGGCTGGGCATTTCAGATCTCCAGCGCAAATTGTTAGCATCCATCTCTGGAGCTGTGCTAGAACAGTGACTTCTCCAGGGATGTTTCTGGATTCGAAGTTAACGTGCCATTCACCACCTCTCAAGATTTTTCGTGTCTTGCAGGATAATTCCTGCTGGGCTGTTTTTCATTTTAGGTTATCAGGCTTTGTGGTTCTTTTCTTGTCATTTTTCTACTAGCGTTTATATGTTTTCTACTAGCATGTGTTGAGGCTCAGTTGGGCTGATGCAGTTGTGAGAGAAGCATAATTCAAACATGGTTTGGCAGATCAGGAACAGAACAGACATGATTAGACAATACAGAGGATGGAAAAAATAGATTTGGTTTGGAGCTTGGAGAGTGTGGTTTAAGTTTTCCCAGGATAACCAAGGAATCATTTATTAAAATTGTCCTAATAAACACATAAGTTTTCTGGACTAGGTTCCATCGCAACAGTTGCCCTCAAGGCTGATCCAACAATGAATGATAGATGAAAAGACGATAGTTATCCTATTTTTCAAAGCAAAAGCAGAGATTCAATTGAACTAATAAATATGAATGTACTTATGGGGACAGGTGAACATAACAGTTTTCAGACTATTTAGGAAATGGAGGGTTATATAGATGCCATATATTTGTGGCAGGAGAATTCCACCTTATTCATCGTTCATTCATTCATTCATTCCACAAAGAAGGAATGTGTAGACTATGTGCCAGGCACTGTGATAAGCCCTGGGGTTATGGTGGAAGGAGACAAGGTATTTGGTCTCATATTAGGAAGGAGAACAGCTCATTCACTGCAGGGTTTCTGGTGCAATGATGGGCGTCTGTGCTGTGGTGTTGGGTGTGGGCAGGGCAAGTTTGGGAAGGCTTTCTGGAGGTGGTGATACCTGAACTGGATATTGAAGGATGGAGACAGGGGTTTCAGAAACAAAGAACGCAAAATGCAGGCATGAAAATTGAGCAACATTTGTTATCCATAAGGGCAAAGGAGAGGGAGGGAGTGAAAAATGGACCAGGAAAGGAAGGCAAGGGCCAAATCAATATGGGTCTTTTTCTCGGCATGTTAAGAGATTGAGATTATTTTTCTGATGTCTCTAGAGAGCCATCTATAATCTTAAGCAGGGTGGTGGCCTGAACAACTTTTTCATTATAGAGGTTTGAGGCAGAGATCAGGAGTCTAGTACAAGGTGGATGTGATGATCTAGGCAGGGAGTGATGATGGCCTGAATTAAAGCAGTGCTTCTGGGAAGGAAAGGATACTAGGAGACATGGTGAGTGCATGGAAATGGGGTATAAGGAAGGGCAGAGGGTATAGGATAAAGCCTACATTCCTGGCTTGGGAAACCTGCTGGGTTGAATACCATTTACTGAGTAGATGAGGAATCAAAAAGCTTGGGATGGAAAAGAAGGAGTTCTTTTCTCAATGTGTTTATATTCCGGCTCAGGGTCTGGGGGCTTCGACGATGAGATGACGACTTTGTATCCGGAGCCCAAGAGAGAACCACCCAGGCTGGATATTTAGATCATTTGAGTAGGAATATGGAAGGGCCAAGGAAATATCTTGTCACTTAACCTTAATGGCACCTACCTCAGAGGGTAGTGGGATAAAATGGGATAATGGTAGGTTAGGTACAAAGAAGACCCCTGTGTAATGTGCTGTGGCTGTTAGTTGTTATGAATATTATTCTTAACTTTTTGAGGATCGGGGACAGACTTAGAATATTCATACGATTTCGTTCTGAATTTAGTTGGTAATATCGAGAGATATTCCCAGAGACTCTACAGGGGAGTCTTTTATGAGGGGTCCCTGGCATCACCCACCACAGGTGGAACCAAAGCTCTTAAAGGCACCACACGACCTTTGATAACATCATTGCCAGTTTGAGGACATTTTTGAAGTCAGGAAAACCTGAGAAAAGCTGAGGCAGTACTATTAGGAGTAGAAATAATATATGAAAATGTGTTATAAAGCAGCTAATGGGCTACAAAGTTCTGGAACACCACTCTGAGGCTTGGGATGGTTCCCATCAGTTTGATGGTCATCATTAGAGAAGATGCCATGGACTCTTCTAAGTGATGGCTGAGTGGCATGGCCGGCATGGACGACATGGAGCACACCTGGGGACATTCTGGGTCACAAGCAGTCCATGAAGATATCTGGGCATGTCAGTGTGTTGATGCTATTCTAGAAGTCAAGGAGGATGTTTGATTGAGCTTTCAGACTGCTTTCACGTTGTTCCATTTCCGGGTAGAACATTTTAACACATTGTTCTTTGTTCTCATTGACTCACATTCGCCTGCTCTTTAGAAGTCTGTTCTGTTTCAAATTACTTTTTCCACTCATTGGAACACATTGGATCTTGACCTCAAATGAATTAAAATTCCTAGCTTCAGACTTGATATGGTACTGTTGTATGTGGGTGGCTTTTTTCAGACCGAATGGCTTCAAGGACTCTCTGAATCCACTGATTCTTCCAGGAAACTTTGCCCACACTGTGCAGGTTGTAGCAATTAGCTTTATACTCCCTCTATGTGAATTAAAAACTATTTATTTAAAAACACAAAACCTTCCTCTAAGCAGTTTGAGAATGGGCCATTGCAGAAAATCTGTAAAATGGATACACAGTTCCTCTCCAAATACAACACTGAAACTGACAATTTATTGAAAATTGGAAGACAATAATTTGCATCTGGAGAAGGTGTTATAAGTGCAAACTCTGGACCTTTCAGGTTCCTAATGTCTTTAGTATTGGGCTCTGTAAAGTGGTATTTTTTGACCCAATGCTACTACACACAACTCCAATACACATTGCTTCTGCCCTCTAAGGTGCTGGAGAACCTTCTGGTTACTTAAGGGAAAGAAGAGAGTGGGAAAGTATTACCAAGGAAATTCAGACACCCCACCAAGCCACTCAGTATACTTTTAATGGCTGGGAGGGTGGTTTAGGCTCTTCAAATCTATATGGATATTGTAGGTTTTAATTCTGTTTCATATATGGTTTCCCAAGACCTTCATGCCATTTTAAGATAGATTTGTTCAGAACACTAAAAATAGGTCTAGATTTGGGAGGTAAAATTAGACATGCAGTGATTGTGTTTGAGTTTCTGCAGTAAGAAGGGCTGAGTGTTTGGCTTTGGCTTTGTTTGTGGTTCCCCAGAGGACACAAGAAAAAGAGTCAAGTGCAAGTAGTTTTCTTAGGCAGTGAAGGAATGGGAGTGAGAAGTGGGGCAGGGAGGTAAGGCAGGTAATCAAGTTGCCTTATTAAGCCACCTGCAACCATGGGAAACTGATACCTCAGAGCCATCCCACCTGAGGGACAAGGGATTTGGGGTATTGATACACCACTTCCATCGGTTACTGGCTGAGAGCTGCTCTAGGGAGCACTTACTCCCCTGCACTCTTTGTCCGTGGCACAGTGGCCTCCAGCAGAAAGTGGGAGCCTTCAGGCAGTGCAGCAGGTGCTGGCAGTCATGATTCAGATAGGTGTGCACTGAAGTGAAAAGGTCGGGGTGATATAGACGAGGCATCACTACTATCTACCTTGAGTGGAGCAGCTGTTTCATTCTTAAAATTCATATGAATATGCTCTTTGGTGCTTTGAGTTTGGCCAGTGGTTCATAATCTCATTCTTTTGATGAAATAATTCAAAATTGAATGTTGTCCTCATTGAAAAACAAGTTTTCTCCAAATAAGTATGAGGAGAGCAGTCTCTTAAATGTGGAATTTTTGTTTGTTTTTCCGTAAAATAGTGATATCAAATTGTTAATTTTGGAACAATATTTCATTTCAATTTTGGTATCAAATTCTAGTAGAGAATAAATTTTAGGGGCTCCAAGTAATCCAAGGACCAATGAGGGAACATGTTAATGAACTTTAGGGTGCATGTGTGTGTCTGTTTTAATAAAACTCTCACCTGTGTGGAAGCAAAATGATTCTTAGTTATTTTGAAATAGAATACAATCTAATATATACTCTATGCAAAATTCTAGATTGCTGTCACTAAAATGATAGGCATATATCATTTTCATAAAACACGCCCACACGTTATATCTAATATCTTTGATTATTGTATTGATTCTTGTCTCTTATATGTTCATCAAGTATCTGGTAAATGTTTGCTAAATGAATACATTAATGATTGAAATTCCGTGGGTGGGGGGAGTTGAGTATAACTTTTCTGAGGCCCAATCCATTGTTGGTGAGACGGGAGGGAATGACTTAGGAGAGGTTTGTAAAGTAGGGGAGGGGGTGAGGAACTGGCAGCCACAAATTAATTTATTTTCAAAGGTACAGATGCCCTTATATGAGCTAGGCCTTTTGCTAGTTGCCAGATACACAGATATAGAGAAGATATTACTATTAATAAGCTTCTTGACTAGTAAAATCACAACCTCAGAAATCTTGCTTAACTCAGTTTAACAAGTCCTCTATCACCTATGTAACTATTCATCTAACTACAGTATATCTAGATAAATATATAGGTAGAGATACACACATGTGTTATGTGGTCTTCAATAGTACTATGTAGCACTGAAGTCAAAGGTTGTAAATTCCTGGACTTAAACCTATTATTACCATCTTTTTAGGCATCATTTTATATAGTGAATAAAGCTCTGCAATATATATTGACTGTGTGGGGACTCAGGTCGGCAAGTTCTGACCTGTAGGCCTACACAGGTCACCACCTGTGTTTATAAGGAAACTTTGATTGGAATACAACCATGCCCATCCTTTTATGTATTTTCTACAGCTGCTTTCCCACAAATAATGACAAACAATGGCAGAGTTGAGTTGAAGGCAGTGTAGACCAAATGCCCCCAAACCTGAACTATTTTCTATCTGGCCCTTTATAGAAAAAAGCTTGCCAATCTCTTAAATAGAACATTATTATACAGTAGATTTTCATTTTAGGCACTGGGCACCACCAGTTCGGTTATTTTCCCCCAAACATAACAGAAATATAAAATGTAACCTTACAGAGGCCAGGTCATGAGCCAGTTCTTTCTTACACCCCACTGCCTTAAGTAAGTTCTAATATTTTATCCTCCTGCCTAAGAACTCCCTTGGAATGGTTCTTTCTACATCTGGGAGTTTGTGATTTTCATCTTATTTCCTTTTCTTTCGCTCTCTCTTTAAACATGGGGTGTCATATCTGCAGTAGCTGAATCTACGAAATGGACCCTTTATACATTAGCTTACACTATTTTGTCCAAATCCAGAAAGGGGGGAAAGAAAGAGGGGAAAATGACAAATGCTCTTTTTAAAAGAGATGCACTCAAGTGCAGAGGAGACCACAGAATGCCTATGAAATGAGGAAGTTAAGAAGCCATGTAAATGAGGGATGCACAGGAAGTTAAGAAGCCATGTAAATGAGGGATGTCCACAGAACATGTGGACAGTGGGAGGCCG